>NC_039358.1:235505010-236128130 GCF_003573695.1 Papaver somniferum
CGAAGGTAAGCTTTTAGGGCTTCAACATTTGGACATGAAACGATAATTCAAGAAAGATGCGATGTTGGTATATCATGAAGGCTACTCAACTTATTTATATGATCTCAACCAAGAAATAGTTAGAAAAATTACTAGGCCAGGTTGCCGAACATGGGATTTCGTTGGGAGCTTAGTTTCGCCTAATTTGAATACTTATTGGGGATGTAGTAGGACATCTAAAGACTTAAAGGCCTAGACAGATAAAGCTCCCACGTTGAATGGTGAGGAAACTCTCGCTTCTTATTGTCCGAAATAGGTCTTTTTTGAGTTTTGTGAAACAAGCATTTTGGTGAGGACACTTGGCAACGTATGATTGGTTTAAAAGAGTAGGAAAAAGATTAATAGATGGAAACCAAATTCAATTTGGAATTATTGTTTTAACAATAATTTGGTGAGGACACTTGGCGACATATGATTGGTTTAAAGATTAGAAACTCAAAAGGAAAACCTAACTTATCCTGTTTGGAATTTTATGAAGTCCAAATTCAATATAGAATCGAGTACCTACCATATTAGGACTCTTTTTTTTCTAAACGGCGAGGATCAACCGCGTCCCGGAAGGAACATGGTTTTATTCTACCGTGCCCGATTAAGTCCATAGGCGGACTCTGCCATAAACTCCGCCTAATTTTTGGTTTCCTAAGTTGACCATGTTTCCTAACTATGACAAATCGTAAAAACCCTATATATAGTTCTTTCTCCTTGGTTAACACCTCTTCCCATATTCCACGATTGCGTCCTCTGAATTCTCTTCCAAATAACACCCAATTCTCTTATTACCAAAGAACCCTCCAACTCTCTCTCTCTCTGCCAAAGTTCGATACTTGAGATCCACCTTTGATCCACGGATGACGGTTCTGAAACGAGTATCCAACTTCACTGTAGCAGTTGTAGTAACACTATTTGGGAGCTCGATTCGTGTTTCTGGACTCTTATGCAGCCATAAGACTTGGGAGTGTACACCTCCTAGACTCACCCACTTCAGCTTTTTCTCCAGGTCTTTGGACCCATGGCTGGTTCTGTTGTCTGTGATAGTCGTTAAGCTCGATTCTTGGTCGCTTCTGCATTTGGAAGGTAACACTTCAATTAAAATATTGTAGACGTGTAGAGATCACACTTCGTCAACTATCATTGTTCTCATGGGCCAACGTCACGAGTTCTTGGTGAAGAAAAGTAAACCAACGTCATTCTTATGTCCTTTGTGCATACCAGCATCATTGTTCTCAATGGAAGTTACTTCAACAAAGTTCAGATTTTTTGAAAGGATGTTAAACAATCATTTCGAAGAAATGGCTATACAATGTTAAACAATCATTGACCTCAATTCACGGTAACATTCATACATGACAATACACTAACTTATGACCCTTAGACTTGATACATGTAGTATCTATGTATCTTGGGATAAAAAGATAATGTCTTTTACTATGACGAGACTATGCAAGTTTTCTGTCATTGAGATTAACTACGCGTTCTTATGCTCGACGATGAAAAACTAAATAAAGGAAACATTGTTGATAAGCTATGGTAGATTCTCAAAATGCCGCTCACACTCTTATTCTACCTCTTCTTTAAAGGGGAAAAAATCCACATATTTCACACATATATTCTGGGAAAATAAAAAGAAAAAATTAATAAAATCCGCACATATTTTTCACGTATTTAATGTATTTTCCCCACTGCACAATAAAAGAAGTGAAGTGAAATTGTCCACATGAAACTTGTCAGCCAAAAAAATAAGTGAAATGGTCCACATAATACTTGTCATCAAAAGAAGTTAAAAGAAAACTGGTCCCAGAAAATTAAAGTAACATTTGACCTTCCCAATTAGAAAACTGACCTATTTTTTTGAAATATCTATTTATAGAAACTGACCTATTAAAAAGTAATGGAGGGAGTACGTAACAAGCTCCAGAACTCCTCAAATTCATCATTTTTTAAGCTCCACAGTAACTTCTCTTTCTGGAAGTTCTGATAAGTATTAAAACGTTTTAACTGTTAATTAAAAATCAACCCAAATCATCCCTATTCAATTCAATCTCGCGATTCACAAACCATTTTCTTGCTTCACAAAATCCAAGACGGTCGAACATTTTCAACCCTCTCTTTCGAGCTTTTCTGGTTAAGAATCTGATTATTCAAAAAAAAATAAAAAAAAAATTTATTGCCAATGGGAGTTTGACATGTTTGCCAATAGGTGAGCCATTGGGCTTTAACTGATAGGAGTAAATTTAGTAGGCCTTTCTTCATTAGACCTATGAATAAATTGAAGCCCAGTATGGTTCTCTCTGTGGTTCAAACTTCAAAAGCATAAACAATCCACCTAACTCTAATAGGCTAAATACTTTGCATTGAAGATATCAACAGGCTAGGCCGCTAGGGTTTAGCGAAGAACAAGAAGTCAACAATGGTATGTAGCTCTTTTTGATACGTAGAAATTTTCTAGCTTACTTAAGGGACTGTAGTCTGTATTTCATGAGTTATGCATCTTAATCAATTCGATACATAGAAACAATAGTCATGTATGATTTTTTGTTGGCACCGACTGATCTATATGTACGTTTATGGTGTACATGCAGAGTAATGTAAGCCGACTTGATTACGGACATCCTCGTGGGATGACCGGTGCGAAGGTGGTCTGCAACAACAACAAACGGAAACTAAAAGAAACGAACAAATATGAGAAATATGAAGAAGATAAAAGGTATTGAGGGTGTCGACAATATTTCAAATGGTGCTGGAGTTCCGGAAGACATCATCACTGACATCCTAACAATGTTACCAGTTGAGTCTCTCTTAAGATTCAGGTGCGTATGCAAGTCTTGGAACAATCTTTTCAAATCCACTAATTTTGCTAAACTCCAACTTGCATACTCTTTGAAGAATCGCAATGAAGGTATCATAATTGAATATGACACTAAGATTTGTTATCTTGATTATGACTCATTATTGTCAGACTCATCAAAATTACATAACAAGCTTGTTCATATTCCTTATCCGTCGGAATGTGAAAATCAAGAAATTATAGGTCCTTGTCACGGTTTAGTTTGCGATCATCTCAGGAAGACATTATCATTTGGAATACGTTTACTAAAGACTACAAGAAAAATCCACCACCACCAGGTAGGGGATCCAGATATTTAAGTAATGCGTTTGGTTGGTTGTGATTCGAAAACTGAATATTATAGCTTCTCCAATGGTGAATGTGAATATTTCATACGTAGCATCACTTCTAAGACATCGTTTGAGCATAAAATCCTAAATATTGGGAAAAATAAAGTTTTATCTCCAACCCATAAAGTGTTATATTATTTGTTTACTTATTTGTAGTCATATAATTGGTTAAAATCTTATCCAATTTTTTTTTTTCGGAGAAGATAAAATTCATTCACTAGAAAGTGCTGAGCTAGCACTAAAAGAAACAACACATAGCTATTCAAACTGGACAACACAAAACGAGTAAAGGGGAGTGCCAAACATGGAACAAAAAAACATTTCCCCTACTACATGTTTGAAGCTAGTTACTAGTTACTACTTAAAAACCTCCCAACCGTGCATGAAATCCACAAACTTAAAATGCTTAAAGGATTCATGAACTCTCGCCCAACTGAATAAGGAAGCCTTCACTGTAATAATAACCTTTTCTACTGTTTTTCCCTTGTTGCGGTAAACTCTATCGTTCCTTTCCTCCCAGATTTGCTGCCATATGGCGAAAGGCAAACAGAATTTAAGAAATTCCCTTGGTTCTGTCCTGAATTTCAACTGCCAAGACACAACAAATTCCATACATGAATCTGGCGGCCTCCATCTAATTTCCAACAAGTTTAAGAAATGATTCCACACTTTCTTTGCAAACTCACATTGAATAAAGATGTGTGAAATTGATTCGTGTTCTTGATGACACAAACAACAATTAATGTTTGTGATTTCCATCCCTCTTGGACGTAAACGATCAATAGTTGGTAATCCATTCATTGATGCATCCCAAACTAGAAATGACACTTTTCGTTGGGATGGCTGAATTCCATAATTCGACGGCATTCTGCGTTGTCTTGCTTGAGCTTGTCTTCGTAACTGTTGTTGTCCATCAATCATTTCGTAACAAGAAGAAACTGAGAATTCTCCATTTTTACCCGGAGTCCATGACCTTGTATCTTGTTCTGTTCCTAAATTGTTAGGATCCCCAATAGTTTCAATGAGCGCAGCAACATCACTTATATTTTCCTTTCTGAAACCCGATTTAAAGCCTAAATCCCATGATGGAGTTTGCAACCCATTTCTGTTGACCATTCTGTGTATCACTCTTCCTTTCTTGCAAGACTTTTTCCAAATTTTAGGAAAGAGCTCCTTCAAGGGTTGTGCTGTTTTCCAACTATCTTCCCAAAAACGAACATTCTTACCACTCGATACAACTTGCTTAGTCCCACTTTTCAAAATTTTTGATTGCTGAAGAATATTTTTCCATAACCCACACCCTTGAGTCTGGTTTGTTTGTGGAGCAGTCCATGCCTCTTCATCACCTTCACACCTCTCTTGGATGATTTTGTGCCATAAACTAGATTTCTCTTTTCCATATTTCCAAAGCCACTTAGTTAACAGGGCTTGGTTCATTACTCTTACAGATTTAACCCCTAAGCCACCTTGTTTTTTTGACCTGCACACCTTTCGCCATAAGACCCAATGCATCTTCTTTCCATTTTCAGAGTCTCCCCAAAGAAAATTGCGCATGATTTTTTCCAATGTATTTGCTACTGATGCTGGAATTGCAAATAATGAGAGACGGTATATTGGCATCGAGCTTAAAACACTCTTAAGAAGGATCGACCTCCCTCCTTTCGATAAGTATTGCCGTTTCCGTGGCGCTAGCCTTTTCTTTAGCCTATCAATAACCGGATCCCAAATACTGATCCTTCTTGAAGAACTACCAATAGGAAGTCCTAAATAAGTAATTCGAAGGCTTCCAACTTCACACCCCAGTACGCGAGCACATTCTTCGCAATTACTGGCAGCATCTCCTACTCCAATAACTGATGATTTTTCCAAATTAATATTCAATCCAGTAATTTGTTGCAGCTCAATTAGGATTTGCTTTAACGCCGTAAATTGCGCAGGATTTGCATCAAGAAACACAATCGTATCTTCTGCAAACTGTAAATGCGTTATTGGCGTTCCATTGCTCTTTACTTTGAAACCGCTTATTAACCCATTTCTTTCATTTTTGGCGTTCCATTGCTCTTATCCATTTTTATTTTTCATTAACTTTTATTAATAAAAGTGTGATTAGGATGCAAAGACATCCTCTAAGTGAATGTCTAAAACTAGAGGTTCACTTAGAGGATGTCTAACTTTTTTATTGCCACATCATTTTCACATCAATCGGTTGGAGATGATTTTTTATAAATATTGTTGTGGATCCTACGTGGATTAAGACTTTTTCCTTCACACATTTCCATTGGAGAGGCTCCGATATTTTGTTGAAGTACGCGCTCATATACATTTCTATTCATTGAAATTAAATTCATGGAAAACAATCACTAACATCCCTTTTGAAACACCTTTCGAGAAACCAGTGTTTTTCAAAGGATTTTTTCATTGGGTGTCACGTTTTCATGTCCTTGAAGCGTTGAGTTGTTTTGATATTGCTAACGAGACAGTGAAACATATTCTGCTACCGGAACATTTTCGGGACAAGTTTATAGAAGCACAAGTGTGTGTTTTGAGAGGTTTACTCTGCCTAATTGTTGTTGATGAGAATAGTACGTTTTGGGAAGTATGGACAATGAAGGATTATGGTGTAACAGAGTCTTGGGCTAGAATATTCACTGTTGACAGAAATAATTATTTAAGGCCTGAAGATTTAGACTTGAAACAATATTTCAAGAATGATGCGATTTTACGTAATGACGGCAATTCAAATTTTTTATATGACCTCAACCATTTAGAAGCTACAGAATTTGGGATCGATTATAGGTCCAACTCATATGCGGCGTTTTGTGGGAGCTTAATTCCGCCTGATTTGAGTAGTTGTTTGGGCAATAGGATACAAGAAGCTTAAGGTGGGGGATAAACAACAAGAGGTGAATGGTTGAATGTATAATTTCTTCTATTGGGTTTTACTTTTTCAATTGGTTTACCATATTAAACCTTCAGTTCATGTCATGGAATTTTGTTAAGTTATTAAGTTATATCGTTCGCAACGAGTTCTTAATTAGCATCTTCGTGTTTTTCTTATATATTCAGCAGAGAATGCAGGCAAGTTGTGTGGCGGTCACTGAATTAACAAGCTTATAATCTGAGCTATAAAGTTATCAACTTGGCCGCCGTTGGCATTTCCTGTTGTCTTTCAAGATACAACTAATTTTTTTTTTCTCTTCCAAAGATGGAATCGAATTAATTAATTAATGGGTCCTTAAAGAAGAAAAACAAAATCAAACACTGCCCTTGGTCGGTAGCCTACCAACAAATTGGGCTCCAACACCAACATACCAAAGTGACTCGCTTTTCCCTCTCTGAACAAACATACCAACATGGATGTGTATATAAATGAATCACGTAACAATTTCCTTCTATTTGTATTGTCCCACATTGTATTGCGGACTCCATACAATGCATAGAGCTCTTTTTTCAGGTAGTTGGGAGGTTTATGTAAGCTATCCGATATATATATTAGTCAAAACCCTAATTTAATCAATCACTACAGTCTTTTTTTTGTTTTTTTTTTGTGATTGAAACAGAAGTTTAGATAATGTACATCAAATATACAAGAGAACAAATTACCAGAGGTAATATTAAGAGTAAATTACAGCAAAATTGTATCCCAGTTGAGAAGAGTACTTGAGAAGTTTAGATAAGTTCCATGTCCAGCTGCTGCAGACCAAGCTAATACTAACGATTTAGCTTCGATGCTCAAGTCCGTGTCAGTTTTGAAAAGGCAGTTCTCCTTGAAAGTTCTATTGTAACGGAATGAGATTCCAAATTGCATTAGTGCTGTAAGCATTAAACGCTCATCTTTGTATTGTGTTTTTGTTTTATATTCAGTAGAGAATGCAGGCAAGTTTGATGGTTTATCATTGAATGATTATGATATGCTCAACTATTAAGCTTCTATTATCTTAATCATAAATTACTTGCGCAAATTAGCTGAATCTGAAAAGAATAAACAAAAACATTAGACTTGTCAAATGATTGAACGCCATGGTCAAATTGACGTGCCTATAACCAATAGGTTGTTTGTTTTGTCCTAACGATGGATCTCCTAGCCGTCTACTACAAGGTCATGAGGCATTTTTTTCCGACCCTGCAACGTACCTCTACTCATACCTCACCATTTCCCTGTGATGTGGCAACCCCTTCATGCTTCTGGACAAACATGGGTCCATTAGTGTTGAGTTGAGCCACTAAAGTGACGACACATTATGATCATGAGGGAAATATTTGGAGGTATGAGTGGGGGTGTAAAGCATTTTTCGCACTTCAATCCAATGGATACTTCCTGGCAGTTGCAACAAATAAATACCAATCTTCCAACTTCCAACCCGTATCTGCAATGATATTGGCCCTACAAATACTTTGTAGTCCCCGGCCAACCCGGCACACTAAAATGATTGGGCCGGACAGCCTCACCTGGCCCGTCGTACGACCCTAGGCCCTAAGGCGGATAAATTTGAGGAATTTAAGGTCTGTTTTCTGAAAGCATAAACAACCAAACCCTAACCCTAATACTAGAAAAATGCACCTAGATTCATATCGATTTCACTTTTACGTTACGCTGAAGATGCCAAGAGAGTTTATTGAAGAACAACAATGGTAAGTAGCTCCATACACCTAATCCTGATTTTTTACGTACACAAACAGTCCTACCAAAATATCAAAGTTATCTTTGTTTTATCCACGGGGGGCATTTTCTTTTGATGAACCTAGACATTTTAGTATCAAAAAGCCTTTTTTTTCTCTCCAGATCTCTAGCTAGCCTATTAATAATCAAGTGACTGTATTTCATGAGTTGGACAATCTTAATTAGTTAGATAATATTTTATGATGGAACTAATTGATTTATGATTACAGACATCTCCATTTGAAGACCGGAGTGAAAGTTGTTGCTAAACCCGCGCTTATTGAGTTGAAAGTTTTGAACGTGGAGACTGGACAAAATTGAGAAAAATATGAGAAACAAGATGAAAAAGAAGATCGGAGGGACTGGTGGTAGTGACAATATTTCAAATGGTGCTAGTATTCCAGAAGACATCACGATCGACATCCTACCAATGTTATCGGTAAAGTCTGTCTTAAGATTCAGGTGTGTATGCAAGTCCTGGAACAATCTTTTTAAAACCATTAATTTCGCTAAACTCCAACTTGATTAATCTTTGAAGAAGCGTATAATGAAGGTTGATGAGTGCCAAATATTGTATATATTTATCCCTTTTTGTTGGCATTTAACTCATCTTTTGCGCATTAATTCTACATTTTATCCCATATTCTGTATTTTCATTGTTTTCAAGAATAAATATTTTTTCTTACTTAATTTTGCATTTTTAGGTAACAAATAAAATCTGGATGAAGTGCGGAGCAAAAAGAGCAGAAAAGTAGTGAAAAGCCGGGAGGAATTACGCAAGGAAGCCGCGAAGAATGTTGCGCACAAGACCAAAAAGCTAGGAATGGGCTCAAGAAGGAAGAATTGTTCTTAAAGAAGATATGGGCTTGGCATACCCAAGGCCCAAAACCCTTACCCAAACCCATTTTCTGTAACCAAAACCGCCTCCATCTTCAGCCGTCGGATTGGATCCATCTCATCATCCGATGGTCGCTCCTTCATCGCGCATCAAAATCTGAAGCTCCTATCACACACCATAGCACCTAAATTCCAAGCCTTCAGATTAGATCACATTTAGATCCTACGGTCGCTTCTTTGCCTGCTCATCAAATCTCGATACTTCCGCTTAACACTACAGCACCTAACCTCGATCTTCGCCGTTAACTTTGTTGTATTTCACAATCCAACGGTCGAAGTGATTCATCTCTCATACCACCGTTAGATCCACCTACCATCTTCACATCCGACGGATCTCCTCGCTGCGCATCAACTTCAGATGATCCCGCTCAACACCTTAGCCATCAAACCCATCGACCCAAACAAACACCCACCTTCTTCTTCCCCAAAACTCATTTCCCCCAAATTTCTCTTCTTCCCCCGACATTTGCAGAGACACCATGTCCTGCCACCGCCTGCAACTCCACTGCCACCACCATCTCTTCCATCACCACCTCCACAACCAGCCGACCAAGAGACCTATCGAACCCCCTAGTCTATCTCTCTCCCTCATAGCTTCTTCTCACATAGGTGCTAAGATTAAGAGAGGCAGGATTAGGGTTTCGCTCCAAGATAGGGTTTGCAGTGCAAAGAAGACGAAGAATAGGGGATTTCGAGCAGCGTAAAGCCAGTACAAAGCATGGGTTGGGTCGAAATCATCCAATTGGTATGTCAAATTTGATTTTCCCCAAAATCAATTTAGGGTTTTCAAAATTAGGGTTTGTAGAAATTTTAGGGATTTGTAAAACTATAAAAGGGGATGTGTATGAGATGTAAAAGGGGTTCTTGGGTCATCCAAGTAACCATCAATTAGGGTTTATTTTAGGTTTAATTTTAATTTCAAATTTCAATTTTAATCCAATTTCATAATTAGGGTTCTTGTTCACTGTGTAGTGTATGATGTTTTAGTGTTTAATTGTTTGATGTTTTGTTAGTCTAATGCTCTTAGTTGTATAAATTCACTGTTAGCTTAATGTTTAATTTCTGTTTAGCTTTCATGTCCTGTTAGTGTTTAGGTTTAGTGTAATTTCTGTTCATGTTCTAATTCACCACTAGGGTGAAGATGAAACCTTAATTCCACTGTGTAGGAGACTACAATTCTGGCCTCTCATCACTTTGCTCTCACATTGTATGTCAGGCATACATTGTAGTTAGGATACCCCTGTGATTGAAAGTGCAGCAGCCCATGTTAATTGATTATGGTCCAAACCTTAGACTAGTTATGCTCTAATCAGATAGCTAGTACTTTGGGAGGATAATTTAGTTGCAATTGGAATATCCGACTTAGTCTAGGTTAAGAGGTGGAATCTAAACCCTAGTTTGCCATCAACCTTCCCTGTCATCCACAATTCCATCTTCAACTGTTTAGCTTTGTTTTCTTGTTTTCTTTCATTTGTTTCCCCTCATGCTCACTGTGGTGTCTTAACATCACAATCTTTACTTGTTTCACACACTCACTGTCCATTATTCATCTTGCCTCACTGTCAGTTGCTGTTGCTTCAACTGTCAGTGTTGAACTTGCTTCAACTGTCACTTTTGTTGTTCTTGTTTAAAGTCTCATGATTAGTAATCTGCCCTGGTTAGTGTAATCAGTTAGAAATTGGTTACAATAAGAAAAATAGCACTTGCACCCCCTTGTCCCTGTGGAACTGACCTGTGCTTGCCCTGTGTTGCTTGCCGACACTGTGCACTTGCAGTTAGAATTTTTAGGATCATTTCTAGTCCTACCAAGTTTTTGGCGCCGCTGCCGGGGACTCGGTTGCGGCGCAATTGCTCTTTCTTTCTTTTGGGTTGTTACTGAACTCTGCTTGCTGTAACTCCTATGCTTGCTTGCTGATTTTGCTTGCTGTAACTCCTGTTGAGTTGTTGCTAAGTCTGCCACTGAACTGCTGCTGCTGCCTGAAATCTGCTGTGGTGCTGTGGTGCTGTTCTTAACCTTGCTGCTGAGCTTGCCAAGCTGCTGGGTTGTAAGAACTTGACCCTTGTTGCTGCTGCCCTGCCTGCAAGCCCTGAACTGAACCACCTGCTGTTGCTGCTGCTGATGCTCTTGTGCTGCTGTGGTGCTCCTGCTGGTGCCAGGCCAAGAACCCTGTGAGCTGCTGCACCTGGTGTCAGGCCAACTGACCCTGTGCACTTGCAGCTTTGCTGAACCAAAGCCCAACTGGGCTGTAAGCTGCAGAAGCTGCAGAAAGTGAACCAAAGCCCAACTGGGCTGTGAGCTGCAGAAGGTGAAGAAAGTGAACCAAAGCCCAACTGGGCCTCAGAAAAGCCAAAGCTTAGGATGATCCAAAGCCCAACTGGGCTTTTGCAACCTAACTGAGCAGCTGGGCTGTGCTTAAGCAAGTAAGCCTAAACCCATTAAGAGAACCCAACCTGTGGGCTTCCATTTATAATTTGTGGGCTTGTAATAATTTTTGTTTTTCTTTATTTTTTTTATTTGGGCTTGTAATAATTTTTCTTTTTTTTTTTTTTTTTTTTTTTGGGTTTGTAATTATTATTGTTGTTTTTATTTTCTTTTATGGGTTGTGCTAATTTATGCTAGGATAATAAAAAAAAAAAAAAAAAAAAAAATTACTTTTCTCCCATTTTAAAACCAAAATTTTCTTTGCTCCCATTTTAAACCAAATTTCTTTTTCTATATCCCATCAAAACCAAATTTTCCCATTAAAACCAAATAGTGGGCTTTGTGTCTTTTCAAAATGGGCCAACCTAATGCTCTCCATGAATACATGTATCCGTCAATAAAAATTCCATTATCATGTATTGTATTACCTCAAACCAATAACCCTTTTAAAATAAATGCAAGCATGATACAAATACTTCCTATATTTCGAGGGTTCGATTCTGAGAACCCCTATACTCATGTAAGAGAGTTTGACAAATTTGTCGGACTATGCAACCTGATCATATGTCCGAAGACTCTCTGAAATTGCGTTTGTTTACATTTTCTTTAAAGGAAAGGGCCAAAACATGGTTTTACGGTTTGACCACAATCAATCACCACTTGGGAACAACTCACTAATCAATTTTTCCAAAAATTTTTTCCACATCATAGGACCATCGCTATTCGTCAAAGTATCAATTGTTTTGTCCAATTGGATGAGGAAACTGTTTTTCACTATTTTGAACGTTTTAATGATTTGTTGAGTGAATGTCCGCACCATGGAATTGAGAAGTGGAGACTTGTCGTCATCCTCTATGAGGGACTAGACTTTAAATCTCGAACCATGGTTGAGTCTATGTGTAATGGTGAGTTTATTGATAAATCTGTGGATGATGCATGGAATTTTTTAGCCGAGATTGCAGAGAAAACCCATCAATGGGAATCCGTTAGGGAAACAGGAACAACACCACATGATATGAGTCACCCCATGAATTAGAGTTTTATTCTTGTAATAGCTCCGACCTTAGGATTGAAAATTATCCTAGATTGCAAAATGCCTATCATGATGATGATGATGATTATGATGTTATGTTAGAAGAACATGTCTATACTGAAAATGTTATGGAACCTTTGGGTTCAAATACATTAGGCTTCTCTGCCCCGACCTTAATACATGATATTTCTTCTAGTATTCCATGTGATGTTTCCCCTGATGTGCCGATACACGAGAATAAATCTGTTGATGATGTTGATAATTCTGATTGATCTTGCCAATTTGATTGATGATTGTGAGCATGATGTGACATGTGTAGATGAGTTAGAAGATTTTGATTTTTGATTGATAATGATACGCCTATTCTTCTACCTAAGTCACAATCTGATGGCCTTCCACCCAACCTAGATTTGGTTTGTAACAAAAATTTTAAACCAACTTTTCTGAAAATTCCTAATCTAGGATTGGAACTGTGTGCCTCCCAAGTCCTCTTGGACTATTTTGTTTCAAAATATAACACTTTTAAAGAGCCACAGTTGGAAATTGTTTGCCCATCCCGAAAACAGTCCATTATGAGTTAGACCTTTTGAATCCTGAACCCCAAAATTAAAAGATTTTGTGCTTAAAAGTAAACCTGTTGAACAATTTTGGTTTAGGGGTGATTCATTCGGTTTTTCACTCTCACTCCCATTTAAGTCCAATTTTAGTGTTTTGAAACTTTCTATGTCTCTACACTTTTTCTTTTGGGTTGATCCTCAACTCTTTAGATTTTGGTGTATGGTGTGAATTTTTGTATATAATCCAGTAGATAAAATTTCTTAAAAACCCTTTTGTTCCTTTTGTTATATTTTGCTAATCCAATATGATCTCGGCTGAAATATGTTGGATTTTTGCCTTGAATAACGGAGTTTTAATTCTGCTTTCGCCGAAATCGGGTATTCTCTCTCCTTTTACTCTACTCAGCATGTCCCTTTCCATATGTTGCATTTTAATTCTTTCCATATTTTGAAACATTGAGGACAATGTTTAGTTTAGGTTTGGGGGTATAGAGTAGATACCACGATAATATGCTATAATTGAAAACGAACTCCTTCTTCTTTTTGAAAAAATTGAAAAATTCCAAAAAAAAAATTGAAAAATCAAAAAAATTAAAAAAATTAAAAAAAAAACATAAAAAATGGAGCTCATTTACCTTGAAATGTTGACTCTTGTGCAAATATGTATTTTTATTAGGAGTCTTAGTCTAGATATTTAGGCACCCTGATTCTAGCACAATTCACATAGTGATAAGAAATTTGCACGCGCACGATCTACCAATACATGTATGGCCTCGATCTTCAAGGTGTTTGATAGGAAGTTACGATTGCCAATCACTTTAGAATACTGAACGAAACTTGACTAGCTTGTTCTTTGGTTGGTTGGGATAGAAGGTGGAGGTTACATTAAGAAAGACAACCATCGAATTTAACTGGGTGCATCAAAAAGGGCTACCTCTTGCAAAGTGTCATGTAATCTTTTGTTTCTTTTTGTTTGTATCAAAAGTGTTTCTTATCAAAAAAAAAAAAAAAAAAAAAAAAAAAAAAGAAAAAAAAAAAAATATCAGAAAAATACAAAAAAATCAAGTATTTATCAATTCCATCATCTCTTGTTCCAAAAATAAAAAGAGAATAGTCAATGTAAATAAGAGTCATGTAAAGAGTCATTTTGTTGTTTCATTGTAATAAGCAAGGAGGGTGTATGCCATTGATGTACAACGCGAGTAATTGTGAAATACCTCCAACTCATTCACAATTCTCGTAAAGTCCGGACAGCTAGCTAGATTTCGACCTCAGTTCTTAGCCTGAGAAACTATCTCTTGGTGATTAGTAGTCATAACTTCAGATCTTTCTTTACACATGTGTAGATACACTTTACACTCTTATCACATGTCTTTTTTTGTTATCAGTGCTAGGATTGTGCCTTCGATAGCTAGATTGACATCTCCATTTTGCTGTGAGCTTAACTGTTTTGCACATGTCACATTTGATGGAATCTGAGCTATATTTTGTCCTTAGGTTTTGTAGGCACACCTCTGGTAAACCTTCACGAGACTTCAACTCGTCCACTAGGGACACTTAGTGGTTTAAAAGGCTTAGTGCATACGCTAAATGCATTCGAGAGACCAGCGACAGTGGTATAGGTAGGATTTCCTTAGTTTGTTTTACTTGAGGACAAGTAAAATTCAGGTTTGGGGGTATTTGATGAGTGCCAAATATTGTATATATTTATCCCTTTTTGTTGGCATTTAACTCATCTTTTGCGCATTAATTCTACATTTTATCCCATATTCTGTATTTTCATTGTTTTCAAGAATAAATATTTTTCTTACTTAATTTTGCATTTTTAGGTAACAAATAAAATCTGGATGAATGCGGAGCAAAAGAGCAGAAAAGTAGTGAAAAGCCGGGAGGAATTACGCAAGGAAGCCGCGAAGAATGTTGCGCACAAGACCAAAAAGCTAGGAATGGGCTCAAGAAGGAAGAATTGTTCTTAAAGAAGATATGGGCTTGGCATACCCAAGGCCCAAAACCCTTACCCAAACCCATTTTCTGTAACCAAAACCGCCTCCATCTTCAGCCGTCGGATTGGATCCATCTCATCATCCGATGGTCGCTCCTTCATCGCGCATCAAAATCTGAAGCTCCTATCACACACCATAGCACCTAAATTCTAAGCCTTCAGATTAGATCACATTTAGATCCTACGGTCGCTTCTTTGCCTGCTCATCAAATCTCGATACTTCCGCTTAACACTACATCACCTAACCTCAATCTTCGCCGTTAACTTTGTTGTATTTCACAATCCAACGGTCGAAGTGATTCATCTCTCATACCACCGTTAGATCCACCTACCATCTTCACATCCGACGGATATCCTCGCTGCGCATCAACTTCAGATGATCCCGCTCAACACCTTAGCCATCAAACCCATCGACCCAAACAAACACCCACCTTCTTCTTCCCCAAAACTCATTTCCCCCAAATTTCTCTTCTTCCCCCGACATTTGCAGAGACACCATGTCCTGCCACCGCCTGCAACTCCACTGCCACCACCATCTCTTCCATCACCACCTCCACAACCAGCCGACCAAGAGACCTATCGAACCCCCTAGTCTATCTCTCTCCCTCATAGCGTCTTCTCACATAGGTGCTAAGATTAAGAGAGGCAGGCTTAGGGTTTCGCTCCAAGATAGGGTTTGCAGTGCAAAGAAGACGAAGAATAGGGGATTTCGAGCAGCGTAAAGCCAGTACAAAGCATGGGTTGGGTCGAAATCATCCAATTGGTATGTCAAATTTGATTTTCCCCAAAATCAATTTAGGGTTTTCAAAATTAGGGTTTGTAGAAATTTTAGGGATTTGTAAAACTATAAAAGGGGATGTGTATGAGATGTAAAAGGGGTTCTTGGGTCATCCAAGTAACCATCAATTAGGGTTTATTTTAGGTTTAATTTTAATTTCAAATTTCAATTTTAATCCAATTTCATAATTAGGGTTCTTGTTCACTGTGTAGTGTATGATGTTTTAGTGTTTAATTGTTTGATGTTTTGTTAGTCTAATGCTCTTAGTTGTATAAATTCACTGTTAGCTTAATGTTTAATTTCTGTTTAGCTTTCATGTCCTGTTAGTGTTTAGGTTTAGTGTAATTTCTGTTCATGTTCTAATTCACCACTAGGGTGAAGATGAAACCTTAATTCCACTGTGTAGGAGACTACAATTCTGGCCTCTCATCACTTTGCTCTCACATTGTATGTCAGGCATACATTGTAGTTAGGATACCCCTGTGATTGAAAGTGCAGCAGCCCATGTTAATTGATTATGGTCCAAACCTTAGACTAGTTATGCTCTAATCAGATAGCTAGTACTTTGGGAGGATAATTTAGTTGCAATTGGAATATCCGACTTAGTCTAGGTTAAGAGGTGGAATCTAAACCCTAGTTTGCCATCAACCTTCCCTGTCATCCACAATTCCATCTTCAACTGTTTAGCTTTGTTTTCTTGTTTTCTTTCACTTGCTTTACCTTCACTGCTCACTGTTTGTTTCAACTGTTATTTGCTAAAATCACCCAACTGTTATCTGCTCTTGCTTCACTGTCCATTATTCATCTTGCCTCACTGTCAGTTGCTGTTGCTTCAACTGTCAGTGTTGAACTTGCTTCAACTGTCACTTTTGTTGTTCTTGTTTAAAGTCTCATGATTAGTAATCTGCCCTGGTTAGTGTAATCAGTTAGAAATTGGTAACAATAAGAAAAATAGCACTTGCACCCCCTTGTCCCTGTGGAACTGACCTGTGCTTGCCCTGTGTTGCTTGCCGACACTGTGCACTTGCAGTTAGAATTTTTAGGATCATTTCTAGTCCTACCAAAGGTATCGTAATTGACTCAGCGGAAAAGATAAGTTATGTTGATTACGAATTATTATTCAAAGAATCTAGGTTATTGGTTAGGGTCTCACAACTGTGAACATGATATATTTCATTGAGTATTTATACAGATTACAAGAGGAATAAATCAGCTAGAATATGAACGAGTTTACAGGGAAGTTTACAACATACGACTAGGAAAACAAGACTAAGTTACAACAAGAGACTATGTACGTCTAATAAGATATGACGAAATATAAAACAGATTCTGACTTGGTTTTATGTTCCAAGTGTATAAGATATGTACGTCTAATAATTATCTTCCGATAGATCAAAATTCAATAACAAGCTTGTTCATTTTGCTTATCCGCAGGAATATAATAATCTGGAAAAGTTTGGTTCTTGCAACAGTTTGGTTTGCTATAGATCATTTCAGAATGAAATTATCATTTGTAATCCGATTACTAAAGACTACAAGAAGATACCACCACCACCAGTCCCACGCAGCCAAAATGAATCTTGGGTTCAGTCTATGTTTGGCCATGGGTTTAGTTATGATTTGAAAACGAAGGATTATAAACTCCTTGTGTATAGTATAACATACATCAATATGCATGTGACCCATGTCCATGTCTATTCATTAAAATCAAATTCATGGAAAACAATCAAGATCACCCCTTTAGAAATACCATCTATAAATCTTATGTTTTTCGAAGGAATTTTCCATTGGGTGAAGCATCAAGGCCTCAAACATATGAGTTGTTTAGATACTGCCAATGAGACGGTCAAACATATTCTGCTACCCCAACATTTTCCGCACAAGTTTAATAAAGTACAAGCTTGTCTTTTGGGAGGTTGCCTTTGCGTAATTGGCATTGATCCTGAAAAGAACATTAGGAAGTATGGACGATGAAGAATTATGGTAAAGCAGAGTCTTGGACTAAGTTGTTTACCATTGAGGGAGGTAAGCTTTTATGGCTTCAGCATTTGGACATGAAACAATATTTCAAGATGATGCGATTTTGGTACACCATTGTGGCACTTCAACTTATTTATATGATCTCCACCATGAAGTAGCTAGAGAACTTAATAAGATCTATCGGATTCCCCTAGAATTTAATAGTATAGGTAACTGTGTGTGTGTGCTGAGCTGTGAGTGTATGGTTATTATGAGAGATTGTAAAAGTGTGAACAACACGTGAGAGAGGCGGTCGTCATCTGGTCACAACATAATTGATGAGTTGTATAAACTCAGAGTCTCACCATTTGTAAAATTAATCTTTCTCTTAATCAATTGATTATCAAAACCGTCTTCAATACAATGTAAACATTCGATTATCGAATGCTATCATGGTATCAGACTCAGAAATCACGAATTTCTGAGGGTATCGATCCATTTTTCGTTGTAGCAACATTAATTCTCTTTAATTCAATTTCATCTGCTGCTGTTCTTCATTAAACTCTGCTTGCTCTTCATACAAATCTATAGTTGTTCTTCATCTTACACAGAATTAAAATCTCAGATCTAGATTTTCTTACATCAACATCTTCCAAATTCATCTTCAACATAAGTTTTTCATCATAATTAGGTTGTTTTATGCAATATAATTTTAATCAAGGTTGTTGTTCTTGATTCTTGATACCGAGAGAGTCTGAGCGTGTTCTAGCTCGCTACACCTAGGTCTAGTTAGGGAAAAAACTTAAAGTCGTTCCACTGATTGGATTCAGCAGAAGATTGATAAGTTGTTGGTCTCAATTCTTATTTCAAGAACAAGGTGTTGAAGAATCTTGTGTTTCTAATGATGTTTCTGAATTGAGTTTCGTGTTGGAGTGGTGATGATTCAAAAGGTTTGAGTTCTCTTTATCTTATTCTTGTTGATTATAGAGTTTAATTTGAAGTTTTTCATGGAGCTTGTGGAATTGTAATTACTGATGATTCATAGTGTGAAGTTGAATTTGATCCTGATGCTGGTATTGCAACGTATTTAAGAGGATTAAGCATGTATTTTGAAACTAAAATTCAGTGTTAGGGTTTGAGCTCTTAGTATTTCAATTTCCGGTTGGTTGGTGAATGGATTGAAATCTCTTACCTCATCAACTAGCATCTGAGTCTCTGCTGGTAATCTCCATTGCTATCTTTAGATTGCTTTAGTTTTAACCATATGTGTTCAGCTTCTATATCACTAGCTCAACAAAAGACAATTCCTTCTTCAAAAGTTGTTTTCATCATAACTAGATTTGTTGCAACTAGTTTTTTTAATTAAGTCCTACTTGTGCTGATACCTGGTGCTTTTAAGTCTGAGCATGCCTATCTCTGTTACACATTGTCTAGATTAGAGAGAAGCTTAAAGTTGTTCCACTTGAAAGCGAGGAAAATCTCCTCTTAAATCACAGATGTGTATTGATGAGTGTATGGAATGAAAGTTTGCTGCACTATATGTGCTTAATTAGCTTATTGTCAGTTCATCCCATTGGTACTGGCTTTGGTACAGTCCTATTTTTATGAGTGTATTGGCTTGCGAGTTTAATGATGCAACTGAAGATGATGTTATGGAATTGGAATTGGAGAGTTATATTCAGTACAAGTTGATGTTCTCCTTGATGAGTCTACATTCAATTATGATGTAGCCTGGTTTAGTTGTCTTTTCTATTGTTTTTCATGTTGTTGAATAATGCCAAACTATCTCTTGTTTGCTGGTTTCGTTCTTTGATTGAAAATGATATGGGTACTTTAGTAAGTGCTTTCATAAGTTGATTCAACAGTTTGTTTGATGGATATCAGTTCAAGTTTGCAGTTATTGAATTTTACAGATATTACATTGTTCTTCTAGCTGCTGCATTATACAAATGGTTATTGTACAGGATATGCACTGCACCTATTTTTAGATGAGTTTTCAGCTTACTTTTGTGCAAGTTCTTCTCAGCATACAGTCGTATGAAGATTCTGTACACAACATACAAAGAATATACATTGCAGGGGACTATCGGGTTGTGAGTGATAGAATGCAATAAAGTGGAATAAATCAATGGACTATCTTGATGCTTGCTAGGGAGTGTGTGAAAGCATATTGGTATTTCTTTCTTATTGAGTAGTGCAGGGAGAAGAGACTGAATTTTGCTGAGAGAATTTTACTGCCAGTCTGTTATGTCATTGTTTCTGCTGCTTAATACAGCTTTACATCAACAGTTTGTTGGAAACTATTATTATGGCTGCAATTTTTTATACTATGAGAATTCTTATTATGCCTATCATGCTCCTCCTCCTGTTGGTAGTCAGAGACATGCTCATCATTGTGATTATGGGTACAGAGATAAGGGACAACTTTACTCCAGCAGAATATACAATGGACTGTACACTCACTATATCACGCCTTATGCCTCCTGTACAATATGGTATTTCTACACTCACTGTAACTACTATCTTTTCCTTTAATACTTGGCTCTCCAAATCAACATCAACTGCTAGCATGTTATACTATATGATGCCTGGATATCTACGTCAACAACTTCTACTGTTGCTGCCTGCTTACTTCTGTTTTACCATATCACTTGCGCACGTCTCATCTGAAATGTTATGCTTCAAGTTACTTAGTGGACAACTCAAGTACCAGCTAATGCTTCTACCAAGATTTTCGAGCTTTTGCTGGTTACAACTGTTCTTGTTCTACTGTTGCATCTCCATGGCTAGATCCCCAACTACTGCATGTTCTACATCCGCTATGTGTACCTCTATACCTTTCTATTTGGTTAAGTAGATGTGTGTGTGTGCTGAGCTGTGTGTGTATGAAATCTCAAGTGGTTTTTCCAGCCCCCTTAAGATTGAGGGAGGGTAATAGGATAGGTAACTGTGTGTGTGCGCTAAGCTGTGAGTGTATGGTTATTACGAGAGATTGTAAACGTGTGAACGTCTTCAATACAATGTAGACATTCGATTATCGAATGCTATCAGAATTCAGAACATGGGCGTTTTTTGGGAGATTAGTTTCGCCTAACTTGGGTACTTGTTTGGGAAGACAGTAGGATACAAGATGTGCAATTTTTAAATATCTTTTGTGTCATCTAATCAACTTACGAAATACTGACTCACAAAGAAGCTAAAGTTGCGGACCTGATTCATGAAGGAAAATGGTACATTTATTTGAAACGACAACCAGACAATGAGGAAATGAGGGAGCACCAACTGATCTTCTTGATTCTCTAGTAGATCCTCCAACTCTGGAAACAAATAATGATACCATCATATGTAGCACCAACTCAACCTATCTAAAGATGCGAACCAGTGGGAAACTTTTGAGTATGTTTGGAAAACATTTGTCCCAAAGAAGGTGCATGTTTTTGCTTGGATTATGGTGCATCATGTGAATCCAACCATTGATAATCTTTTGAAAAGAGGTTTTGTCACAAATGATACTCAATGTAAGCTTTGAACCTGGTATTTAGGTGTCTTTACTTTTCTTTTTAAAAAAACCTGTTAAACGTCCAAAAAAAAAACTCTGTTTTGAAATTTATGTTTATCCTATGTGTTTTTGTGTTATCTAAATCGCAGTTGTGTCGATATTTTCTATTTAATGGTTCTCCACAGACCACCGGATCACACTCCATCTCTTACTATGATAAAGAAAATAAATCTTTTTAGTGAAGTTTTCTTTTAGTCACAAGTTACAATATTATTTTTTATTTTTTTCGAAGGAATTAGCCCCTGATTCAAATACATCATTTAGTTGAGGTAAGAAGGGTAAGAAGGGTTACAATGGTAAGAAGGGTAAGCAGGTATTTGAATCAGGGGATATTTCAAATACCTCATTTAATTGAGGTAATAAGGGTTACAATGGCCAAATGGAAGCCATGAATACATTCAATTACATCAAAGATATACAACATACAAATTTAAATACATGAAAAAATACTAAAATACAAAAGCATTATATTCATGTACTGCATTCAGGAATTCGATTGAGAGAATTTGTAATCCACCATTTGAAAATTTCTTCAATATTCTTCTTAATTGAGAAATTAGTGTCTTCAATAATGACTAGATGCTCCTAAAGAGGAGTAATACACACGATTGATCGAAATTCGTGAATAAATCTTGTCACCAAGGATCCACATGTAGATCTTCGTCAAGTAGATGTAGACCGCCCTCAAATATGTGTTTGAAACGATTATAAGAATCGTTGGAAACGCCTAGAAGGCTGCATGAAATTGCAATATATAATGAAAAATCTAATTGTCTAGATCAGACAATCAGATATAAAATTAAAATAAGATATAAAAGAAACATAATAATCACCCGCACAGGGATTCATTTTATTGATAGTAATTACATACTATCAAAATATATACTTACTAAGATTCGCTAGATCAACCCGGTTGAACCTAGCAAATCTAGGTTAGAAAGATTTTTTTTTTTTGAAAATAAGATTTATATTACTAGGCCATCATTAATATGCTTATTCAGGCTCTTCAGAGACTAACTCATGGTGAGTTGCTCGTCCAATGACTGAATTTGCTGTTTTGATCATCGTTGAACAAGATACAAAGGTACTGTCATTAGAGTTATATAGTTCATATGCTTTGACTGTGTCAAAAGCAATTACAAGAATTAAAAAGCTAGGAGCTTGATCAGTCCAAGAAGTTGTGTTACTTGATCATCGCCCTTCTTTTGTCAACCAGTCTGCCACCTTGTTTGCGCGTCTATCTACATACTGAAAACCCTTAAAAGAAACTAGTTTAACTGCTATTTGTAGAACTTCTTCCAATATTGCTAGGCACTGCCAATTCACATCCTTTGTCTTTCCCTGTAGAAACTTTATGGTTGCCTGGTTATCCCCTTCTATCTCCAAGTTTTGAATATTATGTCTGATGGCCCATTGCACTGCTCTTAGCAGAGCTACAACTTCTGCCACTTGAGCTGAGAAGGTCCTGCACCATCCGCATTCTGCTGCTCGAAAAGTACCTGAAAAATTTCGAAGGACCAAACACTTCAAGAAATCAGGAACTTTACACTCCAAAAAGAAATCAAAAGCTTCTTGGATTTGGAAGTGTATTTTACAAGGAATATCACACATTAAAAAGTATAGCATATGGGAAGTAGGTAATGGCTTACTAATTAACATTTTTGATGATTTTTGGCTTCCAGCTAGAAGAGAGACTTTGACAGAGTCTTTCCCATCTAGAAACACTACTATAATACTTGTGTCTGAGCTCATAGACTCCAACACAAATAAGTGGAATACTGATCTGTTACACTCGTTATTTGATAACTCAACTGTACAAGAAATTACAAACATTAGACTATACACCACACCTGAAGGTTCTCTGAAAAGAGATAAACTTAGGTGGACATTAACAACGAATGGAGAATTGTTTGTTAAATCACTCTATGCTAAACTCTCTGATCCTACTTCTTCAACTCCTGTCCAAAGGATCAAATTGTTTATATGGAAATGTTTACAAGATGCATTACCAACTAGACAAAAGATCAGATCCATAGATAATAAGTGTGTATTCTGTAACAGTGCTATTGAAACTACTTACCATCTCTCTTTTGAATGCTCTTATGCAAAGGAGATCTGGCATCTTCAGCCAATAGCCTCACAGGGAGTATCTCAATCTCATAATTCTCATAATACTTTCCTGCATAGATACAATGAATGGCTAGCAGGAGATACAAACTCAATTTCTATGGCTCTTGCTGCAACCAAATGTTGGTTTATTTGGAAAGAGCGATGCCTTAGAATATTTGAGGATAAATCTAGAACCCCTACACAACTTGCCTTAGATATAATAAGACATTACAATTATTGGCATCCAACACAACTGCACAGCACAACTCAAGTTAATAGCAGTCATATCAAAACCTTACATTACTGACAATTCCCAAGAATGATTACTGTTAAGATAAATTGCGATGCTTATTGGATTTCAGAGCATACTAATGCTGATTTTGGTTTGGTCCTTCGAAATTTTTCTAGATTAGAAAGATGGAGATGATGAAGAAGGAAGTTCCTGGATAATTTTTGGAAAAATACGATGGTTATTAGAGAGCAGAGTGGAACAAGCACAAATTAAAAAATAGAATCTTTAGTATTGGTAATGTTTTGCATTGAGAAAACGGGGGCAATTGTCCCATACCACCTGTCTCCTAGCCATTTCGGGTCCTTCTAAGACTATCGTGCTTCCCTCATGGACCAACCTTATAGAAATTTTGCCCCATCAAATTGAACTGGTGTAACGAGAGTGTAGCAATAGATCTACTTTTTAACAAAACAAAAAGGGGGTCAGCTGCCCCCCCAACTTAAAGCTCAGAAACACCCCCCTAGACCCAAACTCTCTGCAACTCCGAAAACAAAAACCTAACACAGGCAAAATCATGCGGTACTCTTATCTTAGAACACTTCGCAGGTTCTCTGCAACTCTCTCTTCTTCTTCTGCTTCTCCTTCCCATTCGCTATGTCGTTATAATCATACTCTTATTCGCCCCCCTTCATCTCCTTTATTCTCTCTGCCTCGGTTTTCAAATTCAATTAGATCCATTACTCCCATTTTTTCAAATTCTTATTGTACTTCTACAACTCAAAACTTCATTAATTCCAAAATCAATCAAAACCCAATACTTTCTGAAACTAAGATTAATGATGATGATGGTGATACTGGATTGATACATCCAAGACAAACAGATGCATATGAAGCAGTTAACCTTGCTCTTGATTCTGTTGTTAAAATATTTACTGTTGCAAGTAGTCCTAATTATTTCTTACCATGGCAGAACAAATCTCAGAGAGAAACTATGGGTTCTGGTAAGTCAATTTCATAACCCCCACATTTTAAATTTTTTTAATTTGATTGTTTGATGGTAAAATTAGTGTTACCCATTGAGTTATTTTGCTTGAAGTTTCAATTTTTATGGTGTTTTTGTGTGTGGGTATGGTTTGGATTTGGGGATTTTTGAATTAATTGGTTTTTGTTTGATTGGTTAGAGTTTTGACCTAAAAATTGTGACTTGATTAGCCTGAAATGTAAAGTTGTTTAATTAGTTGGTAAAGGAAGATTTTTGAGGAGCTTAGGGGATGTTGTTGTGGCAGTGGGAAGTTAGAGCTAGAATTTGATTATTAGTCCTAAAAAGAACATCCCATGTTGTGACTGAAGTAGGGGATAATGCATATATAGTTGGGGTTGCCCTTTTCATATTGTTAATAGAGTCAACATGCTATTTTGCGTTTTCAGGTGTAAGAAACTGCGCCCGTTTTGCTATGTAGGAGATAATTGGTGAACTAAACAATTATATTTTTTCTTTTGTATCAAACTGTGAAATTTGGCTTAACTTATTCCTGGAGTCCTGGTGAATCTGAATTGCTAGTCCAGTTTTAATGTTCTGTTATGATAATGTAGGATTTGTCATTGAGGGGCGAAGAATTATAACCAATGCTCATGTAGTTGCTGATAATACATTTGTTCTTGTGAGAAGGCATGGTTCTCCAAACAAATATAGAGCAGAAGTTCGGGCCATTGGACATGAATGTGATTTGGCTATTCTCACTGTTGAAAGTGAAGAGTTTTGGGAGAGTATGAACTTCTTGGAGCTTGGTGACATTCCGTTCTTGCAGGAAGCTGTTGCAGTTGTTGGATACCCTCAAGGTCTGGACAATATATCTATTACTAAAGAGGTTGTTTCTATTCAAAAATTATTATGTTTTGGGGAACCATATATGACATAGTTTTCTATTGTTGCAGGAGGAGACAACATATCTGTTACTAAAGGTGTTGTTTCTAGAGTTGAGCCAACACAATATGTCCATGGTGCGACACAGCTCATGGCTATACAGATTGATGCAGCTATTAATCCTGGAAACAGTGGAGGCCCTGCAATCATGGGAGACAAGGTTGCTGGAGTGGCTTTTCAAAATCTTTCAGGTGCGGAGAATATTGGGTGAGTTGTAGAAAGATACTTGGAGCTGTCCGAATCCTAGAAAAGGAGCTTCATGTTTTTGAAGTTACTATAGCTCTTTTGCGTTGTCTAATTTGTAATCTTGCAGGTATATAATTCCAGTTCCCGTGATAAAGCATTTTATAGCTGGGGTGGAGGAATATGGAAAATATGCTGGATTCTGTTCCCTGGGCTTGTCTTGCCAGCCTACTGAAAATGCACAATTAAGAGAGCACTTCCGAATGCTCCCAGAAATGACAGGAGTTCTTGTGAGCAAAATTAATCCTCTTTCAGATGCCTATAAGATGCTTAAGAAAGATGACATTGTCTTAGCTTTTGATAGTGTGCCTATAGCCAATGATGGAACTGGTAAAGAGTTCGCGTGCTCTAACTAAATAATCAGACTATAGATTTCATAACCCTGATAATCATCACCTTGTAAGTTTTATCTCTTTTATTCTTTTTCTTATCTTGTTATTTGCTGTTTACAGTTGCATTCCGAAATAGAGAGCGGATAACATTTGATCATTTAGTCTCCATGAAGAAACCAAATGAAACAGCGATAGTTAGAGTATTAAGAGATGGTGTAGAGCAAGATATTAGTGTCACCCTTCGACCTGTGAGTAAATTTTTTTTCTTCGTGTGATAAATCTTATCTCTTGATGAAGCAGTATGGATTTCATTTTATTGAGTTCCTTGAACAAGCATAAACAAAAAGAGTGCCTTTAACTAAATTAGAGTTTTATAGTGCTATTTTATCTAACTTTTGGATTTGATATTGGTGCAGTTACAACCATTGGTCCCCGTGCATCAGTTCGATAAGTTGCCTAGTTACGTCATCTTTGCTGGTCTGGTGTTTATTCCACTAACCCAGCCATACCTACATGAGTACGGAGAAGACTGGTACAATACTTCACCTCGTCGTTTGTGTGAACATGCATTGCGTGAACTGCCTAATAAAGCCGGAGAACAACTTGTCATTCTTGCTCAGGTATTTGAGTGGTTTTTCACTTCTTCATCCCTTTTTTCATAACTACAGAACAAGCTTCATGAGCCGAAACATCTCAGGGTTTTGACATTTGGAAGTTGGTCTTCACTCTTCATATACCCTTCTAATGTAGGGCTAAGGATGTTAGTCACTAAAATCTCCAACTCCAATCTAATTGAAACACTTAAAGCTTTACGTTTTATTAGTTTCCTTACCATGGTACGTCAATGAATTCTCTAAGTTGTATGTAAATTAATTGTCACTTACAATTCAGGGAGAGAACAATTCTTCACCACAGTCCAGGTTGAGCCTCGATATAACTTCTTTTCCTTCTTGTGCTGATTGTTGGCTTCTGAAATCTTTTCAGGTGCTCATGGATGATATCAATGCTGGGTATGAGCGTTTGGCAGAATTACAGGTACAAATGGACACTGAACCCTTTTTTTCCTTCCCTCTGAACATATTCGGTTTGACTACAAAAAAGTTATTAAAATCTTGGACCTACACTTTCCTCTCCAACGCATCCTCATGGTCACCATCTGATGGTTTTTACATTTAAATTGTTGGTTCTGAACCGTTGGTCTGTTCGCAGGTGAAGAAAGTTAACGGAGTTGAGGTTGAAAATCTTAAACATTTATGCCGCTTAGTAGAAGAATGCAAAGAAGAGAGCTTGAGATTTGATCTGGACGATGAGAGAGTAGTGGTATTGAACTATGAGTCGGCGAAAGTGGCCACTTCACGAATATTAAAGCGTCATAGAATACCTTCTGCAATGTCTACTGATCTCATTGATGAACAGGTAACAACAGGTTCACAGGTTGAATTAGCCTGCTCAAACTGATTCTGTCATCACTTTCAAACTTTTTTTCTGAGTAACTTGTGTATTAGGAGGCACAAAATGGGAAGTTTAGAAAGCCAAAATGGTGCTTGCAAATTTGTATGCGCTTAACCGCTCTTCAGTCAGCAGAAACAGATATAGGAAAATAGCCTAATACCTCTCTTTAAATTTTGTTATCACATACTGAAGAATAAAGACCATACATGCACATCCAAAACGTTAACAATAAAAATAACTTAATGACCACTTAAAGAATAAAACTGAAACAGTTTGGCGAATACAAATTTTTCTTTATAAAGAAGGATCTTGATACTAGTTTCACATCAAACAATTGAAATATATCCAATATCAAGTAGAAAAGGCTAATGGGGAAGTTGGTTAATGTTTCATTCGTTCTGGCCTTGTTTGTTTTTTGTGCATCGGAAGTAAAAGGTGCAAGCGACATCGGTAACAATGGGAATTCTCCTATAGAAGCACCTGTAGAAACATCCCCTAAAACTTGCAAGAGTTATTCAAAACCTTTTGAAAAAGGATATTTTGAAGGAATTTCATATTTCAACTTCATGCCAAACGAAACGGATGTTGTATATTGCCAAGAAATTGTACAAAATACAAAGTATTGCTGGGAGGATCAAATAAATAAGACCCTTTGCTGGGAGGTTCAAATGAATAAGACCCTTGCTGGTTATCCTTTTGCAGAACCAAAGCTTTATCATTTATGGGCAGAAAATATTTGGAACAATTGTGTTAGTATTATTACTGAATTTTCGGCACAAGCACCAATAATGTCACCTACACAAGCACCTAGATTTCCAGAACAATGCAGGATTTCTGAAACGTGTGCACATAATTTGGCTCAAAAAATAGTGTCGAAGGAGTTGCCAAGCGAGATGGATTACGATTGTTGCGTGGAAATCATTACGACCGGTTTTTATTGTTGGTGTAAGACCATAGAGATCATTGAAGATCCTAAGGTTCCTGCTCTGGCTCATCTTCATTCATGGGCAGAAGATTTTTGGGTCTATTGTGACGATCTTATTCAAGAGTACAGTAATTAAGAAGATGGTAGAAGCTGATCCTAAAACTAGAAATGATGATTTTTCCATTAAGATTGGAACTGGAATCATCCTTGAAAATGAAAACCAAGTTTAATGCTAATGCTTATTACTCTCTTTCTTACTCTGTTGAGTTTTATTATGATAAAGTTACTTGAGGAAATAAAATATTTGGTAATATTTTTTTTACAACTTACTGCATATTTGTAATGCACGGCGGGTTGAGAGCTATATTGTATATATTCTTGTGTTTTATTTGGAAATGCTGAGGAAAATGAAGATCATTTGTTTCATGCTTGATTTTTCTCTTCTGCCATATGGTGGGGTCTTCTCCTCAAAATGGGTATAATTAAAGGTCTTGAGAACTCTTGGGATGCAGAAATCAACTTGTGTGCACAAGCTTTTAAAGGTTCTAGTGGTGTAGCTATGATAAAAAGACTTGTTTTCAACAGTTTTATCTATCATATTTGGAAAGAGCGCAATAATAGAATATTCAGAGCTCAAAATGGTTCTCAAGACCAAGTAAGTTTACTTATTATACAAGATGTGAGGTTCAAATTGCTAGCCAAGAATCATAAGGAGATTGATACTTCATATGCTAGAGACTTCATGAGAAGATGGAATATAGACTGCACCTTTGTTCTCCCTGAGATTATCTTTTTCACTTGGTTGTATCCTCAGCATGATGAAGTGATGATAAACACTGATGGATCAAAAACTGCCACAGCAGGAGGTTTTGGTGCCATTATTAGAGATCATGAAGCTGCAGTGATTGGGGCAGTAAGTGGAGAAGGGCCTGTCAGGTCTGTGCTTTCTCATGAATTACAGGGGGTTGAACTTGGTTTAAATCTGGCATTACAAAAGCATAAGTTGAACATTCATCTTTGTATTGATTCAATGGCTGCCTATAACTTACTTACAAGTATTAAGCCTGAGCCACCATGGAATGTGATCCAAATCTGGAGAAGAATCATGACTTTAAAGAAAAGGTTTGCTAGATGGAAGATCTCTTTCTGTTATAAAAAAGCTAATCGTGCGGCTGACCATTTAGCTGGTTTACATCTGGGCAATCTTTGGACAGAAATTCGACATGAAGAGTTTTATGTGGATTTCAGAGAAATCTTGGCAGCAGACAAGTCACAACAAGTTTATCAGCGTTTGAAGAAGAAGAGAAGTTAGTTTGTGTTTTGTTGTTTTTGTTTTTGGTTCTTGTTTCTTTTTTAGGCCTTGAGCTCGCCGAATGTGTCAAAAAAATAAATAAATATTGTATATATTCTACCCATCTTCTTATTTTAAGTGCATCGTACCTGATGCACAGATCTTACGCAGAAATTCAAAATCTGTCGAATATCAACCTGGTTCGTAACGGGTTCATTATACTGATAGTTTGACAGTCATAGCCATTGAATCCAATCTCTGAATTCTGAACCATCCATATACCAGACACAGGGAAGAGCACTTGCAGCAGCTCAAGCTTTAATCTGTTAATCCCGTTGTTGTGCGACCGACTGATTTACCACAGCTTTTCCTATTCCTATACTAACTCTTCTTTTCGCTCCCTATATATACCCCTTGTTTCCCACATTATACACATTCATTCATTGCAATTCGTTACCCTTATCCTCTCTGCCCAACTTTCTTCTTCTGATGACAAAAAGTTCATCTAGGAGAATTCAGTTTGTTTTGAGACCTTATAAGAGCAAAGAACTCTTGAAAGAACGATCAGGTTTTTTGTTTTGTAGTTGACTATGGCGAGTCTTGAAATATATAGAGGGTCTACAATTGGGAAGTGTTTGATGGAAACTCTTGATGAGATGGTTTCTAATGGAACCCTTACGCTACAGCTTGCTGTTCAAGTTCTTACTCAATTTGATGATTCGATGATTGAAGCTTTGATAACTCAAGTTAAGAGCAAAGTCACAATCAAATGACATGTGCAGAGATACAACTCCTATGCGAACTCCGATATATGGAGATTTATCTTGAAAGATGTGGTGTTAAAGAACAAGGAAAGCCAAGTGGATATCGGCAAGGTTGGAATTGTTGCATGCGACTGCAAGTTGTTCCCAAGATTCTTTAATAGCACCAAAAGAAAGTTTATCTAGTATTGTTAAAGATTTTTTAAAAGTATTATAGTTAGTGCAATGACAGTTTTCTCAGCAACAAAAGAGTCAAGGTGATCAATCAACAAATTATTCCATACCCAGGGTAATGGTCTCTCTAGCTGCTTGCAAAGTTGTTTTTGCTAAACCGCGCTCTTCAGTCGTCTGAAACCGATGTAGGAAAGTAGCTTAATACCTATATTTAAGGGTTTTAAGCAAACTGAAGAATGAATATCACTCACATGCACATCCAAAACGTTAAAATACTAGTAACTTAATGACAGAAAATAAACTGAAACAGCTTGGCTTATAAATCTCTTTGACAATTTTAATATAAAGAAGTATTTTGATTCTAGTTTTACATCAACCAATTGAAAGCTAATCCCAAATCAAATCAGAAGTACAAAAGGGCCAAAAGTCTAGGTGATTATTAATGGCGAAGATGGTTAATGTTTCAAAGATTTTAGCCTTGCCCTTTGTTTGTGCATCAGTATTTACCGAAGTAAAAGGTGCAAATTCTCCTGCGGAAGCACCATTGCTACTAAATTGTAGGATTACAGGTCCGTGTGGAGAATCTTTGGCACAACTTATAGTGACCAAGGCCTTGCCAAGCGAAAAAGATGTTGTATGTTGCAAAGAAATTGTACAAACTACCAAGTATTGTTGGGAAGCGGTACTGAACCTTATCGAAGATCCAAATATTCCTGTTTTTGCTAACCTTCATCCATGGGCAGAAAATGCATGGAACAAATGTGTTAGTCTTACTGAATCTCCTGCACAAGAACCAATGGTTTCAGACAATTCACCTATGCAAGCACCTTCGTTGCCAGCACAATGTCAGATTTCAGAAACGTGTGCAAATAATTTGGCTTAAATTTTAGTTGCAAAGGAGTTTCCACGCATGAAAGATTATGTTTGCTGCCGCGAAATCGTTCAAAATACTAAGGATTGCTGGGATAAGACCATGTTGAAGATCCTAATGTTCCTGCTCTGGCTCATCTTCATCCATGCGCAGATAAGTTTTGGAACAGTTGTGTCTACCGTCATCAATTCATTCTGTAAAATATCAGTAAAGTCGAGGTGATCTTAGTCATGTTGGCACTTCACCTAGTGGCCCTTCTATGATTCCACTTCCTGACCTGCACCAAGCTACGCAGACCCGTATCCAGATCACACCAACAAATTTTAAATCAACCATTCGAATTGGCTCTTCTCTCGGCCCGAAAATGGTTCATACACTATTCTCGGTGTTGTTTGTTATGTGACCTGCGTTGCTTGGCACAGGTCAAGAAATGGAACTGTAGAATGTAACTAGGAGAAGGGCCAACTGACAACCATCACCTATACTGTTTCTCCCCAGAAAGTAAGTACTGTTCTCTCACTGGACTCACTCTTTTACATTTCACATTGTGAAAGTTATATGAAAGTAGTCAAATAAAATTAGACAAAAATAAAATTCTTCTTTTTGCTGATAAAAAAAACTTCTTACCGCTTTGTTATGGCCCGTCCAGCCGTCATCTTTGACTGAAAGTAGCTTTTAAGGGTAGCTGTTGTCTATTCCTCCGGCCCTGATGGGTACTTAAAAATCCTCGTTTAATTGAGATGAAGATGTTGACATGTAATAATGGTTGACCATTTCCCCGTCTCCTTACATCTGCAAATATCTTCAGAAGTTGTCGTCTCTAGGTTATACCCAAGCATATGTCCACGACGTTTAATCATAATTTATAATTGCATCCCTTTTCAAATGGAATAATAAACGCACTATCACGTTCTTACATCTGCAGATGAATTGTAATATTGAACTCTTTGCTCCTACCGTGCGATTTGTAGTGCTCTCTTTGATAACTAATAATACTCGATCACCTTGCATATTCTTCTTTAAAAACCATAAATTGGCAGCTTCACCCCTGTAATTTTCACAAATAAGACATAAACAACCATCCAAAACATAAAGTATCATTGGGAGACAAACCAGGTGGGGTAGGAAGCGATTCGAATGTTTTATCGGCATATTATAGAGCCAATGAAGAGCTCCACTTACACAAATACTCCCACTGCATGGTCTCCATCCTTCGCCGCTACCAAGTGTATATACGTCTACCTGTCCATACGAGTACGACCTGTACCTACGTCCAGTTCTCCGTCCTTGTTCATAAGGCTTGAACTTATACTTGTAAGCAAATAACCTTGTATTTTTCAGTGAAAGGATGGGTAATCCATGTACACAGGAAAGCCCGTCTTACTTGTCCTTTCATATATACCAGGGTTCCTCAGCCTTAATTACCAGCTGAACCGATATATACAGTTACGTCTAAGGGTATGCTGAGGTTGATCATCCTTGTGTTGGACTCGTGCTGCTGTTTTCCGTCGATCTCCTCCTCATGGTATTTTGCATTATACAGATTGTGATCATTACGCTTATAAAAAACGGAACCAACCATCTTAGAATCGGAACCTAATCGATGTGTTGCTGATGCGGCGGCTGCTGTTCTAATCCACCACCGTTAAGTTGTAGATTCAAGTACGCAAAATATGTATCTTGTGCAAGTCGAGGAAAGCACTGTTCCAATCTTTACATACTCGTGTGCACTAACTCAACTGGTGGTTACAAAGGGGAGGCTGTTTATAAGGTTTTCCTCCATCTCCATCTCATTAGCTAGGGTTAACGAGTCCTATAAATATACTCTGCCTAGGCGTACGCTATTCCAAGATCTTTTTATTCTAAGGGCACCTGATGCACCATCTTACGCGGAAGCCCTAAAGGTATGTCTGTTTTGTCATCTGTTACAACAATAGTAGCTGAGCCTAGTTCATATTTTACCCAACACAATTTGATCGTTTTTTTTATCAGCTTGAACTTTTATCTTATATTCTGTCGTTTAGATATTTATTCTAAAGTTTTCCACTACATGGTCTCCATCTAGATCACTATCAGGGAGGTATTGTTCTTCACTGGACTTGATCCTCGACAAAACTGAAAATGTAAAAATAAGCCTATGAAGACTCACTCTTTTAAAATTCATGTTGTAAAAATTATATGACAGTACGTAGAAAGGTATTTAAGTCAAAATACCTGGTTGGTAGCATAAACGGTGGCATTAAACCTGCTAGAAATGTGCATATTTCTTAGAAAATGATTAATTAATTAGTTTTCATTTCGCTTAACCTGTTTGCACCATTTAAATGTGCATATTTTCTATATATGTAAAAGTATCAGGGAATGATGCCGTTTCCTTCTATCACCATTCACCAAGGCCAGGCTTTTTTCAGAAGATTAGTGTCTATCCTAATATTTGATCGGTAATTACTCGGATCATAACAATAATCAAAAGCCATTAATGACAACCCATAATTGACAAGGAAAACACACATAACACTTGCACCATTTTCAGATTATATAATACTTATTCATACCATGTTTTTACAGTTATGGTGAGTCTAAGATCACCTCCACATGGTGGTGGATTTGTTTATACGGCAGATCTACTACCAAAAATGTTAGCTAGCTGTTAGTGAGGTCCTTAGAGCTTCTCCAACTACACCAAATCAGGAATTTCATCACAGTGTAAGTTGTCACAGGGAACAAATATGATATGAGTTTATAGGGAACAGATATAGTTGGTTACTTCACTTCACGCTGGTATAAAAATTCATATCTGTTTTCCACTTTTGAGAGGCAAGGCATTTCTGTTAAGCAAAAAGACTTGTATGTAGGTACTACTAAATCCTCCAACTACACTTACAACGTGATATGACTCCTTGGACCCAATAAGAGCTTCTCCAATGGCACGTGTGTGGAGATAAATGTCAAAATCCACTTAGAATGCACATCCATTTTCTCAAAAATCATTCTCCAACCCAGATGTCATAAATCAATGTATGCATGACTTTAGGTAGAAAATGTCAAGGGGAATGTCTAGTTTCCCACATTCCCCTTGACACTGTCTACCATCCTAGTCAGCTTTTTTAAATTAAAAATATATTTTATTTACTAAAATTAATTCTAATACAATAAATAATCATTTTTGGATCTAACAAAATCTTAAAATTACTAAACATAAAATTTACATTTAATAAATTTTTGGGTGGGCTAACGAAAAACATGCATGTGTTGACCTTACTGGGGTTTCTCCGTCAGTGGGAATCGGACATGGCACGTTCACGGTCGGGCAAGCAGCGTTAAGGGCTTCCTCAGGTAAAATAGCGAAACATGAGAAATCGTGTCATAACAATGGGCATGCCTTTATTCCTTTCCCTTTTGATACATTTGGTTTTTTGGATCCAGAGGCGGTTGGACTCCTCAAAAGAGTCCAGAAAGCCATGCACAGTAATGTCATGACTCCTGGTTCGTGAGAGTTTGTTTTTCATAGGTTAGGATTTGCAATTCAAAAAGGGCTTGCAGCGCAGCTTGTTGCGCGTTTGCCTATTTCGTCGATGTAAACCTTTATCAAAATACGAAATTTTAGCAATGAAGATCTCCCTTCCGATTTACACTTAAAAAAAAAATTATAAAAAAATGATCACAAACAACACCATTGGAGATGAATAACTTTTTTCACCTAAACTTAAGGAAAATCTGGAATAAAGATGTCTTGTTTGTGTTGCCACACACTTATCCTAATAAGTATATCGAATATTTCGTGAACTGTGAAATAGACCAGACTACCCTTATTAAAATTAGTGTATCAAATATTTCAGAATTTGTGAAAATGACCAGATCACCCTTATCGAATAAATGTAGCAAATATTCTGGAGACCGTGAAAATGACTAGACTACACTTACCTGAATAAATGCAGCAAATTCCAGAGATTGTGAAAATGACCGGACTACCCTTATCGAAATAAGTGTATGAAATATCCCCGGGACTACGAAAATGACTATTTTACCCCTTGCCCAAAACAAGAAAACCCAATAAATTCGACATCTCATCTTCTTCATCGTTGTGCATAATTTGAAATAAACTGATCGAAATACATACCTGGGTCATATTAATCGACGTGCAATCATCATTATTTATCTTGAATTTCAGGAATCAAAGATGAAGATTGAGGTTTAGGTTTTGTTGCAGGAATCAGAGATGAAGATTGAGGTTTAGGTTTTGTTGCAGGAATCGGAGATGAAGATTGAGGTTTAGGTTTTGTTGAGGGGGTTTAATGGCGGACAATTTCAGGAATCGAAGATGAAGTTTGAGGTTCAGGTTTTGTTGCAGGGGTGGTTAATGGCGGACGAGAGAAGAAGAAAAGAGTTCTGATGGAGAGAGAGGTTGAAATATGTGAAGTCTTTGGTTTGGGTCAAAAATCTTTTGAGTTTTTTTTGATAATTTTAGAAAATAAATATATAATTTGATTTTTCAAATTCGATTAAAACAAAATAAATCTAAAACAATTGTTATTTTGATTAATTGTTGCCCTTACAGTGACAAAATTGTTATAAACTTTGGGTTTGTTTTTGAGGAGAATATATATAGGGTGGAAATAGCAATTTAGATTATAAGTGTTAGTATTAAAAAACTTAGCAACAACTATTATTGTTACTTAAATTCTTTGAATAGTATTTTTAATTATAATTATCACAATTACAGGATTTATTAACAGTTATAACTGTTGCAGGTCTTGTTACAGGTGTATCTGCTGTTACTGAAAAAAAACCTGTGACAACTTACAATGTGATAAAATTCCTGATTTGGTGTAGTGAATGGTTGTTGTTGTATTTCCTATGTGACAACACAAACAAGACATCTTTATTCCAAATTTTCCTTAAGTTTAGGAGAAAAAAGTTACTCATCTCCAATGGTGTTGTTTGTGATCATTTTTTATTTATTTTTTTAAGTGTAAATCGGAAAGGAGATCTTCACTGCTAAAATTTCATATTTTGATAAAGGTTTACATCGACGAAATAGGAAAACGCGCAACAAGCTGCGCCGCAAGACCTTTTTGAATTGCAAATCTAACCTATGAAAAACAAACTCTCACGAACCAGGAGTCATGACATTACTGTGCATGACTTTCTGGACTCTTTTGAGGAGTCCAACCGCCTCTGGAGCCAAAAAACCAAATGTATCAAAAGCGAAAGGAATAAAGGCATGCCCATTGTCATGACACGCTTTCTCATGTTTCGCTACCTTACCTGAGGCAGCCCTTAACGCCGATTTCCCGACCATGAACGTGCCATGTCCGATTCCCACTAACGGAGAAACCTCAGTAAGGTCAACACATGCATGTTTTCCGTTAGCCCACCCAAAAATTTATTAAATGTAAATTTTATGTTTAATAATTTTAAGATTTTATTTGATCCAAAAATGATTATTTCTTATATTAGAATTAATTTTAGTAAATAAAATATATTTTTAATTTAGAAAAGCTGACTAAGATAGTAGACAATGTCAAAAAGAATGTGGGAAACTAGACATTCCCCTTGACATTTTCTACATAAAGTCATGCATACATTGATTTATGACATCCAGATTGGAAAATGATCTTTGAGAAATGGATGTGCATCCTAGGTGGATTTTGACATTTATCTCCACGCACATGCCATTGGAGAAGCTCTTATTATGTCCAAGGAGTCATGTCACGTTGTAAGTGTAGTTGGAGGATTTAGTAGTACCTACATACAAGTCTTTTTGCTTAACAGAAATGCCTTGCCTCTCAAAAATGGAAAACAGATATGAATTTTTATACCAGCCCTAAGTGAAGTAACCAACTATATGTATTTGTTCCCTATAAACTCATATCATATTTCTCATTCTCAATTCACAAGTATATTAATTCCTTTTGCAAAAGTTTAAGGTCATTTGACCAAAAAAGAAACACGAAGGCAAAAATTAATGAATATTTTTATCACAAAATTGGTTAAAAAGACCAAAATCAACAATTTCTGGGTGAAATGGACAGTTAGATTTTGATACTGTTTAAATGGACAAAAATGTAAAAATAGGCAGGATGTAACCAGTTTCATCGTGTCCATTTTCAAATATTTTTTCTTATTTTTAATTTACACAAAATGTATCTAGTTTCATCCTTGCTATTTTTTAAATTTAAGTTAGGATGAAACCAGTTTCATCTTTACTATTTTTTGTTGGCCATTTCACCCAAACTATTTTTTACTCGTCCATTTGAACCGTGATTTAAAAATATTTGGACAAATGACCCATTTTCCTTATTCTTATTGAAGGTGCTTCAGTTTCTTCGGGTCAGCAACGATACAAATTCTCAAACAATAAGCTCAAGGAATTAGGTCTTCTCTGTAGTTTATTCAATTGAAACAATGCTTGTATGACACTGTCACCTAAGAGTCTTCAAGAGAATAGTCACCTTCCGGTTCTTGATCAAACTGCAGATGATACTCTTCGAATTCATTCTTGGTAGACCCCCTACTTTCGATTACTTAGATTGTATCTGCTTTTATGATCACTCCTTTGTGTCTAAATCACGAGGGCTATAACAAAGAATTTGCTCATAGTCATAGAAACTGCACAACTGCGACATTAAATTCTTAGTAGTATTTCCTCATTTACTTTTAATGTCATATGTGGAAATTCATTCATTATACTAGTAATGTAAATAAAATAAAAATTAAGGGCGAATTGAAATAGTACCAGTTGCGGATTGTCAGCCGTCAGTTGTTTATTGTCCACCACCACCTCTGTCCCATAAGTTTTGTAAGTCATGATGCCAAGTGCAAATTATTAAACTAATCGCTGAATTCCATGCTTTTAGAAACAATCAACAAAGACAGCACAATAAATTTTAAAGCAGAAGTTGATTGACGTACCTTTCTGCCACAAAGGTAACACGCACATCTCGCACACCGTTTGTGATTGAAACTTTATAACCAATAGAGGTTTGACGATCTTGGTGTTATAACATGGGTAAGACAACCCTTCCACCTTATGTAGTTGTAGTCTATGCTGTACATTATTTGTAGATGGAATATAAAGGTGACTCTTGATAGTCGTGCGCGAGCATAGATGTTTCAGTACAGTCTACTATACGCTATGTAACCGATGTATAGCGATGAAAGTCTCAAGAGCTCATAAAGTCTCCCTCCCATTTTTTTTCTCTATTCTTCTTACTTTGCTAAAAAGAAATAACACGTATGTATGAAACATGATGGGCTAATTTGCTGAGCTTGGTGGACCAAACTAATGAGCTCAGTGGACTAAACAGATAAAAAGAATTGGACAAAGGCTAAATGACCAACTTAGTAAGGTTTTGTAAGAAAAAGGAGGGGATTACCCTATTGTTCAACCATATGACCAATTTAGTGCCCTCTAATGCCTGATTTTAGGAAAGAAATTCATTTGTCCTCTTTTATGCTTTGAACTATTTTATTTTCCTCAATGTATTTAAGGATCTCCACTGGTTAATGATATCCTTGTTTGGGAAAATGTTCGCAGGTATCTACTTGAAAGAACCTGATTATACCTGCTGTACGGAAAATGTCAGATCCATACAAATAGGAAAACAAACAAACAGTTACGGAAATGAGCAAAATAGGATAAGAAAGATGAGAAATTAGAAATTACAGGAAGATAGAAAATGATGATTTATGAAGGATTATCACAGTGATCTGTTGAGTAGAAAGTGATCTCGAATAACAAAGTATTGCCAAGGTGTCTGCTCGTCATGAACAGACAAACCCTACCAAATTTTGCAACTCTTGGAAGAATGCCGCCTCTCTCTCAAACGATGCAGAGTTTGGTTATTTTTTCTCCTTTATTTTGATTGAACTATTAATTAATGTGTAGATATACAACATGAATTTTTGTATTTATTGACTTAATTATACCAGCAAAATAATGGTTTCCTAAACTCTAGTTTGAAATTTCGTATACAACAAAAGAGATAGGATTATTAAATGGACTTGCAATGCTTAATTTCTCTCATAATCAAAATGAAGACCTTTATTGCACCAAGATTCACGTGCTGTAATTCATTTCATTAATTAATGGTCTTCATTTTGATTATGCGAGAAATTAAGCATAACAAGTCCATTTAATAACCCTATCTCTTTTGCCAAATTTCAAACGAATTTAGGAAACCATTAATTTGCTAGTGTATTTAAGACAATAAATGCAAAGATTGATGCTGCATATCTACACATTAATTGATTGTCCAATCAAAATTAAGGAAAAAATAACCAAACTTTGCATCGTTTGAGTGAGAGGCATCATTCTTTCAAGGGATGCAAAATTTGATAGGGTTTGTATGTTCATGACGAGTAGATACCTTCAAGATCAGTCTGCCTATATAAACAGTCATAAAATGTGTATCATGACAATCATCAAAGGCAATACTTTGTTATTCGAGATCACTTTCTGTCCAAGAGATCATTGTGATAATCCCTCTTAGATTATCATCTTCTATCTTCTTGTAATTTTTAATTTCTCATTTTTTTTATCCTATTTTGCTTGTTTTCATAACTGTTTGTTTGTTTTCCTATTTGCATGGATCTAACATTTTCCGTGCATGTGGAATCAGGTTCTTTCAAGTAGATACCTGCAAACATTTTCCCTAAGAAGGATGCCATTAACCGTCACTAAATATTTTATTTTCCTCCGTACTCTGGAATACTGCAGTACAAGATTTTTTAGGCCTGCACTTGCGGGAAAATGCTCTCTGTAGTTGGGATGCTTGGGGCACGTTACACCTAGCCACATACATTTGTAATCAAATCAAACCATGAGTAAACAAATCTATGCAACAAGGAAAGAAGCTGAGAATTCAATTATGAGAGCCTTACCAGATTTAACCATTTGACTGTGATTATATATCTTCATTCTACGGAACTCACCAAGGATAGACAAGCAAGGTTCGCCGTCACTTTGAGTACTACTTTCCGAATGCACTGAAATTATTTCAGCTTCAGTTGGATGAGCTGAAATCACTTAAACGTCGTCCGAATGAGTTGAAATCACTTCAACTTCATCATCAGTATTTTATTTTACTATATAACATCGATACCCTTCCACCGTAACTGATCATTTGTAGCACTAGCATCCCCCAATAACAGAGTCGGCCCTGAGTATAGAAGGACCATGTGCCAAAAAAATTCGCCTGGGCTTTTAGAAGGTTAATTTTTTTTTTTTTTTTTAAGCGAACGGTAACTCAAAATATATAGCCATGGGCAGGTGCCCGTGGTAGTAATATGATAGAGATTCAAGATATAAGATATAGTGATGCTCAGGGGCAGAAAAAATATAACAAAAACAAGTCGTCTGCCTAGTGCATTGAAGAACTTACCTATCTCACCCAAGGCAAAGATTTTTTTTCTTTTTTTATATGTTGAGTTTACTGGGCTTGGAGGAGAAGGTGAGAGTATACACCATTGGTCCATGGGGAAAAAGGCCTTCGGCAGAGCTGCGCCCCTGTGCGGTCGCACGGCCTCAGGCACGGCTCTGCCCGACAGGTCCTTCCATCCTTCTCCGCCCCATGGTCAGCTTCAGATTTGTCTCCACTTTTAACATGCTATGATACAGTTGATTCATTCTGAAACCTCCTGAGCTTTCCAGATTTTCTCCTCTTAGATCCTGTTAAACGATTACTACTCTGGGTACTTTCATCAAAATCTACCTCTGGAAGCTCAACTCTATGACCACCTCCTTCGACCATGTGATCAGAAGTCCTTATATCACAAACTGATGATGATTTACTTGCACTTTTACCACGAACTGTAGCCTTCCGCTTACTCTTACCCTTTCTTATACGTAAGCTTTAAATGCAAAAAAGACAAACAAACAATCAAATACAAACAAGCTAACCAATACATAAAATAACAAATTAATTCCTACAATATCTAATCCAAGGAGAGTGAAAGTTTGAAACCTTTCTTCAAATTCATCCACAAATTCTTGTACGTTTTCAGCAGGCTCCCAGGTATTTGATGTTTCAGACCAATTACGTCATTTGATCAGATATGCCGTACAACCCTAACCATGACGAAAAATTCATGATTTGTTAAGAATTCTTAATTAGGGTTTAAAAAAAATGAAAAGAGATTACCTTGTGAATTCTTTTCTTCCTTACGTCTTCGATTTGGAAGAAACCTTCAGGAAGTTAGGGAGTTTCATGACATTAATCCTCGCAATTCTACTACATTCTCTCTTTCTCTTTTCGTCTTCTACTAGAAAAAATAGAGATACAGTGAATATCAAGGGTGGGGATGTCAACCCACAATGCTGTGAAAATTTATACAATTATTGATTAGATGGAGTGTCTTGTTTTAATTAATAGAGAGCACTAAATTGCAGAATCCATAAGATCTCCAGCCTTAATGTCACCCTATAAATGTGAAATTCATTCCCCTTGACCTGAATATGTTTTTCATTTTGTAACTACTTAATTTCCTCTTTAGCCGTTCACTTCCTTGATTTGCCATGATATTTTTTTTTTATAAAACATCAGGGAATGATCATGTCGTTTCTTTTTATCAACAAGGCCAGGCTGTTTTTATAATATTAGTATTATTAGAATGTAACACGTATACAAGAAGTCTGAGAGACCATGAAGAGAAGACCACCGAGGTGTCCGTGCGATATACGTGCTCAGGAGACATTAAAGATTGCATGATAAAAGTATTTCGGTAATCTTTGTAATTTCCTAAATATCTACCTAGTGAAAGATATTTAAATTTGATATTATCTTCTTAATTAAGTTTAGAATATCCGTCACTCTATAAAAAAGAGTTCAAATGTAATCATAAAATTATCCCAATATCTATCTACTGATTATCAATAGTGAGGTTTCACCCTACGGAGAGATCCGCTCTTTTTCTTTGATTTACTTTCTGTCTAATCGATGATCCGACTCAGTGATACCCATAATTTATTATGATATTAGAGAGGGAGATCCGCTCAATTGCTTCCGCTTTTTATTTTTTGGGTTATCATTTTCATCGATTTTGTTCAGACTTATCGTCAATAGTAGTATGTTTTTCCCAATGGATATTTTGTTTATTCTCCATCTGAGTTATAGTCGAATAACTCTTCCTATTTTCTTTTATTTTCTTGTTTTTCTTCACATTTAAGAATGTTTTCTTTGTCCATAGTTATGGACAATTATTATCTTATAGATCTTTCCTAGAAGAAAGCAAAATTATTTTCTTGCTATTGTTCACGGCAAGATCCACGGAAAATCTCCATATTCCGTTCTTGGATTCATATCCCGATGAGATGGGTAATCTCACTAATCTCTATTGTAACTGGATATCATATCCTTAATCTAATTAAATATTCATTTTCATTCAGGGAGGTTCCTTTTTGGTTAGGACAGGTAATTTGAATTATGTCTATCTTTATCATATTTCTAAGTGCTTTGACCGAGGAGGTGGGGAGCATGTAAATTTTAGTATTCTCATACGTCCCTCTGCTTCCCATCTGCTCGGGAAGTTTTTCATGCGAACATTATGTGTGCGAATCCAACTATATTGGTGATATTCCTTCCTAAGGTCAGTCGTGAGATAGGTATTTATGCGAAGTAGGTTCTTATCGTTTGTATCATATGGTATTTAGCAGAGCATGCTGATGTAGTTTTATTTTAAGTATTTCTTATTGAGGTATGCTTAGCTTGAGGGAGTGCGTTTCCTTCTTGTCTCAGTGTATCTTCTTCATGCCTCAGTCTCCCTTCGCGCTCCTGTGATATCTCATATTCACTTGAATTTTTATAGGTCTTAACTGCCTCCTAAACAAGGTCTTATTTCCTTCCCCACATAGAACTTTAAAGGACTTATGGTCGCCTTGGGTAGGGTCTTCCACCTGTTGGGGTTCTCATCTTCTCCTCTTGTTGTTCGTTCTTCATCTTCCATAGTATCAAGATCAGTCGTAGGCACACTGCCTTCGTCGTACATAACTCTCTCTACGTTGCTATTTTGTTGTGTTGGATTCTGAGAGATAGCCTCATTGTTCTGCTGTCCCGTTACTATGATGGAAGGTAGACTGCGATTTCTAGTTTGTTGTTCTATCCCTCGCTTTTCTCCTTCCGCTGAAGTTTCAGCCTCGCCTCTAGCTCTTCTCCGATCTGCCACTCTGTTGCTTCTCCGAGTTACGATAGCGTGTGCTTCTCTAGATGCTATTCACACCATTTTATTAATCAGAGATGTTGTTGTACTGGATTTCTGATAATCAAAGGGATTTTGACAAGGGTTTGATTGTAGTCTTAGTTTTTTAACAAAGGTAATTGGTCAAGAGTTTTCTCTTTAGGGTTCTGAGAAGCGAATGATTCCTGACCAGTACTTTTCTGAACCAAGTGGTTGGGTTTTCACTGGGACTGCATAAAGATGGAAATATTTCAAAGGTAGGGTTTTTGTGAAAAGTAATCAACTGTTTTCATAGATGATAGTTTCTAGCTACTAGCTAGAAGGTGAGGATAATCTTCCCTGTTTCTAACGCCACAATGTAGTTGTGGAAAATCCCACAACTACACCCAATGAAATGATAAGAACACAAAGTCTAAACCATGGAGATAAACTTAAACATTAATGATATTATACACCTCTTGACACTAGATACGATCTTCACACAAGCTTTTTATTAAGGATATGGTGTTCTTACAAATATGATGAAGATTCAAGTTTATAACAATGGAGATGACAAGTAAAAGATTAAACTCTAATGGCTTCTTTTCTCTCTTCTAAAAGTGGTTTTATCTTTGATACTTCACTGAATTCTCCCCCCAACCTCCTCTCTCTCTTTACTATTTGAACCCTTATATAAGTAAACACTATGGTAGAAGACAAAAGGATTCACGTGCAAAATCTCTACTAGCTGAACTCTGTTCATTATGTCTTATTCGTCAGGCTTTGGGGAGATGTCGCTGTCCTTCGCGCTACTGCTTCGTACTCTTCTTGATATACATCGTGTTATGCCTGTCGCATGGTTGTTCTTCGTGCTTAGTTCTCCTTATCGCATAATTACTCTTCGCCTAATTTCTCTCTTCTTCGTGTTGATGGCCGTTTTAGTCAGGGCCACGTCGTGTTTTAGCTCTGTGCGATATTTCTCCCCTAGCTTTAGGTGCAACTATAAAATATCAATAAAGTCGAGGTGATGGTAGTCATGTTGGAACTTCACCTAGTGGCCTTTCCATGATTCCACTTCCTGACCTGCACCAAGCTACGCAGGCCACGTATCCAAACACACCGCGACAAATTTTAAATCAACCATTCCAGTTGGCTCTTGTCTTAGCTTGAAAATGGTTGATACACTATTTCTCGGTGTTGTTTGTTCTGTGATCTGCGTTGCTTGGCACAGGTCAAGAAATGGAACTGTAGAATGCAACTAGAAGAAAGGCCAACTGACAACCATCACCTATACTGTTTCACCCCAGAAAGTACCGTTTTCTAACTGGACTCAGTCTCGGCATCAATTGATATCGACATCTTCAATAATAACAAAATATTATTACATGATGGCATGGTAAAAAAATCCACCCACAAAGTAAATCCCATCATATACTTTTTTCTTCATCTTCGTTCGTGGAAGGTATACAAATTCAGGGGTGATCGGGTTACATATATAGTATAATCCCTATAAAATAATAGCTTCGGGGACAGGTAAAGTTTATGAATTTATCGCTATATTAAATAATCACATAAATTAATAATTATCAAATTATATATTAATTAGTTTTTGATTCTAAAAAAAAATCAACAAAATGAACCAATACACCTTACTCCATTTCAAATTGTTTTTGTCACCAATACACCTTATTCCATTGAAAATTGTTTTCGTCATTGTAAGATTCGTTCAATGGGTGACACCGTATCAAAGTATCCCAGTGAAGCGTTAGATAATAAAGGAACTAGAGAAATGCAAAATTTAATCAATGGATTGAATTATCACAATGGAATGGATGTTGATATCCTTTTAAACAGCCCTCAAAAGGATATTATGTTTTTATTTGTTGACTGACGAAGAAATAATTGAGAGTGCCATGGGAAAAGACAAAAGTGATGATGTGGAAGTCGAAGATGAAAGTGTAGTTACAGAGCCACCTTACCGTAAAGAAGCTATCATAGCTGCAAATATATTGAATATGATTTTATTGCATTAGAAAATGTAATATCAAAAACTCTTCTAATGTTAAGAAAAATTCAAGATGAAATTCAATATGAGATCAATTTTAAGAAAAACCAAGTCATAATTTAATCATTCTTTACCAAATTAGCATAAATGTAAAACTAAATTTATATAAATCAGAGAGTTATTAATATATATATATATACGAGGGACCTATAGAAAGCTAAAAAGAGTTTTTATTTTATAAATTTAGCGAATTATTAATTTAGCACGTTGGTCCCGATTCGAAACTGGAAAAATTTATTAATTTATTGTGATTATTAATTTATCGCAGATTAAATTATAGGGGTTCTACTGTATGAGAAGGTTCATCAGTCTTAAAAGCTGAATCACCTGATAAACAAATCAATCCGTTGCCCGAACCTGTGCTCCTCCTCACGTCTAATTGTGTGGAACTGGTACTGCAGTTTTATGTCATGATCCTAGCTCGCGGTTTTCTGCATCATAGAGACTGTGATGCTTATGTAAAACGGAATTAAGCATCTCAGATTCAGTGTCTATGGTGCTGATGCTCTAGCAACCCACCACCGTTACATCGAAGATTCAGGTACGCAAAATATGTATAATTTTGTAAAATCTTGGAAAGCATACAATTTACTACTGATAACTGGTAACTTAGAAAATATGCTGAACTTAACATCATAGGGGAGGCTGTTTAGAAGATTTTCCTCCATCTCCATATCCATCTCTATCCGGCTCATTAGCTAGGGTTTTGAGTCATTCAGTCCTATATATATTCTGCCCATCTTGTTATTCTAAGTGCACCGTACCAGATGCACAGACCTGGTTATGGATGAGCCTACAATCCCATTAGCCTCCTCACGGGCTCATTACACTGATAGCCCTTGGAATCCATTCTCTGAACCAAACCACACATAAGTCCAGACAACGGGAAGAGCACTTAAAGCAGCTCAAGACTTCAAATCTGTTTTGCGACCGACTTATTAAGATACAGGACCGTGTTTTGCTTTTAGACTTGCATATGCGGTATAGATACGAGCTTAAATATAGAAACACCACAGCTTTCCTATTCCTGTACTAACTCTTCTTTTCGCTCCCTATATATAGTCCTCTCTGCTAAACTTTCTCCTTCTAATAACGAGAAATTCCTCTAATAGAGCATTCAGTTTGTTTTGAGACCTTATAAGAGCAGAGCAAAGAACTCTCGAAACATCGATCGCTTTTTTTGTTTTGTAGTTGAATATGGCGAGTCCTGAAATATATAGAGGGTCTACAATTGGGAAGTGTTTGATGGAAACTCTTGATCAGATGATTTCTAATGGAACTCTTACTCTAGAACTTGCTGTGGAAGTTCTTACTCAATTTGATGAATCGATGATCGAAGCTTTGAGAAATCAAGTTGAGAGCAAAGTCACAATCAAAGATATGTGCAGAGATACAACTCGAACTTCGATGTATGGAAATTTATCTTGAAAGATGCGGTGTTAAAGACCAAGGAAGGCCAAGTGGATGTCGGCAAGGTTAAACTAGTTGCATGCAACTCCAAGTTATTCCCTCAATGAGTTCAGATAGATTGTTTTCTCTTTCTAAGTTGTTTGAAAACCTAAAATATGACTATTATAGATATAGAGGTTTAAAAAACTTCAAAGATTCTTTAATAGCTTCAAAAGAAAGTTTGCAAAGTTGATCACTCCACAAATTATGCCATATCAAGGGTACTGGTCTCTCTAGGTGGTTGCAAAGTTGTTTGCGCTAAACCGCTCTTCAGTCGGCTGAAACCAATGTAGGAAAATAGCTTATTACCTCTCTTTAAATGTTTTAAACAAAATGAACAATGAAGATCACACACATGCACATCCATAACGTTAATATACAAGTAACTTAACGACTACTTTAAGAAAATAAACTGAAACAGCTTGGCTTATACATCTCTTGGCCAATTTAAATATAATGAGGTATTTTGATTCTAGTTTTACATCAACCAATTGAAACTCATCCCAAATCAAATCAGAAGTACAAAAGAGCCAAAAGGCTAAGTGACTATTAATGGCAAAGTTGGTTAATGTTTCATTGGTTTTGGCCTTGTTTGTTGTTTGTGCATCGGTATTACCGAAGTAGGTGCAAGGGATATCGGTAACAATGGAAATTCTCCTGCGGAAGCACCATATGTAGATCCATTGCTACAAAATTGCAGGATATATTTCAGGTCCGTCTGGAGAATCTCTGGCACAAATTATGGAGACCAAGGCCTTGCCAAGCGAAAAAGATGTTGTATGTTGCAAAGAAATTGTACAAACTACCAAGTATTGTTGGGAAGCGATAATGAACCTTATTAATATTCCTGTTTCAGCTAACCTTCATCCATGGGCAGAAAATGCTTGGGACAAATGTGTTAGTCTTACAGAATCTCCTGCACAAGCACCAATGTTGTCAGTCAGTTCACCTACAAAAGCACCTTCATTGCCAGCACAATGCAGGATATCTGAAACGTGTGCAGATAATTTGGCTCAAAGTTTAGTTGCAAAGGAGTTACCACGCATGAAAGATTATGGCTGTTGCTGGGAAATCGTTCAAAATATAAAGGATTGCTGGGATAAGACCATCCAGATCGTTGAAGATCCTAATATTCCTGCTCTGGCTCATCTTCATCCATGGGAAGATAAGTTTTGGAACAGTTGTGTCATTCTTACAACCAAATTTCACTCGGTAGAGCAGTAAAATTCTAGTGTCTTATTTACATAGTGTTATTTCAGTGAAACTAGTGTAACTTGCTAGTGGCTTATACAATGTAATGAAATTATGGTAAAAGAAAACATAAAAATCTTTATCTTTGATTGGAAATGACCCTTTAGGTGCAGCTATTGTCTTCTTCCAGCCACGACAGGACTAAGTCTACCATCCTCAGTTGATTCCATAAAATATCAGTAAAATCGAGGTGATGGTAGTTGATTCCATAAAATATCAGTAAAATCGAGGTGATGGTAGTTGATCCCATAAAATATCAGTAAAATCGAGGTGATGGTAGTCATGTTGGCACTTCACCTAGTGGCCCTTCTATGATTCTACTTCCTGACCTGCACCAAGCTACGCAGGCCCCATATCCAAAAAGACCGCCAGATTTTAAATTAACCATTCAAGTTGGCTGTTCTCTCAACCCGGAGTTACATGACCTGGGTTGCTTGGCAGAAGTCAAGAAATGGAACTGTAGAATTTAACTAGGAGGAGGGCCAACTGACAAGCATCACCTATACTGTTTCACCCCAGAAAGTACGGTTTTCTCACTGGACTCGGTGTCAACATCAGTTGAAAATGATAGCATAAGCTTCTGTAGACTGACTCTTTCATATTTACATTGGGAAAGCTTATGTAGACTAATGGTGGGTAACCTAAAAAACAAGATCAATCCAAATGAACCCCAATGGATTCTTACGAACATAAGAAACAACATATAATAACTTAGTACCGCCATCAAGCAGAGGTCGCCGTAAGAGTATATGATAGCCCTACCGCTTGCCTCCTATGTTGTAAAAGGCGTTAGGCGAGGCGCCAAGCCCATCCCCTCGCCTCACCTAGCGTTATTGGCGCCCAGGAAAAAAAATAAAAAATTGGTCATGGTTTGGCGACTGGAAACCTTTTTTCCCCGGGCGCTGGCCCTACGCTTAAAGCAGTTCCTATGACAATGTTCAAACTAAAAATTTTGTTGAGCCACATGGATGGCCAAACGGGTTTCTCCGCTTTGGTAAGTAGCGCAAAATGATCAGATTTGGTTTTCTAGGGCCCCACTAGTATTTCTTTTTAATATAAAATGTTTTGTAGGATAAAGATGAAAAATAAAATATAATATTTAAATGAGATAAAATAGGATGAAGTGAGATACAATAGGATGAAGTGAGATAAAATAGGATAAAGTGGGATAAAATAAGATTAAAAGTAGTAAAGTATTCACGGATTGTACTTGGCGATAATCCAAGAGTCGCGGGCGTCAGTGGAAATGTCGCTGGCGTTTTTGGCATGGTCGCGCGTTGGTTCTTCCAACAATCGCGTTTGTGGCACCAACGCCCGCTCTTCCATCCGACGCGCGCCCGTTCATCCAACTCAATGTTTAAATCAATAAATTTGTTGATTTGAGCATCTATTTTTCATGTTTGTTCATTCCATAGTGGGAGAAAAATGAACAAACTTGGAGTTTGTTCATTCCATAGGAACTGCTCTTAGTGCACCTTTGGCGCTTCGCCTTTTACAACATAGCTTGCCTTCATAATCCACAGATCGAGAGAAAGACACCAAAATGGCCAAATCTAAGCTAAAACATGAAAAAGAAACAGATCGCTTATCGAGAGAAGGACACCAAAATGGCCAAATCTAAGCTAAAACATGAAAAACCAACAGATCACTAACTTATCAACTAAACTGTACACCTCTCCTCCGATGCGTCAAAAAAAGAGAGATCCGAGGAGATAAAAGGTTTCGGCGCTAGGGTTTCAAGGGTTGAAGAGAGGGTATTGTTAGAGTATAGCTCGGTCAACCTCGCATGCGTTGATATCTCAAGCATGTTTGTTAATGTTAGTGATCAAAACTATAAGTCTTGATTTCTAGCCTACATAGCTAAGTCTCGGACTAGGATAGAAAAGTGTAGTTGAGCTCAAGGACTTCATGGAGATTCATCATACAACGACGAAGATCTATACAAGGAACTGTGGAACTTCATCAACAAAAAGGTACGTGGAGACTTGAGCTTATCTATCACTCAAAAGTCTATCTCTTCTATCTCCTACTTCTTATGAGACAAAAGTGGTATGCTATATAGACTAGATCATACACATTTGACATTTCGAGCTGAGCATTAATTGCTTATCTTTTATCTCGAAATCGTGTGTTGGTAAAGCGTTTCTCTTTGATCAAGTTTATCTTCACCTAGTGACGGAATTCATGAAAACTTTCAATCACTTTGAGAATTGCTCTGACGTGAATCGGTCTGTGAATAACGGCTACATAGCATCCTCCGAGAATGTCTCAATGATTGAAATGAGAGTTTATATTACATAACCATGTATTCCTTGAACCGAAGTTTTCGAACTTTGTTGATCAAGAGAAATCGGGAGGATTGTGGAATTGGCTTGCCAAGTCCGCGAACCCAGTCCGCAGACTCAGTCCGCGAACTTTCGGAAGTTCTCGACCGAGAATTTCTGTTGGATTTTCCAAAACTCGTTTATGTGCTAAGTCCGCGAACTGGCAGAAGTTCTCTTTCCGAGAATTTCTGTTGAGTTTGGAAAACTCAACCGATTAACTTTAGTCCGCGAACTTGTTTGTGAACTTAAGAGGTTATGATCTAAAGATGTGCTCTGAACATGAAACATTAAATTACTAAGGAATGCTTTATGAAAACCGTGGCTATAATGTTCATGAGCCGATTCAATCGAATCGAATCATCTTTGTTTCAATTGTGTCTTGTGTAATTACATAAGATTTCATAGCAATTGAACAACTCTTTAACTAGTTCATTTGAGTGAATTGAACTAGTTATGGTGAAGAAGAAGAAGGTTAATATGAAATGCTCATATGGTTAACCTTTTGGGGTACTATGTTGAACCAACATACACGTACACGTTTGGGCATGGTTTTCATGAACCCAAAAAATGCCTACCCAAGTGTGTGTGACAAGCTAAGTTTTCGATCTAACGGTTGAGAAATATTAGATTGAATCTAAATCAGGTTTTCATCTAACGGTGAATAAGGATTGCTTTGTACCTAAGGCAAAACCCTGATTTGAAGGCTATATAAAGGAGACATCTAGCATTGTGCAAAACTAATCCCCACACGTATGTGTGCTACTAGTGCGCCCACTAGATTCGGTCTCCATTAACCTTTGATTTTTTTCTTTAAAATCAGGTTAACGACTTAAAGACTTCATTGGGATTGTGAAGCCATACCGATACTACTTTATCGTAGTTGTGTGATCTGATCTTACATCTTCTATCGTAAGAGTACAATCGATTGATTGACTTGAGATCGTGAGAGTTCTCTGATAGGCAAGATAAAGAAGTCACAAACATCTTCGTCTCACTGTTTGTGATTCCTCGAAAATCCGCTTGTGTAGTCAGGAAGGATTGCAGAGAGGTGATTGATTAATCTAGGCTGTTCTTCGGGAATATAAGACCAGATTATCAATTGGTTCCTGTTCACCTTGATTTTATATCAAAAGACGGAACAAAACCTAGGGTTTATCTGTGGGAGACATATTTATCCTTTGATAGACTTTTCTGTGTGAGACAGATCTGTGTATTATCAAGTCTGTGATTTTGGGTTGCAACAACTCTTGGTTGTGGGTGAGATCACCTAAGGGAATCAAGTGCGCAGTATCCTGCTGGGATCAGAGGCGTAGGAGTATAATTGTACCTTGGATCGGTGCGAGACTGATTGGGGTTCAACTATAGTCCAGTCCGAAGTTAGTTTGCAGTAGGCTAGTGTCTGTAGCGGCTTAATACAGTGTATATTCAATCTAGACTAGGTCCCGGGTTTTTTTCTGCATTTGCGGTTTCCTCGTTAACAAAATTTCTGGTGTCTGTGTTATTTCTTTTCCGCATTATATTTTATATAATTGAAATAATACATGTTGTGCGTTCGTGATCATCAATTGGAAATCCAACCTTTGGTTGTTGATTGATATTGATTGATCCCTGGACATTGGTTTTTGTTACCGTCCAATTGTTCCTTGTATTTGATAAAGACTCGCTATTGTTTTTATCTTGAGTAAAAATCAAATCAAGAGAGAGATATTAACTCCTTGAGATACTTTTATTTAGATTGAGTCTGACTGTCTAGTTGATTCTCTAGCAAAGTATTTCGGAGTTAGTCCATACAGATTGCTAAGTGAAATATTTGGTGGTGTTGTTAGACCCCCGCTTTTTTAGGTATTAGAAGGAGAGGGAGAAGGAGAAAATATACCCAATATGCAGACAGTAACTGATGTGTTCTGTTGGACGAAATATAAAAGAATCAAAAATTTTAACGCAATAATTCTGTTGAAGACAATCAAATTGTTTTAGGGAAAGCTGATTTATTTAGGGGGAAAGCATGTTAAGGGAAAGTTGCTATTATTAAATGTGTATAAGGGGAATAATAACTGAATTTGACTTTCATATATTATTGTGTATTGCCAAATTACCCTCTAACCAAACCCATACCATGATAATGTAATAGTCTGACAAAAAAAAATTCACCAAAAAGAGAAAAAACACAGGTATTCTAATGGGTCTTCTTCTTTAAAGTCATGTCATCTTCTTTCATGGCTTAAATTTTATTTTATGTTACCGATGAATCTTCTGATGTTCTAGCACTTTTTCGGTGCATTCTAATATTTTAATCAGTTTCGAGGCACACCACTTACTTTCCACAACCACATTCTCATGTACTGGCTATTGCAGTTCGATCCTTGATCGCCCCTACCCATGTAAAGCGTGATACAACATCAACCAACTTTTCTCTTAGAATCAAAGAAGTTTCTTTGACCTTGTGCGAATCAGATCACTAACTCATTATTAATCTCACCTTAATCAGTGGGGACTGAAGCGAGGCCTTAGATTATAAGAATCCACCAAATAGTCACTAGTTTGTTTGTGTTTGAATTTTGTAGGGGCAAAATATCGCACAAGGAAAAGAAGGCGAAGAGCAATCACACGACGTTAAGAAAGAGTGCGAAAGAACAGTTACGAGATGAAGATAATACGAAGACCAACTTCATTAGGGAAGCGCGAATAACCAAGTGAAAGTGCGACAGATAGGGACAACTTCCAAAAGCCTGTCGAGTAAGACAAACTGAAGAAGAATCAATCAATTGTGATCATGCATGTGAGTCTTGGTTGTCATCTACTAGGATACCTGTTTATATAAAGAGCTAGAAGACATTGTAATAAGGAGGGAAAGAGAGAGACTAATAAAGAGAGATCAGTAGAGAGAGAGATAGAAAAAAGGCACACAAAATATATCCTTCTTCTTCTCTTTGATCCTCCACCACCACCACCCAAATCGAGAGCTCTACCAAAAACCCATTGATGGAGGTTCTAAATGTAATATTCATGTAATTTCAACACTCATAGTGAAGAATCATGGATGTAGATCACACTGATCGAATCATGTAAAAAATCCCTGTGTCTCTTTATTTTTCTAGCACTTTTATCATCATTTTCATGATTTAATAAGTTTAGATTTACATAATGTCATAAGGGGTGTAGTTGTGGGATTTTCCGCAACTAGAAATCCAAACTACGAATTTTACTTTTGCCGATAAACAAACTGTACAACTACCTCCTCAGATAATTGGACTCGGTCCAACTGTAAATACACCTAAAGTCTGCAAACCAGTAGTTCGGCTACAATCTTTATCTTCTCCATTTGTTTGTTTTCCCAATGTCATGTGTACGTTCGTCTTGACAGTGAAAAGTTTTCACACGTAAAAACTACTACCAGTTAGCTTATATAGTCTTTGGTTGATTTTCTTCTTCCGTGGTTGATGTATGATAGCTCCGGCCAGTATCTTCTTCAGTTATGCTAGTTTTTGTGAAAAGGAAAAAAAGAAGATTAGGATAAGACCGATCAATAAAAAAATTAGGTTAAGTGGAGGACAAAACGGTAAACTTCGGTATTTGTTAAGGGGAAAGACAATATTTTACTCCTCCCCTTTAATGACCCAAAGTCAAAAGAAATATACAATAGTCAAATGTTTTTAGCTTTCCCCCTAAACAAATCAACTTTCCCTATAACAAAAATTAAAAGTTAAAATAATCATGAAACAAGTTTGAAAACATAACTACGGAATCACAAAAGAAGCGCCAAATTCTCTTTCCGTCGCAGTAGAAGTTGAGGTGGTGGTAGTCATGTTGGCACTTCTGCTAGTGGCCCAATTCTATGGTTCGGATTCCTGCCCTGCATCAAGCTACGCTGGACCCGTATCAAAAAACCCCGACAAATTTAGTTTTAACCATTCAAGAGGAGAAGTTACGGGTGAAACTGTTTTCTTTGGATTGAGATAAAGAAACAACTTGAATGATCAATACAATCTTTGCCGGTGTTGCTAGTTATGTGACCAACGTTTCTTGACGCAGGACAAGAAACAGAACTGTAAAATGTAACTAGGAGAAGGGCCAACCAACAACCATCAGCTCTGCTATTTTATCCAATAAGCATTTGTAGACTAACTCGTTTACATCTCACAGTGTGAAAATTATATGAAAATACAGAGGTATTTATATGCCAAAATCACTGGTAGTAGTAGGTAACATAAATGGTAGCATTCATGTCATCCTATAAACGTGCATATTTCTTACTAAATGATTAATTAGTGTTCATTCCCCTTAACCTGCATGTTTATCATACAAAAAGATTATTCTTGTGTTTCTCATTTTGTAGCTCCTTTCCACTTTAGCGGTTCACTTCCTTGATTGCCATGACATTAATTTTGCAAGATATCAAGGAATAATGCTGTTTCCTTTTTATCAATATAAGGCCAGGTTGTTTTTATAAGATTAGTATCTCTCGTAATTGTATCGTCGAACAATATTTGATAAGTAATTACTCAGATACTAACGGTAATGAAAATCCGTTAATAAAGACCCATAATTGATCGATGAAGCCATTGCAGCGGTATCTTAAATAGATTTACAAACTGTGGACGACAATACATATTGATATTTTTACTTCGAATGCAATTAATTCTGATTCTGACAGAAATACTTCCTGTGCTCACCAAAGATGTTACCAAATCAACAATTCTACGTATACCCGGGATCAAATCCCGTGATATACACAGCACCTCACAAAAAAATGGGGGACCCATAAGCCCACCCCATGCAAGCTCCAGTGGGTTCCGGGGCTGTGAGAGGCGGTAATACTCACGGTGGAGAGCCCCGGTATGTGTAGAATCATTCTTACTAAAATGCCCATAAAAGGTAACAAAGGGAGCATAACGTGTACCTCAAGTGCAGTATACATTACAAATCAAAAGACTCAACTTATTGCGAATGTGCAATCTGTATTAATTGCTTTAACCAAAAAAAAAAAAAAATATGTAGGGAAAACAAAAACAACACGAAAGATCACCACTAATCGCAAGTATCAAATATGATCCCTTTTATATATTGTATAAATTTAACCAATGCAATCTTTTTGGTCAATTAATAGATTTAAGCTTTACTATTGACATGCAAATCAACCGAGGAGCAATCCATTTTGAAGAAAATGAGGTCCAGTGAAACAATACTTTTATGACACTGTCATTAATTAAGATTCTTCAAGAGAATAGTCGCCTTCGTTCTTGATCAAACTGCAGAAGATACTCTTTTAATTCGTTCTTGATGGAACCGCTAGTTTTGATTACTCTGATTGTATCTTCTTCTCCGATCACTCCTTCATGTCTCATTCATGAGGGAAAATTTCTCATAGAAACTGCACAACTGCGATATTAAATTATTGCTTCAATTTAGTAGAATTTCCTCATTTAGGTTAAATGTTCTCCTGTATGTGGTAATTACTAGGGACTAAAATAAAATAAGAGGGAATTGAAATACTAGTCGTGGATTCTCATCCTTCAGTTGTTTGTTATTTACCCACCACCACCTCAGTCTCAATGGAGCTTTAAGTCATGATGACAAGTGCAAATTAATAAACTGATCACTGAAAACCTTCAAAACAGTATTCATATTTTACAAATCTATTATTACGAGTGGCCTGTAAGGTCTGAACCAGGTGGAACTCTAAGTACAAGAAAATTCAAGACTTTCCTTCAAATCAACACAAAAGCCGAGGAAATGAATCATAGAGACCTAGGTAAGCTTTCATTGCAAAGCCATAACAACCATATCATGAGATACACATCCAAGCACAACCCTACTTCCTCAAGCTTTATAATAAAAGATTCACTTTTCTAATTTCGATAAAATGAGGCGACTGCCAACCATTAAAAAAGTGCAGACTCTTTCCGAACCTCTCAATAGAAGGTTGATATTACATAATCAGTTAAAAGTAGTATTAATGGAACAATTGCTTGACAAAAATCGAATAAGAATTAAATTTGCAGTACAATTTTCACTCAACAGAAATAAATTTGCAGTACAATTTTCACCCAAACAGATATATGAATCCTTCAACCTCCAAGTTAGCAAGCGATTGAAGAAGGTTACATTAGTAAATTTGCAGTACAATTTTCACCCAAACAGATATATGAATCTTTCACCCAAAAGTTGATTTACGTATCTTACTGCCACAAAGGTGACACGCATATCTCGTATACCGTTTGTTATTGAAAGTGTTAGGATCTTCACGGACCGCCGGATCCTACTTCTGGGCCCGACCACATATTACCGATACTGTCCCCACTTGACCACCTGTTGTAGCAGGTGTGGAGTTTTAATCTAAAAGGCCTCGGTGCTATGTAAGGAGATGCCAAAGCTTATTAAGCGCCACATGTACTCCTCTTACTCCATGTGGGACTATCCTAGCTATACATATGTGGTGTTTATCGAGGCACATACTCCAACAATCTCCACCTTGGCGAGATTAAACCACCTCACCAATCCAATCATACTCCACCATATGATCACCGTCCGCATAGCTACCCATCGAACATGATTATTGTCACTACGCGCCCTGGAACCCTACTCCACCTTGAGTTAATGGGAAGGCTAGCACTAACTCCACCTTGAGCACAACCTTGCCCACCATAGAATCCTGCTCCACCTGAGTTAATGGGGTGTGGCACTAACTCCACCTTGAGCGCAACTCTACTTTGTGCCTTGCCTGCTCGACCTTGAGTTTGATTCAACTTGCGCCCTAAACCGGGTGACATACACAACCACTTCTCCGTTCGGACAATAGCCCCAACCATACGCTCTGATACCAGTTGTTAGGATCTTCACGGACCGCCAGACCCTACTTCCGGGCCCGACCACATAACACTGATATTGTTCCCACTTGAACACCTGTTGCAGCAGGTGTGGGGTTTTAATCTAAAAGGCCTCGGTGCTATGTAAGGAGATGCCCAAGCTTATTAGGGACCACATGTACTTCCTCTTATTACATGTGGGACTATCCTAGCTATACATATGTGGTGTTTATCGAGCCACATACTCCAACAATCTCCACCTTGGCGAGATTAAACCACCTCACCAATCCAATCATACTCCACCATATGATCACCGTCCGTATAGCTATCCATCGAACATGATTATTGTCACTACGCGCCCTGGAACCGTACTCCACCTTGAGTTAATGGTAAGGCTAGCACTAACTCCACCTTGAGCGCCAACTCTATTTTGGGCCTTGCCTGCTCCACCTTGAGTCTGACTCCACTTGCGCCCTGAACCGGGTGACATACACAACCACTTCTCCGTCCGGACAGTAGCCCCAACCATACGCTCTGATACCAGTTGTTAGGATCTTCACGGACCGCCGGACCCTACTTCTGGGCCCGACCACATAGCACCGATACTGTCCCCACTTGACCACCTGTTGCAGCAGGTGTGGGGTTTTAATCTAAAAAGCCTCGGTGCTATGTAAGGAAATGCCAAAACTTATTAAGCGCCACATGTACTCCTATTATTTCATGTGGGATTATCCTAGCTATACATATGTGGTGTTTATCGAGCCACATACTCCAACATAAAGTACATGGGTTAGACAACCTTTCCACCTTATGCAGATTATCTAGCATTCCCTGTTGGTCCTTCACCTTCCGGCTCCACCTCATGATCAGCGTCAGACTTGTCTCCACTTTGAGCATCGTCTAATATAGTTGGTTTATTACAAAACCTTTCGACTTTTCCAGATTTTCTCCTTTTAGCCCCTTTCAAACGATTTGTACTCTGAATACTTTCATCAAAATCTTCTGAAAGCCCAACTCTATGCTCACCTTCTACCATGTGATCAGAAGTCTTTATATCATCAACCGATGATAATGATTTACTTGCACTTCTACGACGAACTGTACCCTTCCGCTTCCTCTTACGCTTTCTCGTTAGTAAGCTTTAAATGCGAAAAACAAACAAACAATCAAACAAGAACAAGTCAATACTATATTACAAGTTAAAATATAAAATAACAAATTAATTCCTACAATACATAATCTAAAGAGGTTCAATGTTTGAAACCTTTCTTCAAATTCATCAACAAATTCCTGAACATTCTCCAGGGGCTCCCACGTATTTGACCTCTCAGGCCAATCACGCCATTTAATCAGATACTCAATACGTCCCTAAACATGAAAAAAAAAATGTCATCATGATTTGTTAATAAATTTTTAAACGAAATGAAAAGAAATTACCTTGCGAACCCTTTTTCTTCTCACTTCTTCGATTTCGAAGAATTCTTCTGAAAGTTCGGGTGTTGCTGACATTAGTCCTCTCAATTCTACTACCCTCTCTCTCTCTTTCGTTCTTTTAATTAAGAAAAACAGATACAGTGAAAACAGTGTGTGAAAATTATATGAAAATACAGAGGTATTTATAAGTCAATATCACTGGTAGGTAACATAAATGTCAGCATTCATGTCACCCTTTAAAATTGCATATTTTTTACTAAATGATTAATTACTGTTCATTCCGCTTAACATGTAGATAATACAGGGTTTCTCATTTTGTAGATACTTTCCAATTTAGCCGTGACTGTAGTCGTAGGAAATCCTACAGCACACCCCTTGTACTATCATTATTATGATTTCTAAATCTAAACTTATTTGATATGAAAATAAAGATAAAGATAATGAAAATATAAATTAGTACACAAAAATTTACGTGGTTCGATTAATATGATCTACATCCACGGGGTTAGGTTTCACTATGATTGAAGAAATTACATATGGATTACAATTGAGACTCCATTAATGAGTATTTGGAGCTCTAGTTTTTTATGGAGGAAGAAGAAGGAGATAATACTAATAATAATTCTACTTTCTCTCTCTACATAATGTGTCCTTTTATAAAGTGTGTCTCTTTCCTAAAGTGAGTCTCTTTTCTAAAAGTGTATCCTCTCTTTCTCTCTCCTGCCTTTCTCTTTATATAGATATTTACATAGTGGATGACAGCTCATGTTTTCTTTATTTTCGGGATCACCGTGCGACATTATCGCACATCCTTATATGAATCTCGCACACTTGATGACCTATGCGATACTTTGCCCCTACATTTTTCCTCTTTTTTCTTGAATATCGCATGAAGAGTGATCTTCAAGGAAAAATCCACTTTGTTGTAGTCGCTGGTGTGAGATGCATGATGTTGGAGTAGTCTTTGATCTTTGTTGTTGAAGGAACGAGCGAAAGAATACTGGACTTGAAAAGTACGTACTTGCCTCTATTCTTTTGTGAAGTTCTGAAGCTTTGAGAAGTATCATTTCTTGTATTATGCGAAGTATGAAGTATCCTCGAAGAAGTATAAGAAGTATGAAGTATCCTTGAAGAAGTATAAGAAGTACTAATCCTCGAAATATAAGAAGTATTGTGAATCAATCATGCGAAACTTTTTTGATGTGATTCCTATTTCATGTCTTCTATTTCTCTAACTCCATTGTTGGTGAGAATACATGTTATTCATGAATGAGCGTCTTCTTTGGAAATGATTCTGACCGAAAAGATAAAGAACAAAAAATGTTTTCTTGATAATCCATCGTTACCTCTGTTTTTTCATCTATGAGAGAAGAACTCTTGAGAAAGTGTTGGATGAGCGAATTGATCTTTACGTCTTTCTTCTTTGAGTATAATGTCTTCAAATTGCTTATGCGAAATAATTAAGTGAAAACACTTACGCGATGAAATGTGTATGCGATGCTTATGCCATGTAATGCTTATGCGATGCTTATGCCATGAATGCGTATGCGATGCTTATGTCATGTAATGTATAGATAATGTTGAGTTACTTACCTTTGTTTTTCTTCCATCTTTAGTTCATCGTATCGCATTGTATTGTTGCTTCTTTTTCCTTATTTCTTTGGCTTTGCCTCAATCACATTTATTATGTGATCTTCTTCGCAGCCTATCCGCTCTTTATCAATTCCTGCAAAACAATATTAACTTGTGTTCTATTTTACTCATGAGGTTTTATTTTGCCTAACGATTCGTTTGCTCATGTACGAACTTAGTTTTGCTACTCCTTTTTCGGATATCCTGCAAAATAAATATTTAGTTAAATAAAATATTTTTTTTTTCTCTGGAGGTCTTATTGGCTTTCCTAAGTAAAGGTCTTACTTTTGTCTCTTGGCGGCAAAATCGTAGGCCGTCTTTACACTTTCATGCAATGACCCATTGATCTTGCCTTATCATCTCTTTTATTATTGCCTCTTCAGGATATCTCTGTGCGACAATGCGACGGGCCTAAGTACTTCCGTGAGTAAAAGCCCCATAACATTGTCGACTTTTGACACAATTCAGCTCCCTAATGGAGGGTGTCGTCCTTATCTTCCCCCGAGCTGCCCCTTCAAGGAAGCTTACCTATATCGGGTTAAGATTATGGCTCTTCCCATCCGGTATCAACAACCAGTTGATTTCGCAGTCTCGCATACACTACCTATAGGGTTTATGGCAGCAAGACCTCACCCTAAGTGGGGTATCTTCGGACCGAGTGCATCATGGTCAGGACTTGTCAAGAGTGGCGAGGTACGCTCCTGACGCCCCGGGCACTCTTGACTAAACCGTGTACCTCGGCGCCTTGATCGAGTTTCTGGACTCCTTAGCAGAGCCTTTCTCACCTTAGTTTCTCAATCTAAGATTGTTATCTTAGACTGAAAGTTTAAGGTATCTCTCCCGGATGGGCATCATCGTTTTTCTCACCCCAAATCTCCACAACTCAAGTTCCGGGGTCGGTGTAGCCTTCCCTATGTGGGATTCGAATTCTGGATCTGTGGTTTGCACCTTCCTTTCATGACCAACTGTGCATCTTCTTGTGTGCGGCATTATGAAACAATTCTGTAACTTCATACATATCTTCGCTCTTTGTATTCCAAAAATGTGATAAAAATTCACATGCGGGGAGACTCGAACATGCGATGTCAAACTCGTTCTCTTTGCTCGTAGCCATCTGTGCTGGTTCTCACGTCTGAAAGAAACACACTATGTTGAAGTTTGGTATAACGGTCCATCTATGCTGAATAAAACTTGTAAAAAGAATGGGTGCGGTGATGATCGATCATGTGACATCAAACTTAAAAGCTTTTGGCTTTACCAACTGTGCTAGCCTCAATTTTTGAAAAAGCTGTAAGATTCGTATATGTTATTTTTGTGTAATTTCCCTTTATATTTCACCAACAAATAATTTGTCTTTGGCCCTCCATTTTCTGCGGGAATCTTTGCTCTAAGATATGAGTTGGTGCTGACGATTCTTCACGGAAACTTCGTCTTTAATATTTTCTTTATTTCATGCGATGATAACGGGTTGTTATAAAGATGGTGTCTTCATGGGTTTATCTTTCACATTGTCTACGTCTTTATGCGATGATAAGTTGGTATCTTGTATCCTTCTCGATTTGATTCTATATTTTGCTGATTCCTATGAGATGGTGATGAATTTCTCTAGCTAAGGTTGTCAAATTGATGCTGTTGGAGCTGTTGAGTTTGTATACTGCAGCCTTATAATATGTCGTGCTTGCTCTGTTGAGTTGAGTTGACTTCTTCGTGTAAACCTACAATTCGTATTTGCCTTATGGGTTTCAGTGCAACTTTGTTTAATTCCACTTGCCACCTTCCATCGCATACGTGAAGATGATGTCTTCGCATACGTGTAATTTGACTGAGATGTTGATGAACGATGATTTCTTCGCACGACGTATTCACTAAATTGTTGATTCATTATCTTCTCTTTGAATCTTGCTTGATTCATTATCTTCTCCTGTTACACTTAATGAGATGATATACAAAGTTGCAATTGATCTATTTGGCTGAGATGGTCCTCATCATGAGTTTTGCATTCCGATCCAACCTTTATACGGTTATTTGTAGATTTCCATTTATTTCGCTCTTATTCCATCTGAACCTGTTTTTGACGATGAACGTTTTCAATTGTTCCTGTGATTTGATTTATGCTTCTACCTGTTACCTAGAACTTTCCTCGCTGCAAGCATCAGATCGACACAATTATTAGATAAACAGTTCTTCGCACAGACTATTTGAGATCCTCCGGTTGATGCTTTGAGTGTGTTCTTTTCGCCTCAGTGGGTTCCTAGATTTTCCTATGCGTGTATTTCGCCTGTACTTCTTTGTTCCAGATAATTCTTCACGCCAAATTAGTTTGTACATTGCATCCTATGTTTTCGCATGAAAGCAAGCTCTTCCTTTTCGTGTAGATTGCCTCTGTTGATGTATGTTTTCGTCTGCTATGATTATATGTTTCCCATCTTCCTTCGCATGAGTCTATGCCAAGATTCCCTTTGTTCACGATTTCATCGCATCTGCTCCTCAATATCTCTCTCTCCCTTGATTTCTTCGATCCATTAGTAATACTTATTCTTCGCACGTGATAGTATTGCACTGAAACGTCCATTTTTCCCCTTAAGACTTTAATATCCATTGAGATGATTCCAACAATAGTTAATTTCTTTGAATCTTCTTCAATCCAACACGCAGGTAGTGTTTCTAGCGCCAAAAATGTAGTTGTAGGAAATCCTACAACACAGCCCTTGTACTATCATGATTATGATTTCTAGATCTGAACTTATTTGATATGAAAATAATGATAAAGATAATGGAAATATAAATTAGGACACAAGATTTACGTGGTTCGATCAATATGATCTACATCCACGGGGTTAGGTTTCACTATGATTGAAGAAATTACATATGGATTACAATTGAGACTCCATTAATGAGTATTTGGAGTTCTAGTTTTTTATGGAGGAAGAAGAAGGAGATAATACTAATAATAATTCTACCTTCTCTCCGGAAAATGTGTCATTTTATAAAGTGTGTCTCTTTCTCTCTCATGCCTTTCTCTTTATATAGATATTTACATAATGAATAATAGCTCATGTTTTCTTTATTTTCGGGATTACCGTGAGACATTATCACACAGCCTTATATGAATCTCGCACACTTGATAACCTATGCGATACTTTGCTCCTACGATAACATTGATTTTGCAAGATATCAAGGAATGATGTTGTTTCCTTTTTATCAACAAATCCAGGCTGTTTTAATAGTATCTAGTATTTGTATGGTCGAACAATATTTGATGATCAGGAATTAATTACTCAGATACTAACGGTATCTTAAATGGATATCTATAATGTCCACGAAAGTACACAATGGAATTATTACTTCTGAATGCATTTACTTCTGATATATTCTAACAGAAATAATTCTTTTATAAACCAAACAAATAGGTTTATGGGTTGGAGGAAAAGAACAACAAGCATGTTACTAGATGCCCATAAAAAATAACATAGGACTATAAGCATATATAACGTGTATATTAAGTGCAGCATACAATGTAAGAAAATATCTGATCAAAAAACCACTTTACGGCTTTGCTATACGTATTCCCTTTGACCGGCCGTGATAGGTACTACTAATTCTATAGATATATATCATCATCGGGTGACCTTTTAAAATTTTTTATATTTTCTTCTCCTATATATACTTGCATTGAGACGAAGACAATAACCTTTAGGGATACAAAATCATAGCTATCATCATCTGATGATCCTTATAAAAGTGGTAGAAAAGGCTTTGGACTCAAATAGTCAATTACAGCTTAAGCCATATTCTTACTCCAAGTAAGAAAAAGAAAAGAAATTAAATACAAAATCTGATTTCGCACTACAAGAAACTTAATATATAGGACCCAATTATTATAACATAAATCCCTATTAGCGTCGCGATAAGCTGTGTAGTAAGAAGTCTATTACTGCACCCAATTTTTACTGTTGCAGCATGGGATTATACTTTTTTGCCACACTCTTTTTATATTGTTGCTACAGTTGTGTGGCAAAAGTTTCATTTTGCAGCAGTTAATTATAACTTTTAACTGCAGCTGAAAAGTACTATGACTAGAAATTTGCTTTTGCAACACCTTTATTGAAGGTGTGACAATATATGGTGTAACAATAGGTACATTTTCTTGTAGTGTCACCCAAATAAATAAACAAACTCCTCTGTGATCCTCCTTCCTCATGAGCTCCCAGTGATCAAATACCAGCATCAAATTGTACAAACTTTCCATATCTCATCAGTTATACACGCAGGATCAGAATATTAGTGTATTCAGTCAAACAGTAACATAACCAAATTTCAGCTGAAAAAAAATAAAAAAACAAATTCCAAAAAAAAGTGGTGTAATTATAATTATTGTTCATTTTGTAGACATAATCCAAAATTAAATGGTACTACTGAGTGCTAAAAAGAACTTCGAAAAACAAAAGTGAATTCATCATCTAGTGGGATCCCAAGATGAGCTTTTGTGCAGCAGCATTGTCCGGGAATGCTGGAATGGCTCCTTTCCTAGTTGTGCAGATTGCACCGCAAGCATTAGCCATCCTAAGAGCTTCTCTCAGTTTGTTTTCGTCCTCTAGAATTAAAGAATCTCTGGCAGCACAGTAAAGTAATGAACCAACAAAAGCATCACCAGCGCCTGTAGTATCCACCGCGTTCACCGGGAACCCCTTCACAGTTCCTCTGAAGTTCTTGGTGAAGTACCTGCACCCTTTCTCACCATCAGTTACCAACAACAACTTCAAATCGTCGTACCAGAGTGACAAAACGTTCTTCTCATCCACAACATCTCCTTGGGTCAAGAATTCTACCTCGTCGTCACTAACCTTGATAACATTTCTCTCATATTGATTTCTTAACATTTCTCTTCCTTGTAATATCATTATTCCCTGCTCCTCATCAGTTTCATCATCCTGGTCATGATGCGTGCGATAACGTTTACCTTGTTGATCATGTCGGTTGCCTCTGTGATTTTATCGCATATGGTGGTTTTCGCCTTGCTGTACATATCTATCATCATTTGATTGTTGCTCCATGCGGTCACCATCGCGTTGTTCTTGTATATTATCATCTACTTGATTATGTTCAACCATGTTATTATCTAAAAGCTGCTCTTGTCTGGCATCTCTGCGGTTGGACCTGCTACGTCTTGACGTGCTCCTACTTGTTCTAGATCTTGAGCTTGTACGCGTTGTACTTCGTGACCTTTTTTCTTGTAATCTGATATTCTCTTCTCTTAACTCATTGTTCTGACGTGTCAGATTCGCACGTACTTCTTCTTCTCTCCTTCTTTCTGCGACTAATATTTTTCGGAGATCCTCTATGGTCACATTCTCTTCATTATCTGTTATTGGTCCTCCATCTCCAGTTCTTTGCTCATCTTCTTCTGTTGAATCTGTATATGCAGTATGAACACTTACTCTATCGTAGTCGATGGTGTTATTCTGCACTGGTTCGCGTTGAATCTGAGTTTGGACTTGATTTCCTCGATTGTTTCTTTCTTCCATCCTTGATGATTCATCAACTTCTTTTCTTCTTCTTCCAGCGATTCTTTCGCTCCTCCTAGTTGCTACCGCTTGTTCTGCTGTAGATGCTTGTCTCACCATTTGTTTTTCTGTAGTTGATTTTCTCTTGACGAAGGAAAAAGTACTTTCTAAGGAATTGAAATCTTTACTAAGAAAATTGTTTTCCTGAGATAAAATCTTTGGTTGAAACTTTTAGATCTAAATTTCTAAAACTCTCAAATATTATTAATGCAGCGATGAAATACTATGAATAATTTTAAACTTGTTTTTAAAGAAATTCACCAACAGGGTATATCATTCCGAGCTATTTTCTAGCGCCAAAATGTAGTTTCGAGAAAAATCTCACAACCACACCCTTAGTAAAATCTATAGAACAATCTAAGGAACCATCATAAGAATCTCAATAACTTTTATTAAAATCTTAGAACAAGTACAAAGATATGAGAAAACCCTAACTTGGGAAGCAAATAGTCTTTCTCTCTCCTAAATTTCTTGTCTAAGCTCTCTCAAAAGACCTCTCCCTTTTACAAAGACGCTCGGTTCCTTATATAGGAGTTTACATAGTGGAGGACAGCTAATAAAGTCCCTTATTTCGGATCTGACGTGCGTCACTGTCGCATAGGGATTTACCATTGCCGCACGGTTTCTTTACTGCCGCATAGATCTTCACACTTTACTCGTGATTAGGTGAAGTCATCTAGTTCGTCATCTTGAATATGTTGTATGCGATCGTATTCGCTTAACACTTAAGGAGTTACTTCGCATACTAAACAAATGTGCGGTATTTTGTATCCACATTTTTCCTCTTTTCATATCGTTCTTTTGTTAAAGAGAGCGGTATGAGAAACTCTGATACGTTTTGTCGCACTCGTTCATCTTTCTGTATTCCTCTTAATTGTTACTTTATCCGGATTCTCGGCATGTTAATCTACACGTGTTGTTTCCGGCATTTCCAATCTGACACGCCTCCTCATATCCATACGTTTATAATCAATGCTTTGAGAGGGATATCTTGGTAATCGGGATAAAATATTTTATTTACCATCATACGCTTTTCTTTCTTTCTTTTTACTTCTCTCTTTCAAGCTTTTCTTCTCTTTGCAACTTTTGTTTTTTACTGTTGCTGCTCGTCATTTTCAGTAATCTACCTTTCATTCTTCTCTTTCATTATTATTTACTTCGCACTTTCTTCTAGTTATACCATCAATCCTCTTTTCATTCCATTTTTGACTATACTCTTCATCATCTTCCTGATCATTCTTGACTTTCCGACTTTTATCGCTTTATTTACATTCCCATTCTAAAAATTGTACTTAAACCAGGTTGGAAGAATGCTAAAGAGTTCAAGATAAGCTGAATTCGAGCGTAGAGGCTTTACATTATCCATTCCACCTAGATCAAAACCTTCTTCTTCTCTTGAACCTAAATGGTTTTGATCTGACCAATGGAATGACAAGAAAGTTATCATTTCGTTCGGACAACTGCTTGATGGTCTTCTTATTCCCCTCTACAACCCTTACATTCCTTTATTCTATGAGCTTCTATCTCATGCGAAGTTGTCGCGCGGAATACTCCAGTTGAGCGGTGATTGTATTAGGATTATGGTAGAATACGCCCGTCGTGCGGCTGGGTTAGAATCTCTTTATCCTGAAGAGGTAATTGTAGTATTTATTTTTCGACTAATATGTAATTTTCGACTGCATTGTGCAAGTGTTGTTCAAAAAAATAAAATGTATTCATTGTGGTTTTGGGTTTCATTGACAGGAAAGTTACTTTCAGATCAACAACCATCATTTCAACTATAGGGTCATATGCGGTAATGGATAAGAGCCTTGCAGCAAAAGTGGCAGTGTCGTGGGCACTTCAGCAACAATACCAGAACATCATGATCAAGGAAGACAACCAAGAAGTGATCAACTTTCTTCAAGGGATAGTAACTTTTCAACCTAATTTGTAATGATTCAGAATTTCTCTTTAAGCAAGACAACTTTGGAACTCTCAGGAACATGAGTACCAACTTTACCAATTAATTTATCATCTATTTTCCTTAAAAAAATATATTATTCTTTGCTTATATCGAATAGTCGATCATCCAATGTTGGAGGTTATTAATCCCACATTGATCGATTTATCTAAGATCCTGCAGTTTATAACATGGTATCAGAGAAGCCTATTTGTGTCGAAGTCGAATCATTTGACTGCACCTTTATTTACTCCGCGTCACTCGATTTATTGTCCACGTGTTAGATCCTGCAAGGCTATACATAAGGGGGCCCGTTGAGATTTGTATCCACGTGTTAGACCCTGCGAGGCCATACGTAAGGGGGTGCATTGAGATTAGGGTTGTCAATGGGTACCCATTACCCGGAACCGGAACCGGATCCGGTTCCGGGTCCTAAAGTTGGACCCATTAGCAACTTAGGACCCGACGGGTAATTACCCGATTGGACCCGAATCTAAACGGGTCCAAACGGGTAATACCCGTTGGGTACCCGCGGGTATCAGGTACCCGTTTATTCATACTTTTATTCATGTTTTTGCTAGTTTTAGCTTTGATAATTTACTCGTTTTAAATTTTTCTCTTACATTTAATCTTTATTTAGTACATTAATAAGAAATAATAATAAATTTTATAAAAGTTATTTAAATCCAAGCCAAAAAATGACAAATATTAAGTTTTTGAGGTTTTTTTAATAGTTTTCTTAAGACCCAGTGGGTACCCGGGACCGGCGGGTACCCGGATATTTAAACGGGTCCGGTTCTGGGTCCACAAGTGTAGGAACCGGACCCGGAACCGTTAGGACCCGGATCCGACCTTTATAAGTAGGGTCCGGGTCTAGTGATACCCGGGAGGACCCGGACCCGTTGACACCCCTAATTGAGATTATTAGTCCCACATTGATTAGGTTATCTAATCAGAGCATGCTATTTGTGTCGAAAATGCATCTTCTCCATTGATGCTGATCAAAAAACTACTTTGACCGGAAGTGACCTTCATGGGCAATTATTTCATTCCTCGGGCCATGTTGGGTATTACGAAGTCTATCGCTATCAACTTCTGATGATCGTATATATATCTTTACATGTTCTTATCCTAGTGCTGCATTGAGACGAAGCTGTTGTCATGTAATAACGGTAATGGTATTGGATTTGTCCTCCTATGTAGATGTGTAAATTTGGCTGTGCTTGCACGAGCACATCCCAGCACAACACGTCAAAATTTGAGCACAGTCCAGTCCAGCACGTGATTTATCCCAGCACGGAACAACACGTTAGTTTTATGGGACGGATTTGGTTTGACTAATCGGCACAGTAACCCACAACACGTGGCACGGATAGGCACGCTAAGAAAGCACGTCATATAATATGTATAAAATACTACACAATATCACACAATACATCATTTTTTGTGTATATTTCATATAAAAGCCAATATTCTAGCCAATTATTGACAATATTCTATTTATTTGGAAAACATTTTTATTGGAAAATATAAATGAATATGCCCGACACAGCACAACTCGACACAACACGTTTATTTTTCTGGCACAACCTGGCACAACACGCCTTCTAGCACGGCACAACACGGGCAGGTCATAATCTCCGGCACAACACATCACGGTACATAACACGTTAAGTACGATATTTCATGGGTTGGGCTGTGCTAGGCCCGCATGTTTTACACCTCTACTCCGGTGTGCGCGTCTCCAAATGTTTTCTGAAGTTGTTGTCTCTAGGCTATACCGAAACATGCGTCCACCATTATGGATTACAATCATTTCCCTATTTGTAAAGAAAAATAATACTTGGAATAATTAACTTTTTACTCCAACTGTACGACTCATAGGGTTCTTTTTCATAACTGTGTTCTTTTTTATAACTAGTAGTACTGCGATCGCCCTGCAGATTCTTCTTTAAAACCATATGTCGATTTTCTAAAACCAAGACATAACAACCATTGGAAACATATAGTCTCTGAGCATTATGCGGAGACAAACCAGGTGGTGTAGGAAGCGAGCAGAATTTTTCATCGGCTAAATTTTTTTTGATTGAAAAATAGATTTATTGAGATAAAAGTGTCAGTGTAATGAGTGTAAGAGGGATGTAATTTTGAGTTATGTATTAGGTGTCTCTAGTTTTGGGTGTATTTAGCTTTCCTTTGCTTCAGACACATTTACTTTTTATCTAGGGTTTCTACATCTGTAAGAACTTCATTCAGTATTCAATAACCAATACACTGCTTGAATCTGTTTCATCACCTTATCCTTCATGGTATCAGATTATCAATAACCACTGATCTTGTTGGCCTCACAACTTTTATTCAATCATCTACACTGCTTCTATTGCTATTAGATGGGTACTCCGATTGAAGCAGTTGCCGCCATTCCTGCTGCTGTATCTAATACTCAAGATATGAACAATCTAATGAATCAATTTCAACAGAACAATCTACACTTTACACTACCCTTTCAGAATATAGCTAATTTTGTTTCTTTCAAACTTGATTCAACTAATTTCTTACTTTGGTGTCATCAGTTTGAGTCGATTTTGATGAGTACAAATCTGCTTCGATTTGTTGATGGAACCTATGTTGAACCTCCTACTCACATCACTGTCAATGGATTTAAGACTATCAATCCTGAGAATCTAATTTTCCACCAGATGGATCGGTTTATCATTTCGTGTTTCAATGCTACCTTCTCCAAATATGTCTCTTCCAGCACTTTTGGTTTGACTACTTCAAAGCAGTATTGGGATTATCTTCGATCTCAATTTTCAGCTAGGAAAACATGTTAAGCTCCCATTTCAATCTTCAAAAAGAGTTTCTTCTCAACATATAACTCTTCTTCACTGTGATGTCTGGGGACCAGCACCAGTCCCTTCTGTTGAAGGCTACAAATACTATATAGTTTTTATTGATGATTTCAGTCGATTTCATTGGTTGTATCCCATGACTTTTAAAACTGATGCTCTCAAATGTTTTTAACACTTCAAGGCTGTGAATGAAAATTTCTTATCCACTACAATACTAGCTTTTCAGTGTGATGGTGCTTTTGAGCTGACTAAGGGACAATTTAGGAATTTTCTTGGCTCTATGGGCAGCACTCTGCATATTTCTTGTCCTCACACTGAACAGCATAATGGAATCGCAGAAAGGAAGCATCGTCATATAACTGAGGTTGGCAACACTCTCTCTTTTAAAGCTTGTCTTCCCAAACATTTTTGGTTTGATGCATTCCTTACAGCTACATTTCTAATCAATCGAACACCTACCGAAGTTCTGAACTTTCGTTCTCCTTTTGATGAAAACTCTTTTCCATTTTCTGATTCTTTGGATCATGTTTCTAGTTATAATGCTTTGAGGTTGATGATATGATTAATCTCCCTATTGGTATTACGTCTATGCCTTTGCTTACACCACCAATTGCTGACTCCTCACCACCTTCAGTCTCTTTACCAACTACAACTACAAGTGAACCTATATCTCACACAGACTCAGCACCAGTCCCTGCTATATCTACCACAACCATCACTACAAGATCCAAGTCACTAGTGGAAAATAAAAGTTAAACCACTGTCAGGACAAGAAGTTATATCGCTAAAAACGACTGTGTCCATCAGCTGCAATCTAGAAGTGGTTTTTCTCAAAACAACTGTGCCTGGCAAAGGTTGAATTCTTTAAAAAAACTACTTTCATTGACAGCAGATTGATTAGTACTGATAGACACAGTAGTTTTTATGGGTCATATTTTATTAAAAAAAATTGATATTGATTCTGCTGAATCTAGAGATGATTCTACTGTATCAAAAACCAAAAGCTGAATCACAATTAAATGAATAATGACTTTAAAACTGAATTCAACAAAATTTAATCGACAATGAATTTGGAACTCAATTTGTATTGAAAAGTGCATTCAGTTTACAATTTCAACTAATTAAAATACAACAAGTTCCAAGTCTGAAAAAACTGCTAACACTAAGTTGGAAAACCTTTACCAAGATTCATATTACAAACTTAAGATAACGAATTGGCTCAACTCAGGACTGAGGTTCTACCATCAGTCCACCATTGAGAATCTTCCTATGACATCCAAGACCAAGATGCTCAACCTAGTTTAAATCTTTGTAGCCGTTCACCATGACTCTTTGTAGTTCTTTTGACAGCAACCTTTGACTGTTGTACCAATTCTATTGTTCTTTCTATTTTAGCACCACACTCAGTTCAGTTAAAGAAAATTTTCAGAACCTACACAGTTTCAACTTAATATTTATAAACAAATAAACAATTTAAGAGTTTAAATATTTGAAGGTTAATGCTCATAGATACATGTTTATATGCTTATGAGCTATATCAGTTCATGGAGAAAGATCAAAACTCATAGGGGATGTAAAATAGTTACTGCCAATGCTTGACTGAATGTATAATGAAGCTTAGCAAAAATGCACAAATATAAAAAAATTATGTTTATCTACATGAGTTCTTGTCGAGCCCCAATGCACAAGTTTTCATATAGATATTATGCAAAGGGTTGAACAAAGAGAAATTGAAAACTTATCTTCGAATTGGTGGTTGTTCAAATATGTTCACGACCCTGCAACATCCTATTTCCTCACTGCAACTACTCTCCATTCAGAGTTCTGTTCAACTCCAACACTGAAACAACAAGAAAGTGTAAGGATAAGAATATTATATGTTCTAGGTAAATCAAAAAACACAACAATTCCAATGGTATGACGGCTAGGAACCAACAATGCATTTCACTATGCATGTGTAAGTAGGTAGTGCTTAAATTAAGACAACGCGAATCTGGTAAACCATTTGCCAACAAATACACATTTAAACTAAAAAGGCATTCTGAAAACCAACTGGGTGTTGAAATATTTTAGTGGGTGGCTTAGTTTCGATGAAAAGTTGTCAACCTGCATTCCGGTACAAGAAAGAATCCCCAGATTCTCCATTTTTAGTTAACAAAGACAATAAAGAAGAGATGCGGAGAGTTGATTATTGATAAAACTGATAAACTACATGGTCTCTAATATTAGCATAAGTACTCTTACTTTGAACCTTCCCTGAACCTCAAACCTCTCTTGAACCCAAACATGAAATGACAAATTAAATTGCAAGCCTTTTCGTACCAAATCGACCTGCTCTGCCAAACCTTCAAAAAGAAAGAGATACTACTAAGTTTAACTGAGCTCATGCAATACTATAATATCGTAGAAACAAATATCCATGTTAAGTAAAAACTTAAAGGCATGATGAAGAAACAAGATCTCAGAAACAAATCCTATGCAAGTAAGTATCAGCAAAACCAGATATAGCATAATTAATTACAGTTGACGCGTTCAAAGTCTATTCCTCTACTAACCAAATCTGTAGTGACAAGAACCCTTTAATTCCCATCCTTGAAACCTTTATAGAGAGTCATCTTATGAAATATATTTTAAAAAAAAATCCAATTTCAGGTATGCCTTCGCTTTTCTTTGAGATTTGATTTTCAGCAGTAAGGCATATCGAATTATGTTGTTAAACCTTAAAACAAAATATGAACCATTAATTTATAATAAACTACAATAATATACTTGTACAAAAACCAAATCACTAGCAAATTCACTAGGAACTTGCACCTTCATGCATACACGTCAATGTAACAAGCTCGAAAGTAATTAGATGAAATCTAAGAAAAAACATGTATACCTTTCTTCCTGAAACATTCCAGAATGGATGTAAATTGATGGGAAGTTGCAATCAACATGAGGCACTCGTTTTTTAGTATTCCTTGCGTGTCTTGACGTTAAAACTACCATTGAACACAACAACTTCAGTATCAGGCGGGTAAGTGCTGAACATCTCAAACTGTTGGCATGTCTGAGTTTTAGATATAAGCATCAACAAAAAATAATCAAAACCTTCATTACTAGAATAATCAAAAAAGGTTTGCGATATGAAAGTTTCTTATGAATGCAAACCTGGTAACCCAACTATGTCGTGTGAACACAAAATTAGAACAACATGTCCAGCAACACGCTCAATTTGCTTCACTGTCAAGAGGACAGAGAAAACAGTTTTTCCCGTCTCAGATTTTGCTTGCAAGATAACATCCATAACCAAAAATAGCTTGAGAAATGCATTCATGTTGAACTGATTGATAACCAACAGAATAAAAAGTAGAAGAACCCGATCAATGAGTGCAACACTAGTATTATTACTTGCATATCAAATAATACACCTCAAAATATATTCCACTAATGTGAACTACAATTGCAAAGATAGTAGAATAAAACCACTGTAGCACCTACTCAACTTCAAGTACCAACATGACTAAATCAAAACTAGCATACTGAACCAAAATGCTCAAAACTTAATACAAGCAACACAAAGAAACAGCTAATCCAAATAAAAATTTGTTATATAAAAACGTGAAAGAGTAAAAGTAATGGAAAATTGCCTTCAGATGGATCAAATCCCAAATCGACAACTGCTCTCAAAATATCCGGCTTCAATGGAAAAACTTTGAATGCAGAACTGTGTATTCCAACATACTCCTGCACCATTCCAAAACATTCAAATTAGCCTCAAAACTTTGGAGCTTCAAATTCAACCTCCATATAAATCAAAATCATATCAATTCACTCGCAAGATGTAAACTTTAAAAAATCCCAAAATTATTATCAATTTCACAGGAAAATTAGCTTTATAGAAAATCAATCTCAAAATACCAAAACTACATCAATTTCATTCGAAATTTTTTTCATTTTTAGGGTTTTGAAAAACCCCAAAACAAGCTCAGTCTCAAAAGACCATTAAAAACCCCAAATCTAAGAATCAGATACAGAAACAGAAACTAAATAAAACCCATAATGGAAAATCTATCTATTATAGAAATTAGATTCCTTTCAAAGAACAGAGAAATCTTTCTAAGAACCCTAGATTTCTTCTCACAAAATACGTACGAGAGTTTCATTTGTGATGATCTCTTTGAAGGAAGAGAAATCAAAACCTAGTTCATAAGCGACTTACTGTTGTTATTGATAAAACAAATCGAATGAAACATAAAGAGTGATTAAGTTGTTAGAGGGAAGTAAAAGAAGAAATGAAGGAAGGCGGCCGAAGGAGTACTGCAGATCGAGATAGAGATAAAGATAAGAGGGAGGATTATAGAACTCACTCTCTGTATTTTTACAAAAATACCCCCTAAAGAAACAACTGTGTCAGAGACAAGTTTTATTAAAACGACTGTGGTTCACAGCACCTATAGTTACAGCTGCCCGACAACAGTGGTTTTCGTGAAGACCAGGAAGTGGTTAAAAATCCATTTTCCACTAGTGAGTCTGGTATCTCTAAACGCAAGCCATTACCTTCTGACTTTGTTGCACATCATTCTTCTACTTACACCTTACCAGTCTAAGAGGGATGTAATTTTGAGTTGTGTATTGGGTGTCTCTAGTTTTGGGTGTATTTAGCTTTCCTTTGCTTCAGACACATTTACTCTTTATCTAGGGTTTCTACATCTGTAAGAACTTCGTTCAGTATTCATAACAATACAATACACTGCTTGAATCTGTTTCATCACCTTATCCTTCAAAAAGATTGTACAAAATTACAGGAGTATAAAGTTACCATAGGTATCTAAAAGCCACAGGCCTCAATTAAGTATATGAAAATTATTTGCTATTACTCTACACAAAACAGCAAATTCTGATCTTCACAAGTGGTAAAAAAAGCTATTAGACTCGTTCTAACTGCAAACATGCACGCAAAAAAAAAAAAAAAAAAAAAAAAAAAACACGAAATCTGATTTCACCCCAATGAGTAAACAAGTTCCTTGGTGATTCTTCTTCCTCTGGCCAAGTAGTAATTTTTTTCCAATCCTTCTTGTGCTCTGGAAAATTGAAGATTATTCCACCATAATAAGGCTAACAATCTGAACCTAGAAACTGCTATTTCAATTCGCAGTGCAATACTGTTATATTATGTTCATTGAATGTGCGTTTAATTTCATCAGCCCAATCCAAGAACGTATTAGGACTCGAACAAGACCCGTGGAATTCTGGCAAATCATCACTTATAATTGTAGAATCGAACCATTTATCATAGGACATATCCATATGTAACCATTCATCATAAGGCATATCCATCTTTACCCATTCATCGAACTCATGCATGTTTGATTCGTACAAGTCCATGTTTAACTATAGCTCTCAACTACAAAAACAAAATCACAGACTTTTTTGTTCTTGATCAACTCAGACCTAGTTTTGTTTCTGAAGTTCTTACTGCCTAGCTATGTCACCTTATATAGATGTAAAGGGAATTCTTTATATAGAAGTTACAAGAGTATTCCTATATATAGAAGTTACAAGAGTATTCCTAGTTTTGTTTCTGATGAGCTTTCACAAAATATAAAACGCGCTTAAAAAAATACCTTTCCTAATCCTGTAGTAACTCGGCCGGTGCCACAGGTTTCCTAATTTTGTAGTATCTCGGTGTTCATTCAAGTGACAATGAAAGGACATCTGCAGAGATACAACTCCTCTGAGAACTCCAATGTATCAAATTAATCTTGAAAGATGCGTTGTTAACCAGGAACACCAAGTGGCAAAGTTGAAATTGTTGCATGCCACTTGTCCCCTGAATGAGTTCAGATACACCGTTTCTTCCTTCGAGATGTTCACCAAAACAAAGATATGGTTAAAAATAAAAAACTGGAATTTTACAATATTGATTGACTGATCTTTTGCATCATGTACTCATAACATCGACCTTTTCTTTGTTTTTTATACACCTCTGCGTACTTATATACAACTCTAACCCAAGAAAAATATACGGGGAGGCAGACCATATAATCCTACGGATAATCCCAAGATTTTTACAGTGTATGTGCAGTAGTTTGTACTATAAACCTGAACATGGGAAAATGCAGGTCTATGGTGTACCCCTAAACTCAGCAGAAGAACATGGAGTTCCGGACATTTGGATGAAGTCGTGGAAGCTCTTGAAATGGAGAATTTGATGCAGAAAAATCTCCAGATTTTATGAACTGGGCCATCTGTGAAGCTGCATGATGAGCATAACAAATCGGTGCAACTGAGGAATGACAATGAAAGATGAGAGAAATATACGTCAAAACACATCAAGGTCACTGAGAATGTTACAGATATAAGACATAATGGGCCATGGTATGATGACTTGAAAACATGAATTCTTGTAATATAGTATAAGTTGGACGATGGAAAGTAATTCGTGATGTTTAGAGGATGAAGTTAGTCTTAAAAACATGAAACTCTTGTTAAGTCGGTTAGCTAGACAATTCTAAAGTCAGGTAAGTGCTGCCTACAAATAGTCCCATGGAATAACAATTGTACTCGAGCAAGACATAACGACGACGAGTCCAAGTTTAAGTATAAGAGTCTTGCTTCACTAAGATCCACTCCGGAAGCCAGAAGCTCTGTACGAGTTGTTGTGTTGAAAAGTTAATATTGTTTTCGCAGGATTTTTTTTTTTTATCTCAAGAACATTAGGGAAAAAGTTAATATTGTTTTCCGCAAGAACATCTAAGCGGTTATAGGTGTATTGAGAAGAATTTTCTATGCTTGAGATTTAGCTCCAAAACTTTGATAAAAATGAAAATTTCGTATTCCCTCAAATTTTAGATAGGGAAAAAAAAGAATATAGCTAAGTACTGTTCTCTCTACTTTTCTGAACATCGATCATATAAACAAACAGAAACATCATGGCTAAAATTTCATTAATTCTTCTCATACTGAATTCGATTTATTTATTTATTTTGGAAAGAAATGTTTCATTTTCGATAACCTTTTTCCCTAATTTTCACTAATTTTTTTTAGCCCTCCTGGGTTCACTTTCAATGCAAACGGTGTCTTGAATGGATATTCACAATAATAACATTTTGATGCGCGGGCATATAAAGGAAAATAAACATAACTTGTAACTCAATGTAATAATTTTTTAACAAAAATAAAATGCATCTTTCTTATAGCTGAGCAATAAACTTCTTTGGCCGGAAGTGACCTTTAGGGGTAGCTACGGCGCCCTTCCTCTTCCCGCGATGGATACTACTAAGTCTATAGCTATCATCATCTGATGATCCTATAAATATCTTTACATTTTCTTCTCCTAGTGCTCGCATTGAGACGAAGCTGTTGACATGCATTAGTGGTAACCGTATTGGCTTTGTCCCCCTATGTTTACATCTCCAAGTCTTTTCTGAAGTTGTTGTCTCTAGGCTATACCGAAGCATGTGTCCCCAATGATCGATTATAATTGCTTCCTTATTCGTAAGGAAAAATAACCTATGATGTTGGTACTTGAATTCATCAATTTCAATATTTAACTCTTTACTCCAACTGTACTTCGTGTAGCGCTCTTTTTCGTAACTAAGAGTACTGGGATCTCCCTGCATATTCTTTTTTAAAAACCATATACCGGCAGAACCTTCACTTGAATTTTTACAAACAAGACATAAAAAACCATTGGAAACACATAGACTCTGAGTACTATGGGGGGACAAACCAGGTAGTGTAGGAAGCGAGCAGAATTTTTCATCGGCTAAATTGAAGGCCACTATATCTTTTGCCCCATTACAGAGCCAATGAAGAGCACCATTTACGCAAACACTCCCAACTGCATGGTCTGCATTATTTGATAACACACGGTAACTGGTTTCTTCTAGATTTGTCCATCCTTTGCCGCTACCAAGTGTATATACGGCTACTTGTCCACGAGAGTACGACCTGTACATACGTCCACTTCTGCTTGCAGGATCATAAGGCTTGAGCTTATTATTGTAAGCATAAGATACTCGAACAACCTTGTATTTATCAGTTAAAGGATGGTAACCAAATCCATGTACAAAGGAAATTCCATCATACTTTTCCTTTGCTATTCTTGGAAGGTACACCAGTTCACGGGTGATCGGGTTACATATATACGAAGGTTCACTAGTCTTACCAGATGAATTAGATGATAAACAAATCAGTCCGTTACACGAACCGACATATCCAGTTACGTCTAAGGGTATACTGAGGTTGATCATCCTTTTGTGGAAATTTTGCTGCTGTTTGCCGTCTTTCTCCTGCGTAAGGTATTCTGCATAATAGAGATTGTGACGCTTAATGAAAACGAAGTTAAGCATCTTAGACTCGGAACTTAATTGTTGCGGCTTCTGGTCTAGTAATCCGCCACCGTTACATCGAAGATGCAAGTACGCAAAATATGTATACTTTTGCAAATCGAGGAAAGCATTGTTCCAAGCTTTGCATACTCGTCTACACGCTAGTACTGACTCAACTGGTAACCAAGATAATATGGCCAATTTGATTTCGAAGGGGAGGCTGTTCAGAAGGTTTTCCTCCATCTCCATCTCCATCTCCATCTCCATCTATCTTAATATGGCTTAAAGCTCGCTAGGGTTATGAATCCTATATATATTCTGCTAATGAACCCATTTTATGCAAAAGCCCTCAATTAGCCGGATATCCGGATCCGCATCCGGTTGAGGTTTTCCTACAGTCCCATGAGCCACCTAACCAGTCCATTACACTAATAAGTCCGGATACAGGACCCGTGGTATGTTCCTATGCAGAATGTACCTACAGATTTTGCAAGGAAATTAATACTTGATTGAAATTGTATATTTAAATTATTTGAAAGATGGTGATGTTTGTGCATGCAAGTTTATTGATACGAAAAATTTCAGAATCCTAGTTCATATTTTTTAGAATTTGCGTTGCTTGCAATCGGGAAACTCCCATGTTGCTAAATATTTCTCATGAGTGATGTTCAATTTTCAGGTTTAGAGATGTGACTTGATCTAAATTATCGTTCTGTGGGTGTTATGGATCACTGGACTCAATTAAGTATATGAAATTATTAGTTGTTAAAAGGTAAAAACTGCTAGACTCATTCTACAAAAAACAATAATTCTGATTTTTGAACTTTCACTTTCCCATACAAGTGGTAAAAAAGCTAGTAGACTAATTCTACCTGCAAAAAAAAATCCGATTTCACCCCAATGAGTAAACAAACCCCTTGCAGACAAAAATTTAATTTCTGGCTTGGATCGGCTGAGTCACGTTCTGCAAATCGGGCGATCAACTCAGTGAAAAATTCCAAACTGCTCTCTTCATTTTTTCGAGTTCAGATCCATTAATTTCAGGTGTTTTCTTTGGTTTTAATTCTTGTTTTTATCAAATCCTTATGATTAATAATCATTAATTCAGGTGGATTCATGGATTCTGGTCTGAAATCCACCTGTTCTGATGATTCTCATTTAGATAAATCACAATCTAATTCAGAAATGTCTTCATCAAAAGCTCCATCAATAGAATTGCCTGATGATTTGTTTGAAGAAGATTTAAATCCATGGAAATTTTCACTTATAGGAAGATTAAATTTACAGGAAATCAAATTTGTAGATGCAGCTGTTATCTTAAAACAACAATGGAAGCTAATTGGGGAATGTAAACTCATACCATTGGGAAGAGGTTTCTTTACTATTAAGTTCGATAATGAGATTGATCGTAGATCATAAAAGCTGGTCAATGGGAAGTTCTAAATCAGGTTCTACAGGTAAGAAATTTGAGTTCAAATTTTAGACCATCTAATGAGCGTACTTCTAAGGCTCAAGTTTGGGTTTAGAATTCTGGAAGGAGAAAATATTATTCAAAATCTGCAAAGAGATTGGAACACCTATTAAAATTGATGCTGCTACTGCAAATTGTGACTCTGGGTATTATGCAAATGTTTTGGTTGAGATGGATTTCGCTCAGCCAATTCCTAATACAATTTGGTTTGGTACAAAATATGGAGGATTCTTTCAGGATATCCCAATTCCAATTCTTCCAAAATACTGCCATCATTGCAAAATTATTGGCCATTTAACTGCAGATTGTAGAATTGGACAAGCCAAAAGTAATACTGAAGGCAGTGTTTCACAAAGGCATAAAGGAAGTGTAGAATTGCCTCAAACTCCTTTTGATATATGTGACAGATCAGAAGTAGAAAATTCTCCATTAAAGGTACAAGCTAGTACTTCCAACTCAATTCACCAGCCACATTCAGTAGAAGACTCACTAGTCACTAATATTACAACTCCAGTTACACAACATAATTCAAGTTCTATCAACCCTAGTTTTGAATTCTGATGATAACAAGGAAGAGGAGGATATAAGTAATGAAGAATCTACTGTTGAGATAGCTCCCCAACAATTACTTCAAATTGTTGAAGTTACTGAACTTGAAAGTAGTGTTGTTAAATTTATTGATGCTGGCACAGGACATGTAACATTAGAATCTATTCCTTTTACTTCTTGGTCATCAGTGGTTCAAACTTTGCAGGAAAAAAGAGCTCAAATTAATATGCTAATGACACTAAGTTGAGTAATAACTCAAATGTACATGATAGTCTTGTTTCAAAGAATGTTAATGAGGTTGTTAAGAATGTTATTCCTGGTAATAATTCTGGTGGAAATATAGTTAATCCAGTTGTTCATAAGTACACTTTTAGAAAAACAATGGTAAGGGAGGTCCAGAAAACCTCAATCTCAAACCATAAAAGTTCTCTTTTGGAACATAATGGGCCTTAAAAGACTTAGGGCTCAACAAAAATTACACTCTTTAGTTAATCAATTTAATCCATCACTTGTTTGGATTGCTGAACGAAAAATTAAGTGTTGTTCTTCTTTTGTAGTAAACTAAACTTGCCTGGTATGCAATATATGGTAATTCAATGATACTAATGATCACAAGAGCAACATATAGTTATTTTTGGAGTAGGTCAATTGCTACTCCTAATATTGTTTCTATTACAAGTCAAATGATTACAATGGTTGTAGGGGAAGTGTTGGTATCCGGTGTGCATGCTCATGTTAATGTGGTCCAAAGAAGATATTTATGGGATGAAATGCTAGTTTTAGTGAATTCAAGAAATCTTGGGTTGTTTTAGGTGATTTTAATGCAATTATATCCATGGAAGAAAAGGTAGGTGGCAGGTCTCCTTCAAGAAGATCCATGATTGACTTCAATGATTGTTTAAATGCATGTGAATTAATGCAGCCTCCTAAGATTGATCTGGATTTTTCATGGTCCAACTGTCATCAAGGTAGCAAGAGGATTTTATGTAATCTTTATAGAGTTGTGTTCAATATGAAATGGCTGCAAATACATAGTGATTGGGGATACAAGGTGGGTCTCAGAATTGCTTCTGATGATGCACCATTATTAGGTGAGTGTGCAAGTGTTCCAAAGCCAAAAAATGTCCCTCTAAGGTTTCAGAAAATGTGGTTAGAGCACCCTATATTCATGAAGATGGTTCAAGATAGTTGGGAACAAGAAATACATGGTGATGATGCATTCATTTTTATGAAAAAACTTAAAAATCTCAAACAAATTCTCAAAGAATAGAACTGGCAGGTTTTAGGTAATGTTAAGTCAAAATTCAGGAAGCAGAAGATAATGTTAAAGAAAAAAATGACAATTTCATATACTAATCCTCACACTGCATGATCAGGTTATTGCTCAAAATAAACTCAATTCAAAAGAAGTACAATACTGTACAATGAAGAAAAAAAAATCCATAATTAAGTGGGTCATGGAAGGGTCTTGAAATACTAATTTCTTTCATTCAAATGTTAAGATTAGTCAAACAAGAAATTCTATTTGTGAACTGGAGGATGAAAATGGTAATTTGGTATCTGATCAAGCAAGAATTACTGACATATTAGTGATTTATTTAACAAAGATTTAAAGCTCAAAATGTGGTTGTTAATGGATCTATTCTTGAGGTCATACCTACTGTCATTACTGAATCTAATCAATTTATGCTTGAAGTTATCCCTGAAGCGGAGGAGATAAAAGCAGCAGTTTTTGGAATGGATGGAGATAGTGCACCCGGACCTGATAGTTTTTCAGGAATGTTTTACGAAGCATGCTGGGAAATTATTCGACATGACTTCATCAAAGTTGTTCAATACTGTTGGAGCAGAAAGTACATTCCTAAGGTATAAATTCTAATTTCTTGACTCTTCTGCCCAAAATTCAAGGAGCAAAAAAGCCCAATCAATTTAGACCAATTGGTCTTAGTAATTTCAGCTTTAAGTTTTCACCAAAACCATATCTCTAAAGATGGCCAGTCTTATGGATAAATTGGTATCTCCGCAAAAAGTTACATACATTAAAGGGAGAAGCATTCATGATCAAATTATCTTAGCTTCTGAATTAGTCAATGAGATGAAGAAAAAAAGAAGGGGAGGCAATTTATGTTTGAAACTTGATATTTCTCAAGCATATGATTCAGTAAGCTGGGATTTTTTTATTCAAAGTCCTTCAAAAATATGGCTTTTCTGAGGATTGGTGTCAGTGGTTGAAAGTGCTTTTATCATCTGCCGAAATATCTGTTATGGCCAATGGTAGACCAAATGGATTCTTCTCAATGCACGGGGGGCTCAAACAAGGAGATCCCTTTTTGTTTGTTTTAATGGAGGAAGTACTAAGCAAAGGTGTAACAAAATTGGTGGAAACAAACAAGTTACAGCCAATGGTGACAAGAAATGGTATTGCTCATACATACTTGCTTTTTGCTGATGACATATTCCTTTTCAGTAATGGTTCAAAGAAAAGCATACTTAATCTCTTACATCTACTTGAGGATTACCAAACTTTTTCTGGTCAAATCATTAATAAAGTTAAGAGCAAATGTTTTACTGATGGTTGTTATAATGTCAGAAAAGGTCAGATTGAAAACATGTTACAAATGGAATTAACATCATTCCCAGAAAAATATTTTTGAGTCATCATTCATCCAGGGAGAATCAAAATTGTTACTTTATGGCCAATGGTTGAAAAGATGCAAGAATATTTGGCAGTCTGGATAGGAAACGTTTGTCTTTTCATGACAGATTGATTCTGATCAAACATGTGCTTAGTAGCATTCCTATATACAATATGGCTGTATATAAATGGCCATCTTCAATTATTAAGGAATGTGAAAAATTTATGAGGAACTTTCTATGGTCAGGAGATGCTGAAGTTAAGAAATCTAAAACTATATCTTGGAGAAGGTCTGTATACACCTTTTGCTGAAGGAGGTTTGGGAATTAGAAGATGTTAATAAAGCATTATTAATGAAAATGATGTGGAAACTTACCAGCTCTAATGAAAATGGTCATTATTTCTTGCAGCCAAGTTCAAAAACAAAAATGGACAATGGATAAAACAATGGAAACTTTCTTCTGTGTGGCATGGCTTAAAATGTGCTTGGAAATCTCTTAAATGTGATTTCAGATTGCTTATAAGCAATGGAGAGCACATTCAGTTTGGTTTGATCTTTGAAATGGTGAATGTCCTATAATTGATATAATTGGTTTTACTGATTATGTCAATTCCAATTTTCAGATGAAGGTCAAAGATTTAATATAAGATAATGAATGGATTATTCACATTGAATTACAAAATTTAATTCATTACCCCATTTCCAATTATAAATGGTACTCAACATGAAATGGTTTGGATCGGTGATATGAAGGGAACTTTTTCTACATCAGCAGCAGTTAACAAAGTCATACATAGAGAATCAAAAGTTCAGTGTTGTAGATGGGGCAAAACGATTTGCTGGTTTTTACGGAATTAAGGAGACGACCGTACGGAGGAGACTCCTTGAACCGATCGAAATTTTAACCTCATACAGATGCACTGCAAGAAGGGAGATCAATCTGTAGTACTCCGGCCTAAACCAAGACAATGGTCGTTCCAGAGTAAATTCAGTCACAAGAGAGGATGGGTCGATCTGTAGGAGGGGAGCTGAGAAATGTGTGGAATCAATGGTAATCAAAGATTGTAGGTGTGTTATGTATTTTGAATAAGATAAGTTCTGAATGATTGAATCTCTGTTAAGAATGATTACTCAGATGTTGAGTTGTTAATCTCGTGTTGTCTGTTTGACGTGAGATTCTTGTATATTCAATCATGATTCAGAGACTTATTTATATTACTGGAATTGTAGAAACCATGATCCATGAAGTGTGACAGTTGATGGAATCAAAGAGTGGGGAAATGAAAATCGTGTTTGAAACCAGTTGCTCATCATGTGGAGACTTGGTCGATTTTCCATCCACTACTTTGTTAACTCCTTCAACTGATTGCACGACTTTCTCAGATTCCATCGTGTGTATGAAAACACGTACCGTAGACCTCCAGACCAAAACCCTAGTTAATATCCCCCCATGTGACACGATTGATGTCTCGTGGTTAATTAGTCAGTTGTTGACTTCATGAATTCATGGGACGATGAGTCCATGTATTTGCTGAGTTGAACATGATTTTGCAAAATATTCTGAGACTCATGAATTGAACGTGTCTTTTGAGACAGAGGTATAATTCTCACGTTGATAGTTGAGGCGAGCAAGTATTGCTCATTCGATAAATTGGTGAATATTGAGGGTTGAACCAATATTCCTTGGTTTGAGCAAATATTGCTCACCTGAGCAAGTGTTGCTCGTCTGATGAATTATTGGTAGTGTGACCAAAATAAAACATTAATTAGAATACTGATAGTTGAACCGAGTATAATAAAATGATGATCATGAGATCGTCGCAAAATTATCAGCGTTCGAATATGGAATTATGATCCTTGGACTCAGAAACCCTAAATTGATCAATTGATGACCAATTTGATGGTTTATTAAAAATTCAGCCATGGAATGAAGGAGAGACCGTATACATGGGATCAGGGATCGACCATGTAGCGCCCGTATGCTCGAGTGAGCAAATACCAAGATCTCTTGAAGAGTTGGTGAAAGAATGATCAAATGCTGGTTCAATCATTCCTCATACAATGCTCGTCTGAGCCTTAGGTGAAAAACTTAATTAATCATGAGGAGGTGGGGGACCGACCAAGGGGTCATGAAACCGGCTATGGATGGTCAGGGGAACGAATGACAATCACTCTATGAAAATTCCAAAATTATTTGGAGGTGTTTTGGACCTAATACGTGCAATTAGGTCAAATCATGAAAATACGTGGGACCAAAGAGCAAACCTTGGTCGGTCAAGGTAACATGCTCACGTCGTCAAAACGTCTGTATCTCAGTCCTGAGAATTTTGGTATTTCCTGGCGTGCGCTTGAGCAACCATTTGAGAAAATATGAAAAAATCAGGGTTTTGCTGAAACTGAGGAAACTTCATGAGATGAAGGAAAATAATTATAGAATGAAGGAATGATGAAGCGTGGGACCACTGAGGCCAAGGAATGGCCGGCCGGTCAGTGACCACGGTCCCATGGTGCCTTTCCTAATTTTATATTATTTTTCATGATTTTATGAAAATATCATGAAATCAAGGAGTTTGTTGAAATTAAGGAGTTTCCTTGAAGTGAAGGAGTTTCCATGGGATCAAGGAAACAAATAATATTAAAATAATAAAATAAGGGCGTGTGGGACCTTCTTTGAGCATGGTCGGCCGGTTGGGGCCCATTCCCACGAGTTTCCCTAATTTTATATTATATTTTTCATGGTTTTATGAAAATACCATGAGATTAAGGAGTTTTCATGAGATTAGGGAAATATTAATAAAATAATAAGGAACCATGAGGTGTGGGGCCGGCCGGGATCAAGGCATGGCCGGTTGGCCAATAAACACAGCTCCACGGCAGTTTTCCTAATTTTATATTATTTCCTTGGTGAGAAGGAAACACCATGAAACTGAGGAGTTTCCTCAAAACGAAGGATATTTGTTCAAATGAAAGGATTTTCATAAGTTCAAGGAAAATAACAAAAATATGATAAAATATAAAACTGGCGTGGGACTGGCCACGGCACGGCCGGCCGGCTAGTGGGCCCAGTCCCCCAGCGCCTTGGTCAATATCTTATTATTTATTATTTTCTTTCCTATTTTGCATAGGTTCATCGTTTCGTCGTATTTTGAAATACTCGTTCGTGCGTTCAGGTGATTGTTAGTGCATCATCGTTGAATACACTTGCACCTTTTGAGTCGGGGCTTACTCGAAGGTAACTCAGACGCCCGTACGTTGAATATTTATTACTAACCCATGGAATTCTGCTGGGAAGAACCATAGATTGAAGTAACGAAATATTACGAAAATATTTGAATATTTTCAGAAATTCAGTGGATGAATCCAAGAATTTAGGAATAATTAATTGATGGCTCTATACTAGTACGATCGTCTAAGAGCATTAATTATTCTGAGCGACATGAGCTAGTTGAAGCGTCATATCCTTTATATAGTCAGGGAAAACTGTTGTTTGTATCCTGAAGACGTTATTGCTCTATACTAGCAGGAAAGCTGTCTAGGAGCCGTCCAATCTCGTGATTCTATATAAAAGTAATTACTGAAGTGTTCAGTATTCATGAGATATGTCGTTGCCTAGCCGAGAGACTATATATCTGCATGTACTCTAAGAGACAGTATTCTCAGTTAGAAATTCGATGAGAGAACTGTGTCTCGATACTCGCGTCTGATTGCTGGATCAGAAGTTCGTATAATTATGGGTTTACGATTTTAGGCTTTGTTGAAAATCCACCATCTACATTAAGTTCCCTGCTTAGTGATGAACAGTCGTGTTCCTCAGTCAGCATTAAATGGTGATTTTCCGGTTATAACAATATAAATAATTGTACTTAGTCATAAGTTAAAACTTTACCGGATTTTGATAGTACGAGCAAACCACGACTTGAATGAAGATCCCAGTGGCATGATAGAGCATCGTTCGATGAGCATAAATTGGTGTTGAACCTCTGATTTGGACGACGGGACCTTGGTCATTTAGGATTCACGGGCCGGGCCCAATAAGGAAATCCTTGTGAAATTAGGTTTTGGAAATAAAATTTGATATAAAAGGGAATTAATCCCTTTTTTTTGAAAACGTATGTTCGTTTGATCGTTAGTTTGAGAAACTAATAAAAATCCCTAATTTAGGAGAGAGTTTTTTATACATAGACCTAGGTCATAAAACTCATAAAACATTGTTAATGAGATTTCATGAGAACCAAGGTTATATCATAAAAGGAGTGAACATTCACTAAACCAAAATAAACCCTCGTTTTAAAGAATGTGGTTAGAGCATCCTATATTCATGAAGATGGTTCAAGATAGTTGGGAACAAGAAATACATGGTGATGATGCATTTATTTTTATGAAAAAACTTAAAAATCTCAAACAAATTATCAAAGAATAAAACTGGCAGGTTTTAGGTAATGTTAAGGTCAAAATTCAGGAAGCAGAAGATAATGTTAAAGAAAAAAATGATAATTTCAGATACTAATCCTCACACTGCATGATCAGGTTATTGCTCAAAATAAACTCAATTCAAGAGAAGTACAATACAGTACAATGAAGAAACAAAAATCCATAATTAAGTGGGTCATGGAAGGGTCTTGACATACTAATTTCTTTCATTCAAATGTTAAGATTAGGCAAACAAGAAATGCTATTTGTGAACTGGAGGAAGAAAATGGTAATTTGGTATCTGATCAAGCAAGAATTACTGACATATTAGTGATTTTTTTAACAAAGATTTAAAGCTCAAAATGTGGTTGTTAATGGCTCTATTCTTGAGGTCATACCTACTGTCATTACTGAATCTAATAAAATTTATGCTTGAAGTTATCCCTGAAGCGGAGGAGATAAAAGCAGCAGTTTTTGGAATGGATGGAGATAGTTTTTCAGGAATGTTTTACGAAGCATGCTGGGAAATTATTCGACATGACTTCATCAAAGTTGTTTAATACTGTTGGAACAGAAAGTACATTCCTAAAGGTATAAATTCTAATTTCTTGACTCTTCTGCCTAAAATTCAAGGAGCAAAAAAGCCCAATCAATTTAGACCAATTGGTCTTAGTAATTTCAGCTTTAAGGTTTTCACCAAAACCATATCTCTAAGGAGGGCCAGTCTTATGGATAAATTGGTATCTCCGCAACAAGTGACATACATTAAAGGGAGAAGCATTCATGATCAAATTATCTTAGCTTCTGAATTAGTCAATGAGATGAAGAAAAAAAAGAATGAGAGGCAATTTATGTTTGAAACTTGATATTTCTCAAGCATATGATTTAGTAAGCTGGGATTTTTTTATTCAAAGTCCTTCAAAAATATGGCTTTTCTAAGGATTGGTGTCAGTGGTTGAAAGTGCTTTTATCATCTGCCGAAATATTTGTTATGGTCAATGGTGGACCAAATGGATTCTTCTCAATGCACAGGGGGCTCAAACAAGGAGATCCCTTTTTGTTTTTTTTAATGGAGGAAGTACTAAGCAAAGGTGTAAAAAAATTGGTGGAAACAAACGAGTTACAGCCAATGGTGACAAGAAATGGTATTGTCCTACATACTTGCTTTTGCTGATGACTTATTCCTTTTCAGTAATGGTTCAAAGAAAAGCATACTTAATCTCTTACATCTACTTGAGGATTACCAAACTTTTTCTGGTCAAATCATTAATAAAGTTAAGAGCAAATGTTTTACTGATGGTTGTTATAATGTCAGAAAAGGTCAGATTGAAAACATGTTACAAATGGAATTAACATCATTCCCAGAAAAATATTTTTGAGTCATCATTCATCCAGGGAGAATCAAAATTGTTACTTTATGGCCAATGGTTGAAAAGATGCAAGAATATTTGGCAGTCTGGATAGGAAAACGTTTGTCTTTTCATGACAGATTGATTCTGATCAAACATGTGCTTAGTAGCATTCCTATATACAATATGGCTGTATATAAATGGCCATCTTCAATTATTAAGGAATGTGAAAAAATTTATGAGGAACTTTCTATGATCAGGATATGCTGAAGTTAAGAAATCTAAAACTATACCTTGGAGAAGGGTCTGTATACACCTTTTGCTGAAGGAGGTTTGGGAATTAAATATTATCAAATGTTAATAAAGAATTATTAATGAAAATGATGTGGTAACTTACCAGCTCAAATAAGAATGGTCATTATTTCTTGCAGCCAAGTTCAAAAATAAAAATGGACAATGGATAAAACAATGGAAACTTTCTTCTGTGTGGCCTGGCTTAAAATATGCTTGGAAATCTCTTAAATGTTATGTCAGATGGTTTATAAGCAATGGAGAGCACATTTCAGTTTGGTTTGATCTTTGAAATGGTGAATGTCCTATAATTGATATAATTGGTTTTACTGATTATGTCAATTCCAATTTGCAGATGAAGGTCAAAGATTTAATATAAGATAATGAATGGATTGTTCACATTGAATTACAAAATTTAATTCATTACCCATTGCCAATTATAAATGGTACTCAAGATGAAATGGTTTGGATTGGTGATATGAAGGGAACTTTTTCTACATCAGCAGCAGTTAACAAAGTCAGACATAGGGAATCAAAAGTTCAGTGTTGTAGATGGAGAAAAAATATTTGCTGGTTTTTACGGAATTAAGGAGACGACCGTACGGAGGAGACTCCTTGAACCGAGCGAAATGTTCAACCTCACACATATGCACTGCAAGAAGGGAGTGCTTTGAATTCGAGAGATCAATCTGTAGTACTCCGACCTAAACCAATACAATGGCCGTTCCAGAGTAAATTCGGTCACAAGAGAGGATAGGTCGATCTGTAGGAGGGAAGCTGTGAAATGTGTGGAATCAATGGTAATCAAAGATTGTACGTGTGTTATGTATTTTGAATAAGATAAGTTCTGAATGATTGAATCTCTGTTAAGAGTGATTACTCAGATGTTGAGTTGTTAATCTCGTGTTGTCTGTTTGACGTGAGATTCTTGTATATTCAATCATGATTCAGAGACTTATTTAAATTGCTGGAATTGTAGACACCATGATCCCATGAAGTGTGACAGTTGATGGAATCAAAGAGTGGGGAAATAGAAATCGTGTTTGAAACCAGTTGCTCATCGTGCGGAGACTTGGTCGATTTTCCATCCACTACTTTGTTAACTCCTTCAACTGATTTCACGACTTGCTCAAATTCCATCGTGTGTATGAACACATGTGAAGTAGACCTCCAGAACAAAACCCTAGTTAATATCCCCCCATGTGACACGATTGACGTCTCGTGGTTAATTAGTCAGTTGTTGACTTCATGGGACGATGAGTCCATGTATTTGCTGAGTTGAACATGATTTTGCAAAATATTCTGAGACTCATGAATTGAACGTGCTGTTGAGACAGAGGTATAATTCTCACGTTGATAGTTGAGACGAGCAAGTATTGCTCATTCGATAAATTGTTGAATATTGAGGGTTGAACCAATATTCCTTGGTTTGAGCAAATATTGCTCACCTGAGCAAGTGTTGCTCGTCTGATGAATTATTGGTAGTGTGACCAAAATAAAACATTAATTAGAATACTGATAGTTGAACCGAGTATAATAAAATGATGATCATGAGATCGTCGCAAAAAAATTATCGTTCGAATATGGAATTATGATCCTTGGACTCCGAAACCCTAATTTGATCAATTGATGACCAATTTGATGGTTTATTGAAAATTCATCCATGGAATGAAGGAGAGACCGGCTACATGGGATTAGGGATCGATCATGTAGCGTTCGTATGCTCGAGTGAGCAAATACCAAGATCTCTTGAAGAGTTGGTGAAAGAATGATCAAATGCTGGTTCAATCATTCCTCATACAATGCTCGTCTGAGCCTTAGGTGAAAAAACCTAATTAATCATGAAGAGGTGAGGGACCAACCAAGGGGTCATGAAACCGGCTCTGGATGGTCAGGGGAACGAATGACGATCACTCTATGAAAATTCCAAAATTATTTGGAGGAGTTTTGGACCTAATAAGTGCAACTAGGTCAAATCATGAAAATACGTGGGACCGGATCCATGCGAGCCAAAGAGCAAACCTTGGTCGGTCAAGGTAGCATGCTCACGTCGTCAAAACGTCTTTATCTCAGACTTGAGAATTTTGGTATTTTCTGGCGTGCGTTTGAGCAACCATTTGAGAAAATATGACAAAATCAGGGTTTTGCTGAAACTGAGGAAACTTCATGAGATGAAGGAAATTAATTATAAAATGAAGGAATGATGAAGCTTGGGACCGCTGAGGCCATGGCATGGCCGGCCGGTCAGTGACCACGGTCCCATGGTGCCTTTTCTAATTTTATATTATTTTTCATGATTTTATGAAAATATCATGATATCAAGGAGTTTGTTGAAATTAAGGAGTTTCCTTGAAGTGAAGGAGTTTCCATGGGATCAAGGAAACAAATAATATTAAAAAATAAAATAAGGGCGTGTGGGACCGTCTTTGAGCATGGTCGGCCGGTTGGGGCCCAGTCCCACGAGTTTCCCTAATTTTATATTATATTTTTCATGGTTTTATGAAAATACCATGTGATTAAGGAGTTTTCATGAGATTAGGGAAATATTAATAAAATAATAAGGAACCATGAGGTGTGGGGCCGGCCGGGATCAAGGCATGGACGGTTGGACAATAAACACAGCTCCACGACATTTTTCCCAATTTTATATTATTTCCTTGGTGAGAAGGAAACACCATGAAACTGAGGAGTTTCCTCAAAACGAAGGATATTTGTTCAAATGAAAGGATTTTCATAAGATCAAGGAAAATAACAAAAATATGATAAAATATAAAACTGGCGTGGGACTGGCCACGGCACGGCCGGCCGGCTAGTGGGCCCAGTCCCCCAGCGCATTTGTCAATATTTTATTATTTATTATTTTCTTTCCTATTTTGCATAGGTTCATCGTTTCGTCGTATTTTGAAATACTCGTTCATGCGTTCAGGTGATTGTTAGTGCATCATCGTCGAATACACTTGCACCTTTTGAGTCGGGGCTTACTCGAAGGTAACTCAGAGTGTCCGTGTAATGAGAATAAGAGGGATGTAATTTTGAGTTATATATTAGGTGTCTCTAGTTTTGGGTGTATTTAGCTTTCCTTTGCTTCAGACACATTTACTTTTTATCTAGGGTTTCTACATCTGTAAGAACTTGATTCAGTATTCAATAACCAATACACTACTTGAATCTGTTTCATCACCTTATCCTTCATGGTATCATATTATCAATAACCACTGATCTTGTTGGCCTCACAACTTTTATTCAATCATCTACACTGCTTCTACTCATATTAGATGGGTACTCCGATTGAAGCAGCTGCCGCCATTCCTGCTATTGTAGCTAATACTCAAGATATGAACAATCTAGTGAATCAATTTCAACAGAACAATCTACACTTAACACTACCCTTTCAGAATATAGCTAATTTTGTTTCTTTCAAACTTGATTCAACTAATTTCTTACTTTGGTGTCATCAGTTTGAGTCGATTTTGATGAGTACAAATCTGCTTCGATTTGTTTATGGAACCTATGTTGAACCTCCTACTCACATCACTGTCAATGGAGTTAAGACTATCAATCCTGAGAATCTAATTTTCCACCAGATGGATCGGTTTATCATTTCGTGTTTCAATGCTAGCTACCTTCTCCAAATATGTCTCTTCCAGCACTTTTGGTTTGACTACTTCAAAGCAGTATTGGGATTATCTTCGATCTGAATTTTCAGCTAGGAAAACATGTTAAGCTCCCATTTCAATCTTCAAAAAGAGTTTCTTCTCAACATCTAGCTCTTCTTCACTGTGATGTCTGGGGACCAGCACCAGTCCCTTCTGTTGAAGGATACAAATACTATATAGTTTGTATTGATGATTTCAGTTGATTTCATTGGATGTATCCCATGAATTTTAAAACTGATGCTCTCAAATGTTTTCAACACTTCAAGGATGTGAATGAAAATTTCTTATCCACTACAATACTAGCTTTTCAGTGTGATGGTGCTTATGAGCTGACTAAGGGATAATTTAGGAATTTTCTTGACTCTATGGGCAACACTCTGCGTATTTCTTGTCCTCACACTGAACAACAGAATGGAATCGCAGAAAGGAAGCATCGTCATATAACTGAGGTTTGCAACACTCTCTCTTTTAAAGATTGTCTTCCCAAACATTTTTGGTTTGATGCATTTCTTACAGCTACATTTCTAATCAATCGAACACCTACCGAAGTTTTGAACTTTCGTTCTCCTTTTGATGAAAACTCTTTTCCATTTTCTGAGTCTTTGGATCATGATTCTAGTTCTAATTCTTTGAGGTTGATGATATGATTAATCTCCCTATTTTTATTACGTCTATGCCTTTGATTACACCACCAATTGCTGACTCCTCACCACCTTCAGTCTCTTTACCAACTACAACTACAAGTGAACCTATATCTCACACAGACTCACCACCAGTCCCTGATATATCTACCACAACCTTCACTATAAGATCCAAGTCACCAGTGGAAAATAGAAGTTAAACCACTGTCAGGACAAGAAGTTATATCGCTAAAATGACTGTGTCCATCAGCTGCAATCTAGAAGTGGTTTTTCTCAAAACAACTGTGCCTGGCAAAGGTTTAATTTTTGAAAAAACTACTTTCATTGACAGCAGATTGATTAGTACTGATAAACACAGTAGTTTTTATGGGTGATATTTTATTAAAAAAATTGATATTGATTCTGCTGAATCTAAAGATGATTCTACTGAATCAAAAACCAAAAGTTGAATCACAATTAAATGAATAATGACTTTAAAACTGAATTCAACAAAATTTAATCGACAATGAATTTGGAACTCAATTTGTATTGAAAAGTGCATTCAGTTTACAATTTCAACTAATTAAAATACAACAAGTTCCAAGTCTGAAAAAACTGCTAACACTAAGTTGGAAAACCTTTACCAAGATTCATATTACAAACTTAAGATAACGAATTGGATCAACTCAGGACTGAGGTTCTACCATCAGTCCACCATTGAGAATCTTCCTATGACATCCAAGTCCAAGATGCTCAACCTAGTTTAAATCTTTGTAGCCGTTCACCATGACTCTTTGTAGTTCTTCTGACAGCAACCTTTGACTGTTGTACCAATTATATTGTTTTTTATTATAGCACCACACTCAGTTCAGTTGAAGAAAATTTTCAGAACTACACATTTCATCTTAATATTTATAAACAAAATACAATTTCAGAGTTTAAATATTTCAAGGTTAATGCTCATAGATACATGTTTATATGATTATGAGCTATATAGTTCATGGAGAAAGATCTAAACTCATAGGGGATGTAAAACAGTTACTGCCAATGCTTGACTGAATGTATAATGAAGCTTAGCAAAAATGCACAGATATAAAAAAATTATGTTTATCTACATGAGTTCTTGCCGAGCCCCAATGCACAAGTTTTCATATAGATATTATGAAAGGTTGAACAAAGAGAAATTGAAAACTTATCTTCGAATTGGTGGTTGTTCAAATATGTTCCTGACCCTGCAACATCCTATTTCCTCACTGCAACTACTCTCCATTCAGAGTTCTGTTCAACTCCAACACTGAAACAACAAGAAATTTTAAGGATAGGAATATTATATGTTCTAGGTAAATCAAAAAACACAACAATTCCAATGGTATGCCGGCTAGGAACCAACAATGCATTTCACTATGCATGTGTAAGTAGGTAGTGCTTAAATTAATACAACGCGAATCTGGTAAACCATTTGCCAACAAATACACATTTAAACTAAAAAGGCATTCTGAAAACCAACTGGGTGTTGAAAGATTTAGTGGGTGGCTTAGTTTAGATGAAAAGTTGTCAACCTGCATTCCGGTACAAGAAAGAATCCCCAGATTCTCCATTTTTAGTTAACAAAGACAATAAAGAAGAGATGCGGAGAGTTGATTATTGATAAAACTGATAAACTACCTGGTCTCTAATATTAGCATAAGTACTCTTACATTGAACCTCCCCTGAACCTCAAACATCTCTTGAACCCAAACATGAAATGACAAATTAAATTGCAAGCCTTTTCGTACCAAATCGACCTGCTTTGCCAAACCTTCAAAAAGAAAGAGATACTACTAAGTTTAACTGAGCTCATGCAATACTATAATATCGTAGAAACAAATATCCATGTTAAGTAAAAACTTAAAGGCATGATGAAGAAACAAGATCTCAGAAACAACCCTATGCAAGTAAGTATCAGCAAAACCAGATATAGCATAATTAATTACAGTTGACGCGTTCAATGTCTATTCCTCTACTAACCAAATCCGTAGTTACAAGAACCCTTTAATTCCCATCCTTGAAACCTTTATAGAGAGTCAGCTTATGAAATATATTTTTAAAAAAAATCCAATTTCAGGTATGCCTTCGCTTTTCTTTGAGATTTGATTTTCAGCAGTAAGGCATATCGAATTATGTTGTTAAACCTTAAAACAAAATATGAACCATTAATTTATAATAAACTACAATAATATACTTGTACAAAAACCAAATCACTAGCAAATTCACTAGGAACTTGCACCTTCATGCATACACGTCAATGTAACAAGCTCGAAAGTAATTAGATGAAATCTAAGAAAAAACATGTATACCTTTCTTCCTGAAACATTCCAGAATGGATGTAAATTGATGGGAAGTTGCAATCAACATGAGGCACTCGTTTTTTAGTATTCCTTGCGTGTCTTGACGTTAAAACTACCATTGAACACAACAACTTCAGTATCAGGCGGGTAAGTGCTGAACATCTCAAACTGTTGGCATGTCTGAGTTTTAGATATAAGCATCAACAAAAAATAATCAAAACCTTCATTACTAGAATAATCAAAAAAGGTTTGCGATATGAAAGTTTCTTATGAATGCAAACCTGGTAACCCAACTATGTCGTGTGAACACAAAATTAGAACAACATGTCCAGCAACACGCTCAATTTGCTTCACTGTCAAGAGGACAGAGAAAACAGTTTTTCCCGTCTCAGATTTTGCTTGCAAGATAACATCCATAACCAAAAATAGCTTGAGAAATGCATTCATGTTGAACTGATTGATAACCAACAGAATAATTAAAGTAGAAGAACCCGATCAATGAGTGCAACACTAGTATTATTACTTGCATATCAAATAATACACCTCAAAATATATTCCACTAATGTGAACTACAATTGCAAAGATAGTAGAATAAAACCACTGTAGCACCTACTCAACTTCAAGTACCAACATGACTAAATCAAAACTAGCATACTGAACCAAAATGCTCAAAACTTAATACAAGCAACACAAAGAAACAGCTAATCCAAATAAAAATTTGTTATATAAAAACGTGAAAGAGTAAAAGTAATGGAAAATTGCCTTCAGATGGATCAAATCCCAAATCGACAACTGCTCTCAAAATATCCGGCTTCAATGGAAAAACTTTGAATGCAGAACTGTGTATTCCAACATACTCCTGCACCATTCCAAAACATTCAAATTAGCCTCAAAACTTTGGAGCTTCAAATTCAACCTCCATATAAATCAAAAATCATATCAATTCACTCGCAAGATGTAAACTTTAAAAAATCCCAAAATTATTATCAATTTCACAGGAAAATTAGCTTTATAGAAAAATCAATCTCAAAATACCAAAACTACATCAATTTCATTCGAAATTTTTTTCATTTTTAGGGTTTTGAAAAACCCCAAAACAAGCTCAGTCTCAAAAGACCATTAAAAACCCCAAATCTAAGAATCAGATACAGAAACAGAAACTAAATAAAACCCATAATGGAAAATCTATCTATTATAGAAATTAGATTCCTTTCAAAGAACAGAGAAATCTTTCTAAGAACCCTAGATTTCTTCTCACAAAATACGTACGAGAGTTTCATTTGTGATGATCTCTTTGAAGAAGAAGAGAAATCAAAACCTAGTTCATAAGCGACTTACTGTTGTTATTGATAAAACAAATCGAATGAAACATAAAGAGTGATTAAGTTGTTAGAGGGAAGTAAAAGAAGAAATGAAGGAAGGCGGCCGAAGGAGTACTGCAGATCGAGATAGAGATAAAGATAAGAGGGAGGATTATAGAACTCACTCTCTGTATTTTTACAAAAATACCCCCTAAAGAAACAACTGTGTCAGAGACAAGTTTTATTAAAACGACTGTGGTTCACAGCACCTATAGTTACAGCTGCCCGACAACAGTGGTTTTCGTGAAGACCAGGAAGTGGTTAAAAATCCATTTTCCACTAGTGAGTCTGGTATCTCTAAACGCAAGCCATTACCTTCTGACTTTGTTGCACATCATTCTTCTACTTACACCTTACCAGTCTAAGAGGGATGTAATTTTGAGTTGTGTATTGGGTGTCTCTAGTTTTGGGTGTATTTAGCTTTCCTTTGCTTCAGACACATTTACTCTTTATCTAGGGTTTCTACATCTGTAAGAACTTCGTTCAGTATTCAATAACAAATACACTGCTTGAATCTGTTTCATCACCTTATCCTTCAAAAAGATTGTACAAAATTACAGGAGTATAAAGTTACCATAGGTATCTAAAAGCCACAGGCCTCAATTAAGTATATGAAAATTATTTGCTATTACTCTACACAAAACAGCAAATTCTGATCTTCACAAGTGGTAAAAAAAGCTATTAGACTCGTTCTAACTGCAAACATGCACGAAAAAAAAAAAAAAAAAAAAAAAAAAAACACGAAATCTGATTTCACCCCAATGAGTAAACAAGTTCCTTGGTGATTCTTCTTCCTCTGGCCAAGTAGTAATTTTTTTCCAATCCTTCTTGTGCTCTGGAAAATTGAAGATTATTCCACCATAATAAGGCTAACAATCTGAACCTAGAAACTGCTATTTCAATTCGCAGTGCAATACTGTTATATTATGTTCATTGAATGTGCGTTTAATTTCATCAGCCCAATCCAAGAACGTATTAGGACTCGAACAAGACCCGTGGAATTCTGGCAAATCATCACTTATAATTGTAGAATCGAACCATTTATCATAGGACATATCCATATGTAACCATTCATCATAAGGCATATCCATCTTTACCCATTCATCGAACTCATGCATGTTTGATTCGTACAAGTCCATGTTTAACTATAGCTCTCAACTACAAAAACAAAATCACAGACTTTTTTTGTTCTTGATCAACTCAGACCTAGTTTTGTTTCTGAAGTTCTTACTGCCTAGCTATGTCACCTTATATAGATGTAAAGGGAATTCTTTATATAGAAGTTACAAGAGTATTCCTATATATAGAAGTTACAAGAGTATTCCTAGTTTTGTTTCTGATGAGCTTTCACAAAATATAAAACGCGCTTAAAAAATACCTTTCCTAATCCTGTAGTAACTCGGCCGGTGCCACAGGTTTCCTAATTTTGTAGTATCTCGGTGTTCATTCAAGTGACAATGAAAGGACATCTGCAGAGATACAACTCCTCTGAGAACTCCAATGTATCAAATTAATCTTGAAAGATGCGTTGTTAACCAGGAACACCAAGTGGCAAAGTTGAAATTGTTGCATGCCACTTGTCCCCTGAATGAGTTCAGATACACCGTTTCTTCCTTCGAGATGTTCACCAAAACAAAGATATGGTTAAAAATAAAAAACTGGAATTTTACAATATTGATTGACTGATCTTTTGCATCATGTACTCATAACATCGACCTTTTCTTTGTTTTTTATACACCTCTGCGTACTTATATACAACTCTAACCCAAGAAAAATATACGGGGAGGCAGACCATATAATCCTACGGATAATCCCAAGATTTTTACAGTGTATGTGCAGTAGTTTGTACTATAAACCTGAACATGGGAAAATGCAGGTCTATGGTGTACCCCTAAACTCAGCAGAAGAACATGGAGTTCCGGACATTTGGATGAAGTCGTGGAAGCTCTTGAAATGGAGAATTTGATGCAGAAAAATCTCCAGATTTTATGAACTGGGCCATCTGTGAAGCTGCATGATGAGCATAACAAATCGGTGCAACTGAGGAATGACAATGAAAGATGAGAGAAATATACGTCAAAACACATCAAGGTCACTGAGAATGTTACAGATATAAGACATAATGGGCCATGGTATGATGACTTGAAAACATGAATTCTTGTAATATAGTATAAGTTGGACGATGGAAAGTAATTCGTGATGTTTAGAGGATGAAGTTAGTCTTAAAAACATGAAACTCTTGTTAAGTCGGTTAGCTAGACAATTCTAAAGTCAGGTAAGTGCTGCCTACAAATAGTCCCATGGAATAACAATTGTACTCGAGCAAGACATAACGACGACGAGTCCAAGTTTAAGTATAAGAGTCTTGCTTCACTAAGATCCACTCCGGAAGCCAGAAGCTCTGTACGAGTTGTTGTGTTGAAAAGTTAATATTGTTTTCGCAGGATTTTTTTTTTTTATCTCAAGAACATTAGGGAAAAAGTTAATATTGTTTTCCGCAAGAACATCTAAGCGGTTATAGGTGTATTGAGAAGAATTTTCTATGCTTGAGATTTAGCTCCAAAACTTTGATAAAAATGAAAATTTCGTATTCCCTCAAATTTTAGATAGGGAAAAAAAAGAATATAGCTAAGTACTGTTCTCTCTACTTTTCTGAACATCGATCATATAAACAAACAGAAACATCATGGCTAAAATTTCATTAATTCTTCTCATACTGAATTCGATTTATTTATTTATTTTGGAAAGAAATGTTTCATTTTCGATAACCTTTTTCCCTAATTTTCACTAATTTTTTTTAGCCCTCCTGGGTTCACTTTCAATGCAAACGGTGTCTTGAATGGATATTCACAATAATAACATTTTGATGCGCGGGCATATAAAGGAAAATAAACATAACTTGTAACTCAATGTAATAATTTTTTAACAAAAATAAAATGCATCTTTCTTATAGCTGATCAATAAACTTCTTTGGCCGGAAGTGACCTTTAGGGGTAGCTACGGCGCCCTTCCTCTTCCCGCGATGGATACTACTAAGTCTATAGCTATCATCATCTGATGATCCTATAAATATCTTTACATTTTCTTCTCCTAGTGCTCGCATTGAGACGAAGCTGTTGACATGCATTAGTGGTAACCGTATTGGCTTTGTCCCCCTATGTTTACATCTCCAAGTCTTTTCTGAAGTTGTTGTCTCTAGGCTATACCGAAGCATGTGTCCCCAATGATCGATTATAATTGCTTCCTTATTCGTAAGGAAAAATAACCTATGATGTTGGTACTTGAATTCATCATTTCAATATTTAACTCTTTACTCCAACTGTCTTCTTCGTGTAGCGCTCTTTTTCGTAACTAAGAGTACTGGGATCTCCCTGCATATTCTTTTTAAAAACCATATACCGGCAGAACCTTCACTTGAATTTTTACAAACAAGACATAAAAAACCATTGGAAACACATAGACTCTGAGTACTATGGGGGGACAAACCAGGTAGTGTAGGAAGCGAGCAGAATTTTTCATCGGCTAAATTGAAGGCCACTATATCTTTTGCCCCATTACAGAGCCAATGAAGAGCACCATTTACGCAAACACTCCCAACTGCATGGTCTGCATTATTTGATAACACACGGTAACTGGTTTCTTCTAGATTTGTCCATCCTTTGCCGCTACCAAGTGTATATACGGCTACTTGTCCACGAGAGTACGACCTGTACATACGTCCACTTCTGCTTGCAGGATCATAAGGCTTGAGCTTATTATTGTAAGCATAAGATACTCGAACAACCTTGTATTTATCAGTTAAAGGATGGTAACCAAATCCATGTACAAAGGAAATTCCATCATACTTTTCCTTTGCTATTCTTGGAAGGTACACCAGTTCACGGGTGATCGGGTTACATATATACGAAGGTTCACTAGTCTTACCAGATGAATTAGATGATAAACAAATCAGTCCGTTACACGAACCGACATATCCAGTTACGTCTAAGGGTATACTGAGGTTGATCATCCTTTTGTGGAAATTTTGCTGCTGTTTGCCGTCTTTCTCCTGCGTAAGGTATTCTGCATAATAGAGATTGTGACGCTTAATGAAAACGAAGTTAAGCATCTTAGACTCGGAACTTAATTGTTGCGGCTTCTGGTCTAGTAATCCGCCACCGTTACATCGAAGATGCAAGTACGCAAAATATGTATACTTTTGCAAATCGAGGAAAGCATTGTTCCAAGCTTTGCATACTCGTCTACACGCTAGTACTGACTCAACTGGTAACCAAGATAATATGGCCAATTTGATTTCGAAGGGGAGGCTGTTCAGAAGGTTTTCCTCCATCTCCATCTCCATCTCCATCTCCATCTATCTTAATATGGCTTAAAGCTCGCTAGGGTTATGAATCCTATATATATTCTGCTAATGAACCCATTTTATGCAAAAGCCCTCAATTAGCCGGATATCCGGATCCGCATCCGGTTGAGGTTTTCCTACAGTCCCATGAGCCACCTAACCAGTCCATTACACTAATAAGTCCGGATACAGGACCCGTGGTATGTTCCTATGCAGAATGTACCTACAGATTTTGCAAGGAAATTAATACTTGATTGAAATTGTATATTTAAATTATTTGAAAGATGGTGATGTTTGTGCATGCAAGTTTATTGATACGAAAAATTTCAGAATCCTAGTTCATATTTTTTAGAATTTGCGTTGCTTGCAATCGGGAAACTCCCATGTTGCTAAATATTTCTCATGAGTGATGTTCAATTTTCAGGTTTAGAGATGTGACTTGATCTAAATTATCGTTCTGTGGGTGTTATGGATCACTGGACTCAATTAAGTATATGAAAATTATTAGTTGTTAAAAGGTAAAAACTGCTAGACTCATTCTACAAAAAACAATAATTCTGATTTTTGAACTTTCACTTTCCCATACAAGTGGTAAAAAAGCTAGTAGACTAATTCTACCTGCAAACAAAAAATCCGATTTCACCCCAATGAGTAAACAAACCCCTTGCAGACAAAAATTTAATTTCTGGCTTGGATCGGCTGAGTCACGTTCTGCAAATCGGGCGATCAACTCAGTGAAAAATTCCAAACTGCTCTCTTCATTTTTTCGAGTTCAGATCCATTAATTTCAGGTGTTTTCTTTGGTTTTAATTCTTGTTTTTATCAAATCCTTATGATTAATAATCATTAATTCAGGTGGATTCATGGATTCTGGTCTGAAATCCACCTGTTCTGATGATTCTCATTTAGATAAATCACAATCTAATTCAGAAATGTCTTCATCAAAAGCTCCATCAATAGAATTGCCTGATGATTTGTTTGAAGAAGATTTAAATCCATGGAAATTTTCACTTATAGGAAGATTAAATTTACAGGAAATCAAATTTGTAGATGCAGCTGTTATCTTAAAACAACAATGGAAGCTAATTGGGGAATGTAAACTCATACCATTGGGAAGAGGTTTCTTTACTATTAAGTTCGATAATGAGATTGATCGTAGATCATAAAAGCTGGTCAATGGGAAGTTCTAAATCAGGTTCTACAGGTAAGAAATTTGAGTTCAAATTTTAGACCATCTAATGAGCGTACTTCTAAGGCTCAAGTTTGGGTTTAGAATTCTGGAAGGAGAAAATATTATTCAAAATCTGCAAAGAGATTGGAACACCTATTAAAATTGATGCTGCTACTGCAAATTGTGACTCTGGGTATTATGCAAATGTTTTGGTTGAGATGGATTTCGCTCAGCCAATTCCTAATACAATTTGGTTTGGTACAAAATATGGAGGATTCTTTCAGGATATCCCAATTCCAATTCTTCCAAAATACTGCCATCATTGCAAAATTATTGGCCATTTAACTGCAGATTGTAGAATTGGACAAGCCAAAAGTAATACTGAAGGCAGTGTTTCACAAAGGCATAAAGGAAGTGTAGAATTGCCTCAAACTCCTTTTGATATATGTGACAGATCAGAAGTAGAAAATTCTCCATTAAAGGTACAAGCTAGTACTTCCAACTCAATTCACCAGCCACATTCAGTAGAAGACTCACTAGTCACTAATATTACAACTCCAGTTACACAACATAATTCAAGTTCTATCAACCCTAGTTTTGAATTCTGATGATAACAAGGAAGAGGAGGATATAAGTAATGAAGAATCTACTGTTGAGATAGCTCCCCAACAATTACTTCAAATTGTTGAAGTTACTGAACTTGAAAGTAGTGTTGTTAAATTTATTGATGCTGGCACAGGACATGTAACATTAGAATCTATTCCTTTTACTTCTTGGTCATCAGTGGTTCAAACTTTTGCAGGAAAAAAGAGCTCAAATTAATATGCTAATGACACTAAGTTGAGTAATAACTCAAATGTACATGATAGTCTTGTTTCAAAGAATGTTAATGAGGTTGTTAAGAATGTTATTCCTGGTAATAATTCTGGTGGAAATATAGTTAATCCAGTTGTTCATAAGTACACTTTTAGAAAAACAATGGTAAGGGAGGTCCAGAAAACCTCAATCTCAAACCATAAAAGTTCTCTTTTGGAACATAATGGGCCTTAAAAGACTTAGGGCTCAACAAAAATTACACTCTTTAGTTAATCAATTTAATCCATCACTTGTTTGGATTGCTGAACGAAAAATTAAGTGTGTTCTAACTTTGTGAAAACTAACACTGCCTGGTATGCAATATATGGTAATTCACAATGATACTAATGATCACAAGAGCAACATATAGTTATTTTTGGAGTAGGTCAATTGCTACTCCTAATATTGTTTCTATTACAAGTCAAATGATTACAATGGTTGTAGGGGAAGTGTTGGTATCCGGTGTGCATGCTCATGTTAATGTGGTCCAAAGAAGATATTTATGGGATGAAATGCTAGTTTTAGTGAATTCAAGAAATCTTGGGTTGTTTTAGGTGATTTTAATGCAATTATATCCATGGAAGAAAAGGTAGGTGGCAGGTCTCCTTCAAGAAGATCCATGATTGACTTCAATGATTGTTTAAATGCATGTGAATTAATGCAGCCTCCTAAGATTGATCTGGATTTTTCATGGTCCAACTGTCATCAAGGTAGCAAGAGGATTTTATGTAATCTTTATAGAGTTGTGTTCAATATGAAATGGCTGCAAATACATAGTGATTGGGGATACAAGGTGGGTCTCAGAATTGCTTCTGATGATGCACCATTATTAGGTGAGTGTGCAAGTGTTCCAAAGCCAAAAAATGTCCCTCTAAGGTTTCAGAAAATGTGGTTAGAGCACCCTATATTCATGAAGATGGTTCAAGATAGTTGGGAACAAGAAATACATGGTGATGATGCATTCATTTTTATGAAAAAACTTAAAAATCTCAAACAAATTCTCAAAGAATAGAACTGGCAGGTTTTAGGTAATGTTAAGATCAAAATTCAGGAAGCAGAAGATAATGTTAAAGAAAAAAATGACAATTTCATATACTAATCCTCACACTGCATGATCAGGTTATTGCTCAAAATAAACTCAATTCAAAAGAAGTACAATACTGTACAATGAAGAAAAAAAAATCCATAATTAAGTGGGTCATGGAAGGGTCTTGAAATACTAATTTCTTTCATTCAAATGTTAAGATTAGTCAAACAAGAAATTCTATTTGTGAACTGGAGGATGAAAATGGTAATTTGGTATCTGATCAAGCAAGAATTACTGACATATTAGTGATTTATTTAACAAAGATTTAAAGCTCAAAATGTGGTTGTTAATGGATCTATTCTTGAGGTCATACCTACTGTCATTACTGAATCTAATCAATTTATGCTTGAAGTTATCCCTGAAGCGGAGGAGATAAAAGCAGCATTTTTGGAATGGATGGAGATAGTGCACCCGGACCTGATAGTTTTTCAGGAATGTTTTACGAAGCATGCTGGGAAATTATTCGACATGACTTCATCAAAGTTGTTCAATACTGTTGGAGCAGAAAGTACATTCCTAAGGTATAAATTCTGATTTCTTGACTCTTCTGCCCAAATTCAAGGAGCAAAAAGCCCAATCAATTTAGACCAATTGGTCTTAGTAATTTCAGCTTTAAGGTTTTCACCAAAACCATATCTCTAAAGATGGCCAGTCTTATGGATAAATTGGTATCTCCGCAAAAAGTTACATACATTAAAGGGAGAAGCATTCATGATCAAATTATCTTAGCTTCTGAATTAGTCAATGAGATGAAGAAAAAAGAAGGGGAAGCAATTTATGTTTGAAACTTGATATTTCTCAAGCATATGATTCAGTAAGCTGGGATTTTTTTATTCAAAGTCCTTCAAAAATATGGCTTTTCTGAGGATTGGTGTCAGTGGTTGAAAGTGCTTTTATCATCTGCCGAAATATCTGTTATGGCCAATGGTAGACCAAATGGATTCTTCTCAATGCACGGGGGGCTCAAACAAGGAGATCCCTTTTTGTTTGTTTTAATGGAGGAAGTACTAAGCAAAGGTGTAACAAAATTGGTGGAAACAAACAAGTTACAGCCAATGGTGACAAGAAATGGTATTGCTCATACATACTTGCTTTTTGCTGATGACATATTCCTTTTCAGTAATGGTTCAAAGAAAAGCATACTTAATCTCTTACATCTACTTGAGGATTACCAAACTTTTTCTGGTCAAATCATTAATAAAGTTAAGAGCAAATGTTTTACTGATGGTTGTTATAATGTCAGAAAAGGTCAGATTGAAAACATGTTACAAATGGAATTAACATCATTCCCAGAAAAATATTTTTGAGTCATCATTCATCCAGGGAGAATCAAAATTGTTACTTTATGGCCAATGGTTGAAAAGATGCAAGAATATTTGGCAGTCTGGATAGGAAAACGTTTGTCTTTTCATGACAGATTGATTCTGATCAAACATGTGCTTAGTAGCATTCCTATATACAATATGGCTGTATATAAATGGCCATCTTCAATTATTAAGGAATGTGAAAAATTTATGAGGAACTTTCTATGGTCAGGAGATGCTGAAGTTAAGAAATCTAAAACTATATCTTGGAGAAGGTTCTGTATACACCTTTTGCTGAAGGAGGTTTGGGAATTAGAAGATGTTAATAAAGCATTATTAATGAAAATGATGTGGAAACTTACCAGCTCTAATGAAGAATGGTCATTATTTCTTGCAGCCAAGTTCAAAAACAAAAATGGACAATGGATAAAACAATGGAAACTTTCTTCTGTGTGGCATGGCTTAAAATGTGCTTGGAAATCTCTTAAATGTGATTTCAGATTGCTTATAAGCAATGGAGAGCACATTTCAGTTTGGTTTGATCTTTGAAATGGTGAATGTCCTATAATTGATATAATTGGTTTTACTGATTATGTCAATTCCAATTTTCAGATGAAGGTCAAAGATTTAATATAAGATAATGAATGGATTATTCACATTGAATTACAAAATTTAATTCATTACCCCATTTCCAATTATAAATGGTACTCAACATGAAATGGTTTGGATCGGTGATATGAAGGGAACTTTTTCTACATCAGCAGCAGTTAACAAAGTCATACATAGAGAATCAAAAGTTCAGTGTTGTAGATGGGGCAAAACGATTTGCTGGTTTTTACGGAATTAAGGAGACGACCGTACGGAGGAGACTCCTTGAACCGATCGAAAATTTTAACCTCATACAGATGCACTGCAAGAAGGGAGATCAATCTGTAGTACTCCGGCCTAAACCAAGACAATGGTCGTTCCAGAGTAAATTCAGTCACAAGAGAGGATGGGTCGATCTGTAGGAGGGGAGCTGAGAAATGTGTGGAATCAATGGTAATCAAAGATTGTAGGTGTGTTATGTATTTTGAATAAGATAAGTTCTGAATGATTGAATCTCTGTTAAGAATGATTACTCAGATGTTGAGTTGTTAATCTCGTGTTGTCTGTTTGACGTGAGATTCTTGTATATTCAATCATGATTCAGAGACTTATTTATATTACTGGAATTGTAGAAACCATGATCCCATGAAGTGTGACAGTTGATGGAATCAAAGAGTGGGGAAATGAAAAATCGTGTTTGAAACCAGTTGCTCATCATGTGGAGACTTGGTCGATTTTCCATCCACTACTTTGTTAACTCCTTCAACTGATTGCACGACTTTCTCAGATTCCATCGTGTGTATGAAAACACGTACCGTAGACCTCCAGACCAAAACCCTAGTTAATATCCCCCCATGTGACACGATTGATGTCTCGTGGTTAATTAGTCAGTTGTTGACTTCATGAATTCATGGGACGATGAGTCCATGTATTTGCTGAGTTGAACATGATTTTGCAAAATATTCTGAGACTCATGAATTGAACGTGTCTTTTGAGACAGAGGTATAATTCTCACGTTGATAGTTGAGGCGAGCAAGTATTGCTCATTCGATAAATTGGTGAATATTGAGGGTTGAACCAATATTCCTTGGTTTGAGCAAATATTGCTCACCTGAGCAAGTGTTGCTCGTCTGATGAATTATTGGTAGTGTGACCAAAATAAAACATTAATTAGAATACTGATAGTTGAACCGAGTATAATAAAATGATGATCATGAGATCGTCGCAAAATTATCAGCGTTCGAATATGGAATTATGATCCTTGGACTCAGAAACCCTAAATTGATCAATTGATGACCAATTTGATGGTTTATTAAAAATTCAGCCATGGAATGAAGGAGAGACCGTATACATGGGATCAGGGATCGACCATGTAGCGCCCGTATGCTCGAGTGAGCAAATACCAAGATCTCTTGAAGAGTTGGTGAAAGAATGATCAAATGCTGGTTCAATCATTCCTCATACAATGCTCGTCTGAGCCTTAGGTGAAAAACTTAATTAATCATGAGGAGGTGGGGGACCGACCAAGGGGTCATGAAACCGGCTATGGATGGTCGGGAACGAAATGACAATCACTCTATGAAAATTCCAAAATTATTTGGAGGTGTTTTGGACCTAATACGTGCAATTAGGTCAAATCATGAAAATACGTGGGACCAAAGAGCAAACCTTGGTCGGTCAAGGTAACATGCTCACGTCGTCAAAACGTCTGTATCTCAGTCCTGAGAATTTTGGTATTTCCTGGCGTGCGCTTGAGCAACCATTTGAGAAAATATGAAAAATCAGGGTTTTGCTGAAACTGAGGAAACTTCATGAGATGAAGGAAAATAATTATAGAATGAAGGAATGATGAAGCGTGGGACCACTGAGGCCAAGGAATGGCCGGCCGGTCAGTGACCACGGTCCCATGGTGCCTTTCCTAATTTTATATTATTTTTCATGATTTTATGAAAATATCATGAAATCAAGGAGTTTGTTGAAATTAAGGAGTTTCCTTGAAGTGAAGGAGTTTCCATGGGATCAAGGAAACAAATAATATTAAAATAATAAAATAAGGGCGTGTGGGACCTTCTTTGAGCATGGTCGGCCGGTTGGGGCCCATTCCCACGAGTTTCCCTAATTTTATATTATATTTTTCATGGTTTTATGAAAATACCATGAGATTAAGGAGTTTTCATGAGATTAGGGAAATATTAATAAAATAATAAGGAACCATGAGGTGTGGGGCCGGCCGGGATCAAGGCATGGCCGGTTGGCCAATAAACACAGCTCCACGGCAGTTTTCCTAATTTTATATTATTTCCTTGGTGAGAAGGAAACACCATGAAACTGAGGAGTTTCCTCAAAACGAAGGATATTTGTTCAAATGAAAGGATTTTCATAAGTTCAAGGAAAATAACAAAAATATGATAAAATATAAAACTGGCGTGGGACTGGCCACGGCACGGCCGGCCGGCTAGTGGGCCCAGTCCCCCAGCGCCTTGGTCAATATCTTATTATTTATTATTTTCTTTCCTATTTTGCATAGGTTCATCGTTTCGTCGTATTTTGAAATACTCGTTCGTGCGTTCAGGTGATTGTTAGTGCATCATCGTTGAATACACTTGCACCTTTTGAGTCGGGGCTTACTCGAAGGTAACTCAGACGCCCGTACGTTGAATATTTATTACTAACCCATGGAATTCTGCTGGGAAGAACCATAGATTGAAGTAACGAAATATTACGAAAATATTTGAATATTTTCAGAAATTCAGTGGATGAATCCAAGAATTTAGGAATAATTAATTGATGGCTCTATACTAGTACGATCGTCTAAGAGCATTAATTATTCTGAGCGACATGAGCTAGTTGAAGCGTCATATCCTTTATATAGTCAGGGAAAACTGTTGTTTGTATCCTGAAGACGTTATTGCTCTATACTAGCAGGAAAGCTGTCTAGGAGCCGTCCAATCTCGTGATTCTATATAAAAGTAATTACTGAAGTGTTCAGTATTCATGAGATATGTCGTTGCCTAGCCGAGAGACTATATATCTGCATGTACTCTAAGAGACAGTATTCTCAGTTAGAAATTCGATGAGAGAACTGTGTCTCGATACTCGCGTCTGATTGCTGGATCAGAAGTTCGTATAATTATGGGTTTACGATTTTAGGCTTTGTTGAAAATCCACCATCTACATTAAGTTCCCTGCTTAGTGATGAACAGTCGTGTTCCTCAGTCAGCATTAAATGGTGATTTTCCGGTTATAACAATATAAATAATTGTACTTAGTCATAAGTTAAAACTTTACCGGATTTTGATAGTACGAGCAAACCACGACTTGAATGAAGATCCCAGTGGCATGATAGAGCATCGTTCGATGAGCATAAATTGGTGTTGAACCTCTGATTTGGACGACGGGACCTTGGTCATTTAGGATTCACGGGCCGGGCCCAATAAGGAAATCCTTGTGAAATTAGGTTTTGGAAATAAAATTTGATATAAAAGGGAATTAATCCCTTTTTTTTGAAAACGTATGTTCGTTTGATCGTTAGTTTGAGAAACTAATAAAAATCCCTAATTTAGGAGAGAGTTTTTTATACATAGACCTAGGTCATAAAACTCATAAAACATTGTTAATGAGATTTCATGAGAACCAAGGTTATATCATAAAAGGAGTGAACATTCACTAAACCAAAATAAACCCTCGTTTTAAAGAATGTGGTTAGAGCATCCTATATTCATGAAGATGGTTCAAGATAGTTGGGAACAAGAAATACATGGTGATGATGCATTTATTTTTATGAAAAAACTTAAAAATCTCAAACAAATTATCAAAGAATAAAACTGGCAGGTTTTAGGTAATGTTAAGGTCAAAATTCAGGAAGCAGAAGATAATGTTAAAGAAAAAAATGATAATTTCAGATACTAATCCTCACACTGCATGATCAGGTTATTGCTCAAAATAAACTCAATTCAAGAGAAGTACAATACAGTACAATGAAGAAACAAAAATCCATAATTAAGTGGGTCATGGAAGGGTCTTGACATACTAATTTCTTTCATTCAAATGTTAAGATTAGGCAAACAAGAAATGCTATTTGTGAACTGGAGGAAGAAAATGGTAATTTGGTATCTGATCAAGCAAGAATTACTGACATATTAGTGATTTTTTTAACAAAGATTTAAAGCTCAAAATGTGGTTGTTAATGGCTCTATTCTTGAGGTCATACCTACTGTCATTACTGAATCTAATAAAATTTATGCTTGAAGTTATCCCTGAAGCGGAGGAGATAAAAGCAGCAGTTTTTGGAATGGATGGAGATAGTTTTTCAGGAATGTTTTACGAAGCATGCTGGGAAATTATTCGACATGACTTCATCAAAGTTGTTTAATACTGTTGGAACAGAAAGTACATTCCTAAAGGTATAAATTCTAATTTCTTGACTCTTCTGCCTAAAATTCAAGGAGCAAAAAAGCCCAATCAATTTAGACCAATTGGTCTTAGTAATTTCAGCTTTAAGGTTTTCACCAAAACCATATCTCTAAGGAGGGCCAGTCTTATGGATAAATTGGTATCTCCGCAACAAGTGACATACATTAAAGGGAGAAGCATTCATGATCAAATTATCTTAGCTTCTGAATTAGTCAATGAGATGAAGAAAAAAAGAATGAGAGGCAATTTATGTTTGAAACTTGATATTTCTCAAGCATATGATTTAGTAAGCTGGGATTTTTTTATTCAAAGTCCTTCAAAAATATGGCTTTTCTAAGGATTGGTGTCAGTGGTTGAAAGTGCTTTTATCATCTGCCGAAATATTTGTTATGGTCAATGGTGGACCAAATGGATTCTTCTCAATGCACAGGGGGCTCAAACAAGGAGATCCCTTTTTGTTTTTTTTAATGGAGGAAGTACTAAGCAAAGGTGTAAAAAAATTGGTGGAAACAAACGAGTTACAGCCAATGGTGACAAGAAATGGTATTGTCCTACATACTTGCTTTTTGCTGATGACTTATTCCTTTTCAGTAATGGTTCAAAGAAAAGCATACTTAATCTCTTACATCTACTTGAGGATTACCAAACTTTTTCTGGTCAAATCATTAATAAAGTTAAGAGCAAATGTTTTACTGATGGTTGTTATAATGTCAGAAAAGGTCAGATTGAAAACATGTTACAAATGGAATTAACATCATTCCCAGAAAAATATTTTTGAGTCATCATTCATCCAGGGAGAATCAAAATTGTTACTTTATGGCCAATGGTTGAAAAGATGCAAGAATATTTGGCAGTCTGGATAGGAAAACGTTTGTCTTTTCATGACAGATTGATTCTGATCAAACATGTGCTTAGTAGCATTCCTATATACAATATGGCTGTATATAAATGGCCATCTTCAATTATTAAGGAATGTGAAAAAATTTATGAGGAACTTTCTATGATCAGGATATGCTGAAGTTAAGAAATCTAAAACTATACCTTGGAGAAGGGTCTGTATACACCTTTTGCTGAAGGAGGTTTGGGAATTAAAATATTATCAAATGTTAATAAAGAATTATTAATGAAAATGATGTGGTAACTTACCAGCTCAAAATAAGAATGGTCATTATTTCTTGCAGCCAAGTTCAAAAATAAAAATGGACAATGGATAAAACAATGGAAACTTTCTTCTGTGTGGCCTGGCTTAAAATATGCTTGGAAATCTCTTAAATGTTATGTCAGATGGTTTATAAGCAATGGAGAGCACATTTCAGTTTGGTTTGATCTTTGAAATGGTGAATGTCCTATAATTGATATAATTGGTTTTACTGATTATGTCAATTCCAATTTGCAGATGAAGGTCAAAGATTTAATATAAGATAATGAATGGATTGTTCACATTGAATTACAAAATTTAATTCATTACCCATTGCCAATTATAAATGGTACTCAAGATGAAATGGTTTGGATTGGTGATATGAAGGGAACTTTTTCTACATCAGCAGCAGTTAACAAAGTCAGACATAGGGAATCAAAAGTTCAGTGTTGTAGATGGAGAAAAAATATTTGCTGGTTTTTACGGAATTAAGGAGACGACCGTACGGAGGAGACTCCTTGAACCGAGCGAAATGTTCAACCTCACACATATGCACTGCAAGAAGGGAGTGCTTTGAATTCGAGAGATCAATCTGTAGTACTCCGACCTAAACCAATACAATGGCCGTTCCAGAGTAAATTCGGTCACAAGAGAGGATAGGTCGATCTGTAGGAGGGAAGCTGTGAAATGTGTGGAATCAATGGTAATCAAAGATTGTACGTGTGTTATGTATTTTGAATAAGATAAGTTCTGAATGATTGAATCTCTGTTAAGAGTGATTACTCAGATGTTGAGTTGTTAATCTCGTGTTGTCTGTTTGACGTGAGATTCTTGTATATTCAATCATGATTCAGAGACTTATTTAAATTGCTGGAATTGTAGACACCATGATCCCATGAAGTGTGACAGTTGATGGAATCAAAGAGTGGGGAAATAGAAATCGTGTTTGAAACCAGTTGCTCATCGTGCGGAGACTTGGTCGATTTTCCATCCACTACTTTGTTAACTCCTTCAACTGATTTCACGACTTGCTCAAATTCCATCGTGTGTATGAACACATGTGAAGTAGACCTCCAGAACAAAACCCTAGTTAATATCCCCCCATGTGACACGATTGACGTCTCGTGGTTAATTAGTCAGTTGTTGACTTCATGGGACGATGAGTCCATGTATTTGCTGAGTTGAACATGATTTTGCAAAATATTCTGAGACTCATGAATTGAACGTGCTGTTGAGACAGAGGTATAATTCTCACGTTGATAGTTGAGACGAGCAAGTATTGCTCATTCGATAAATTGTTGAATATTGAGGGTTGAACCAATATTCCTTGGTTTGAGCAAATATTGCTCACCTGAGCAAGTGTTGCTCGTCTGATGAATTATTGGTAGTGTGACCAAAATAAAACATTAATTAGAATACTGATAGTTGAACCGAGTATAATAAAATGATGATCATGAGATCGTCGCAAAAAAATTATCGTTCGAATATGGAATTATGATCCTTGGACTCCGAAACCCTAATTTGATCAATTGATGACCAATTTGATGGTTTATTGAAAATTCATCCATGGAATGAAGGAGAGACCGGCTACATGGGATTAGGGATCGATCATGTAGCGTTCGTATGCTCGAGTGAGCAAATACCAAGATCTCTTGAAGAGTTGGTGAAAGAATGATCAAATGCTGGTTCAATCATTCCTCATACAATGCTCGTCTGAGCCTTAGGTGAAAAAACCTAATTAATCATGAAGAGGTGAGGGACCAACCAAGGGGTCATGAAACCGGCTCTGGATGGTCAGGGGAACGAATGACGATCACTCTATGAAAATTCCAAAATTATTTGGAGGAGTTTTGGACCTAATAAGTGCAACTAGGTCAAATCATGAAAATACGTGGGACCGGATCCATGCGAGCCAAAGAGCAAACCTTGGTCGGTCAAGGTAGCATGCTCACGTCGTCAAAACGTCTTTATCTCAGACTTGAGAATTTTGGTATTTTCTGGCGTGCGTTTGAGCAACCATTTGAGAAAATATGACAAAATCAGGGTTTTGCTGAAACTGAGGAAACTTCATGAGATGAAGGAAATTAATTATAAAATGAAGGAATGATGAAGCTTGGGACCGCTGAGGCCATGGCATGGCCGGCCGGTCAGTGACCACGGTCCCATGGTGCCTTTTCTAATTTTATATTATTTTTCATGATTTTATGAAAATATCATGATATCAAGGAGTTTGTTGAAATTAAGGAGTTTCCTTGAAGTGAAGGAGTTTCCATGGGATCAAGGAAACAAATAATATTAAAATAATAAAATAAGGGCGTGTGGGACCGTCTTTGAGCATGGTCGGCCGGTTGGGGCCCAGTCCCACGAGTTTCCCTAATTTTATATTATATTTTTCATGGTTTTATGAAAATACCATGTGATTAAGGAGTTTTCATGAGATTAGGGAAATATTAATAAAATAATAAGGAACCATGAGGTGTGGGGCCGGCCGGGATCAAGGCATGGACGGTTGGACAATAAACACAGCTCCACGACATTTTTCCCAATTTTATATTATTTCCTTGGTGAGAAGGAAACACCATGAAACTGAGGAGTTTCCTCAAAACGAAGGATATTTGTTCAAATGAAAGGATTTTCATAAGATCAAGGAAAATAACAAAAATATGATAAAATATAAAACTGGCGTGGGACTGGCCACGGCACGGCCGGCCGGCTAGTGGGCCCAGTCCCCCAGCGCATTTGTCAATATTTTATTATTTATTATTTTCTTTCCTATTTTGCATAGGTTCATCGTTTCGTCGTATTTTGAAATACTCGTTCATGCGTTCAGGTGATTGTTAGTGCATCATCGTCGAATACACTTGCACCTTTTGAGTCGGGGCTTACTCGAAGGTAACTCAGAGTGTCCGTGTAATGAGAATAAGAGGGATGTAATTTTGAGTTATATATTAGGTGTCTCTAGTTTTGGGTGTATTTAGCTTTCCTTTGCTTCAGACACATTTACTTTTTATCTAGGGTTTCTACATCTGTAAGAACTTGATTCAGTATTCAATAACCAATACACTACTTGAATCTGTTTCATCACCTTATCCTTCATGGTATCATATTATCAATAACCACTGATCTTGTTGGCCTCACAACTTTTATTCAATCATCTACACTGCTTCTACTCATATTAGATGGGTACTCCGATTGAAGCAGCTGCCGCCATTCCTGCTATTGTAGCTAATACTCAAGATATGAACAATCTAGTGAATCAATTTCAACAGAACAATCTACACTTAACACTACCCTTTCAGAATATAGCTAATTTTGTTTCTTTCAAACTTGATTCAACTAATTTCTTACTTTGGTGTCATCAGTTTGAGTCGATTTTGATGAGTACAAATCTGCTTCGATTTGTTTATGGAACCTATGTTGAACCTCCTACTCACATCACTGTCAATGGAGTTAAGACTATCAATCCTGAGAATCTAATTTTCCACCAGATGGATCGGTTTATCATTTCGTGTTTCAATGCTAGCTACCTTCTCCAAATATGTCTCTTCCAGCACTTTTGGTTTGACTACTTCAAAGCAGTATTGGGATTATCTTCGATCTGAATTTTCAGCTAGGAAAACATGTTAAGCTCCCATTTCAATCTTCAAAAAGAGTTTCTTCTCAACATCTAGCTCTTCTTCACTGTGATGTCTGGGGACCAGCACCAGTCCCTTCTGTTGAAGGATACAAATACTATATAGTTTGTATTGATGATTTCAGTTGATTTCATTGGATGTATCCCATGAATTTTAAAACTGATGCTCTCAAATGTTTTCAACACTTCAAGGATGTGAATGAAAATTTCTTATCCACTACAATACTAGCTTTTCAGTGTGATGGTGCTTATGAGCTGACTAAGGGATAATTTAGGAATTTTCTTGACTCTATGGGCAACACTCTGCGTATTTCTTGTCCTCACACTGAACAACAGAATGGAATCGCAGAAAGGAAGCATCGTCATATAACTGAGGTTTGCAACACTCTCTCTTTTAAAGATTGTCTTCCCAAACATTTTTGGTTTGATGCATTTCTTACAGCTACATTTCTAATCAATCGAACACCTACCGAAGTTTTGAACTTTCGTTCTCCTTTTGATGAAAACTCTTTTCCATTTTCTGAGTCTTTGGATCATGATTCTAGTTCTAATTCTTTGAGGTTGATGATATGATTAATCTCCCTATTTTTATTACGTCTATGCCTTTGATTACACCACCAATTGCTGACTCCTCACCACCTTCAGTCTCTTTACCAACTACAACTACAAGTGAACCTATATCTCACACAGACTCACCACCAGTCCCTGATATATCTACCACAACCTTCACTATAAGATCCAAGTCACCAGTGGAAAATAGAAGTTAAACCACTGTCAGGACAAGAAGTTATATCGCTAAAATGACTGTGTCCATCAGCTGCAATCTAGAAGTGGTTTTTCTCAAAACAACTGTGCCTGGCAAAGGTTTAATTTTTTGAAAAAACTACTTTCATTGACAGCAGATTGATTAGTACTGATAAACACAGTAGTTTTTATGGGTGATATTTTATTAAAAAAAATTGATATTGATTCTGCTGAATCTAAAGATGATTCTACTGAATCAAAAACCAAAAGTTGAATCACAATTAAATGAATAATGACTTTAAAACTGAATTCAACAAAATTTAATCGACAATGAATTTGGAACTCAATTTGTATTGAAAAGTGCATTCAGTTTACAATTTCAACTAATTAAAATACAACAAGTTCCAAGTCTGAAAAAACTGCTAACACTAAGTTGGAAAACCTTTACCAAGATTCATATTACAAACTTAAGATAACGAATTGGATCAACTCAGGACTGAGGTTCTACCATCAGTCCACCATTGAGAATCTTCCTATGACATCCAAGTCCAAGATGCTCAACCTAGTTTAAATCTTTGTAGCCGTTCACCATGACTCTTTGTAGTTCTTCTGACAGCAACCTTTGACTGTTGTACCAATTATATTGTTCTTTTTATTATAGCACCACACTCAGTTCAGTTGAAGAAAATTTTCAGAAACTACACAATTTCATCTTAATATTTATAAACAAAATACACAATTTCAGAGTTTAAATATTTCAAGGTTAATGCTCATAGATACATGTTTATATGATTATGAGCTATATAGTTCATGGAGAAAGATCTAAACTCATAGGGGATGTAAAACAGTTACTGCCAATGCTTGACTGAATGTATAATGAAGCTTAGCAAAAATGCACAGATATAAAAAAATTATGTTTATCTACATGAGTTCTTGCCGAGCCCCAATGCACAAGTTTTCATATAGATATTATGAAAAGCGTTGAACAAAGAGAAATTGAAAACTTATCTTCGAATTGGTGGTTGTTCAAATATGTTCCTGACCCTGCAACATCCTATTTCCTCACTGCAACTACTCTCCATTCAGAGTTCTGTTCAACTCCAACACTGAAACAACAAGAAATTTTAAGGATAGGAATATTATATGTTCTAGGTAAATCAAAAAACACAACAATTCCAATGGTATGCCGGCTAGGAACCAACAATGCATTTCACTATGCATGTGTAAGTAGGTAGTGCTTAAATTAATACAACGCGAATCTGGTAAACCATTTGCCAACAAATACACATTTAAACTAAAAAGGCATTCGGAAAACCAACTGGGTGTTGAAAGATTTAGTGGGTGGCTTAGTTTAGATGAAAAGTTGTCAACCTGCATTCCGGTACAAGAAAGAATCCCCAGATTCTCCATTTTTAGTTAACAAAGACAATAAAGAAGAGATGCGGAGAGTTGATTATTGATAAAACTGATAAACTACCTGGTCTCTAATATTAGCATAAGTACTCTTACATTGAACCTCCCCTGAACCTCAAACATCTCTTGAACCCAAACATGAAATGACAAATTAAATTGCAAGCCTTTTCGTACCAAATCGACCTGCTTTGCCAAACCTTCAAAAAGAAAGAGATACTACTAAGTTTAACTGAGCTCATGCAATACTATAATATCGTAGAAACAAATATCCATGTTAAGTAAAAACTTAAAGGCATGATGAAGAAACAAGATCTCAGAAACAACCCTATGCAAGTAAGTATCAGCAAAACCAGATATAGCATAATTAATTACAGTTGACGCGTTCAATGTCTATTCCTCTACTAACCAAATCCGTAGTTACAAGAACCCTTTAATTCCCATCCTTGAAACCGTTATAGAGAGTCAGCTTATGAAATATATTTTTTTTTTAAAAAATCCAATTTCAGGTATGCCTTCGCTTTTCTTTGAGATTTGATTTTCAGCAGTAAGGCATATCGAATTATGTTGTTAAACCTTAAAACAAAATATGAACCATTAATTTATAATAAACTACAATAATATACTTGTACAAAAACCAAATCACTAGCAAATTCACTAGGAACTTGCACCTTCATGCATACACGTCAATGTAACAAGCTCGAAAGTAATTAGATGAAATCTAAGAAAAAACATGTATACCTTTCTTCCTGAAACATTCCAGAATGGATGTAAATTGATGGGAAGTTGCAATCAACATGAGGCACTCGTTTTTTAGTATTCCTTGCGTGTCTTGACGTTAAAACTACCATTGAACACAACAACTTCAGTATCAGGCGGGTAAGTGCTGAACATCTCAAACTGTTGGCATGTCTGAGTTTTAGATATAAGCATCAACAAAAAATAATCAAAACCTTCATTACTAGAATAATCAAAAAAGGTTTGCGATATGAAAGTTTCTTATGAATGCAAACCTGGTAACCCAACTATGTCGTGTGAACACAAAATTAGAACAACATGTCCAGCAACACGCTCAATTTGCTTCACTGTCAAGAGGACAGAGAAAACAGTTTTTCCCGTCTCAGATTTTGCTTGCAAGATAACATCCATAACCAAAAATAGCTTGAGAAATGCATTCATGTTGAACTGATTGATAACCAACAGAATAATTAAAGTAGAAGAACCCGATCAATGAGTGCAACACTAGTATTATTACTTGCATATCAAATAATACACCTCAAAATATATTCCACTAATGTGAACTACAATTGCAAAGATAGTAGAATAAAACCACTGTAGCACCTACTCAACTTCAAGTACCAACATGACTAAATCAAAACTAGCATACTGAACCAAAATGCTCAAAACTTAATACAAGCAACACAAAGAAACAGCTAATCCAAATAAAAATTTGTTATATAAAAACGTGAAAGAGTAAAAGTAATGGAAAATTGCCTTCAGATGGATCAAATCCCAAATCGACAACTGCTCTCAAAATATCCGGCTTCAATGGAAAAACTTTGAATGCAGAACTGTGTATTCCAACATACTCCTGCACCATTCCAAAACATTCAAATTAGCCTCAAAACTTTGGAGCTTCAAATTCAACCTCCATATAAATCAAAAATCATATCAATTCACTCGCAAGATGTAAACTTTAAAAAATCCCAAAATTATTATCAATTTCACAGGAAAATTAGCTTTATAGAAAAATCAATCTCAAAATACCAAAACTACATCAATTTCATTCGAAATTTTTTTCATTTTTAGGGTTTTGAAAAACCCCAAAACAAGCTCAGTCTCAAAAGACCATTAAAAACCCCAAATCTAAGAATCAGATACAGAAACAGAAACTAAATAAAACCCATAATGGAAAATCTATCTATTATAGAAATTAGATTCCTTTCAAAGAACAGAGAAATCTTTCTAAGAACCCTAGATTTCTTCTCACAAAATACGTACGAGAGTTTCATTTGTGATGATCTCTTTGAAGAAGAAGAGAAATCAAAACCTAGTTCATAAGCGACTTACTGTTGTTATTGATAAAACAAATCGAATGAAACATAAAGAGTGATTAAGTTGTTAGAGGGAAGTAAAAGAAGAAATGAAGGAAGGCGGCCGAAGGAGTACTGCAGATCGAGATAGAGATAAAGATAAGAGGGAGGATTATAGAACTCACTCTCTGTATTTTTACAAAAATACCCCCTAAAGAAACAACTGTGTCAGAGACAAGTTTTATTAAAACGACTGTGGTTCACAGCACCTATAGTTACAGCTGCCCGACAACAGTGGTTTTCGTGAAGACCAGGAAGTGGTTAAAAATCCATTTTCCACTAGTGAGTCTGGTATCTCTAAACGCAAGCCATTACCTTCTGACTTTGTTGCACATCATTCTTCTACTTACACCTTACCAGTCTAAGAGGGATGTAATTTTGAGTTGTGTATTGGGTGTCTCTAGTTTTGGGTGTATTTAGCTTTCCTTTGCTTCAGACACATTTACTCTTTATCTAGGGTTTCTACATCTGTAAGAACTTCGTTCAGTATTCAATAACAAATACACTGCTTGAATCTGTTTCATCACCTTATCCTTCAAAAAGATTGTACAAAATTACAGGAGTATAAAGTTACCATAGGTATCTAAAAGCCACAGGCCTCAATTAAGTATATGAAAATTATTTGCTATTACTCTACACAAAACAGCAAATTCTGATCTTCACAAGTGGTAAAAAAAGCTATTAGACTCGTTCTAACTGCAAACATGCACGCAAAAAAAAAAAAAAAAAAAAAAAAAAAAAAAAAAAAAAACACGAAATCTGATTTCACCCCAATGAGTAAACAAGTTCCTTGGTGATTCTTCTTCCTCTGGCCAAGTAGTAATTTTTTTCCAATCCTTCTTGTGCTCTGGAAAATTGAAGATTATTCCACCATAATAAGGCTAACAATCTGAACCTAGAAACTGCTATTTCAATTCGCAGTGCAATACTGTTATATTATGTTCATTGAATGTGCGTTTAATTTCATCAGCCCAATCCAAGAACGTATTAGGACTCGAACAAGACCCGTGGAATTCTGGCAAATCATCACTTATAATTGTAGAATCGAACCATTTATCATAGGACATATCCATATGTAACCATTCATCATAAGGCATATCCATCTTTACCCATTCATCGAACTCATGCATGTTTGATTCGTACAAGTCCATGTTTAACTATAGCTCTCAACTACAAAAACAAAATCACAGACTTTTTTTGTTCTTGATCAACTCAGACCTAGTTTTGTTTCTGAAGTTCTTACTGCCTAGCTATGTCACCTTATATAGATGTAAAGGGAATTCTTTATATAGAAGTTACAAGAGTATTCCTATATATAGAAGTTACAAGAGTATTCCTAGTTTTGTTTCTGATGAGCTTTCACAAAATATAAAACGCGCTTAAAAAAATACCTTTCCTAATCCTGTAGTAACTCGGCCGGTGCCACAGGTTTCCTAATTTTGTAGTATCTCGGTGTTCATTCAAGTGACAATGAAAGGACATCTGCAGAGATACAACTCCTCTGAGAACTCCAATGTATCAAATTAATCTTGAAAGATGCGTTGTTAACCAGGAACACCAAGTGGCAAAGTTGAAATTGTTGCATGCCACTTGTCCCCTGAATGAGTTCAGATACACCGTTTCTTCCTTCGAGATGTTCACCAAAACAAAGATATGGTTAAAAATAAAAAACTGGAATTTTACAATATTGATTGACTGATCTTTTGCATCATGTACTCATAACATCGACCTTTTCTTTGTTTTTTATACACCTCTGCGTACTTATATACAACTCTAACCCAAGAAAAATATACGGGGAGGCAGACCATATAATCCTACGGATAATCCCAAGATTTTTACAGTGTATGTGCAGTAGTTTGTACTATAAACCTGAACATGGGAAAATGCAGGTCTATGGTGTACCCCTAAACTCAGCAGAAGAACATGGAGTTCCGGACATTTGGATGAAGTCGTGGAAGCTCTTGAAATGGAGAATTTGATGCAGAAAAATCTCCAGATTTTATGAACTGGGCCATCTGTGAAGCTGCATGATGAGCATAACAAATCGGTGCAACTGAGGAATGACAATGAAAGATGAGAGAAATATACGTCAAAACACATCAAGGTCACTGAGAATGTTACAGATATAAGACATAATGGGCCATGGTATGATGACTTGAAAACATGAATTCTTGTAATATAGTATAAGTTGGACGATGGAAAGTAATTCGTGATGTTTAGAGGATGAAGTTAGTCTTAAAAACATGAAACTCTTGTTAAGTCGGTTAGCTAGACAATTCTAAAGTCAGGTAAGTGCTGCCTACAAATAGTCCCATGGAATAACAATTGTACTCGAGCAAGACATAACGACGACGAGTCCAAGTTTAAGTATAAGAGTCTTGCTTCACTAAGATCCACTCCGGAAGCCAGAAGCTCTGTACGAGTTGTTGTGTTGAAAAGTTAATATTGTTTTCGCAGGATTTTTTTTTTTTTATCTCAAGAACATTAGGGAAAAAGTTAATATTGTTTTCCGCAAGAACATCTAAGCGGTTATAGGTGTATTGAGAAGAATTTTCTATGCTTGAGATTTAGCTCCAAAACTTTGATAAAAATGAAAATTTCGTATTCCCTCAAATTTTAGATAGGGAAAAAAAAGAATATAGCTAAGTACTGTTCTCTCTACTTTTCTGAACATCGATCATATAAACAAACAGAAACATCATGGCTAAAATTTCATTAATTCTTCTCATACTGAATTCGATTTATTTATTTATTTTGGAAAGAAATGTTTCATTTTCGATAACCTTTTTCCCTAATTTTCACTAATTTTTTTTAGCCCTCCTGGGTTCACTTTCAATGCAAACGGTGTCTTGAATGGATATTCACAATAATAACATTTTGATGCGCGGGCATATAAAGGAAAATAAACATAACTTGTAACTCAATGTAATAATTTTTTAACAAAAATAAAATGCATCTTTCTTATAGCTGATCAATAAACTTCTTTGGCCGGAAGTGACCTTTAGGGGTAGCTACGGCGCCCTTCCTCTTCCCGCGATGGATACTACTAAGTCTATAGCTATCATCATCTGATGATCCTATAAATATCTTTACATTTTCTTCTCCTAGTGCTCGCATTGAGACGAAGCTGTTGACATGCATTAGTGGTAACCGTATTGGCTTTGTCCCCCTATGTTTACATCTCCAAGTCTTTTCTGAAGTTGTTGTCTCTAGGCTATACCGAAGCATGTGTCCCCAATGATCGATTATAATTGCTTCCTTATTCGTAAGGAAAAATAACCTATGATGTTGGTACTTGAATTCATCAATTTCAATATTTAACTCTTTACTCCAACTGTACTTCGTGTAGCGCTCTTTTTCGTAACTAAGAGTACTGGGATCTCCCTGCATATTCTTTTTTAAAAACCATATACCGGCAGAACCTTCACTTGAATTTTTACAAACAAGACATAAAAAACCATTGGAAACACATAGACTCTGAGTACTATGGGGGGACAAACCAGGTAGTGTAGGAAGCGAGCAGAATTTTTCATCGGCTAAATTGAAGGCCACTATATCTTTTGCCCCATTACAGAGCCAATGAAGAGCACCATTTACGCAAACACTCCCAACTGCATGGTCTGCATTATTTGATAACACACGGTAACTGGTTTCTTCTAGATTTGTCCATCCTTTGCCGCTACCAAGTGTATATACGGCTACTTGTCCACGAGAGTACGACCTGTACATACGTCCACTTCTGCTTGCAGGATCATAAGGCTTGAGCTTATTATTGTAAGCATAAGATACTCGAACAACCTTGTATTTATCAGTTAAAGGATGGTAACCAAATCCATGTACAAAGGAAATTCCATCATACTTTTCCTTTGCTATTCTTGGAAGGTACACCAGTTCACGGGTGATCGGGTTACATATATACGAAGGTTCACTAGTCTTACCAGATGAATTAGATGATAAACAAATCAGTCCGTTACACGAACCGACATATCCAGTTACGTCTAAGGGTATACTGAGGTTGATCATCCTTTTGTGGAAATTTTGCTGCTGTTTGCCGTCTTTCTCCTGCGTAAGGTATTCTGCATAATAGAGATTGTGACGCTTAATGAAAACGAAGTTAAGCATCTTAGACTCGGAACTTAATTGTTGCGGCTTCTGGTCTAGTAATCCGCCACCGTTACATCGAAGATGCAAGTACGCAAAATATGTATACTTTTGCAAATCGAGGAAAGCATTGTTCCAAGCTTTGCATACTCGTCTACACGCTAGTACTGACTCAACTGGTAACCAAGATAATATGGCCAATTTGATTTCGAAGGGGAGGCTGTTCAGAAGGTTTTCCTCCATCTCCATCTCCATCTCCATCTCCATCTATCTTAATATGGCTTAAAGCTCGCTAGGGTTATGAATCCTATATATATTCTGCTAATGAACCCATTTTATGCAAAAGCCCTCAATTAGCCGGATATCCGGATCCGCATCCGGTTGAGGTTTTCCTACAGTCCCATGAGCCACCTAACCAGTCCATTACACTAATAAGTCCGGATACAGGACCCGTGGTATGTTCCTATGCAGAATGTACCTACAGATTTTGCAAGGAAATTAATACTTGATTGAAATTGTATATTTAAATTATTTGAAAGATGGTGATGTTTGTGCATGCAAGTTTATTGATACGAAAAATTTCAGAATCCTAGTTCATATTTTTTAGAATTTGCGTTGCTTGCAATCGGGAAACTCCCATGTTGCTAAATATTTCTCATGAGTGATGTTCAATTTTCAGGTTTAGAGATGTGACTTGATCTAAATTATCGTTCTGTGGGTGTTATGGATCACTGGACTCAATTAAGTATATGAAAATTATTAGTTGTTAAAAGGTAAAAACTGCTAGACTCATTCTACAAAAAACAATAATTCTGATTTTTGAACTTTCACTTTCCCATACAAGTGGTAAAAAAGCTAGTAGACTAATTCTACCTGCAAACAAAAAATCCGATTTCACCCCAATGAGTAAACAAACCCCTTGCAGACAAAAATTTAATTTCTGGCTTGGATCGGCTGAGTCACGTTCTGCAAATCGGGCGATCAACTCAGTGAAAAATTCCAAACTGCTCTCTTCATTTTTTCGAGTTCAGATCCATTAATTTCAGGTGTTTTCTTTGGTTTTAATTCTTGTTTTTATCAAATCCTTATGATTAATAATCATTAATTCAGGTGGATTCATGGATTCTGGTCTGAAATCCACCTGTTCTGATGATTCTCATTTAGATAAATCACAATCTAATTCAGAAATGTCTTCATCAAAAGCTCCATCAATAGAATTGCCTGATGATTTGTTTGAAGAAGATTTAAATCCATGGAAATTTTCACTTATAGGAAGATTAAATTTACAGGAAATCAAATTTGTAGATGCAGCTGTTATCTTAAAACAACAATGGAAGCTAATTGGGGAATGTAAACTCATACCATTGGGAAGAGGTTTCTTTACTATTAAGTTCGATAATGAGATTGATCGTAGATCATAAAAGCTGGTCAATGGGAAGTTCTAAATCAGGTTCTACAGGTAAGAAATTTGAGTTCAAATTTTAGACCATCTAATGAGCGTACTTCTAAGGCTCAAGTTTGGGTTTAGAATTCTGGAAGGAGAAAATATTATTCAAAATCTGCAAAGAGATTGGAACACCTATTAAAATTGATGCTGCTACTGCAAATTGTGACTCTGGGTATTATGCAAATGTTTTGGTTGAGATGGATTTCGCTCAGCCAATTCCTAATACAATTTGGTTTGGTACAAAATATGGAGGATTCTTTCAGGATATCCCAATTCCAATTCTTCCAAAATACTGCCATCATTGCAAAATTATTGGCCATTTAACTGCAGATTGTAGAATTGGACAAGCCAAAAGTAATACTGAAGGCAGTGTTTCACAAAGGCATAAAGGAAGTGTAGAATTGCCTCAAACTCCTTTTGATATATGTGACAGATCAGAAGTAGAAAATTCTCCATTAAAGGTACAAGCTAGTACTTCCAACTCAATTCACCAGCCACATTCAGTAGAAGACTCACTAGTCACTAATATTACAACTCCAGTTACACAACATAATTCAAGTTCTATCAACCCTAGTTTTGAATTCTGATGATAACAAGGAAGAGGAGGATATAAGTAATGAAGAATCTACTGTTGAGATAGCTCCCCAACAATTACTTCAAATTGTTGAAGTTACTGAACTTGAAAGTAGTGTTGTTAAATTTATTGATGCTGGCACAGGACATGTAACATTAGAATCTATTCCTTTTACTTCTTGGTCATCAGTGGTTCAAACTTTTGCAGGAAAAAAGAGCTCAAATTAATATGCTAATGACACTAAGTTGAGTAATAACTCAAATGTACATGATAGTCTTGTTTCAAAGAATGTTAATGAGGTTGTTAAGAATGTTATTCCTGGTAATAATTCTGGTGGAAATATAGTTAATCCAGTTGTTCATAAGTACACTTTTAGAAAAACAATGGTAAGGGAGGTCCAGAAAACCTCAATCTCAAACCATAAAAGTTCTCTTTTGGAACATAATGGGCCTTAAAAGACTTAGGGCTCAACAAAAATTACACTCTTTAGTTAATCAATTTAATCCATCACTTGTTTGGATTGCTGAACGAAAAATTAAGTGTTGTTCTTCTTTTGGTAGTAAACTAAACTTGCCTGGTATGCAATATATGGTAATTCAAAATGATACTAATGATCACAAGAGCAATATATAGTTATTTTTGGAGTAGGTCAATTGCTACTCCTAATATTGTTTCTATTACAAGTCAAATGATTACAATGGTTGTAGGGGAAGTGTTGGTATCCGGTGTGCATGCTCATGTTAATGTGGTCCAAAGAAGATATTTATGGGATGAAATGCTAGTTATTAGTGAATTCAAGAAATCTTGGGTTGTTTTAGGTGATTTTAATGCAATTATATCCATGGAAGAAAAGGTAGGTGGCAGGTCTCCTTCAAGAAGATCCATGATTGACTTCAATGATTGTTTAAATGCATGTGAATTAATGCAGCCTCCTAAGATTGATCTGGATTTTTCATGGTCCAACTGTCATCAAGGTAGCAAGAGGATTTTATGTAATCTTTATAGAGTTGTGTTCAATATGAAATGGCTGCAAATACATAGTGATTGGGGATACAAGGTGGGTCTCAGAATTGCTTCTGATGATGCACCATTATTAGGTGAGTGTGCAAGTGTTCCAAAGCCAAAAAATGTCCCTCTAAGGTTTCAGAAAATGTGTTTAGAGCACCCTATATTCATGAAGATGGTTCAAGATAGTTGGGAACAAGAAATACATGGTGATGATGCATTCATTTTTATGAAAAAACTTAAAAATCTCAAACAAATTCTCAAAGAATAGAACTGGCAGGTTTTAGGTAATGTTAAGGTCAAAATTCAGGAAGCAGAAGATAATGTTAAAGAAAAAAATGACAATTTCATATACTAATCCTCACACTGCATGATCAGGTTATTGCTCAAAATAAACTCAATTCAAAAGAAGTACAATACTGTACAATGAAGAAAAAAAAATCCATAATTAAGTGGGTCATGGAAGGGTCTTGAAATACTAATTTCTTTCATTCAAATGTTAAGATTAGTCAAACAAGAAATTCTATTTGTGAACTGGAGGATGAAAATGGTAATTTGGTATCTGATCAAGCAAGAATTACTGACATATTAGTGATTTATTTAACAAAGATTTAAAGCTCAAAATGTGGTTGTTAATGGATCTATTCTTGAGGTCATACCTACTGTCATTACTGAATCTAATCAATTTATGCTTGAAGTTATCCCTGAAGCGGAGGAGATAAAAGCAGCAGTTTTTGGAATGGATGGAGATAGTGCACCCGGACCTGATAGTTTTTCAGGAATGTTTTACGAAGCATGCTGGGAAATTATTCGACATGACTTCATCAAAGTTGTTCAATACTGTTGGAGCAGAAAGTACATTCCTTAAGGTATAAATTCTAATTTCTTGACTCTTCTGCCCAAAATTCAAGGAGCAAAAAAGCCCAATCAATTTAGACCAATTGGTCTTAGTAATTTCAGCTTTAAGTTTTTCACCAAAACCATATCTCTAAAGATGGCCAGTCTTATGGATAAATTGGTATCTCCGCAAAAAGTTACATACATTAAAGGGAGAAGCATTCATGATCAAATTATCTTAGCTTCTGAATTAGTCAATGAGATGAAGAAAAAAAGAAGGGGAGGCAATTTATGTTTGAAACTTGATATTTCTCAAGCATATGATTCAGTAAGCTGGGATTTTTTTATTCAAAGTCCTTCAAAAATATGGCTTTTCTGAGGATTGGTGTCAGTGGTTGAAAGTGCTTTTATCATCTGCCGAAATATCTGTTATGGCCAATGGTAGACCAAATGGATTCTTCTCAATGCACGGGGGGCTCAAACAAGGAGATCCCTTTTTGTTTGTTTTAATGGAGGAAGTACTAAGCAAAGGTGTAACAAAATTGGTGGAAACAAACAAGTTACAGCCAATGGTGACAAGAAATGGTATTGCTCATACATACTTGCTTTTTGCTGATGACATATTCCTTTTCAGTAATGGTTCAAAGAAAAGCATACTTAATCTCTTACATCTACTTGAGGATTACCAAACTTTTTCTGGTCAAATCATTAATAAAGTTAAGAGCAAATGTTTTACTGATGGTTGTTCTAATGTCAGAAAAGGTCAGATTGAAAACATGTTACAAATGGAATTAACATCATTCCCAGAAAAATATTTTTGAGTCATCATTCATCCAGGGAGAATCAAAATTGTTACTTTATGGCCAATGGTTGAAAAGATGCAAGAATATTTGGCAGTCTGGATAGGATAACGTTTGTCTTTTCATGACAGATTGATTCTGATCAAACATGTGCTTAGTAGCATTCCTATATACAATATGGCTGTATATAAATGGCCATCTTCAATTATTAAGGAATGTGAAAAATTTATGAGGAACTTTCTATGGTCAGGAGATGCTGAAGTTAAGAAATCTAAAACTATACCTTGGAGAAGGGTCTGTATACACCTTTTGCTGAAGGAGGTTTGGGAATTAGAAGATTATCAGATGTTAATAAAGCATTATTAATGAAAATGATGTGGAAACTTACCAGCTCTAATGAAAAATGGTCATTATTTCTTGCAGCCAAGTTCAAAAACAAAAATGGACAATGGATAAAACAATGGAAACTTTCTTCTGTGTGGCATGGCTTAAAATGTGCTTGGAAATCTCTTAAATGTGATTTCAGATTGCTTATAAGCAATGGAGAGCACAATTCAGTTTGGTTTGATCTTTGAAATGGTGAATGTCCTATAATTGATATAATTGGTTTTACTGATTATGTCAATTCCAATTTTCAGATGAAGGTCAAAGATTTAATATAAGATAATGAATGGATTATTCACATTGAATTACAAAATTTAATTCATTACCCCATTTCCAATTATAAATGGTACTCAACATGAAATGGTTTGGATCGGTGATATGAAGGGAACTTTTTCTACATCAGCAGCAGTTAACAAAGTCAGACATAGAGAATCAAAAGTTCAGTGTTGTAGATGGGGCAAAACGATTTGCTGGTTTTTACGGAATTAAGGAGACGACCGTACGGAGGAGACTCCTTGAACCGATCGAAATTTTTAACCTCATACATATGCACTGCAAGAAGGGAGATCAATCTGTAGTACTCCGGCCTAAACCAAGACAATGGTCGTTCCAGAGTAAATTCAGTCACAAGAGAGGATGGGTCGATCTGTAGGAGGGGAGCTGAGAAATATGTGGAATCAATGGTAATCAAAGATTGTAGGTGTGTTATGTATTTTGAATAAGATAAGTTCTGAATGATTGAATCTCTGTTAAGAATGATTACTCAGATGTTGAGTTGTTAATCTCGTGTTGTCTGTTTGACGTGAGATTCTTGTATATTCAATCATGATTCAGAGACTTATTTATATTGCTGGAATTGTAGAAACCATGATCTCATGAAGTGTGACAGTTGATGGAATCAAAGAGTGGGGAAATGAAAATCGTGTTTGAAACCAGTTGCTCATCGTGTGGAGACTTGGTCGATTTTCCATCCACTACTTTGTTAACTCCTTCAACTGATTGCACGACTTTCTCAGATTCCATCGTGCGTATGAACACACGTACCGTAGACCTCCAGACCAAAACCCTAGTTAATATCCCCCCATGTGACACGATTGATGTCTCGTGGTTAATTAGTCAGTTGTTGACTTCATGAATTCATGGGACGATGAGTCCATGTATTTGCTGAGTTGAACATGATTTTGCAAAATATTCTGAGACTCATGAATTGAACGTGTCTTTTGAGACAGAGGTATAATTCTCACGTTGATAGTTGAGGCGAGAAAGTATTGCTCATTCGATAAATTGTTGAATATTGAGGGTTGAACCAATATTCCTTGGTTTGAGCAAATATTGCTCACCTGAGCAAGTGTTGCTCGTCTGATGAATTATTGGTAGTGTGACCAAAATAAAACATTAATTAGAATACTGATAGTTGAACCGTGTATAATAAAATGATGATCATGAGATCGTCGCAAAATTATTAGCGTTCGAATATGGAATTATGATCCTTGGACTCAGAAACCCTAAATTGATCAATTGATGACCAATTTGATGGTTTATTAAAAATTCAGCCATGGAATGAAGGAGAGACCGTATACATGGGATCAGGGATCGACCATGTAGCGCCCGTATGCTCGAGTGAGCAAATACCAAGATCTCTTGAAGAGTTGGTGAAAGAATGATCAAATGCTGGTTCAATCATTCCTCATACAATGCTCGTCTGAGCCTTAGGTGAAAAACTTAATTAATCATGAAGAGGTGGGGGACCGACCAAGGGGTCATGAAACCGGCTATGGATGGTCATGGGAACGAATGACAATCACTCTATGAAAATTCCAAAATTATTTGGAGGTGTTTTGGACCTAATACGTGCAATTAGGTCAAATCATGAAAATACGTGGGACCAAAGAGCAAACCTTGGTCGGTCAAGGTAACATGCTCACGTCGTCAAAACGTCTATATCTCAGTCCTGAGAATTTTGGTATTTCCTGGAGTGCGCTTGAGCAACCATTTGAGAAAATATGAAAAAATCAGGGTTTTGCTGAAACTGAGGAAACTTCATGAGATGAAGGAAAATAATTATAGAATAAAGGAATGATGAAGCGTGGGACCACTGAGGCCAAGGAATGGCCGGCCGGTCAGTGACCACGGTCCCATGGTGCCTTTCCTAATTTTATATTATTTTTCATGATTTTATGAAAATATCATGAAATCAAGGAGTTTGTTGAAATTAAGGAGTTTCCTTGAAGTGAAGGAGTTTCCATGGGATCAAGGAAACAAATAATATTAAAATAATAAAATAAGGGCGTGTGGGACCTTCTTTGAGCATGGTCGGCCGGTTGGGGCCCATTCCCACGAGTTTCCTTAATTTTATATTATATTTTTCATGGTTTTATGAAAATACCATGAGATTAAGGAGTTTTCATGAGATTAGGGAAATATTAATAAAATAATAAGGAACCATGAGGTGTGGGGCCGGCCGGGATCAAGGCATGGCCGGTTGGCCAATAAACACAGCTCCACGGCATTTTTCCTAATTTTATATTATTTCCTTGGTGAGAAGGAAACACCATGAAACTGAGGAGTTTCCTCAAAACGAAGGATATTTGTTCAAATGAAAGGATTTTCATAAGTTCAAGGAAAATAACAAAAATATGATAAAATATAAAACTGGCGTGGCACTGGCCACAGCACGGCCGGTCGTCTAGTGGGCCCAGTCCCCCAGCGCCTTGGTCAATATCTTATTATTTATTATTTTCTTTCCTATTTTGCATAGGTTCATCGTTTCGTCGTATTTTGAAATACTCGTTCGTGCGTTCAGGTGATTGTTAGTGCATCATCGTCGAATACACTTGCACCTTTTGAGTCGGGGCTTACTCGAAGGTAACTCAGACGCCCGTACGTTGAATATTTATTACTAACCCATGGAATTCTGCTGGGAAGAACCATAGATTGAAGTAACGAAATATTACGAAAATATTTGAATATTTTCAGAAATTCAGTGGATGAATCCAAGAATTTAGGAATAATTAATTGATGGCTCTATACTAGTACGATCGTCTAAGAGCATTAATTATTCTGAGCGACATGAGCTAGTTGAAGCGTCATATCCTTTATACAGTCAGGGAAAACTGTTGTTTGTATCCTGAAGACGTTATTGCTCTATACTAGCAGGAAAGCTGTCTAGGAGCCGTCCAATCTCGTGATTATATATAAAAGTAATTACTGAAGTGTTCAGTATTCATGAGATATGTCGTTGCCTAGCCGAGAGACTAGATATCTGCATGTACTCTAAGAGACAGTATTCTCAGTTAGAAATTCGATGAGAGAACCGTGTCTCGATACTCGCGTCTGATTGCTGGATCAGAAGTTCGTATAATTATGGGTTTACGATTTTAGGCTTTGTTGAAAATCCACCATCTACATTAAGTTCCCTGCTTAGTGATGAACAGTCGTGTTCCTCAGTCAGCATTAAATGGTGATTTTCCGGTTATAACAATATAAATAATTGTACTTAGTCATAAGTTAAAACTTTACCGGATTTTGATAGTACGAGCAAACCACGACTTGAATGAAGATCCCAGTGGCATGATAGAGCATCGTTCGATGAGCATAAATTGGTGTTGAACCTCTGATTTGGACGACGGGACCTTGGTCATTTAGGATTCACGGGCCGGGCCCAATAAGGAAATCCTTGTGAAATTAGGTTTTGGAAATAAAATTTGATATAAAAGGGAATTAATCCCTTTTTTTTGAAAACGTATGTTCGTTTGATCGTTAGTTTGAGAAACTAATAAAAATCCCTGATTTAGGAGAGAGTTTTTTATACATAGACCTAGGTCATAAAACTCATAAAACATTGTTTATGAGATTTCATGAGAACCAAGGTTATATCATAAAAGGAGTGAACTTTCACTAAACCAAAATAAACCCTCGTTTTAAAGAATGACGATAGCACGAAGGAAAAAATATTTTTTTTTATATATAGACTTGTGTCCAGTGATAAAATTTTGTTTATGAGCTTTCATGGAAATCAAAACTTTATCTTATAAGGTGTGAGCTTTCACAAAAATTGAAATAAACCTTCGTTTTAAAGACGGACGATGATACGAAGGAAAAGATTTTTTTTATATAAGATCGTGATCTGTCTACGAAAAATATTTTTGTATACAAAACCGAGACATTCTCACGGATTTTTTTTTTCATGAGTTATCACTCACAAAATAAAAACGTGAATTATTGTTCATGTTTTTGTAAACATATATTTTCAAAAACCCAAGTTTGATTTTGAGTAATATTCAAAGTAAACAATTATTTATGATGAAATAATGTTTTAGTTTTCATAATTCCATGGTGAATGTTCACACGGTAGAAATGTTCATGATTTTATGGAAATCTGAGTTTCGTTCTTTTTTTGTAGGTTTCGAAGAGACGAACGATTTTTGAGGTGTTTAACTCTCGCATTACTATCAGTATTGTTAGTGGAATCGTGAAAAGGTAAGAGTTAAGAATTACCATTTTGTAGATGCTAGTATTTCCATTTGCATGATTCCATCATCTTGTTGAATTTCATATCTGGATGATGTACTGAAGTAGAATGCACTGTGAATTTCACAGCTACTACGCAAAGATGTGTGTTTATGATGATATCTCCAGAGATGAAACATGTATGGATGAGACTTCCGTTGGTGAAGAAGAGTATGAATCCCCTGGAATTAAGAATGTCCCGAGTGTGGATGATGCATTTTTTGAGGTTCAGAAGGAAGATGAAAAACATTTCAAATCTCCAGCATATCGTCTTCTGATAAATCCCAGAAATGTTACTCAGAAGAAATTAGTGACTCCTAAGACAGTGATCCGGTTTTGCCTTGAACGAGGGATCTTCTTTGTATCAATCATAGAGTTTAAGCTTTCTCGACGACCTTTGGAAAAATTCTCTGGATGGGCAACACATATGATGGGTTTCCCTCATGTCAGGGTTATACTCGATCAGGCGCAAGTGACGAGAGCTATTCAGGCTTCTGGAGACTTATTTATTTTTCATGATGCGAGAGGTATTGTGGCTCTACTTGCTCGTTGGTGTATTCCCACTCACACCTTCATATGTAGATGAGAGAGTTTACCATTACCTTAAAGGATGTGGCTGCTTTGATGCATCTCCCAATCAAGGGCAATATCCCTGGGGGTTTTTTAGATGAGGAGACTGCAGTTTCTAACATCTTGACAGTTGTAATGGAGGAAGTGAATAAGGCGTCTCGCAGTAAAGGATGCTATGCTCACTGGTTAACACGCTGGTGGCCAAAAGACGAGGTTTCTGATAGTCCCATCGACGGTATGTTACCCATTGTTATTTTTTTATGTTTATGGTTGTCCAAAGACATATTTGAAGACAGTGGAAACTTTTTGAAGCCCTTCGTTATCCCCTTTGCTATCAAGATGGCTCAAGGTGAGAAACTTCCTATAGGTAGCTTATTCCTGGGTTCTTTGTATTCTAACTTGGACTCCTTGATAATAGACTCCATTGTGTCGAATGGCTTTATGAATATTGAGTTCTATGAGAACATGATGTTTCTTCAAGCTTTGATGTGGGAACACTTCAAGAACTATGCACTTATTCCACGTAATATTTTGCAAGGACCGAATGTTGATGCTCGTCACATCTTCTCTGAGAAAGATAATGCCAGGATCATGCACTGGTCTACAAAGCAGCCCCGGTCTAAAGCACGCATCATTGATGTGTTAGATGATGAATATGAGTTCAACTTCCGCCCGTGGGTGTCAGTTCCTGCTTGTGTTTCTTAGCCGAAAACTTTCAATACTGGAGAGAGTGTGGTTCTGACTTCTGGTGCGAATCTGAATGATGGCGAGAGATCTTTCATGTTGAGTTGCACCCCCGGTCATTTTCTATCATCCATGTATGGAGAGTTTTCAGTGGAGGAATATAACATTGATAGGGTGTATCGACATATGGATATGGATCAGTGTGTTCCAACTATACGGAGAAGGAAGCCATCAGTTGAGCAGCTTATGACTCATTTGGACCAAACTCATGTGGAAGGAAGTAATTACTGGTTTCCTTGCTCCGAGATATTTTCGTATGTAACTCCAGGTTATGTAGACTTTTGGGATCAACAACTTGAGTGGTTGCATGAATTCGTGATGGTTAGTGAGCCTCCAGTGAAGGATCCCCCTTCTACTGAGATGATTTCTGGTCGACCAAGATTGAAGTATCTCTCTGGTGATAAACGAAAATCGTCTCCATGATGTTCTCAGGTATGTTTCTTCATATAATCTTCATGAAATTATGAGAACGGTATTCTAATTATGTTACTGAGTTTTATCACAGGACGGTCGTAATGTAAGACCTCGAATCCGTGTAGATTTCTAAGAAACTGAAGCGATTGTTCGCGGCGGAGAAGGAAGGAACAAAAGTTATAAGTTGTTACCTAATACCGTAAAGTCCCCAGTTGGTTCTTTGGTGAGTTCTCAGTATTTCCCTTGTTGTGACTTTTTTTCGCCCACATTATTAGGATCATCAAACCAATGTTGTTATTCCGTTGCAGAATTTTACTCCATCAAGTATCGACGGTCTTCGGTTTTCTGCTACTAAGCAAACAATTCCTGATTTGAGCGATGAAGAAGAAGCCGTAAGTATTTATTCGCGTATTAAATTATGATGCTTTATAGATAAAATGTTGATTGTTGAGGATGTATCCAGGAGGATGTCGTCATGGAGACGGATAGTGCTGATACCCGGCCATCCTATTAGAATAGAGACGAAAGCACTTCCAAAGATTCGGAGCCGAATAGAAGTAATGAGCCTTTTGTCGTTAACACGGACAATCCCAATTCCTTGAATACTTCGGAGACCCCCCAAGTAAGTACATGTCATGTATCCTCTTCATGGAAGTATGAAAGTGCTGATTTTTTAACGAATGAATGAGAATCCATGCGTGTACACGAAAAATTTAGTCGAAATTTGTCATCAGAAAATTCAGAACTCAGTTTTTTAGCAAAAACGCCGTAAAACCTTCATCTGGAGTCGGATTTTCATGATTTGCATATGCATATTCAATCCCGGAAAATTTCCAAGCTTTAAGACAAAAGCTTTTTAAGTTTTGAGCATGTTCAGGGCCTGAAAAAAGCGAAACAGTAAACTTCTAGGAGACTTTCAGAACTTTTTCAGATGGTATGTTGCTCAATGTTGTGACCACATCTCCTAGCTTGTTCATCGGATTGTCATGAAATTTTGATACGCTGTAGAGAACATCCATACAAAGAGAATGGTATACAACCCATCCTCATATTCCTTGTATATTGCTCCCGGTTTGTCTTTTAGTATAGAGCAGAGTGCAGTTTTTCAGACGAGGTTACCGTAAAACGTATTTTCATGATTTTCATGCTATTTGCTCGTGTCTTGGGTGTATAATGATGAACTTTTATGATGTTGCATTTCTTGTATACTGTATTTTATAATCTCACTTGGTTTCATGCTTAAATGACTCTAACCTCATTTAATCTTCGTATTAGGTGTCAAATACCGAAGTTGAGGATATTGAAACCAATGAGGATAACTCAAACTGCCCTGGAGTTATTGATGAAGAGACAACCATCCAAGAAATTCAAGGCCATGATAAGGTTTTCACTTAAGTTATGGAAACCCAGATTGTTGCTGCTTCAGTGATAGAAGAAAACGAAACACCAGTAGTGAATACTGAAGAAACTGTTGTCCCGATTGTAAAAGCTTCTCCAGTAATTAAGAACCGTATAGTAGTGCATGAATATCCAAGTGCAGGAGTTTCTATTGATCCTCTATTGGATGCTTCACTCCCGTATCATGAACTAGTTGGTGGAATCAGCGTTCCCATTAGATATGCAGGCTTGTACGAGAAAATATGGAAGAAGTTTGGTCATCTGATTGTTAACAGGGATCCTGGACGTGCTTATGCTTTAACAATGCAAGCAGGTATTATCTTGTGTGTCGTAAGTGATGTATGCACTAGGATCAGAAATACTGTGTCTTCAGATATACTCTTTGATTGAGAGTTTAACTTGGAGAATTCAGAAAGACTTGGCTTCAATGTGAAGTGGCTACGTAAGCAAATGAACGCTATCAAGGACTCATGTGAGAACAACATACCCGTTTCAAATGATGCTGTGATGGATAAAGAAGACAAGATTGCCAGACTGGCTGAAGAGTTGAACAAGGAGAAGGCGGTTTTGCAGGTCTTGAAGGATACAGAGGAGCGAAAATCCTTTTTTGCTGATTTTCTTTGATTTTCTTGAACTTCTGAAATTATGAGAGATGTGACGTTTTTATTTGGGTTTTGATATTAGCTGGTTTTGGATTGGTAGATGGTTAAGGATTTTCTTTTGGATTTGATAGAGATTTTCTTTTAAGAAATATAAACTGAATTTTGATAAATTGCTGAATTCAAATACTGATTGCAAGTATTGCAAACGTTTTGGAGGAATTGAAATACAATGAAATAAAATCCTAAATGCCAAATCCAGACGCCATGAATGCTCAAACGCCCAGTACCTCAAATGCCTAATAATTTCAGACAAACGCCTTAATCCAATTCTCATGAATTACTGGCAGGGTTCTGCCGTCTGTTTTGATTAATTTGTAGTATCCTCCGGTTATGGATTTAGAAACCATAAATGGTCCTTCCCAATTGGATTTTCTTGCAGAATGAAGACCGCGTTGAACTTCTTTGAGAACCAGGTCTCCTTCATGAAATTTGTTAGGTTTGGTCGATCACGCCTTGAATATCTTCTGTTGATTCTGAATTCCTCGTGTGATGAGATTCCGTTGTTGTGGCACATATGGACACTCATGCAGAAAGTTATCCTTCATAATGTCGGTCATGCTTAGCCACATCCTCCGCAATGAAACTTTTGATTGGATGATCAACTTGAAGAGATTCTGGACCCAACCATTGGGTGAAATATTTTTGTGGAGAGATTATCCACTCATAGCATTTTGCAATTGCTAAATTTTTTATGGAGTGAATCCCTTAGACCAAATAAGCATATTTGAAAACTGACGATATGTGCAGATGAGAAGGAATAAGACTTGCATGAGTGCGAAATCTCTTGACGAAAGCGTTTGGATGTTCCTCAGGATTTTGTGGAAATTCTGTCAAGGCTTTCACCTCCTCCAGATACTCGAATAGTGAGATATCTTCTTTTTCTTCCTCCGAGTCAGAGGGTCTCTTCAGCAGAGAGATGTGTAATTGAAGGTATCAGTGTCACCTTCCCATCATGAATCCATGTGCGTCCAAGAATCATATCATATCCTGGATCTTTCGGATTATGTAAAACTTGGTCTTAGTGCAGACCAAATTTTCTTTGACTTTGAGGATGACGTGGCCATACGCATCTCTGGAAACTCCTTTGTGATCTCTGATTGCCATGGGGGCATGAGTAGCTTCCTGTCGAGTAATGCCAGCGGCTCTGAGAGTTTTCAAAGGGATGATGTTGATGGCAGTGCAGACATCAACATATGTTCTCTTGAACTCGTTTCCTTTGATGTGCACTGTGGTGAGCAATCCCCAGTCATACATTTGTTTGTCTGTTGCTGGAGGATCAGCGAGTGTCTCTTGAATCAACAGACGCTTTCCTGACACGATGTGGTTTAATGCAGCAAACATGTCTTTCCTTTGAGCTTTTGATAAGTATAGCAATTCGCAGACATGCTCAATTAAGGATTGAACTGCTTCTTTGAAGGGAGGTTCAGAGATAGTAAAGGTTCTATAGGAAGGGGGTTTCTGTGTACTCCTTCAGTCCCCAAGTTGAGTTCTCCCAATGCGACCTTTTCTTTAAATATGCGCTTCAAAGTTTTACAATCACTTGTGGGATGGCTGACAAATCTATGAAAGCGACAATACCGAGGATTTCCCATGGCCTCTTCAGTTGGTTCCTTCTTGACATACGGCAACTTCATTGCACCATCTTGAATCCAGGCATCCAGAAATTCGATAACTTCTTCAATGGAGCAAGGGAAATCAGGTGCTTCTGGATCTTCTGTGTGTTGAGGAGGAGCTTGCACGTTATCCTTATTTTGCGCCTTTAAAGGGGTCGAGGAAATATGTTTATGCTGTGGTTCAGCTTTCCGTTTGCTCCCTTCCGCGACAACATTTGTGGAAGGTTGAAGGTTGTATTGTTTGTTGATCAAACTTCTGCTGCTACCTCTAGCCTCTCGTGGAATCATTCCGTTGATGCATAAGTCTACAAGTTGTTTCTTCATGACATTTGGATCATGGAAATCCAACGCTTGAACTCTGAACCTTTTCACATAATCGTTAAGATGTTCATTGTTCTTTTGAAACAGCCTTCCGAGATCAGAGAGGGTAATTTTCTCTGAAACGAAGAAATACTTCCTATAGAAGGCATTAACCATTTCTCCCCAACTGTTGATAGTTCCTGGTGGGATGTTGTTGTACCAGGTGTATGCTCTGCTTTTCAAGGATTTTGAAAATTCTTTGAGGCGAACAACATGGTTATGCTCATGTTCACCCAAAGCTTCCAGGAACTGAGAAACATGTTCCCGATTGCCGGTTCCGTCGTACAAAGTAAAGGTTGGAGAGATATAAACTTTTGGAAGAGGAATCTTTTGCGTAGCAGCAGGGTATGGAGGTTGGTGACGATGGACATGTGGGGTCTTGTCTTTTCCACGGTTCTCCAGAAGGCGTTCCAAATCTTCCCGAGTGATGAAGTTTGATGACTCATTCGCTGAATCGTCCGCAGCTTTGCGGACTTCATCATCATCTACTGTGTGAATCGGAATTACCTCAAGATCAGCGTCTGAGGATTTTTCCTTTTCTTTACCTTTTCCTTGGGTCTTCCCTGACATTTTATCAGTGAGAGCCTTCAGTTGATTAAATAGCTCCTTCTGTGATGTAGCCATATCGGTTTGATTCTTTGCAAGAGTTTCTATCACTTTGATGAGATCAGCAATGGTAGGTGGTAGATTTCCTCTGACTTCCTCAAGGTGTCGACCGTACAAAGGATGACCCTCCGCGTTGACGTGAGGAGGAGTAACATTACCTCCGTCAGTGTTAGAGGCCGGAATGGTTCCCGGGATATCCTCTTTGTCGTTGTTGTTGTTGTTGCTAGTGCTAGCGCCGTTTGCGTTGGAACATGTGACTAACCCAAACCTAAGACAAGCCATCTTGTGCAGTAGTGAGATTGCAACCGAGAGAATGATCTCCCACTGTGGTCGCCAATCTGTAGATGGGGCAAAATGATTTGCTGGTTTTTACGGAATTAAGGAGACGTCCGTACGAAGGAGACTCCTTGAACCGAGCGAAATGTTCAACCTCACACAGATGCACTGTAAGAAGGGAGTGCTTTGAATTCGAGAGATCAATCTGTAGAACTCCGGCCTAAACCAATACAATGGTCGTTTCAGAATAAATTCGGTCACAAGAGAAGATGGGTTGATCTGTAGGAGGGAAGCTGAGAAATGTGTGGAATCAATGGTAATCAAAGATTGTAGGTGTGTTATGTATTCTGAATAAGATAAGTTCTGAATGATTGAATCTCTGTTGAGAGTGATTACTCAGATGTTGAGTTTTTAATCTCAAGTTGTCTGTTTGACGTGAGATTCTTGTATATTCAATCATGATTCAGAGACTTATTTATAATCCTGGAATTGTAGACACCATGATCCCATGAAGTGTGACAGTTGATGGAATCAAAGAGTGGGGAAATGGAAATCATGTTTGAAACCAGTTGCTCATCGTGCAGAGACTTGGTCGATTTTCCATCCACTACTTTGTTAACTCCTTCAACTGATTGCACGACTTGCTCACACTCTATCGTGTGTATGAACACACGTTCCGTAGACCGCCACACCAAAACCCTAGTTAATATCCCCCCATGTGACACGATTGACGTCTCGTGGTTAATTAGCCAGTTGTTGACTTCATGACTTCATGGGACGATGAGTCCATGTATTTGCTGAGTTGAACATGATTTTGCAAAATATTCTGAGACTCATGAATTGAACGTGTCTGTTGAGACAAAGGTATAATTCTCATGTTGATAGTTGAGGCGAGCAAGTATTACTCATTCGATAAATTGTTGAATATTGAGGTTTGAACCAATATTCCTTGGTTTGAGAAAATATTGCTCATCTGAGCAAGTGTTGCTCGTCTGATGAATTATTGGTAGCGTGACTAAAATAAAACATTAATTAGAATACTGATATTTGAACCGAGTTTAATAAAATGATGATCATGAGATCGTCGCAATAATATTAACATTTGAATCTCGAATTATGATCCTTGGACTCAGAATCTCTAATTTGATCAATTGATGACCAATTTGATGGTTCAACCATGGAATGAAGGAGAGACCGGCTACATGGGATCATGGATCAACCACGTAGCGCCCGTATGCTCGAGTGAGCAAATACCAATATCTCTTGAAGAGTTAGTAAAAAAATGATCAAATGTTGGTTCAATCATTCCCCATACAATGCTCGTCTGACCCTTAGGTGATAAAACCTAATTAATCATGAAGAGGTGAGGGACCGACCAAGGGGTCATGAAACCGTCCCTAGATGGTCACGGGATTGAATGATGATCACTCTATGAAAATTCCAAAATTATTTGGAGGAGTTTTGGACTTAATACGTGCAATTAGGCCAAATCATGAAAATACGTGGGACCAGCTCTTTGCGAGCCAAAGAGCCAACCTTTGTCGGTTAAGGTAACATGCTCACGTCGTCAAAACATCCGTATCTCAATTCTGGGAATTTTGGTATTTTCTGGCGTGCGTTTGAGCAACCATTTGAGAAAATATGACAAAATCAGGGTTTTGCTGAAACAGAGGAAACTTCATGAGAAGAAGGAAAATAATTATAAAATGAAGGAATGATGAAGCGTGGGACCGCTGAGGCCAATGCATGGCCGTCCTGTTAGTGACCACGGTCCCATGGTGCCTTTCCTAATTTTATATTATTTTTCATGATTTTATGAAAATATCATGAAATCAAGGAGTTTGTTGAAATTAAGGAGTTTCCTTGAAGTGAAGGAGTTTCCATGGGATCAAGGAAATAAATAATATTAAAATAATAAAATAAGGGCGTGCGGGACAGGATTTGAGCATGGTCGGCCGGCTGGGGCCCGATCCCGTGCGTTTCCCTAATTTTATGTAATTTTTGTGTATTATTTCCATGATTTGAAGGAATTTTCATAATTTGAGAGAAATGCCATGAAATCAAGGAATTTCATGGGATCAAGGAAACTTAAAATAATAATAATAAAATAAAAGGACGTGTGGGACCGGCTAGGGAATGGTCGGTCGGCTGGGGCCCGGTCCCACGAGTTTTCCTAATTTTATATTATATTTGTCATGGTTTTATGAAAATACCATGAGATTAAGGAGTTTTCATCAGATTAGGAAAATATTAGTAAAATAATAAGGAACCATGAGGTTTGGCGCCGGCCGGGATCAAGGCATGGACGGTTGGCCAATAAACACGGCCCCACGACATTTTTTCCAATTTTATATTATTTCCTTGGTGCAAAGGAAACCCCAAGAAACTGAGGAGTTTCCTCAAAACGAAGGATATTTGTTCAAATGAAAGGATTTTCATAAGTTCAAGGAAAATAACAAAAATATGATAAAATATAAAACTGGCGTGGCACTGGACACGGCACGGCCGGTCGTCTAGTGGGCCCAGTCCCCCAGCGCCTTGGTCAATATCTTATTATTTATTATTTTCTTTCCTATTTTGCATAGGTTCATCGTTTCGTCGTATTTTGAAATACTCGTTCGTGCGTTCAGGTGATTGTTAGTGCATCATTGTCGAATACACTTGCACCTTTTGAGTCGGGGCTTACTCGAAGGTAACTCAGACGCCCTTACGTTGAATATTTATTACTAACCCATGGAATTCTGCTGGGAAGAACCATAGATTGAATTAACGAAATATTACGAAAATATTTGAATATTTTCAGGAATTCAGTGGATGAATCCAAGAATTAAGGATTAATTAATTGATGGCTCTATACTAGTACGACCGTCTAGGAGCATTAATTATTCTGAGCGACATGAGATAGTTGAAGCGTCATATCCTTTACATAGTCAGGGAAAACTGTTGTTTGTATCCTGAAGACGTTATTGCCCTATACTAGCAGGCAAGCTGTCTAGGAGCCGTCCAATCTCGTGATTCTATATAGAAGTAATTACTGAAGTGTTCAGTATTCATGAGATATGTCGTTGCCTAGCCGAGAGACTACATATCTGCATGTACTATGAGAGACAGTATTCTCAATCAGAGATTCGATGAGACACCCGTGTCTCGATACTCGCGTCTGATTGCTGGATCAGAAGTTCGTATAATTATGGGTTTACGATTTTAGCCTTTGTCGAAAATCCACTATCTACAAGTTTCCTTCTCATATATGGAAATCTTTCATTCATCCTGGTATATCTACAAGAAAATCGGCCATCAGCAACATATACCAACGTAGCCAAAACTAGGTATTTCGTCACTAAATTTGTTGTCGTAAAAATCATCGGCAATAGTAGGTCGCAGAACGTATACAGCGACGTTTGATTCATTTTCGTCAGAAAATATTTTTCAGCGACAAAACCTAATCCCGTGGATGAAAGGTTCTGTTTCCTAGACATTATACAATTTGGTCGCAGAATTTTTGTTATTAGCGACAACATGCTTATGTCGCTTAATTATTTATGACGACAAGTATTTTTTGGTCGGAAAATCTGTTCTTTTAGCGACTAATTCTTGTTGTATCTAAACCATACATTTAGGCCGCATATTTCTTTTTTGGCGTACAATGTTGAGGCATTTTTGTTGACCGGAAAAATAATAATTTACATAAAGAAAGAAAATAGAAAATGCTGAAGATCGGTTTTTATTAATGACTCACTAATCAATTACATCAAGTTCAGCATCTTAGAAAAATATTGAGAATAAAATACACCATAATAAGTTTTTGAAATTACAAACAGATATATATAACCAAGGCATAATCGACTACATCACTATCTTTGAAACTTAGAGTCACTAAGTCAACTTAATTATCCTAGCATGATGTAGACAACTGATCACAGAGGTGCAGGATATGGAGGGAAAAGTATGACAGGTCCATTTCAAGCATGTCAGAACCCATATTGGCGGTGGCAAGAGGTATACAAAATGGATTCGTTTTCTTATACGATAACATTATAGCTTCAATCTCAAGTGACAACAATTAAATGTACAAGAAGTCACCTTCATGCCACCCATTGCAGAGCCAATGACAACGCCACATTTATCTTGATCTAACTCATTCCGGACATCTTCTTTCATCACAACATCTGCAAAGGATATTTTGCCCACAATAAAAATGTAAAGCGCCAAATGTTGTGCTTAGCCGCATCTGAAACGAATAAAAAAAATTAGTGCAAAAAACATAATGAGGTGATATGTAGGAGATGGAAAAGTTCTAGTCCTACAAATGCATCTTAGAAGACATATCACCGTACGAGCCATATCCGTCGTTGCCCACGACCTAGTCATGTAAAAACCTGATGTCACAGCTGTTGCAAGTGCAGGAAGTAGCCATGGTACTTGTTCAAATGCAACAACTTCCAACGGTTTGGTATATAGTAACACCAATACGGCAGTAGAAAATCTTGGTAGTGCTACCTATGCATTCCTCATGAAAGGCATCCCCTTCGCGCACTCCTCAGAGTATCTTCAAGCTTTGACTTATCTGACTTGTCAACCCTAATCCCACGGCTTGACATCCAATAGATTTTAGCACTTCTCAGCTGAAGGAACAAATGTAAAAGACACATTAAATTCAATAACCAAAAAAAATATAACTTGAATCAAAACATAAACTGAACAACAAACGCTCGATAAGTTTCACAGCTTCAAAAAAAAAATCTAGAACCAATGCCACAAGAATTGAAGGAAAACGTAAAAAATAGAAATAAATTTTAGTAATCCAACAAAAACAAAATGGAGCAAAAATGTTGGGTTTATAGCATGAGCCGAGCTATCTAGAAATAAACTATCAAACATGACGAGCTTCATACAGTGCAAAGAGAACGAAACTCCATGAGTCGGAAGGAACTAGTTTAACTAAATCCAATAGTTTAAAACGAAAATCAAGTATTCAAAACAACAAACAACACCCATTTATTCTTTAGTCTATTGCGTGATGGCATTGGTCAAATCTGCGTTCAAAGAAACATTCCACGACTTGGTATAACTTAAATAAGAATCCAAAAAAGGAGGTAATATGTATATTCAAGGTGGAGCACATATTAAATTCATATAACAGTTCACAACAAGGTTGAAGACAGAACACTAAAGCAAGATTAATTAATTTAATTGCCATCCATACTAGCCTACTATGCTTATAGCTAAACTGTTGAAACATGGTATGCATATGTAAGGTAGAAATCAGGTGACTGTATTCATAGAATTTATCACATTAGATCTTGTCAAAGTGAATCTTTGCATAATGATAAACTAAATTCAATGGTGAAAGTATGTCTCAAATAAATTCATACAAGACGCTGACATGCTTAACAAACATATGAAATTATAATCAGGAGAGCATTTCAACCTTAATCAAGTAATGACAACCAAAAAGGCTACCTGTTTATCTAACTCTTATTATCCGACCACTAGTATATGGAATAAAAGAAAGGGGCATTACTTTATCCATTCGTATGATCTGATTATCCATTAACCTAATTGACACTGTAAAGAAATAAAAACCAGTAACTGTTAAAGGCTCCAAACTACGAAATATATGTAACTTAAACAGAATTCAAAAATTGATTTTACCTTGGTAAGATTCTGGCATTACTTAAATCTTCTATTTAGACCAATTGAAAAAACCGCTTATATACGATGTCATTCGCAGCAGATTGAAAAGGCTTCAGAATAACAATTACCATTTTCAACATTTATATGATTCTTCTTTTTCTTCATCGATCCATCTCATACTCCTATTCTCTAGACTCACAATAAAAAATCTAATTCACTACTATCCATGAAACTAATTTGAATGAATTACACATTAAACATAGTATCATGACTGAAAAGAATTAACACCTACTCACTTCATATCATGAATTAGAGTATACACACAAGTTAGGAAGAAATCCCAATTTTATTCAAAACCCCAATTTAAAATTGCACAATATCCACCTGTTAAACATGAGTCCATGGTGATTGTTTGCTGCATCTTCCTCGATTTCAAGGAACTACATCATCATTTGCAAGCTTATTCAACAAATCAATTCGGTAAAGCAACCCTAATTTCAATTCGAAAATGAAATCAAAGAAAAACCATTACCTCGTTACGCCAAGCATCTAATGATCCATAGCAGAATCCTCTTCTCAATTCATTGATTTTCTTAAATCTAGAGAAGATGAGTTTCGGATGAGAGACAGAAGGAGAAACGAAGATAGAAACCCAAACTAAAACTCTGATTTCTATTTTTCTTTTGCGATCGAGAGAATGAAATTCAAACCCTAGCTTTCTAATGATTTGGAATGAATAGAGGGAGGAGTATACGAGATCATATTTTTTAGCAGTTAAGATAGAAAATGGAAATATAAAATCAGTTTCACGGGAGGTGAAAGAGGGAATATGAGATCGTGTTTAAGGGAGTTGTGTTCTATTTTGTGTGGGTGTTAAAATTTTATCCGGATTATGGTTTTAAGGGGGTACACAGTTTGAGAGCATTGAGTAGGTAGAGCCATTTTGAAGAAGAAACAACGCATATGAAGGAGGGAAGTTACTACCGAAGACGACTTACATTTTCACTACACGCCTAATTGTATGCCATTTGGGAGAGTGACTCAACACGTAGGATTTGCTCGAAGAAGAAAATCTGACTTCGTCATAGCTATATGTCTAAATTTCAGTCTAACTTATTGCTAAAAGTAAACCCTTCAACTACAAAATTGAAATACGTCCCTAAATTTGTCTTTTAGCGACCATTAATATCATCAATTTTGGCGATAATATTGATTTAGGTCGATGTTTACAGGATTTAGCTACAATATTAAACTAGGTCGTTGTTTATATGATTTAGTGATCATTTTAGTTACGAATTTTTCAACTTGTCGCTGAAATTATTATTCAACGACGAGAATTTTAATGGTCGTTGTTTATTATATATAGCGACGAAATTCTATGTGTCGCCATGAATTTCATCGCTAATGCCATGTTTTCTTGTAGCTCAGGTCCACAAAACACCACCTTATGTTTTTCAATTAACGGGTCATATCACAAACAAATGCGACGTCTTTGATCGGGTTGAAGATCGTTCATTGTTACGGATATGATGGTTGAACAACAAGTTATCGGGTTATAAACATACTACTTGTAAGAATAGGTACGCTCACTATAACCATAGAACACTTTGTAAGATGCAGTATGGTCACAACGTAATAGCAAAACACCATTTAAAGACCGCAGAATATGGACTTTCGTATTTAATAATGTATTCATTGATTTAAATGGTATGATCCTCCTTTTACTGCCGTTGTTATTTACTAGTACAACCGTTATCATAGTGGGAGGGCCGATCGTAGAAGAATCTGAAGATGGGGTTTGTCTGCGATTACTTTCGTCCAGTGTAAGAAAAGGTGATACTTTCATCCCGTTTCAGAAAAAGTGATACTTTCGTCCCGTTTCGGAAAAAGTGATACTTTCGTCCCGTTTCGGAAAAAATGACACTTTCGCCGAAACGGATCGAAAGTATCACTTTTCCCGAAACGGATGTGAAAGTATCACTTTTTCTGAAACGGAAAATTAGTCGATCCATAAACCAAAATATGGTTGCATGATGAGTTATGCATCTTTTGTGGTGGTTTGCATAATGGCTATGCATTCAATTTTCGAGAATTGTGCCTAAAATGAAAGTATTATTTTTTATAAAACGGAGGGAGTACATCGTTTTATTAGTTGCAAAGGAAAATTAGTTGATGCATTAATCAAAATTTTGCTACATAAAGTATTATGTATCCTTTGTGGTGGTTTGCATAATGAATATACATTTAATTTTCTAAAATTGTGCCTAAAATGATAAATATTTCCGAATTTTTCGTAAAAACTCTAAATTTGATATTGTTGTTTGTACTTGGTGCGCAGAGTTTTTTATATAACCTTTCCAACGAGATAAAATTTGTAAAATTCCAAGGCACGAATTTTTAGATATGTTATATTAAAGTTTGCTTTCCAATTATACCCCTGAAAAGATAGGATACACAAGGAGTTATAGTAATTGGACTAAAAGGGAGGGATATTTTTGGTTTTTCGGCCCTAACCATTTCCAATCTTTTTATGTCAATTGATCACTTAGATTTTACAGCAAGGAGTTTTTGTTGATGATCAGCTGAGAATTCAAGAAGGGTATTCAATGGTATCTATGTGTTGTGTATGCAAACAAGATCAAGACAGTATGCTCTATCTTTCGTGGTCCTGCAGTTTCAGTATGAAGATCTGGCAATGGCTAGGTAACATTTGTAACTTCTCCAATCCTTCATCTTTTGATAATGTTCTTCACTGTGAAAATAATCAAAGCCTTATTATCAAGCAAACATGGTTAACATCAGCTTTTGCTACTATGAGAGAACTATGGTTCCTTAAGAATAGAATCATTTTTGATACTGTTAAGCCAAATGAAAATGCAAGTAAAATTTTAAGTTTAGTTCATTATGGAGGATATCGAACGAAGGGAACCAGATGGAATCATGACTATGACTTACAAAATCTTGATTTCTTTAAGTTAGGCAACAGAGGGAGTAAGTTCACAACTATTGGAGAATGTTTCTGGTTGTTTCCACCAAGAAGGGTTGTATTGTTTTGTTGTAATGTAACTTCAATAGGGGATCCAGGTTTGGCAGGCTTTGGTATTATTGCCAGAGATCATGAATAGGGCTGTTCATGGTCGGTTTTGGTTCGGTTTTTAGCCAAACCAAAACCGAAACCAATACTATCGGTTTCTTAAAATATGAACCAAACCAATCCATTAACCATTGGTTCGGTTTCTTAATGGTTCTAGCCGGTTTCGGTTTATTTCAGCGGTTATCGGTTAACCGGCTGCTATGTCAGTTTCAGGAAACTGACAGTTCAAATCTAAGAAGAAAAAAAACATGGTTTAAAGATTTTCAAACCTACCTACAGGCTACATACATTCCCATTCCATACACAATCCAAATTCATAACATTCTTAAACACAATTCAAAAGATAAAGATTAGTAATTCAAAAGATCCACAGTCTCCATAACATCTAAACAACATCGACACTTTCCAGCTATGCATCCACAAAATCAACTGATAGCTTCAGAATTTCCAGGGTTGCTGACTGCATGTATATGAAAATGGCAAGCAACTGGTAGTTAGAATCTAATTCACGTATATTTCCACTAATCATGATGGCAAGCAATACATGAAAATGCTAACAGTGAAAAGACGTGACATGTAAACACACCATCAGGAGGACAATGTATCTTTCTTTGCTAACTGAACAGGTAATAACTTAACAGGTTTAAGAGGCACTAAATTAGCACATTAAGACTTTAAATTAAATCCAAAGAAAACATGCTTCCAATTGGTGAGATGAATTACCTTGGTACTCCTTAGTCCTCAACATCATCATCTGTTATGTTTACGAACATGGATTTAGAGAGAGAGTCCAAAAATTCTGCAATGAACAAATGCACGATCAGTAGTATACAGTGAGTTGAAAGAGAAAAAATTGAAGATTGTTTAGGATTTTCTGAAATTCAATTAGGGAAGAAATTAATGATGATGCTGAGATGATTGTTAAATTTAATCAAAGTAAAAGAGAAACTGAATTCAATTGTTTGGCTAGAACTAATTCAGAAGTAGAAGATTTATCTCTCAATAGCATACAACAGAGTTACAGTTCTTGCAACTTAAATCCCCCAGCCCAATTTTGACTGTTTAGATCCAGCCTCTAAATCTCAGGAGCATGATAGACATTTCAAAATGGTGAAATCCAGTCCACTTGCAAAATCCAGAGAGTTACAGCAAGCACTGGAATTGTTGTTTTACCTCCAAAAGATAAGTATCACATACTCTAAACTAATGATTTGAAATGATAAAGCTTGATCTTTGACCTTACAACTCACAAAATAAAGCGAATGATCTATAATTCCTATATGTGACTTATGAGCTAATTATATGAAGTTTTATGAGTCACCCATAAGCTGACATACATGAACTAGATAATCTGAACATTTTGTGGTATGTCATCAATAAGCTAAACTGCTATACTACAAACAAATTAACAAATGAAATAATACATGAACTAACTTCCTCTTCTGGTCTGGGATTGCTTCTAGTTATATAGATAAGCCTTTTGCAATAATATGGGCTATTGAATGGGAAATAAAACTGCATTGTGACAAAATTATTATCAGAGCAGATTCAAAAACAGTGATAGAAGACTTTCAAGAAGAATCAATTTCTTGGTGCTTTAAAACAAGATGGCTCAAGGCTTAATCCTGCTTAAGTCAAATATGCTATGAACATTGCTGTAAGGAAACTAACTTTTCATCTGACATTTTAGCTAATAAGGGAGCAAAGTTGCAGATGGGAGGAGTTACACATCAGGTTGGAAGGCCAGCTCATTTGATCACAATAGAAATGCCAAATAGGAAATATTACAGAATTTGTTAGCTGTTTTTAGATTTTTGTAATTTCTTTTATTGTAATTTTGGTTTTCCTCTTCAAAACTAGTGACAAAACCCCTAGGTGAACAAACTAGTGATAAGAAAAAACCGGTCATATTATTTTTAACAAATAAAAACCATTTCAAACAAAACTGGGACAAAAACCCCAATTCAAATAAAAAATTTAAAATTTAGTTTTTATTTGATTTCTAAATTCCAAAACTGACCTTCCCTATATAAAAACATTTTTCAAAGGAAAGTTTGGCCAAAAGAAAACAGTAAAAACAATATTTGTTCTCTCTGAATCCAAACAAATCTGATACTAGTCTAATTACGATTCTTCTTTCCTAGTTTTCTTCGTTTTTTTCAGTTCCATATCTCAAAGATTCGTCATCGTCATTGTCTTCTCCCAATTTCTTCGTTTCAAATTCAAAGATTCGTCATCGTCTTCTCCCAATTTCAATTCAAAGATTCAGAGGGCAATTTTAGGTTTGATTGAAGAACCGAAGAGAAGCTACAAGTTTTGAGATCTGTTTATTCGAGATCTGGTCAATTCAGTTGTATTCGAGATCTGGTTGCAATTCATTTAGCTGAAATCATATTTCCGCTTTTCAAGTTGAAATTGAATCTCGAATTGAAGAATCCAGCTGAACAATCAATCAACTTCGTGTTGATCATCTTCGTTTCAAATCTTCGTCTTCAGAATCAATCAACTTTTCAGGTATTCAATTCTCTTTTTTGTGTTGATTTTTGATTTTGTTTGTGTGAATTTGCTAGTCACTCTTGTCGAATAAACTGAATTGATGTTAGCATATGTTTTTTATGTTTGTGTTGATGTTCTTATGAAGGATTCCATCTCTTTGGAACTGTTTTTCAAAAAAAAAAATTGTTGTTGATATTCACATCTGGTGAAACTGTTTTTGGTTTCATCATTTTGTTCTGTAGATTATGGATTCTGTTCTCGCACTTGTATGTCACAAAGAAGATTGTTTAACTCTTCGTATTGGCCTCCAAGAGTCTTTTGCTAATTTGAAGACTAGTATATGCTCAAGTTGGTGTGAATTCTCTCCTCCTTCTATGGAAATTTTTCACATGGTTGATGATCAGCAAAAGGTCATTCATTCTGATTTTGATCTTCAATGTTTGGCTCTATTTAGTATGTATAATAAAGAAGGGATTATGGAGTTACTCGTTAGTCATAAAACTGAGATTTCTGGTTCAATAAGTTCAGGAATTATAGCTTTTGATGACCAGCCACAAAGTTCTGGAATTATACCTTTTGAGAAGCCACGGATTGATTATGATGTTCCAGATAAAATTAAGGAACCGTTGAAGTCTGCTCACTGGTTACATCTCTTTCAAGGAGTTGAACAGTTGTTTCCGGGAGGTGTTGAACAAGTTCGTTGTGATTTACAGAAGTATCACGCAGCAGCTGGTTATGAATACATGGTATATAGGAATGAGAAGTTGAGGATTGGTGCACGTTGTGCTAATAAGAACAAAGAGGAGAAATGTGACTGGCATTTATATGCTGTGTCTGTTGATGGTGTTGTAGGAAGTCCTTTTATTATCAAGGAACTAAATAATCAGCATACTTGTGTTGGTGGATTTGTTAACATGCCACGGATATCGAAGAAACTAGTTAGTAGCTTGATTATTGATGAAATTAAACAGGATCCTAATAAGAAAACTAAGCATATTATGGAATCTTTTACGAGAGACTTCGGCTTTGACATTAGTCGTTATTATGCATACGCAGGTAAGAAGCATGCACTGAATACTTCATGGGGAGAGAACGAGAAATCTTTTATGTTCTTGAACTGGTATAAAAACAAGTTGATTGAAACTAATCCTGGTTCTCACGTGGTTTTGGAAGTTGAAGAAGGGACCCATAAATTTCAGAGGATGTTTATCTGTTTTGAAGCTTGTAGTCGTGGATTCAATTTCTGTCGTCCTGTATTATTCGTTGATGCGGCTCACTTGAAAAGCAAGTACCTTGGTCATATGATGGCAGCAACAGGTCTAACCGGAAATGATGGTAAGGTTTTTATCATTTTTTTATGTTGGTTTCATCATTTTTTTATGTTGGTTTCATCATTTTTTATGTTTGGTTTTCATCCCATCTTATGCTTGTGTTATGCTTTCTGTTCATGTTACAGAAATCTTCCCTCTTGCTTATGGTGTTGTTTCATCGGAGAATGAAGCGAACTGGAAATGGTTTTTGGATAATTTGAAGAAAGTCCTTTCTCCTTTGCGACCAAAGCTTACTTTTGTGAGTGATCGAGGTATTGGATTGGTAACACAAATTCCTATTGTTTTTCCTGAGGCTTTTCATGGTTGGTGCTACTGGCATATGGAATGCAATATCAATACATGCTTACCAAAGAGTTGCAAAGTTTATAACAAATATGTATTGGGACTGTTTAAGAAATGTGCGTATGCTTCTACTCATAAAGAATTTTCAGAGAATTGGGATAAGTTGAGGAAGGTTCAAAATCAGAAGTTACAAGACTATCTAAGTAGAGCTCCTCTTGATAAATGGGCAAGTTTTTTCTTCAAGGGTCGACGATATGGTAGGTTGTGTTCAAATATTGCTGAGAGTTTCAATGGTTCGGTCGTTGAAGAGAGAGAGAAGCCTATAGCCATCATGGTTGATGAGATCAGGGTGAAGCTAATGGACCAAATGTGTAAACGTCGTGAGGACTCTGCTAACTTAATGAAATGGCGTCAAACTCTATGTCCAGAATATGAAGCTCTACTCCACGACAACAAGATGCATGGATGTAACTACCAAGTCACCAAGTCGTCGGAATATGTGTTTGAAGTTCATGCTTCATTAACACAGACTGTCGATTTGAAAAGAAGAACATGTTCTTGCAACCGTTGGCGTATTGACGGTTTCCCGTGTGCCCATGCTGTCCGTTGCATCATGGTGAATGGAGAAGATCCTTACAATTATGTTGAGCACTATTTTACAGTAAAGTTCTACCGAGAATCGTATAAACATGCAATCAATCCTGTTCCCACAGTCGAAAAGCCCGTGACAGTGTCGCCGAAATCGATGGTTTTTGGTCCGAATAATGGACCACAACCAGGACGTCCATCGAAGAAGAAGAGGATTCCTAATACAGGTTCAGTTGCCAATAAGAAGATGAGAACCTGTGGTTCCTGCAAGGTTTTGACCACCCATAATAAACGGACATGCCCTTCTCGTCAGATTTCATGAGAACTTGGGGTCATTTCGACTAGACTACAATATGTGGTTCCTGCAAGTCATCGAATTTTACTCTTAGTTTCGTTTGCTAGACTACAATATGTGTTTCATTTACTATTTCATATTTTTTGTTTTAGAAGTTAATATGCTGCAGGTGTTTTCATTTTATATTTTGACTAAGAATAATAATTTTGATTAAGTTTAAGTTTTTCAGAATTTTTACAGGCCTTTATAGTTTGGTGTAACCGAATCAGGTTTCATCATTTTTTTGATGAAACCACAAAGGGTTTCATCATTTTTTTGATGAAACCAGAAAGGGTTTTATCTTATTTTTGGTGGAACCATTGTTTTACTGTCACTTTTTCTTCTATATTTTTTGACAACACAGTAGATGATGTTTTGTCTACTGTTTATTGGTGCCGCAAATATATGACACATCATTTATGGATAGTTTTTATAAAAATGAGACATCATATTTTTGTAGACATAAGCTTTTAAGGAAATACAACTGAAATAGCACGAAATCGTTTTTTATATAAACTGTAACCATTTCACAAGTACATTAAACTTCAACTAAAACTTGAATCTGCAAGGAGAACTGTATGTCAAGGAGTATCATCATTACAATAACCATTTCAAAAGTAATTTAAAATTCAACTAAAACTGAATGTTCAATAGGACTGGCACGACATGCGAGTATTATTCTATATTGTCAAGGAGTATCTTCAACGCCAACTTTGGTCTCATATTATGCACCTTTTCTCGTATATCATCTGTAGACATGTTTCCTTTCAAGAGGCTCTTCATGTAATAGCAAACATGCAGGCCACAATCGTTCCTGAAAAACCAAAACAATGTCTCAATTGTTACAAAGTGACTAGCTGAGAGTGTTCTGATATTAGTATCTATATGTAAAGCATTCGGTTACAAGTGATGTAATGATTTCAAGCATATGCATATGTGAAATATAAACTTCCAAACATAACTTACCCTATTTGTTCACAACATGTAGGGTTGTGCAAAGAGTATGTTGTTGGCTGACTTGCCTGCTGATCACAGGGGAGCTTTGCGTCGTGCTGTGCAAATGCTGATACTATACGTTGTTTCATGCTTTCAGCACTTTTTCTGCATTCCTCTCCCGTGGAAGCCAAGGAGTTGTAGTGATAAAATTCCCCGGTTTCAAAATCAAAAGTAAGCAATGTCCAATGGTTTACATCTCCAAGTGATGTCAGCAACGGAACGAACAAAAACCGCACGCTATAATCCATTTTGTCGATGAAGCCTTCTATTACAGCACCACATTTCTTTCCTAATGAGTGACATGTCTGAAACAAAATACCAGATAAAAGCTCCTTAATTAGTTACAGACATGCAAGTTTGATGAAACCAAACTTTGTTCCATCAAAATTAACCATATAAACATCATTTTTTGTTTTCCACAACTATTTTTTATGCCAAAAAATTTACATTAAACAATTTCGGAGTAAACTTACATAGGCAAATGTGCTTATAAACACAGCTCTCTGGTACTTTGGAGAACCATCTTGTTTCAACTTATTTTTTTTGATGTTGTTTTGCAGCTTCAAAATGTAGAACTCTATAATGTCTCCTGCGACGTCACCCTCTCTCATCAAATTATCCATCATCTTCCCCGATATATGTAATTGAAGATTTAAATGCTCCCACGCCGTTGACCTGTTAATTTTATTTTTTAAAAAGCTAGTCAATGATGGATAAAAAAAGGAGAAACAATGCATAACTTGGAACAAAATTTTGATGAAACCAGTCTTGGTTACATCAGTTATTTCCCAATTACCTTTCATTATTCTTTCTGAAAAAAGTGGTCACGAGGGGTTTCTCATTTCTGTTGAGTACTTTCAAGATCTTCAAGTTATCAACTGGTTTCAACTTCACCCCCTGTACTTCCTGCACCTTCTTGTTCTCCTTGCACTTACGAGCTGTAACCTTTCTTCTTTTTTTCACACTGGTGTTGTAATCCTGCATTCTGATAGGTGGAACCAAATTCCTTCTGTCTTCCCTCATTCTTGTAACCATGTTACTCATCCTTTGCGCAGCACTGAGTTCTCCATGTCCTTTCTCTTGACTGTCACACTGCGACAGTCCTAAATCAAATCCAGGTTGTTCATTCTCTAACTCAAGTAAATCATTCGCCATCTTTACAGCTGAGTAGTAGTATACGCTTCCAACATTTGGCTTTGACGACGAACAACCTTTCTTATTGTATTCATATTCCATTTTCCTGATAACATCTTCATCAATTACAAATTGAGTTTCGTTTTCTTCTTGTTCAATAATTTGCTTCATTTCAGATTCTACCCTCTGCCACCTTGATATCCTCAACGGTATTTGGAGTCAACTCAGTACCCTCTCCTTCTTGTTCATCATTGGTGACTGGCATCGACGAAGAAGCTTTGCTCATTTCAGATTCCACCCGCTCTGCCACCTTGATATCCTCAATGGTATTTGGAGTCAACTCAGTACCCTCTCCTTCTTGTTCATCATTGGTGACTGGCATCGATGAAGTAGCTTTCTCCATTTCAGATTCAACCCGCTCTGCCACCTTGATATCCTCAACGGTATTTGGAGTCAACTCAGTACCCTCTCCTTCTTGTTCATCATTGGTGACTGGCATCGATGAAGTAGCTTTCTCCATTTCAGATTCAACCCGCTCTGCCACCTTGATATCCTCGATATTATTTGGAGTCAACTCAGTACCATCTCCTTCTTGTTCATCATCGGTGACTGTCTTCGACGAAGAAGATATGACCTGCTCTTGTTCAGATTCTTGTTGATTTATCATGTTAACATCCCTTGTTATCACCTGCAATATTAAGATACCTAAGTTATTTTACTTTTCATCTTCCTGTGTCAAAACCTAATGCTGTAAAAATCAAAAACTTCTGAAAGAATAAAAAGAACTGGCCAATTCATCAAACAAACATTAACTTGAAATGATGAAACCAAATCTGGTTTCATCAAAAAAATGATGAAATGTATAAGAAAATTGTAATATATGCGAGTAATTCAATTGTTACTAAGAAAAATCAAATCTATCTTTGTACCAGTTGTTGTTCCCTGTCCTCGGCATCATATTTTGCTAGCAGTGATTCTTCTTCTTCAGAAAGAACATATGTAGCATTGGTCCTAAGCTTTTCAATCAATGATCGCGCAAATTGGTATTTGGCTTTGAAGGAGTTAGCTTCACTGCTAGCACCAACATTTTCTTCATCTTGCACTTTGACCGGCACTTCATTTTCTTCATCTGGCACAACAATTTCCACTTCATCTACGGGATCAGCCAAGCGCATTTCTGATTCGTCATACTGAAGCAAGAATGATCCCTTTCGGTGACCAATATTCTCCTGCAGTACACAAGAAAAATTGGTTTCAGCTAAAAAATTTGATGAATCCAAAACTGGTTTCATCAAAAAAGTAAATCTGAACAAGAAAATATTTACCAAAATTCGTTTAAAATAAAACAGACGACATACCAAGCATAGCATTTTTAATGGTAACAAGTAATGGTAACAACTCATAGCAATAATCTAATAAAACCCTCGAAGATTTCGAATATTGTCTAACAAAAATATCAAATAAAACCCTCGAAGTTATCTAAGAAACAAAAATTCAGCTAGAATTTTTGATGAAACCAAAATTGGTTCCATCAGAAAAGTAAATCTTCTAAGTAAATATTTACCTTAGACCAAAGTTCTGTTTTTTCTTCAAGATTCTCAAAGTTAGACAATACTTGTTGACAGATGTTGCTAAGGTTCCATCTAGCAAACCTCGGATACTTGTCTAGCCCATGCTTTCTTTGTGCGATCTTTGTCATCTCTGCCAACCAATACTGCAAAAAAAAAAACAACCAATATTTAAATTAATCATCAAAAACAAGTCGCTTAATATTCAACAACCATTATTGAAAAAAAATACTGAACTTATGAAAAAAAAGAACAAATCTTAACTTACCAGAGGGTATATTACACAACCAACAACATTTTCTACATCTGTTCTGTTTGTCATTATCGAATCAAGTACATAGTCATGGAAGACTTCCAGCCAGCACACCTTGTTCATATCAAACACCATATACAAGTACTTTGTTGCGAGAGTCTGCCCACATTTGTTAGGGACAAATACTGAAACCAACAGAAACATTACGAAAAACTTGACAAAGTCATCCGCTCTGGTTTCATCATTTGCGGCTTCCAGCATACGCTTTTCAATATCGGTTTTTTTTGTCTTTTTATTTCCAGCAAAATAATTAGCCACAAAGACGTTAACCTTTTTAACCAGATCTTCATCAATGTCGTCTGCTTCTACATAATTCACCATTTGGAAACCAAAAGTCACAGCAAAATGTTCTGGAATTGTCCGCAAAATCATTTTCCTTGATCTTGCTAATTTGAAACAATACGGGAGCTTACCATCAAGTCTGTTTTCAATTGTACTTAAAAACATTATTACTGCTTTTGTCTTTTTGATGAGCTCATCTTTGCTCATTACGCCATCATAGAACGGCTCAAAGAAACGCCAGAAAGGACATGATTTAAGAGCTTTCAAATGCAGTTGCTTATTTTTTATCAACTCCTTAATTTTCACTGCTAGCTCGCACAAATGATGCAACGAGCACCTGTATGGTTCCTTATCTCTTTTTTTACCTATTGTGAAACCAAAATTAAACCATAAGAGAATAATAAATAATAATGATGAAACCATAAGACATAAACTTGTAATGATGAAACCATAAGCACGAACAAAGTGATGAAACCATAAGCATAATTGAAACTTGTATGAAACCATAAGATTACGTAATAGCGCCAATCTCCACAGTTTGAATTCAAATCAACAGCCAATAACAACTCTAGAAGTAAACCAATAACTAAAAATGATGAAACCAATTTTGGGTTTCATTAAGAAACAGAAAATGATATCTGGTTTCATCGCAAATCTGTTACATCATTCTTGCAGACCTAAACCTAACAAATGAAAAGTGATGAAACCCAGAATTGTTTCATCAAAAAAAACAGATTATACTTTAGTTTCATCAAATAAACAACAAATGAAATATGGTTTCATCAAATAGAAAAAAAAAATATCTGGTTGCATCAAGTATACAAACAATTGAAATCTGTTTTCATTTGGTTACATCAAACAAACTGAAACCTAAACCTAAACCAAAGAAACGATGTAACCAAATGAAAACAGAACCTAACCTAAGAAATGAAACCTAAAAGCAAACAGAAAACCAACCCATAAATCAAATGAAACCTAATAATCTTTTGAATTCAAACTCGAAATCAACTTGAAAGCAAGTTCGATTTCTTACCTTTAGGAGATGGTTTCGCTATTTTCTTTAGCTTTTCATCTTTCTTTTTCGCCTGTTGATTTTGTTTCTTCACCATTTGTGGTTGAAAAATTAGGTCAGATTTTGTAGCAGTGGTTGAAATACGCAACCTTAGAATAAGAGAAGAAGGTAAAATCGAGAAGATGATGACGAATACAGATTGATTTTGAACGATTTTGGCTTAGGGATGAGCAGATTGATTTTGAATGAATACAGGAGCGGATTGATTTTTGAACGAACAGAATGATTTTGAACGAACAGGAGCGGAGGTTTTAAGAAACTTTTTCCGTTAGTGGGTCGTTTTGTTTCTCAGTTTCTTTTGGGTTGAATTAGGGGAGGGTAGTTTAGACAGTTTATTATATTTGGGGTTTTTTTATCACTTTTGTTTGGATGGGTTTTTTGTAGATGGGTTATAACCCCAAAGGGGTTATAACCCGCGGACCGTTTCCTCTTTTATAAAACATTTTAGTTTCTTGATATAATAAAAATTGGTGATTCAGCAAAAAAAAGAAAAAATAAAAAAAAATAGTAAACAAACCCCTTTGTGATTCTTCTTCCTTCGCAGTTCCCTATAATCAAATACCAACATCGACTGTACAAACTTCCATATATTTTATCAGTCATATAACTAGTCTATAGTCAGTAGGCACAAACCTCTGACCAAGTAGTAATTTCAGTCATCCTTCTTGTGTTCGGAAAATTTGAAGATTTTCCCACCATGATAAGGCTAACGACCTGAACCTAGAAGCTTCTTTTTCAACTCGCAGTGCTTGATATGTTATATTCCTTCCATTGAATTTGAGTTGGACTTCATCTGCCCAATCCAAGAACATATTAGGACTGGAACAAGACCCATGGAATTCCGGAAAATTATCACTTCTAATTGTTGAGTCTAACCATTCATCATAGGACATATCCATTTTTAACCATTCATCAAACTCATCCATGATTGAATCGTACTCATCCATGTTTAACTATAGCTCTAACTTAAAAAAAAAAAAAAAAAAAAAAATTACAGAGTTTTCTTGTTCTTGATCAACTCAAACCCTAGTTTTGTTTCTGATGAGATCTTACTACCTAGTTATTTCACCTTATATAGAAGTTGAGGATCCAAGGATTTCTGAATTTCTAATCCTGTAGCAACTCGGCCTGTGCCACGGCTTTCCTAATTTTATAGTAACTTGGTTTTCACTCAACTGACAATCAAGGGGCATCAACATAGATGTAGGGGCAACATATCACACAAGACCAACCCACAGCCTCGCCCTCACTAAAATGATCACTGATATAAGCGAAGAAAAAAATTAGGCGAAGGAATATAATGCGACAAAAGGAACCAACACGAGAACACCTACACGAGGGATATAACATGAAGAGCACAAAACCGTAACACGAGAGATAGCGACATCTTCCAAAAGCCTGGCGAATAGGAAAAGATAAACAGAGAACATCTAACAAAGATTTGCACGTGAACTCAGTTTTCCTCTACCATGATGACCGGCTATATAAGGATTCAAGTAACGAAGAGAGAGGCAGGTTAAAAAAAGAATTCAGTCAAGAACAAGAGTAGAAAATCACCACTAGGAAAGAGATAAACACTAGAGTTCTTATTATCATCATCTTCCTTATATGTATAAATCTTTGTGATATCAATAACAACATCATTTTTCTCCATACAAAGCTTGTGTAAAGATCATATCTAGTGTCAAGGGGTAAATAATATCATTAATTTTTGAGTTTATTTGCATGACTTATACTTAGTGTTCTTATCATTTCTTTGGGTGTAGTTGTGGGATTTTCCGCAACTAAATTTTGGCGCTAGAAACAGGGAGGATTATCCTCACCTGCTAGTTAAGGGCTAGAAACTACTATCTTCGAAAACAACTAATTACTTTCTTACAAAACCCTATCTTTGAAATATTTTCGTCATTATGAAGACCTAGTGAAAACCGATCATTTGATTCAAAAAGTGTTACTCGCTCCTCAGTGCTTTGGAAAGAAGTCTTGACAAATTACTCATCTTAAGACAGTCGAACCACTCAACGAATAAGTTCTCCGGTATGGGGTGTAAATGCATGTCAGTGGAGATAGAAGATGGCCTGGAACTTTTGATACACTCGGTCCAAAGAAACCCCACCTAGGGTGTGATCTTGTGCCTAATAAGCCACATATGCTAAAATCATGAAGTTGCGACAACACTGGTTGTTGTATTACTGAATGGGTGGAGCCCAACTGATATGGTTAGGGGTGACCTCCTTGAAGTGGCGATTCAGGGGGAATATAAATGGACGGCACCCTCCATTAGGGAGCTGATTGTGTCAAAGACGACAATTTATTGGGGCTTTCCACTCACGGGAGTACCTAGGCCTGGTACATTGTCGCAGTTTATCCTGAGGAGGTAAGAATACTAACACCGATAAGGCGAGAACGATGGCCAATGACTCGCAAGAGCACATGGAATTGAGATCTCGTCGCCCAGCAGGTGGAAGACCATACCAAGGCGACCATAAGTCCTTTAAAGTTCTATGTGGGGAAGGCGGTAAGACCTTACCTAGGAGGAGATTAAGACCTACAAAATATCATGCAAAGACAAGCAATCTAAGGAGCGCGAATAGACATCGAAGCATTGGAAAACACGCGAAGGAAACACACTCTACTCAAGCTAACAGGGGTGTATTGGATCATGATTTATCTAGATAAAATTAGATATTAGTTTTACCCGAATCTAGTGGATTTATAATGTTTCTTAAAGAATCTTTAAGATTCTAATAGATATATAATTTTAGATTATAATGGATTGTCTTAGGAGTAGTTTTCTTTTTAAAAATTGAAGTATATTACCAATTAGTAATATATTTGAAAAAACCAAGGTCATCATGATTTCCTTAAAAAAAAAAATCAAAAGTGGAGATGGTGGTGGGCGGTGGTGGTTGGTGTGTGTGGTATGGTGGTGGCGGTGATGGTGGTGGTGGGTTGGGGCATGGGCGGTGGCGGTTGGTGTGTGGTTGGTGTGTGGCGGTGATGGTGGTGTAAGTAATGGTTGGTGATGGAGGCGGTGGTCGATGGTGGTGGTTGTGTTGTTGTTGGTTTGTGGTGTGTGGCGGCGGTGGCGGTTTGTAGTGGTGGTGGAAAAACATAGCATGTTGTGATAAAAGAAAAATTGTCGATAAGAATCCATGAAACTCTTGTGGTTTGTGTTAAGATTGATATGAGATAATAACATATATATTTTTCCTATAAATATCCATAAGAATCCGTATATATCTTGTCCCTTAACTATTCTAAGAAATCTTAAATAAATTGAATACCTATGATATTTGTGGAATCTAAATCAATCCTAATTGAATACCATGGATATTTAATGAATCCTTACATATCCTAATTGAATACCTAGGAGTTTTTAGGATTGTTAAATATCCATATAAATCCTAATCCAATACACCCCTGTAAGTATACCCGACCCTCGAATTTAAATATTCTAAATAACTAAGAGCATGAGCATGACCATACCATTCATAATAATAATTTCCTTACATAATCCGTGAGAATCACTCCGTAAAGCTTTCACACCAAACTCACAAACTTTTCAATTCTTCAAAACAAAAACAAAAAAATAAAAAATAAATAAATAAATATAAGTTTTCGTTCGCGTAAGTGTCATTCGCATAGAAAACACACCAAGGAGATGGGAAGCAGAGGCAAGCATGAGAGTAACAAAATATTCGTGCTCCCCACCTTCTCGGTCAGAATACTTAGAAACATAATAAATATAAGTAAAGAACAGATTATTTGTTCCAACTAACAACGCAGGAACAAAAAGAAACATCCAAAGTTAAACTTCGCCCCCCAAGCTTGGGAGCACCCAGAGTTAAGTACAACAGGGAAGGTAAAACTCATGAAGAAACAACGTTAGAAGAAGTAATGGAAGGGTCTGCAATCTCGGACACGGGAACATCCTGAACTGAGGCATCAGCACCACCGGTATACTGTTGATCCAAAACAACCTCATCAATAGCTTGCTGAGAAGGATCCCTCTTTCCCTCGCCGCCATCACCAGGAACAGATGTCGCACCCTGAGCTTCTCTCTCGAACGGAACCTCCTCTTCCTCCTCGTCATCACTAACGGGAACTTGGGGATATACCTCGCGCGACAGATTATGCTTCCCACAAACCTAATCAACCGCGAGCTGAGACTCCTCGTTCACGCGACACTGAGATGATTTAGAATACTTCCTATCAGCCTCTTCTGCAAAAGATTGATACTCCTGATCCAGAATCAGATAAGAATGCTCCAATTCCTCTTTACTTTTCCTTAACTCATCGCGCTCCTGGGAAATGTCAGCTACTAGGCGAGAAGATGCGTAGAATCATTGAGATGCAGAATCTCGTTCCTTAAGAGCTTTAGTCAAATTCCCCCGAAGAGTCGCCAATTTCCTTTTCACCGCAACCACCTCCCCTGCGAAAAAGGAATGATTAAAACAAATAAAATTCAGCCAAGGTTGAGACAGCAATTATAGCAGCCTTAGCGACTACCTTCATTTTGCGAAACTATTACACGAAGATCAGACGAAATTACAGGGCGACGATTAACATTTTGAAGTAATCGGAAATCTTCTAAAGCCTTATCTCGTTTCCGACAAGCTTCATCTTTCTCGCGCGACAGCTTCGCTAGCTTGGACGCGAGATCATTTGACACGACCTTCTGGGATTGGAGAGAATTATCCAATAAGTTACGATCTCTAGAAAGTCTGTAATTAGCACCATCAAAGGAAAGCTTCTGATTCTTTAAATCACGAACGTCTTTGGAAAAGGTTCGATTATCATCAAAAAGGGCATGATTTAACATATTAGATACCTCTAAAGCCCTAGCAAGCTGACCAGACAAAGTACAATGTTGATCCGAACGAGCGCGCCAACCAGAATTATCAATTTGAAGATCCACAATATGACTAAGCTGGAAAAAATATGGGTTACCCAAAAGAAAGACAAACTCAAAATAGCAATAACAGATACATAAAAAACAAGAGAAGAACGTATAAATACCGAGGAGATAATTCGTTAGAAGAAGGAACGTAGGATTAACTCGACATGATAATGAACCAGTAAGATTTTGCAGAAAAAAACAGAGGAGAAGAAAGAACAAACGAGGAAGAAAATAAAGACAGATCTCACTCCCAGGAGTATTTATAAAGATGGAGGGAACCGGCTGTAACCGTAACCGGTCAGCTTAAAATTCAGACATGTCAATCAAGAAAAGGAAGAGTCATTAAATGTGGGAATAATCACACGGAAAACCCGAAAGGATGTCGGAGGAAACGAAAATAACGCGGTGAATCAATTAAAGGATTCTCGCATCATTCCACTTACAGAAGAATAACGCGAGAAGAGGAAAAATGTAGGGGAAAAATATCACACAAGACCAACCCACATCCTCGCCCTCACTAAAATGATCACTGATATAAGCGAAGAAAAAAATTAGTCGAAGGAATATAATGCGATAAAAGGAACCAACACGAGAACACCTACCCGACGGATATAACACGAAGAGCACAAATCCGTAACGCGAGAGATAGCGACATCTTCCCAAAGCCTGGCGAATAGGACAAGATAAACAGAGAACGGCTAACAAAGATTTGCACGTGAACTCAGTTGTCCTCTACCATGATGACCGGCTATATAAGGATTCAAGTAACGAAGAGAGAGGCAGGTTAAAGAAAGAATTCAGTCAAGAACAAGAGTAGAAAATCACCACAAGAAAAGAGATAAACACTAGAGTTCTTATTATCATCATCTTCCTTATATGTATAAATCTTTGTGATATCAATAAGAACATCATTTTTCTCCATACAAAGCTTGTGTAAAGATCATATCTAGTGTCAAGGGGTAAATAATATCATTAATGTTTGAGTTTATTTGCATGACTTATAGTTAGTGTTCTTATCATTTCTTTGGGTGTAGTTGTGGGATTTTCCGCAACTACAAGAGATACAACCCCGGTGTATGGACCTTAATCCTGAAAGATGCCGTGTTCAAAAACAAGGAACGCCAAGTGAATATCAGCAATGTTAAATTGTTGCATGCCAACTTGTTCCCTGAATGACTGCAGATACACCGTTTCTTCAAGATGTTCACCAAAACAGAGATTTGAATTTTAAAAAAAGAACAGAATATTGATTGATTCTCTTACACTCCAGACAGATTATAAAACTTTACAATATTGATTGATATCATGATATCAACCCTTTCTTTCTCTTTTTATACACCTCTGACCTATGCGTACTTATATACAACTCTAACCCAACAAAAAAATACGGAAAGGCCGAGCATATACTCCTACGGATAAATACCAAGATATTTACAGTGTGTGGAGTAGTTTGTACTATAAACTCAGCAGAAGAACATGGAGTTCCGTACATTTGGATGAAGCCGTGGAAGTTCTCGAAAAGGAGAATTTGATGCAGAAAAATTAGAGAAATCTCCAGATTTTATGAACTGGGCCATCTGCGCAGCTGCGTGATGCGCATAACAAACCGGTGCAACTGAGCAATGACAATGTAGGATGAGAAAAATATATGTCAGAACACATCAAGGTCACTGAGATTGGTACAGATATATAAGACATAATGGGCCATGGTATGATGACTATACGGTGTCGTTCCAGTTGCAATTTAAAAAGATTTGACAACCTAAAATATGCATCAAGGTTTAACAATGGAATAGAATATACTCTTACCAATTGAGACTGCCGTCGTACTACGTTGGTACCTGAATTAACAGCAAAGCGGGAAACTTAGAATACATTTAATGGCGTTACGAACTTCATTCACTTGTTTAAAGACTGTGTGCTTACACGTAGGAAAGAGAGTGCACAAGCTTTTGCAACTCGTCAGGTGAAAAACCAATCTCATCGAGTAAGACATTGTAGTGTGCTGGTCGAGATGTTCCCTTTAGGAGATCAAAATACAGAGTTGAGTCCAGGAAGTATATAAGAAAAGGATAAAGTAGAACCACAATTCAACCAGTTGTACACGACTATATGAAGGAAAATCACTTACTTTAGCTCCACTATGGGCACACATGTAAAAGTCATAATATCTAGGATGCACAATTTCTGTATCCACCACCGTTCCTGCAGAGAAACAAATATGTACAAAGAAAAACCAAAGTAAAGATGTGACTCGAGTAACAAAAACCCTGAAGCCAGGTAGGCGACAGAAGTTACAGATGTGAAGATTGTAGATTTATAGGTTGAGGTAGAAGTTATACCTGCTGGAACATTCTCGGGGGAACCTCCAGCTTTAAATAACTTCGTATGATGACTTTTTTGAGCAACAACAAGAGTGAACTTTGGAAGTTCTGTCTCACCCAAGTGATTCAATGCCTAAAGCAAACAAGACTTCACAGGGTCAAAAAATTTAAATGGTCCACATAAAAAGGTAAAAGTTCAGCAACAGGCATGGTAAATCCATAAATTATGAAAAGAGCCACAGACGCTGAATAATTCAACACCGTTACTTGTCCAAATTTTCAGTATTTCAACACACACACCTTGATGATCTGCTCCAGCTCAACATTCAATACTTGGTTAAATTGAGAATCAGCCACTCCATCCCTGAGGAAAAACCATAATCTAGCATACCGTTGTTTCCTTGTACGAAATAGAAATGGGAACAACTCCAAGTAAAATTTGACATAGAACAATTTTAATATACCTAAAGATGACAATTTGGCTAGGCTTTCGCCCATTACTTGTCTCATAGAAATCCAACAAAAGCTCCCTAAATTAGACAGCAAAGAATTGCATTAGCCATCACTCTGGACTTAGATAAATAAAGTTTTCTTTGATCACACTATAAGAATGCTAGAGTATGATATTTGAAAGCGTTAAATATAGCAACCTAATGATTCCATCATCCTTCCCATTTGGTAATGGTTTGTACAAGGAGTTGATCATCTCCTCTTTTGGGGATTGAGTACGCACGCATGCCCTGTACCTTGAAATCAAGGGCCAATATCTAGAACCAACAACCTGGAAAATCCAGCAGTTAGTCAACAATGCCAGTCAAGCGCCAACAATTTAAGTATATGAAAAGATAATCAAATACAAGGAGATACAAAACTAAACCAAAAGACTTACAGCAGCGATGGATGGCACATCTGATCGACCTGGTGCCCCATGAGAAACATCCATTCCCAATATCATAGTTGGAGTTTCACTTATAAGAGGAATATGTGGTACTTGTTCAACGGCTAGCAGAGAATTCTTACCCCCAAGCTAGAAAAACAAAATACACGTACAAATAAGAGAATATACCGTATTGACCATAAAAAGGGAGGAGAGAAGAAAAAAAAAAGAACCATAAATAGATTAAAGCACAAGAGTACAAGATTTACCTTGGTATTAATTTTAAGAAGAACATTAGTGATGTACAAGTCATTTATCTTCGCTGGGGTGAGGCATTGGGTGACGATTCCTAGCTCGGAAAGGCACTTGTTCTTCCAAGGTCCTTGATAATGCAAAAGTAAATTAGGTTGTAAAAAGAAATTAGATATGATGAATAAAGGACATATATTGTTGAACATATATTTTAGGGACCAAACCATAAATATCAGAATTCCTTCGCTCCAAGACACATAGAAGCAATTCAGGAGGACCAGGTAGCTTAGTCTTTATCTGCTCAAACATCATTTCTACTCTAGCAATAGGAGGTAATCTTCTTGATTGGTAATCTTCTTCAATTAGTGAGTATGGGGGGTCCATATGCTGCATCATGATGGAACATGTTCAACATAATCCATCATAAACCATGAGTCTCAAAGAAGCATGAAGTGAAATGCTGTTACAAGAGTTATAGAACTTACAATTCCCTTATCTCTTGCACCAGTGATAAGCTCCCTAGAAAGATAGCTAGTGTCCCAACGAGCAGAAAAGTTAACTACTGCCCAACGTTGAATTTTAACCGGTTCATATAGTGTCTGAAAAAGAAGAAACCACTTTGGCATGAATTCCTGTAAAATAGTAAGTTGGACTATGGTACGTAATTTGTAAAAAATCTACTCTAGAAGCTAGAAGCTCTGTACGAGTTGTTGTGCCGAAAAAGTTAATATCATTTTCGCAAGGCGCATCAGTCAACAGTATTGGTGTTGGAGTTTCTAAATTTCAACAGCAGCATACTTGAAAAGGCAACGAAGCTATCAGTTACCTGCCCAGAGTAGTTCCACTTTCCATTGTCAGGGAAGCAATCAACATTATTACCAACCTTTAACTGCAATAAAATGGTGAAAATGTAAACCACTGCACCATTAACACATACTTTTAAATGTCTGATCAATAAAAAATCTCACCCCTGGTGTGCCAAGAACACGTCCCTCAACTGGAATCAATTGTTTCTCAATGGACACCCCACAAGCACTTAGTGACGGGTCCGCATCATAACGGCTGTTGTTAATAAACTGAAAAGACGAATTACAGGTATGAATAATTCAAGAGATATGATTACTAACTGATAAAGAGACCAGAAACATGCTTACATCTGTCAGAGATTCGATACGCTCGAGAGGCTTGGGACTTTTTTCAGATAGAAAAGATCTTTGCACAGCAGATAAAGACTTTGTATAACGTTGCAGCGGCACAAGTGAACAGAGCTGGAAGGCATGAAGGACAACAAAAAGCATAAGATAGATAGGAGAGATAGCACTGCAAAATGAAAAAAACAAATAGGACAAGCATCATACTAACCTCAAGAGGAATGTAATTGGGTTTTTTTGGTCTACCAACATCAATACAAGGCATGTACGCGGAAGTAGTCAGCTCTAACTTACGATGTTTCGTAAAATAATCATAAACGGTAAGCTCAACAGTTTTCACTTCATTTTTGCGTTCTTCATTTCTCATTTTCATCAGGAAGCTGCATCAGTCCAGAAAGAAGGAATTCGATAAAAAAGAACGATTGACGAAGTTAAAGGATACGGGAAAATGAGGTGCTGTATGACATACTATAGATCTTTGCAGGGTTTCTCACTCAGTCCTTTGATCTTGAATTCCATATTGTTGTGTTTTGCCTTGATTAACAAGTTCTTCAGCATTCTTTTGGCCTGAAACCTCCTCATAATCAGTATACAATATAAAGATCAGATACAAAAAAAGAAGTTAAGACTACGCCGATTTTATACCCTTCCCCAGTCAATTTGGTGAGGATCCGTGACTCTCTGGTTAGTAAGTAAAAATTGTATCACAGGACCAGGAGTGAAGGTCATTGTTGTGGACACATCTGCACGAAGCAATAAAAGAAAACTCGATCAAGAAACAATTTCGTGGGTGAAAAACGAAATGCAATGCTGATAATAATATAAAAGCACACTACCCATGTTCAAGGTCAAACCACTCTGTGTGGTACGGAAACTGGAATGGAACCCTCGAACTCCGGTAATGCCGTCACCAACAGAAACAAAGTTCCTCACGTCACCATGATAGAAAGATTGTCTAATTAGAAGACAACCCCTAAAATCAAAAGACACAGAAAGAAGAAATACAAGATCAATACAACGAGAGGTAAAATATCACAAGATATCAGATCATCAAAAGTTGACACACCTCTCAGCTGCTTGCTGCTTAATTATAATATCAAGTACTCTCATAGCATCTACAGCACCTTCTGTATTGCATCCTTTCAGAGCTAAACCAATAGCTTGCATGGGAATTTTTCTAGCAAATCTGATCTCTACTTTAAACATCTTAGTTGCTTGATACGAACAACGCTTCAATCTTTTACACTCGATTTCACTGGGGATATCAAAACCTGGGCTCCCATTGCTGAAAACAATCCGGAACCCACATTATTAGTCATGCTACGAACAGCAAGAGATGTATACGACTAAGAGGAAACAGAGACAAACCGTTTGAGGGGTGTTTCCTCTAGCACCACTTTGAACTCAAACCAGTTCCTTGGAAGAGGTCCCACTGTATACAAGCTGGTCTCCCCATCATAAGTCAAATGTTTCCATCCTAGCTCTGAACAATAAGTTTGATATAGACTGTCCATAATCTTTCTCCCGATTCCCTTGATTTGAGCACCACCTTTATCTTCAGAGGTAACAGAAACCTGCACCGTTTAAACCAATTAGTTGAAAACACCTGCTTATAATTCCATAAATCAAACAAACATGGTCATTCTGGACATACAGTATACTGATAGAAAGTTGCATCAGGAACATTAACAGACGCTTTGAAATGGTTAACAAGCAATGAAATGCACTGTCCTTCTCTTCCAACTCCAGGCCTGGAGATACGTAAGCGACCTGGGGACTGTTGATTCCTTGGCTTCATGTACTGTGGCTCTAATTTCTCCGGCTTAAAGTTTGGTGGTATAACTGGAGGTGGAGGAAGTAACCAATAAAATAAAGGAGGTGGAGGAAGAAGAGGAGGCAAAGGAAGAACTGTGTCTCTAACTTCTTCATCTTTAGAGTTCATCTCTGGCTTCATGTTCTGTAGCTCTAATTTCTCCGGCTTCACATTCGGTGGTACAATTGGAGGCGGAGGCAAAGAAAGAACCGTGTCTACAATTTCTCCATCTTCATGTTCCATCTGTTGTTCCTCTGTCCCCATGTTCTGTAGTTCTAATTTCTCCAGCTTAACATTCGGTGGTATTACTGGAGGTGGTGGAGGCAAAGCAAAAACTGTGTCTCTAATTTCTCCATCTTCAAGTTCCAGCTGTTGTTCTTCTGGCTCCATGTTATGTAGTTCTGGTGGTATTACTGGAGGTGGAGGTGGTGGTGATGGTATTACTGGAGGTGTTGGAGGCAAATCAATAACTGCGTCTCTAATTTCTCCATCTTCAAGTTCGTCTTCGCTGGCTTCCTCCATATTCTTAATGAACAGATTTCCTAAATAAAAACAAATAAACTCTGGTTCAAAACCCAATAGACATAATACTCCCAGGAACATGTTCTCAGTTTTTGAAAATTGCTCAACCAAGAAACTGAAACTCAATATAGAATTTCTACACAAAAATAAGAAGAATCTTCAACAAAAATACAGCATACGCAGAATCAGAGTCGTGAGTGTGTATAGATGCATGTTAACAGATAAAGAATATTAACCAAATCATAACAAGCACAGTAAAGTAGTATGTAGAAAACAAACAATCAACTAAGAGACCAGAACAAGATGTTACACAGAGTAATAAAACTTGTGAAAAATAGCAATGCCTCAGTAAGACATTGGCATTGAGCCATTGCAATACCGAGGAGAATTGTCTGGACACTAATTTCAGTTTCACATTACCTGTGAATGAAATTTTATGCTCTGATACCATTGAAGGAAGTCTTAGGACAGATACTACGCCACAAATCTAAACAATAGACAGTATGAACTCAGAATGATCACCCTTATTAAACTTGTCTTTCTTCAGCGGAGCTGTAACGATTGCTTGAAGCCTATTTATTGGCTATATTCATAAAACTCTTTCCAAACAACAGTAACAAACTTGTCAAGGCACTTCCAGATAATTCAATCTCAAACCCTAGTTACTTCTCTATTTCCAAATAGAGACAACTTTCCAACAATCAAACTCAACTAATCTCTTGCAAAACTTCAAAAAAAAAAAACTGAGGAAACCACAAAAGTTAGAACATCCCACACTGAAATACCAGTCAATGCAGTAATTGAGGAAGAGAGAAACACAAACTGCAAGAATAAAATACTTCTAAACAACTGAAACGACTTCGTCAACCTTATTTTAAGGATTAGGTTGATGATTTCAAAAACCCTGTTCTCTACAAACTAGGAAACATGGTATTTACCATATATTGTCACGGTTTCTTTTTTTCTTACTGTATTTTTTTTCCTTTTTCTATTTTTATGTATTACCTATTTTACAGTAAAACAAAAATATTATCTGTGAACCCCAAAATCCCATCCTCTACTACTAGAGGTAAGTAGTCTGCCACCATGGTAATACATGGGATCCTGCAATTTCTGTCTGGGTTGAGATATGCTCCAAAAGATACACACTGAAACCCTAAAAAAGCAGTGCTCAATGACTTCTATTTGCCTTAACGGTGATTTTGTACCTCTAAATACCAAAACAGAAACTGCACCCTGCACCCCAAATCCAGAAACCTTTCGAGTCAAGTGGCAAAGTTAGTGTGTGTTCATATCAATGTCCTTGGTTCAAAACTTACCCACATCCTAATTCCTACGTACTGATCCAAAATAAATAAAGAAACAAGGCTTCAATTTTAATTTAAGTGACAAAACATGGTCTTCTGAATAATACCCTTTATCAAAAGAATTAACTAGCAAGACATGTCAACTAAGAAGTTAAGAAAAGTTTAAAAAAGTAAAGGAAAGATGAATATACCGGCCAAGTGATCTGTGAAGTTGATGTCTAACTAGCTCAATATAGCTGAGTCCTGCCACAAATAAGAAAATGGTCCTTGATAAAAGTATGTTGATGGACTTGTGTGACCTTGTACAGAACTGCACATACACAATGCTCCACATTACATACTTATAAAGCCTAGGAGATAAGTAAAACAAGCATGTTCCTGCAGAATTTATTTGACTCTTACTTTAGCTGTATCAGATTTATCTTACACAGTTGAGTCCTCCCAGTGCTTCCAGATGCCTATCTAAAATGAGTCTTAAGATACACAAAAACAGCAAGATTAACAAAAGGGATGTTAAAGTTCATAGACAAATAACGTATAAACCAGATAATAGCACATCCCAATTACCTTTATAGTGCCAAAAAGAATGGTGAGAACACAAAATGAGACATGAACAATTGCCAATACAAAGATAAAGATAAGCATTTGAGGCAATGCCTCAGCAGACAACAATGAGACCTTACCCTGCAAAACCATAACAAACCAATTAAATATAAACCTTCACCAAATTCACTAGCCGGACCCAATTGTGCAAGGGATTTAATCATAACAAGCTTAATATAGATTTTTAGTACAGTATCCATTAGTCCAACTTATGTACACAGATTTTAGAGATTGTCTTTTGAAATAGTCGGCCCCAATAAATTGAACCCTAAAAGCATCAATTCTGCAAAATCACAACATGCAAAAATCTTTATGATTTCATTACCTCCATCAATCATAACCCATATGCTTGAATCAGCTAATGAGAAAAGGTTAGAGAGATGATAAGGGGTTTACCTTTTTTGAATTTTCAGTACAGCTTCAAAAAGAGGTTCTTCATTTTTCCTCTTTAAATACTGCAAATCATCAAAAACCACAAACAACCCATGATCAATAATCTAAAATACTAAAGTGGGTTTTGATTAATTTACAAAATTAAGCTAAAAGGGGCAAATTTCTGGATTCAAATTGCAAAAACAGAAGAAAAACAAAGGAATTTGAGGGTGAAAATGAGAGAGAGAGAGAGAGAATGAAACCTTTCGTATGAAGAAGAATTTCAATAACAAGAGAGACGGACACAGTGATTGAACAAACTGATCTCTTCTGGATTCCTGCTGATGCTTCTTCTTCGATAATTTGGAGGGAAAATTTTAGGTTTACTTGAAAATGAAACAGTAAGAAAAAAGTAAAATAGGATAGAGGAGAGGACTTTATTGGATATTTAGTTGGGCTAATCAAAGCCCATCTACTTCATAAATCGTGACTCAGAAATCCAATAGAGGAGCTTCTCTAGAAGAGCTCTGTCACGTATTCCAGTGCACCATGAGCTCTTAAACTTAAAATATCTGACGTGCTATTAAAGAGATGCATTGCACATATATGGATGTGAATTTTGACGGCCTACCTCCTCATTTGTCGCCTTGTACTCGAGTTGGTGTTAGCTGGACTTATTAGAGTAGACAACCGAAACTAGTAATTACTAGTTACTATTACAATTAGGCCTGTCAATGGATATCCATTATCCGTTAGCCGTATCCGATTATCCGGTTTCCGTTAGGTTCAGTTCCGTTATATCCGTTAGCCGTTAGTCGTAACCGATAACTTAACGGATATTTTTGTGTTAACGTAACGGCACCAGTTTAGGCGTTTCTGTTAGCCTTATTTCCCTTATCCGCTAACATATATACCCCATCCATCCATTTAGCCTTTATCCCATACGTATTTTCATTCCCATTGAAGAGAAACTAAAAAAAACACCTTGCCTATCCAGTCCTCGTTCATGTCTTCTTCTCCTCATCTCTTATGAATCTTATTCTTCTGCTCATTAGTTCATCCGAGACTCTTAGTTACCAACATCATCTCTTCATCTCTTTTCTAGGGTTTTTCTTAAATTATATTTTGAGTTCAATTTTGATCTTAAAATTTAATTTAGGGTTTCAGAAGTGATTTGTAAAATTAGAATTTGATGGAGAGTTTAGTTTGATTTAGTGAAGAGTTTGGTTTGATATTGTTTACGGGAATACAGATTTTGAATTATTGAAATTGATTTGGAATAAAGCAAGAAGAACAAGCTGCTACTGTTGTTGTTCATATGGGTTTGATTGATGAATATATGACGAGGTTGAGTAGAAATTAGGGATGGGTTTGTATCCAATTTTATTTTACAACAAGAAATTGAGCCAAGAAAAGGCAATAAATTGGATGGATGAGTTTGTGTTGGAATCAGGATCAATTTCGCAGAGAGGATGGTTCTGTTGTTGTGGTTAACTAATAGCAAGGATGATTGAAATGGGTCTGGTGATGTGAGATGAATGATTATGTGGTATTGTTGGTGTTGATTGCAGATGTAGTTCTGTGAAATGGAAGTGTTGATGATCTGAGATGGCAACGGTAGCGGCAGAGCCATTATATTGTTACGTTAAGTGTCGTTGACAACCCTAACTACAACCGATAAATATCGAAACACAAAATTGGTTAAAAAGACCAAAATCAACAATTCCTGGGTAAAAAGGTCATTTAGATTTTGATACATAAAATTGGTTAAAAAGACCAAAATCAACAATTCCTGGGTGCAAAGGACATTTAGATTTTGATACGGTTTAAATGGACAAAAATGTAAAAATAGTCAGGATGTAAACAGTTTCATCCTACCCATTTTCAAATATTTTTTCTTATTTTTAAGTTTAAGTCAGGATGAATCCAGTTTCATCCTTGCTATTTTCTTGGTGTCCATTTCACCCATAATAATTTTTACTCATCCATTTGAACCATGTTTTAAAAATATTTGGACATATGACCCATTTTCCGATTTTGATACTGTTTAAATGGACAAAAATTTAAAAATAGTCAGGATGTAAAGAGTTTCATCCTACCCATTTTCAAATACTTTTTCTTATTTTTAATTTACATCAGGATACATCCAGTTTCATCCTTGCTATTTTTTAAGTTTAAGTCAGGATGAATCTAGTTTCATCCTTGCTATTTTTTTGGTGTCCATTTCACCCATAATAATTTTTACTCATCCATTTGAACCATGTTTTAAAAATATTTGGACAAATGACCCATTTTCCGATTTTGATACTGTTAAATGGACAAAAATTTAAAAATAGCCAGGATGTAAACAGTTTCATCCTACCTATTTTGAAATACTTTTTTTTATTTTTAATTTACATCAAGATGCATCCAGTTTCATCCTTGCTATTTTTTAAGTTTAAGTCAGGATGAATCCAGTTTCATCCTTGCCCTTTTTTTGGTGTCCATTTCACCCATAATAATTTTTACTCGTCCATTTGAACCGTGTTATAAAAATATTTGGACAAATGACCCATTTTCCAATTTCGAAATTATAGCCCATTGGAAAGGTGGGCAGTTCATATTTGGCTCTGCCCTGCACTAATAAGATACCTTGGATTTAATTTCTTTGCACAATTAAGTTAAGATGTTGTTATTACTAAATTAATGAGGGGAGTTAAAAGAAACTGGTTATCTTAGCAAACATGCACATCCAAAACGTTTCATAAATAAAAAGTTAATGACAATTTAAAGAAGTATATATGCAACGGATGTGGGAAAACTCCTCTTTTTCCTCTTTATCTCACTGAACAAGTATATATATAAGTGTTTTGATTCCTAGATTCACATCAAACGATCTAAATACATCCCAATCAAATCAGAAGTAGCAAAAGCTAAGTAATTACCCAATGGCGAATTCGGTTAATGTTTCATTTGTTCTAGCCTTGTTTGTTGTTTGTGCATCAGCATTTATCGAAGTACAAGGTGCGAGGGATAACAACAATAACAATGGGAATTCTCCTGCGGAAACACCATATGTAGATCCAGTGGCAGAAACTTGCAGGATAACAGCACCTTGTTCAGATTCTTTGGCACAACTTATAGCGATGAAGGCCTTGCCAAGCGAAAAAGATATCGGATGCTGCCAAGAACTGGTGCAAAAAACAAAGGATTGTTGGGAAAAGATAATGGATATTCTTGAAGACTCTAATGTTCCTCCTTTTGTTAACCTTCATCCATGGGCAGAAAATGCATGGAATAAATGTGTCAGTCTTACAGATTCTGCTGCACAAGCACCTACCGTGCCCAAACAATGCAGGCTTTCCGAAATGTGTGTAGATAGCTTGGCTCACCTTGTAGTATCAAAGACGTTGCCAACCGTAAAAAATTTTACATGTTGCAAAGAAATCGTGCAAAAACGTAAGTACTGCTGGGATAAGACAATGGAGATTCTTGAAGATCCTAATGTTCCTGCTTTGGCTCACCTTCATCCATGGGCAGATAATGCCTGGGACAGATGCATAAGCATTGCAAATATAGTTTTACCCCACTAGAGCATCATAAAATGTAAAACAACTATACTTCAATAGTTTTTCCTTGGTGTTCTTTAAAACGAATAAAAATATTGACAAATAATTTTCTATGAAATCTTTCTTATATCCAAATCCTAATTTTTCTTGTATGATTTTGGGAATGAAAAAAATGCACAAATTCACACACACATATATATATATCCTTTACTGATCATAGAAGTGAGGTGATAATCATTCAATGGTTTTGTGCCGAACATTCAGTTTGCTTTGTTTGCATTCAAATGCGAGTTACTAAAAAGCCGATAGCCTAATAAATTCAGGGAATTCTTTACGTATTACGATGAGCTCAAGAGTCTGGAGGACAGTAGTTCTTGCTGCCATGCTGCTAATAAAAAAACCATGTTTTCCAAGTAATTTTTATCGTATGTCACCCTGGAAAATGCATTACTAAGTAACTGGGGGGATTGCTTAGAAATATTCAATTGGTTTTGTTATTGACCGTAAATGGTTAATGGTTTGGGAGTCGATTCAATTGCCAGTCAACAACCTAACCATTAACCATCCTTTAACTAATTACTCGTAAGCAATTTCATGAACCGACATAAAAAAGTTGCTTACACAACGAATTATCGTAATACAAAACCAACTCATACTACAGCAGTAAAATTACAATGCTCAATAAAAAATTGGTAGAAACAAAGAAAATGCACAGAATTGTTCTTCACTTGGCTTGATTAAGCAAATGAACTTTTAAAGTTATAAGCAAACAAGTGCCTCCATGCAATCTCCGTTTGAGTCACTTGTTTTTTAAAGCCTTACTTTATTTTTCTAACAAACATGGGGTGGGTGTGTTCAGAGGCTTCCGCCCCAAGAATATTAGCAATATACGATGGTTACAAATTACAGTCTAGTTATAAAATTTTAACTAGAAAAACAAGAATTAGTTGACCGAACTTGGTCAACTTACAGAGCCAGCTAACTCAGTTCGGTGAGACTCATGGGTGGATCCGAGCCTGGATCCATTAAACTTGACCGCTCATGTGTGGTTCTAGAAAAAAGATGTCTCGAGTCGGTTCTGATTTTTGGAAAGAGTCCAGTCCTACCCAAACTATCAAAACTTCCACCCAAAAATAACTCATGAGTCGGTTTGAGAGTCGTATATGAATACTACACGCACCTCTCTTTTCCTCTGCTTTTCTATCTCTCAACCCAAAATATTTTTTTTAATCGGCAAAGATAAGAATTATCATTAAAAGGGCTTACATAAAAAGTAAGCAGAAGAAACAAGGGGAAAACCTAGGCGCTGGGACAAACCAAGCAAACCTCAAGTCAAAACACTCTCCCAAGACAAACATAGAAAAACTACATAATAAAAAAAGTGTCCCAATTGGCTTTAATATGATCTAGATGAAGCCCCTGCAAAGGATCCGTATGCTTCCCCCAAAGGAAAGCCTGAGTTTTAATTTGCTCGATCACGTGCTCAAAATCCTCCCTCCCTTCATTAAATATTATGTCGTTCCAGCAATTCGAGATTTCCCAAACATATTGCCGCTGGCAAAAGTTTCCAAATTTCCCAAACATATCGAAGAGAAGTTCTTCATATGCCATCCTTTGATGATCAAGTCTATACAATTCGGCATAACACAATCTCTTTTTGTGAAGGATAAGAAGTAGGTACTGCCATATTCTTGAGGCAAAAGGGCAGTGAACGAGGAGATGTGACGTCGATTCTCCTTGTCCACGACAAAACAAACAACCATTCACTAAAAGTTTTCCTTTTTTGTACAAGATGTCCATAGTGGGTAATTTCTTATGGAAAACCTGCCAAAGGGTAATCTCTCAACCCAAAATATTGCCATCTCCATCACGGGTTGCTGCTTACACGAAAATCTTTCCAGAGATAACTAATGGAAACGGGTAAGATCAGGTGGTTAAGGTCAATCAAAGAACTACGTAGAAAAAGCTGTAAAGCTAACTAATTAGTACCAAGATTGCATCCTACCCATGAGGTATTAAAATCTCCATGAGAATCGCTTCTTTTAGAAAGCTAATCTATGCAGTGTGGAAATACAAGCAAGCCTAGGAATACAAGGAGTGTAGACGCGCAGATCATGAGAAGAGGCGTTCATTGGAGACTAGAGTTTGTTCCTTCTTTTCTTTATTTCTTTTATTACATGGGATTTTAGAATGCTACCTAATCGGCTAATCCTAGTTTTCTTGTTCGGGTCCAAATATTTAATGCTCAGCACAAGTTTGTTGTGTGCTCCGAAATCGCGTTTCGAAGTTTTTGACAACCTAGGTGAAACTATCTTCTTATATGTATCCAACCAAAGGAGCATTAGCGATATATAACATCATTGTTTGCTTACAACCTCACACATGGGCATTTACGTATAAAAAAATTTATTCGATGTTTTCTTGTGTTTTATATGTGCCAGAAGATGATAATTAATTTGGTTGCGGTTTCCTTATTATTTTCAGATAATTGAATTTTTTGATCAAGAAATTTGATTTTTATGGGATGGTAAAATCACATGGTTAAGGTGCTCTTTAGTACTAGGCAGTTCAAGCTGGAGAGCTAATTATTCAGCACGAAAACCGCATCTTACTCATGAGGTATAACAATCTCTGTTAAAACCTCTTCTTTTTGAAAGTTTTCTTTCTCACTTTTTGTACGTGTCATATTATAGTGTATCGAAGATGTTGTAGTTAATATTCCTTAATAGTTTTAGAGGAATTTTTAATCAAGAAATTTGATTTTAATGGGGATTGTAAGATCACATGGTTAAGGTACCCTTTAGTGCTTGGAAGTTCAAGCTGGAGAGTAAATTATTTAGCACGAAAATTGCATTTACTCATGAGATATTGTCATTTCCGTTAAAATCACTTCTTTTTGAAAGTCTTTTTTTTTCCTCACTTTTTGTAAATGTCATATTATAGTATATCGAAGATGTTGTAGTTAATATTCCCTAGTAGTTTTAGAGAAATTTTTAATCAAGACATTTGATTTTTAATGTGATGGTAAGATCACATGGTTAAGGTGCCCTTTAGTGCTAGGTAGTTCAAGCTGGAGAGCTAATTATTTAGCACGAAAACTGCATCTTACTCATGAGGTATTGCAATCTCCGTTAAAATCATATTTTTTTGAAGGTCTTTTTCTTTTCTCACTTTTTGTAAGTGTCATATTAAAGTGTATTGAAAATGTTGTAGTTAATATTCCTTAGTAATTTTAGAGGAATTTTTAGTCAAGAAATTTGATTTTAATGAGGATGGTAAGATCACATGGTTAAGGTGCTAGATAGTTCAAGATGGAGATCTAATTATTTAGCATGAAAACTGCATCTTACTCATGAGGTATTGCAATCTCCGTTAAAATCACTTCTTTTTGAAAGTCTTTTTTTTCTCACTTTTTGAAGTGTCATGTTATAGTGTATCGAAGATGTTGTAGTTAATATTCCTATTAATTTTAGAGGAATTTTTAATCAAGAAATTTGATTTTAATGGGAATGTAAGATCACATGGTTAAGGTGCTCTTTAGTACTAGGTAGTTCAAGCTGGAGAGTTAATTATTTAGCACGAAAACTGCATCTTACTCGTGAGGTATTGCAATCAAGAAATTTTAATGTTCTAGTTAATATTTCTTAGTAATTTTAGAGGAATTTTTAATCAAGAAATTTGATTTTAATGTGGATGGTAAGATCACATGGTTAAGGTGCCCTTTACTGCTAGGTAGTTCAAGCTATAGAGCTAATTATTTAGCACGAAAACTGCATCTTACTCGTGAGGTATTGCAATCTCCGTTAAAATCACTTCCTTTTGAAAATCTTTTTTTTCCTCACTATTTGTAAGCGTCATCATATTATAAGATGTTATAGTTAATATTCCCTAGTGGTTTTAGTAGAATTTTTAATCAAGAAATTTGATTTTAATGGGATGGTAAAATCACATGGTTAAGGTGCCCTTTAGTGCTAGGTAGTTCAAGCTGGAGAGCTAATTCTTTAGCACGAAAACTGCATCTTACTCATGAGGTATTGCAATATCCGTTAGAATCACTTTTTTTTGAAGTCTTTTTTTTCTCACATTTTGTAAGTGTCACATTGTAGTGTATCGACGATGTTGTAGTTAATATTCCTTATTAATTTTAGAGGAATTTTTAATCAAGAAATTTGATTTTAATGGGGATGGTAAGATCACATGGTTAAGGTGCTCTTTAGTGCTAGATAGTTCAAGCTGTAGAGCTAATTGTTTAGCACCAAAACTGCATCTTACTCATGAGGTATTGCAATCTACTTTAAAATCATTTCTTTTTGAAAGTCTTTTTTTTCTCACTTTTTATAAGTGTCATACTATAGTGTATCGAAAATGTTGTAGTTAATATTGCTAGTAATTTAAGAGAAATTTTTAATCAAAAAATTTGATTTTAATGGGATGGTAATATCACATGGTAATGTGCTCTTTAGTGCTAGGTAGTTCAAGCTGGAGAGGTAATTATTTAGCACGAAATAATTACCCCTTACTGTGCCAATTCTGATACTTGTTATTACTCTATCTAAATTTAGTGGTTGATGGTAATATCACATGGTTAAGCTTGATTATTTCACTACCTCCATCAATCATAACCCATATGCTTAAATCAACTAATGAGAGAAGGTTACAGATATGATAAGGGGATTTTCAGTACAGCTTCAAAAAGTGGTTGTTGATCTTTCCTCTTCAAATACTGCAAATCATCCAAAACCAAAAACAACCCATGATCAATCATCTAAAATAATAAAGTGGGTTTTGATTGATTTACAAAATTAAGCTAAAATGGGCAAGATTTATGGATTCAAATTGCAAAAACAAAAGAAATACAAATGAATTTGAGAGTGAAAATAAGAGAGAGAGAGAGAGAGAGAGAGAGAGAGAAAATGAAACCTTTCGAACTGTATGAGGAAGAATTTCAATAACAAGAGATATGGATACAGTGATTGACCAAGCTGATCTCTTCTGGATCGATTATTTGGAGGGAAAATTTTAGGTTTTACTTGAAAATGAAACACCAAACAGTAGGAAAACAAAAGAAAGGGGAAGAGAATCTAATTAGCTGGGCTAATCAAAGCCCATCTACTTCATAAATCGCGACTCACAAATCCAATAGACGAGCTTCTGTGGGAGAGCTTTGTCACGTACTCGAGTGCACAATGAACTCCTACACTTCAAATATCTGACGTGCACTCTACTAAAGAGATGCATTGCATGTATATGGATGTGAATTTCGACGGCCTACCTCCTCATTTGTCACCATGTACTCGAGTAGGTGATAGCTGGACTTATTAGAGTAGACAACACAACGAATAAATATCAAAATTATAGCCCATTGGCGAGCTGGGGCAGTTCATATTTGGCTCCGCCCAGCACTAACCTGAGAACTTGGATTTTCCATGCACAATTAAGTTAAGATGTTGTTACTAAATTAATGAGGGGAGTTAACAGAAACTGGTACGTTATCTTAGCACATGTACATCCAAAACGTTTCATAAATAAAAAGTTAATGACAACTTAAAGAAGTACATGAAACGGATGTTGGAGAACTCCTCTCATTATCACACTGAAGAAGTATATATAGAAGTGTTTTGGTTCCTAGTTTTACATCAAACAAATCCAAATACATCCATAATCAAATCAGAACTAGGAAAAGCTTAGTGATTACTAATGGCGAATTCGGTTAATGTTTCATTTGTTCTAGCCTTGTTTGTTGTTTGTGCATCAGCATTTATCGAAGTACAAGGTGCGAGGGATAACAACAATAACAATGGGAATTCTCCTGCGGAAGCACCATATGTAGATCCAGTGGCAGAAACTTGCAGGATAACAGCACCTTGTTCAGATTCTTTGGCACAACTTATAGCGATGAAGGCCTTGCCAAGCGAAAAAGATATTGGATGCTGCCAAGAACTGGTGCAAAATACAAAGTATTGTCCGGAAAAGATAATGGATATTCTTGAAGACTCTAATGTTCCTCCTTTTGTTAACCTTCATCCATGGGCAGAAAATGCATGGAATAAATGTGTCAGTCTTACAGATTCTGCTGCACAAGCACCAATGGTGTCATACAATTCCCCTACCGTGCCCAAACAATGCAGGCTTTCCGAAATGTGTGTAGATAGCTTGGCTCACCTTGTAGTATCAAAGACGTTGCCAACCGTAAAAAATTTTACATGTTGCAAAGAAATCGTGCAAAAACGTAAGTACTGCTGGGATAAGACAATGGAGATTCATGAAGATCCTAATGTTCCTGCTCTGGCTCACCTTCATCCATGGGCAGATAATGCCTGGGATAGATGCATCAGCATTGCAAATTGTTGGGAATATATATTTAAAACATAAATTTATTTCCCAATAAATATAAAGAAAGATTTTGATACGTTTCTTAAATAAAAAACTAATTTTTGTTATAATTGATTTTGACCGTTTCATATTTTACTTTATTAATAGTATTTAATACACCATAATAACTTCTCCTTGAATGGCATTAAAAAAAAAGTTTTGAGTACAAAATCATTTTTTTTGGTTGGAAGAAAAAAGAGTGTTTTTATCTTTTAAGACTGAGTTTGTATTATGTCTCTTGAGTTTAAAAATGAAAATGAAAATGAAAAGAATTAGAGGAGTTGTTGAAGCCTTTTTCTCATGGAGAGTTTTTATTATATGTTTCTTGGGTTTTCAAAGAAAAATGAATGGTTTGTAAGAAAGAAAAACAAGTGTGTGATCATCATTGGTTTTTCTAAAGAGTTTCTGAGCAAGAATAAAGTGTAAAAGTTTCACATCCTCTCACCGTGCAAGAGTGATTGTGTAAGAGATTGATCTCGGCTGTTTTATCCTGGGGAGGACGCGACATTGAAGAACTGCTTGCACAATCTTGGGCAGAGCCGCGAAACGTCTCAAAGAAAGCGACCTAGTCCGCCACTCAATTTTAAGACGTTTCATTCTTCCATGGATACCAAAAGAAAACAATTGCTCAAACGCGATAAGTATCATTGTTTTATTTTATTTGATAGAATTATAACCAAAATATTTTTCTTTAATGATTGAACATGATGCTTGAGATTTTAGGTAACCCGGTACCTAAAGTTAATTTTATATCTAATTTTGATGGACTAGGATTATATTATGGATGATATTTTTCATCATGAAAACCTAACATAGAAAAATGTTATTGATGATAAACAAATATTTTTAAACATGCTTTTGAGTTTTATTTCTATCTCCTACATGAAAATGAATTGGGTCTAGAAATATTTACTAGATATACTAGACATCATGAGGATAATCCACGCCGAAGTTCACAATTTTTGAAGCACTAAAAGTATTTTTAAAGTATTTTAGAATACTAAATAACATATCTGAAACATTCTGTTGGGAGGAAATTTAGTGCTAAATAAATTCGTTTTTGCTAATCTTTGTGTAGATATTTTGAAATAGTGTAACATGAAGCTCATCAGGAATTAATCTTCAAAATCCAATTTGAAGTTTTCCATTTGAATTTTTAAATTGAGAGATGTGGTAATTTCAAAATTGTTGTGTATGTATGTCCAAAATAGGAGACATGATACTTGAGATTAGAGATTAGAGATGTAAGAAATTATACTAAAAGTCATGTTTTGATTTTAGTACTTCATACTCTTGTTTTGATAATGAAAAAGAAGATTATTGTTAGCAATCAAACTAGTGCACCACATATGTTTGATAAAATGCTTGATAGTGAGTTATAAATATATGATGTTATAACTATAGAACTTTGAATCTTTGTTTGAAATTTAAGTGAAACTTGAAGTACTATATTTTAATTGATTTTTAAGTAATTATGTAAGTGCATACCTTACTTATTTTTGGTTTCGGATGCTCACATGTGAATGATTGTGACAAGTGCATGAGATTTCACCTACTTGAACAAGTTTTTATTTTCCAATGAAATAAAAATAGCGGGGAGATTAATCGATTTGAGGAGCAATGAGGTTGCTGATTTCTTTGTTGGTGCGCAAAGAATGGAAAATAGTTTATAACCAATTGAGCTTTAAAAGCAATTGAGGTATGTTTGATGAACTATTTGTAGTAATTGTAGTGATCAAATAATGACATTCTAAGTTGAATAAATTGATTGTTCAATCTTAGAATAAATTTTAGGGAAACAAGATATTGAGAATTATTGTGTATGACAATAAACATGTGACTCATATAAGTTTGGAACTTATGAGATGGAATTATATGCGAACCCAAAACTGAAATAATTAGAAACCTATAGTCAAAACAAATGTGAATATCAACTCTCACCAAGAAATGAAGATAATATTGATTATGAGATTATTTGCTATTCTTGCATGGCATTGCAAGGATATCAAATGTTATTAACAACGCTTTTCAAGCTTAGTTAATGTGAACTATGGATACGGTGAGAGGTTGATATATATTGGTGTTTTCCACCATGTTTGTTTTGATAGGTTATGGTTCAAAATTTGAACCAAATTGTTTGAAAGAAAGTGGTGTTGAGATATACTCACATCACTAGGATTTTCGGTATTGGTATGGTTCAAAGTCTACTTCGGGTAAAACAATTTTATTAAAATGTTCATACTTCCGAAATGAGAAACAATCTTGTTTCCTCCTAGATTGAGATTATAAATTTGTTGAATTTGATCATTGCAATACTACAAATGATATGTTGTAGATAAAATGTTTGAGCATAATAGTGCAATTTTATCATAACATAAATTGAATTTTCAATATTTGAAATATGAGATTTTGTCATGCTTTTTAAGAAATCAATGAGTTAGTGATGAAAATGAGCATGTTATATTTTATTATAAACTTGGTGAATTTTTGAGTAACATGTATGTAATCTTACCTAACTCATAAAAGCATGAACACTTTCAAATCTTACGCAACTTGCAATGATACTGGATGAAATAAAATATTTGGGAATTTTATAAATATGCTTCGAGTATCTAGTCTTGATATCAAATATGATTTTTGAGTAGTGAATTAGGAAATATTGTTTTCAAGAAAATTGTTTGAATTTTTTCTCTATATTGTGCAAAACGTTTTGGGTTTTGATCATTGGTTTATTAGTTTTTCACAATTTATTGGGATCTTTGGATATTGTTTTGAAATTCTTTTTTGAGTGAAAAAATAGTGGGGGTTCCATACCCTATGTTTCACCAACTTTGATTTAAATTAGAGGAACTAGAAAAATGAAAGTGACAAGTAATTCACTAAGAATGAACCTAGAAAAGCATATATAGTGAGACTAAATTTTAGTCATGAATACTTTGTTAATGGAAAATAACTTCTTATAGAGAGTAATTTTGTTCTTCAAACTATTAAATCTTTGGCAAAAAGTTTTTATGAACCTATTGTTTTTAGACAAACAAACAGAAAATTGTTGACTCTTGCATTCATGTCGCTAATTAACTTACATGCTTGTTTTGTTGATGTTGTTTCTATGATATATGATTTTTTATATTCATAAGTAGAAATATATACTTTTGTGTAAGTCAAAGATGAGAATATATGTAAACCAATCATGGAAAACTATGTAGCTTCTACCATAAAAGAAAGCATATAAGTTATATAATTTATCATTTATATTCTGAAAACAACTTTAAAAAAATTTAAAATAAATAAATTGTTTATTTGATTCATTTGGATGATTTCAGAATTGATGAAAGTGAAATGCAAAATATTCTTTGTTTTGTATGCAGATATGATTTGTTGAATTTTTATTCTAACTTATAGGATGAAAATGAAAATGAGAACATGCTTAGTTTACTATTTGGAATGAAAGACTTGAATGAAGATGGTGTATGTTGTTAAAAATATTTTTTTTTTCTTTGGATCTATTTCATTTCAATGAAAATAGAATTTTAAGAGAGATAAAAATATATATAGTCTGACTGTAAACTAGTTTTCACTCATTTGGTTTAATGCTAGTGCTTTTGAGATTGTGTGATTGCACTAGACATGAGTATGGTAGCTTAGTATGTTTCTTTGCTACGTGATTGACTATATATAAGTAATTTTTGTAGTGGGGGTTTATTATATTACCTCCGTAGTGGGGGTGTTATATTCAGATTTACTAATCCTAGTATGGAAAATTGGTAAAATTTTGAGAAGGTTATGAGGTGTTTAAAACACACCCCTTACACCTAGAAATACACTATCTAAATGGTTACCGCAATCCTTTAAGGATGTTGCGAAGCTGATTGGACATCCTTTCAGTTGAATCCTTTAAAGGATGGAGTGATTCGATCCTCTATAGTGGATAGAGGAACAGACATATAAATCCAATGTGATAGTACCGCGGCTATTGCAAGAATTGAGAACGTTATGACAACTACAAGAGTTGATGTTATGAGAATGAATTATATAGTGTTTGGAAAGAGATTTTATTAGTCCTTTGACGAAAGGATTGATAATAAGATGTGAATACATCTTAGGGATGAGGTTGATGCCCATTGAGATTGAGTCATCTATGATGGATACCCAACCTAGAAATAGGTTCAAAGGGACAAGAAAAAGTCATAAATGATATGGAGATGCGAGAATCATGCTTTTGAAGAATTCATCCCACGGCATGACATTCTGAAGCGAGTAAAAGGTTGAGTTTAATTTTAATTTTAAAATTTTAAACTCTTAATGATGTTTATATCTCTATTTAGAGTGGGGTACTTTCAGGAGTACTCTTGATAAACTCACCTATATGAATGTGAAAGTGTGGACGCTTTCTATGAGAATATTGATAGTTCTCTAGATCATTCATTAAACTGGGATACAAGCACATGGCCATAATGTGCTGGCTTTAGACTTTACACTAGTATAGTCGTGTGTGTTAAGTAATCTTTTATCTCCTAGAGTTCAAGACTTATGTTCACTCTATGGTCAGATTTAAGAGAGCCTATTAACACTACGTAAAGGTTCAAGTCGCGAGACACCTTTGTTTATGCACAATTCTATAAGTTCTTCCTCAATTTTTTAAAAATATAAGTGGTGGATTTTTGGGAATATATATTTAAAACATAATTTTATTTCCCAATAAATATAAAGAAAGATTTTGATAGCATTTAAGTTTCTTAAATAAAAAACTAATTTTGGTTATAATTGATTTTGACCGTTTCATATTTTGCTTTATTAATAGTATTTAATACACCATAATAAATTCTCCTTGAAAGGCATTAAAAAAAAGATTTTGAGTACAAAATCATTTTTTTTGGTTGGAAGAAAAAAGAGTGTTTTTATCTTTTAAGAGTGAGTTTGTATTATGTCTCTTGAGTTTAAAAATGAAAATGAAAAGAATTAGAGGAGTTGTTGAAGCCTTTTTCTCATGGAGAGTTTTTATTATATGTTTCTTGGGTTTTCAAAGAAAAATGAATGGTTTGTAAGAAAGAAAAACAAGTGTGTGATCATCATTGGTTTTTCCAAAGAGTTTCTGAGAAAGAATGAAGTGTAAAAGTTTCACATCCTCTCACCGTGCAAGAGTGATTGTGTAAGAGATTGATCTCGGTTGTTTTATCCTGGGGACGACGCGACATTGAAGAACTGCTTGCACAATCTTGGGCAGAGCCGCGAAACGTCTTAAAGAAAGCGACCTAGTCCGCGACTCAGCCATAACGTTATTTGTTTCATTATTGATTTTATTTGTGGTGCAGACATAATTTGGCAATTTTTCCATCACAAACATAATTTTACCCCACTAGAGCATCATACAATGTAAAACAACTACACTTCAATAAGTTTTTCCTGGGTGTTCTTCAACGAATAAAAATATTGACAAAATAATTTTCTACGAAATCTTTCTTATATCCAAATCCTAATTTTTCTTGTATGATTCTGGAAATGAATAAATCTACCAATTCACATATGTATTCATATCCTTTGCTGATCATATAGAAGTCCGGGACATAATCATTAAATGGTTTTGTGACCAACATTCAATGCTTTCTTTGCATTCAGATGCGAGTTACTAAAGCCAAGATCCTGGTAATTTAAGGGAATTCTTATGTATTCCATTGATTTCAAGAAACTAGAGAACAATAGTTCTTGCTGCCATGTTGTTAATAGATTGTAGTTGCAGTTGCGGAAAATCCCACAACTACACCCAAAGAAATGATAAGAACACTAAGTTTAAGTCATGCAAGTAAACTCAAACATTAATGATATTATTCATCCCTTGACACTAGATATGATCTTTACACAAACTTTGTATGGAGTAAAATGATGTCCTTATTGATATCATGAAGATTTATACATGTAAAGAAGATGATAATAAGATAACTCTAGTGTTTATCTCTTTTCTAGTGGTGGTTTTTATACTCTTGTTCTTGACTGAACTCTTTTTCAACCTACCTCATTATTCATTACTTGAGTCCTTATATAGACGGTCATCATGGTAGAGGACAACTGAGTGCACGTGCAAATCTTTGTTAGTTGTTCTCTGTTTATCTTGTCCTATTCGCCAGGCTTTGGGAAGATGTCGTTATCTCTCGCGTTGCAGCTTCGTGCTCTTCGTGTTACATCCATCGTGTAGGTGATCTCGTTTGGTTCCTTTTGTCGCATTATATTCCTTCGCCTAATTTCTTCCTTCACTTATTTCAGCGATCACTCTAGTGAGGGCGAGGCTGTGGGTTGTTCTTGTGTGATATTTTGCCTCTACATTTTGCCTCTTCTCGCGTTATTCTTCTGTAAGTGGAATGATGCGAGAATCCTTTAGTTGATTCTTCGCGTTATTTTCGTTTAATCCTACATCCCTCCGGTTTTTCCATGTGATTATTCCCACGTGTAATGACCCTTCCTTTTCTTGATTGACATGTCTGAATTTTCAGCTGACCGGTTACGGTTACAGTCGGTTCCCTCCATCTTTATAAATACTCTTGGGAGTGAGATCTGCTTTTATTTTCTTCTTTCTTTGTTCTTTCTTCTCCTCTGTTTTTTCTGCAAAATCTTACTGGTTCATTATCATGTCGAGTCAATCCTCCGTTCCTTCTTCTAACGAATTATCTCCTTGGTATTTATACGTTCTCCTCGGGTTTTATTTTATGTATATGTTATTTCTATTTGGAGTTTATCTTTCTTTTGGTAACCCGTATTCTTACTGCAATTTCAGACCTACTCTGTTGAGGCATCCAGTTAACCCTTCTGTGGATCGGAAAAAAGTGATAAAAAGGGGGTCCTTCAAGAGGAAACTTTGGCCTGGGAAGGAGACTTCCTCGCATAAAAAGGGGGGATCGCGTAGTGGTTCTCTAGTTGATGTCGTTAGTCCCCTAACTCTGATGTCTGTCGCATCGCCCAAGGGTGAGATATTAACCAGCCTTTCTCCCCAACCAATTTATTCTCTCGCTCCTGAGCATGCTTCAGAGGGGTCTACTATGGTTTGTGCTACTTCTAGTGTTGTTGTCGCTAAGGAAGAGCGAATTGTTGCGTCCGATACTGTTGGGGCTGATACTCCTCCATCCAACACTGTTGTTCAGGTTTCGCAGTGGTCAGGCTTAATTTCCCTCACACTAGGTCTATCGCCTCAGCGAACTGGATCTGAGTCCCCCTTGCTTTTTGATCACGATAAGCGTACTGCACTTGCCTCAGAGGTTAGTCGATCCTAATTCTTGGTGCTTTGTAGGAGTTTCGTCGTTGCTTGGTTGAGATCGATCACCTTTTAAAGGCTGAGGAGGTTATTGTAGACCTAAAGAAGCAGTTATCTGAATTGTCTTCTGAGGCGAACGAAGTCACCAATCTTCGCGCAAGGAATGAAGAGCTTAGAGGTGAGGCTTTTTACAATGTTTCCATTCTTCGTATGTTCTGCTTTCGTATCATCTCTTTTGATTTTAGGTCTTTCATACTTAAGCCTTAAACCGAAAACGTACATCTGAGCGTTACGAGTTTGAATTTGCTGCGAAGGATGCTCGAGGTGAGTGCGACGCTCTTAAAGATCCGGTTACTTGGTTGGAGGGTGATCGTCGGGGTTTAAGTAGTCAGATTGTTGATCTTCAAATTGATAATTTTTGTTGGCTTGCTCGTTTTAATCAACATTGTACTTTGTCTGGTCAGCTTGCTAGGGCTTTAGAGGTATCTAATATTTTAAACCGCGCCCTTCTTGATGAAAAACGAACCTTATCCGAAGATATTCGTGATTTAAAGAATCAGAAGCTTTCCTTTGATGACGCTTATTACAGACTTTCTAGAGATCGAAACTTATTGGATAATTATCTGCAATCCCAGAAGGTCGTGTCAAATGATCTCGCGTCCAAGTTAGCGAAGCTGTCTCGCGAGAAGGATGAAGCTTGTCAGAAAAGAGATAAGGCTTTAGAAGATTTCCGATTACTTCAAAATGCTAATCGTCGCCCTGTAATTCCGTTCGATCTTCATGTAGTAGTTTCGCAAAATGAAGGTTGTCTTTAAGGATGCTATAATTGTTGTCTCAATCTTGTCTGAATTTTATTTGCTTTAATCATTCCTTTTTCGCAGGGGAGGTGGTCGCGCTGAAGAGGAAATTGGCGACTCTTCAAGGGAATTTGACTAAAGCTCTAAAGGAACGAGATTCCACGCCTCAACAATTATCCGCATCTTCTCACCTGGTAGCTGACATTTACCAGGAGCATGATGAGCTGAGGAAAAGTAAGGAGGAATTGGAACATTCTTATCTGATTCTGGATCAGGAGTATCTGAGAGAAAGTATCCCAAATCATCTCAGCATCGTGTGAACGTGGAGTCTCATCTCGTGGTTAACTGGGTTTGCGGGAAGCATATTCTGCCGCGCGAGGTGTATCCCCAAGTTCCTATTAGTGATGACGAGGAGGAAGAGGAGGTTCCGTTTGAGAGAGAATATCAGGGTACGACACTTGTTCTTGACGACGGCGGCGAGGGAAACAAGGATCCTTCTCAGCAAGCTACTGATGAGGTTGTTTTGGTTCAACAGTCTACCGGTGGTGTTGATGCCTCAGTTCAGAATGTTAATTTGCGTGTGCGATATTGCAGACCCCTCCATTACTTGTTTCTTCATGAGTTTTATCTTCCCTGTTGTACTTAACTCTGGGTGCTCCCAAGCTTGGAGCGCGAGGTTTGACTTTGGCTGTTTCTTTTTGTTCCTGCGTTGTTAGTTGGGACAAATAATCTGTTCTTTACCTATATTTATTATGTTTCCAAATATTCTGACCAAGGAGGTGGGGAGCACGGATATTTTGTTACTCTCATGCTTTCCTCTGCTTCCCATCTCCTTGGTGTGTTTTCTATGCGAGTGACACTTATGTGAATTAAAATTTATATTTTTGAAGAATTGAAAAGTTTATGAGTTTGGTGCGAACGCTTTATGGGGTGATAGAAGTGATGCGATTCTTATTACAAATGGTATGGTCATGCTCATGCTCCTAGTTACCTAGAATATTTAAATTCGAGGGTCGGGTATACTTAGCTTGAGTAGAGTGTGTTTCCTTCGCGTGTTTTCCTATGATTCGATATCCATTCGCGCTCCATAGATTGCTTGTATTTGCTTGATATTTTGTAGGTCTTAATCACCTCCTAAGTAAGGTCTTACGGCCTTCCCCACATAGAATTTTATAGGACTTATGGTCGCCTTGGGTAGGGTCTTCCACCTGTTTGGTGACGAGATCTCAGTTCCTTGTGCTCTTGCGAGTCATTGGCCATCGTTATCGCCTTATCGGTGTTGGTATTCTTACCTCCTCAGGCTATTCTGCGACAATGTACCAGGCCTAGGTACTCTCATGAGTAGAAAGCCCCAATAAATTGTAGTTCTTGACACAATCAGCTCCCTAATGGAGGGTGTCGTCCATTTATATTCCCCCTGAATCTCCCCTTCAAGGAGGTCACCCTTAACCATATCAGTTGGGATCCACCCATCCGGTGATACAACGACCAGTGTTGTCGCAATCTCATGCTTTTAGCCTATGTGTCTTATTAGGCACAAGATCACACCCTAGGTGTGGTTTCTTTGGACCGAGTGTATCACAAGTTCCAGGCCATCTTCTATCTCCACTGGCATGCTTTTACACCCCATACCTGAGAACTTATTTGCTGAGTGGTTCGTTCTCAGTGGCCTACGATGGATAGGCATTGCGCCCTAATATATGTAACTTTCCTGGGATCAGTAGCTATGACGCGTGTTAGGGATTAAGGGTCGCCTCTTACATACTGTGGAGTCCTCCGGCTGCACAATTTTGTGCGAACTAAGTTAACACGCCATAACTGTAGTCCTAGCATCCCTAGGTAGAGGTTTTAATAATATCTCGCAGCCCCCTATTGAGGTCTTACGAGTGATCTTTGCAGCTTCGCTGTGTAGATTTTGATTTCGCCTTTGGCCTGCTTGCTTTCTTGTCAAAAGAACTTGTTTCATGCTCGTGTATCCTTGAGTAGGTATATAACTCTCTTTGTTGCATCATTTCATCATAGTATTTTGATTTTCTTTCTTATCGTCCGTTTTTATCGCCTTCCCCTTAATTGTCTGTCTCAGTGCTTAGCGTTGATAGCACTGTTTCCCTGCTTGCTCTCTGCAAGATTCATGCATTTGTCGCACTGCATCCTCCACCTGGATGCTAGGCTCCTCCAACTTTCCCCCCTTTCTCTTTTTAGATTAAATAGAGTCTCTTTTCCCATTCTGAGCAACCCTAATTGGGCATGAGCATCCATGTATAATTCCTTCGAGGCATCGTCTAATTCTGTTTGATGCATGTATTTCGTTATTTCACCAGTCTCTCTTATTTTCTCTGGGATCACCTTCTGTGATTGGTTATCTTCGCAGACCATCTTCGTCCTTTTGCGCCTCAACTTCCTTTTTACTCTTCGTACGCTCGTAGTCGCACTAGTTATTCCTGGCCGGACTTGATTCCTTGCCTATTGTCTCATGGTTTCATTTGGTTACTCCTCCGTTTTTGTTTGGGTTTTTTTCTCTCTTCCTTATCATGTTTATCATTAGTCTCTCTACTCGCCTGCCATCTTTCACATTTTTCCTCTGTTTCTCTCTTATCTTCTCCTTTCCTTCATAAAGCTGAACGTCATTTTTATTACACCTCTTCGCATTGGTGTTGTCTCCCATGATTTCTCCAATTCCTGTTGGTATAGGGAACCGAATTCTCCTATGGAAGGTCGATGCGACCCCCATAACCTCATGGATCCAGGGTCTCCCAATGATAGCGTTGTATGGTGACCTCCGTTTCTAAGGTCCCTACGGGAATGATCAAAGTGATATCGCCTTTTGGTCTTGAAGCAACACTATTGAATCCATAGATCGTGTAAGTGGACGGGATCAGGTCCGAGTCGCGGTACCCCATGGTTCTGAATGCATGATAGAATAATATATCAATAGAACTTCCTGTAAATACCAGGATTTTATTGATCATCCAAGGTTGTGCCTTTTCTTCTGCATTTTCCTCCCACTTGGAATGTGGTTTCATTGTCAAAGTGACCACCAGTAGGTCTGTGTGTGTTCCCCCCTCTGCTGGTACATCTTCCATTGTGAAGGAAATTGGATGTTTCTGCCAATCTTCAAGCGCGCGACTTCGCATCACCAGGTGTATTTCCTTACCATTGTAATCTCTTTTAAGGACTCTGCTTAAAATGTTATCATGGAAATTATTGATATCCTTTGTGGAATGGATGATTGAGTTTATCTGTCTCAAATTCTGTCCAATTTTAATGCGATGAATAACAGCTGGTTGATATCGCGGTTGTGCTCTTGGTATCTCGCCTTCCTCCAGATATCGGTTCAACTTTCCTTGCTCAATTAGATATAGAAAGTACTTTCGCACATTTCTACAATTCGCATTACACTGACCATGAAACCGGTGGTATATGCAGAATTCACTAGCTCTTGCTCCTTGCGGGGTTTCATGCCCTATGTTGAACGGCGCTGGAAGTTCATGAGTTGGTATGACCTCCCCCATATCTTTTCTATTAGCGCATTCAGTCTGGGTAATTTTACATCATCAATGAGCGGGTAATTCGGCTTTCGCTCAAATATCTAAGGTTGGTTGTACCCGGCTCTTCGGTCATTGTTGAATCGTCCTCCTTAATTGTCATATTGTCTCCCCGAGTAGTTGTATGAATGATTTCTATCTCCATACTCTCTTCGAAACCATTCTTCATCTTTCCCTAACAATGCTACTTCTTTCGTAGTCTTTCCTGCGACTTGCCTCTCATGTCCAATCCCAGGGGTATTTTCGATATTATTCAGTATTCTTGGTACGAGTGTCGCGTTTCCTCCCTTCGCAGTCGTGATGGATGTCAAGCTGGTGTCCATTTATCTTTGCTTTTGTTCTAGTGTTATGAATTCTTCTTTGTATTCTCTTAATTCTTGCATGTCTATCTCATGTCTGATTCGGAATATTTCCACATATAGGAGATCAGTGGGATACAAGGCGTTGACGAATGCGATGATTAAATGTTGCTCGGATACTTCCCCGTCTGACTCACTGCACATGGTTCTCCATCGCGCGACCAAGCTTCGAAGACTTTCTCCATGTGCTTTTTTCAAGGTAAACACGTTCTCGATCCCTGCTTTTGTGTGACTACTTGTTATATAATTTCCCAAGAATAATCTTTGCAACTGTGCGAATGAAGTCACAGATCCTTCGCTCAAGTTGTCGAACTATAATGAAGCTTCTCCTGTCAGGCTCGCAGGAAAACATTTACAAAGCACTACTTGATGTTGGGCCCACGGTATTAATGTTAAGTTGTAGGCCTTCATGTGCTGGACTGCATTCCCGGTTCCGTCGAAGATGCTGGAAAAGTTTGGTTAGATACATTTTGCGGGAATTGGGGCTTGCTAAATGTCACGCGAGAAAGGGGATCACTCTGCCTCCTCGATTGCTTCAGCCAGTTTCATTTTTCTCCTCCTCGCCTACTATTACTTCTCATGACGGCTTTGAGCTCTCCAAGTTGTTGTAGTATTGCTTGATTGGCGTCGACGTGTTCTCGCTCTCTCTATGTGACTGCTTCTGTAAGGACCCTCGAGCTCGTCAGCGCTATTAGACTAGTCAAGAGACATATGTAGTTGCATCTTTTCTGATGCCTACACCCATGATGATCTTAACCATCAAAACATACATAAAAGAAGATAAAATAACATGAAAGTGATGAGTGCCAAATATTGTATATATTTATCCCTTTTTTGTTGGCATTTACTCATCTTTTGTGCATTAATTCTACATTTTATCCCATATTCTGTATTTTCATTGTTTTCAAGAATAAATATTTTTCTTACTTAATTTTGCATTTTTAGGTAATAAATAAAGTCTGGATGAATTGCGGAGCGGAATAGAGCAGAAAAGTAGTGAAAAGCCGGGAGGAGTTACGCAAGGAAGCCGCGAAGAACGTTGTGCATAAGACCAAGAGGCTAGGAATGGGCTTGAAGAAGAAGAATTGTCCTTAAAGAAGATATGAGCTTGGCATACCCAAGGCTCAAAGCCCTTTCTCAAACCCATTTCCACTATCCAAGCCCGTATCGGATTTCAGCCGTCAGATCGAAGCATTTCAGCATCCTACGGTCGCTCCATCATCGCACATCAAACTCCGAAGCTCCCGCTCTACATCGCAACGCCCTTAACCATCTTGGGCCGTCCTTTTCGTTGCATTCCTCCATCCGACGGTCGCTACCCACATCCTCCCATCTCACCGTTGGATCCACCTACCATCGTCACATCCCACGGACCAGATCGCGAAACATCATCTCTCGCCGAAACCGCTCAACACTATAGTACCAAACACCCTACACCTCTACCAAACGCCCCCCCTCTCCCCAAAATCAACTGAGCTCCTTCTTCCCCGACATTTGCAGAGCCACCTCTCTGCCACCACCTTCCCCGACCATTTCCAGCCACCACCTCACCTCTGCAACACCATCACTTCTTCACCAACATCATCAGTACCTCCCCAATCCGTTCCTTTATCTCTCTAGCCATCTATTTTAGTGACTTCTCACCATTCTAAACCCTAGGTTGGAAATCACTCAAATAGATGAGGCTCTAGACATCAATCGAACACAGGAGAGGGATCAGGAAGATCAGAGGAGGAATGGGTCGAAGATAAGAGAGTCAATTCCTCGATTTTGGGTAATGAAAGCTAAACCCTAATTGTACTGTTGATTGGAGATTTTTGGGGAAAATGGGTGTAAACCCTAATTTGATAATTTGGGTATAAAAGGGAAGTGATGTAGGATGTTAAAAGGGGTTCTTGGACTAGCCAAGTTTCCACCCAATTTGGGTTAGGTTAATTGTTCCTGTTAATTGCACTGTTAATTGTTCCTGTTAATTGGTCCACATTTAATTGTTCCTGTTAATGTGCTTGTGTTAATGTTTAGTTTTAATTTCCAATCAATTACTGTTAGTTCACTGTTGTTGCTCACTGTTGTTGTCATGTTAGTTCATTGTTAATTTGTCATGTTAGTTCATTGTTAATCTGTCATGTCTAACTCAACTGTTGTGTTTAACTTGCTGTTAGTTTAATGGAAGGCTAGGCTAGAAGCCTTTGAAGCTTTGATGTGATTGTGCAATGGAAGAAATCAGTGCTCATAGCAAGCTGATTTTCTTGCCATTCCTTGTGCATGCTTAGGTTGCACTGTTGATTGAGTATTGGGAGAAACTAGTGCTCATAGCAAGCTAGTTTTCTTCCCATTCTATTTGTTTGCCTGTATTCTTGCCTTAGCCTTGCTCATTTTAGTTTCATTATCATCCCTGCCCTTGGCTTAGGCCTTGGTTCATCTTGTTTTGTTCTTTGCTTTTGCCATGTGTTGCCCTGTTTGTGTTTCTTTTTGTTTATTTTGTTAGCCATCTTCTTTATTGCATTATCTTTGCTTCACTGCCATCTTTGCTTCCACTGCCCTGCAACTCTTTTGTTCATCTTTAATTCATTGCCCTGCAGCTGCTGTGCAGCACTTGTGCTGCTGCTGCATTGCTGCCTTTTCTTTCTACTGCTGCAGCTGCTGCTGCAACCCTACTGCTGCTGTTGCTGCCACTTCACTTCCCTTGCATCTACCCTGCTACCACTGCTGCATTGCTACTTCTTTTTCTTGGCCTTGCTGTGCAGCTCCTGCTCCTGCTGCTGCTACTACCTGCTATGCAGCACTTGTGCTGCTGCCTTCCTTTTCCTGCCTGCTGCTGCTGCTCCAAAGCTTACTTCACTCCCAAGCCCAAGTCACAAGTGAACTATTAAGCCCAATTCACAGTTGAACTGTTGAGCCCAAAGCTCAAATCAGTTCACTGAAACCAAAGCCCATAGTCCACATTTCTGAGCCCAAGCTCAGTTCAATCCAATTCAAAATCATTCAAAGGCCCAAAGCACAATCATAACCCCTTGGTTACCAAAATCCATTGGTACCCAAAGCCCAACAATAGCGAATTTAGGAACCCAATTAGCTAGAAAACTCAAAACACACCCGATCTCTGTGGATCGACCCGTACTTGCACGAGCTACAACCGACGACCGTGCACTTGCGGTATTACTGTAGGCCCCCGTTTTTATTGCGCTTAATTTTATACATATCTCCGGGCCCACCAAGTTTTTGGCCGGGGATAATTTTTAGGACCTTTTCAAAGCCTACCAAGTTTTTGGCGCCGCTGCCGGGGATTGGTGCTGTGTTTTTCTGTGTTTTTTCTTAGCTATTTTGCATTTCATAGCATTTGCATCTGCATCTGCTTCACTTCATTTGCTGTTGGACCTGCTGTTCTGAACCCGTTTTTCCTCTGCTGGGACGCCACTAAGGAAAAGAACCAAAACCCAACTGGGTTTTTGCAACAATATCAGAGCAGCTGGGCTGTGCTTAAAAGGTAACCCATTTAAGAGAACCCGAATTGTGGGCTTCCAATTTTTAATTGTGGGCTTGTAATATTAAAGCCAATTTTTGGGCTTCTCTTATTTTCTGTTGGGTTTGTAATAATTTATTTGTGGGCTTGTGTATTTAATTTTTGTGAGCTTGTTTAATTTGGACTCGTATTTTGTATTCTGGGTTTTTAAACCCAGCTGAGCTTGTAACCGATCACGCTAGTTGAACTCGTTAGTGGGCCGAGTACCCAAATTCTAGGCCGAGATTTTGGACTCAGTTCCACCAAAAGTTTTCAACCAAGCGGAGCCAAAGCAAACACAGGACAAACAGTGGGCTTGCTCCCATTCAAAAACCAAATTTTATTTTCTTTAAAAAAAAAAAAAAAAAAAAAAAAAAAAAAAAAAAAAAAAAAAAAAACCAAATTTTACTTGCTCCCATTTTAAACCAAAATTTTCTTGCTCCCAATTTTAAACCAAATTTTATTTTCCTCCCATTTTAAACCAAATTTTCTTTTATATCCCATCAAAACCAAAATTTTCCCAAAAAAAACCAAATTTTTGAAAACCCATTAAAACCAAATAGTGGGCTTTGTGTCTTTTCAAAATGGGCCAACCTCATGCTCTCCATGAATACATGTATCCGTCAATAAAAATTCCATTATCATGTATTGTATTACCTCAAACCAATAACCCTTTTAAAATAAATGCAAGCATGATACAAATACTTCCTATATTTCGAGGGTTCGATTCTGAGAACCCCTATACTCATGTAAGGAGTTTGAACAAATTTGTCGGACTATGCAACCTGCATATGTCCGAAGACTCTCTGAAATTGCGTTTGTTTACATTTTCTTTAAAGGAAAGGGCCAAAACATGGTTTTACGGTTTGAGACCACAATCAATCACACTTGGGACCAACTCACAGATCTATTTTTCAAAAATTCTTTCCACACCATAGGACCATCGCTATTCGTCAAAGTATCAATTGTTTTGTCCAATTGGATGAGGAAACTGTTTTTCACTATTTTGAACGTTTTAATGATTTGTTGAGTGAATGTCCGCACCATGGAATTGAGAAGTGGAGACTTGTCGTCATCCTCTATGAGGGACTAGACTTTAAATCTCGAACCATGGTTGAGTCTATGTGTAATGGTGAGTTTATTGATAAATCTGTGGATGATGCATGGAATTTTTTAGCCGAGATTGCAGAGAAAACCCATCAATGGGAATCCGTTAGGGAAACAGGAACAACACCACATGATATGAGTCACCCCATGAATTAGAGTTTTATTCTTGTAATAGCTCCGACCTTAGGATTGAAAATTATCCTAGATTGCAAAATTCCTATCATGATGATGATGATGATTATGATGTTATGTTAGAAGAACATGTCTATACTGAAAATGTTATGGAACCTTTGGGTTCAAATACATTAGGCTTCTCTGCCCCGACCTTAATGCATGATATTTCTTCTAGTATTCCATGTGATGTTTCCCCTGATTGCCGATGCATGAATAAATCAATCTGTTGATGATGTTGATAATTCTGATTGTGATCTTGCCAATTTGATTGATGATTGTGAGCATGATGTGACATGTGTAGATGAGTTAGAAGATTTTGATTTGATTGATAATGATATGCCTATTCTTCTACCTAAGTCACAATCTGATGGCCTTCCACCCAACCTAGATTTGGTTTGTACCCATATTGTCAAACCGATTTTTCTGAAAATTCCTAATCTAGGATTGGAACTGTGTGCTTCCCAAGTCCTCTTGGACTATTTTGCTTCAAAATATAACACTTTTAAAGAGCCACAGTTGGAATGCATTTCTTTGCCCATCCCGAAAACAGTCCATTATGAGTTAGACCTTTTGAATCCTGAACCCTAAAATTAAAGATTTTGTGCTTAAAAGTAAACCTGTTGAAAATTTGGTTTAGGGGTGATTCATTCGGTTTTTCACTCTCACTCCCATTTAAGTCCAATTTTAGTGTTTTGAAACTTTCTATGTCTCTACACTTTTTCTTTTGGGTTGATCCTCAACTCTTTAGACTTTTGGTGTATGGTGAATTTTTTGTATATAATCCAGTAGATAAAATTTCTTAAAAACCCTTTTGTTCCTTTTGTATATATTTTGCTAATCCAATATGATCTCGGCTGAAATATGTTGGATTTTTGCCTTGAATAACGGAGTTTTAATTCTGCTTTCGCCGAAATCGGGTATTCTCTCTCCTTTTACTCTACTCAGCATGTCCCTTTCCATATGTTGCATTTTAATTCTTTCCATATTTTGAAACATTGAGGACAATGTTTAGTTTAGGTTTGGGGGTATAGAGTAGATACGATAATATGCCATAATTGAAAACAAACTCCTTCTTTTGAAAAAAATTGAAAAATTCCAAAAAAATTAAAAAATCAAAATTCAAAAAAAATTAAAAAATAAAAAATCATAAAAAATGGAGCTCATTTACCTTGAAATGTTGACTCTTGTGCAAATATGTATTTTTATTAGGAGTCTTAGTCTAGATATTTAGGCACCCTGATTCTAGCACAATTCACATAGTGATAAGAAATTTGCACGCGCACGATCTACCAATACATGTATGGCCTCGATCTTCAAGGTGTTTGATAGGAAGTTACGATTGCCAATCACTTTAGAATACTGAACGAAACTTGACTAGCTTGTTCTTTGGTTGGTTGGGATAGAAGGTGGAGGTTACATTAAGAAAACAACCATCGAATTTAACTGGGTGCATCAAAAAGGGCTACCTCTTGCAAAGTGTCATGTAATTTTTGTTTCCTTTTGTATATGTATCAAAAGTGTTTCCTTGTTAAAAAAAAAAAAAAAAAAAAAAAAAAAAAAAAAAAAAAAAAACGATGTATATATTCAGAAAAAAAAAAAAATATATATATATCAGAAAAATACCAAAAAAATCAAGTATTTATCAATTCCATCATCTCTTGTTCCAAAAATAAAAAGAGAATTGTCAATGTAAATAGTCATTTTGTTGTTTCATTGTAATAAGCAAGGAGGGTGTATGCCATTGATGTACAACGCGAGCAATTGTGAAACACCTCCTACTCATTCACAATTCTCGTAAAGTCCGGACAGCTAGCTAGATTTCGACCTCGGTTCTTAGCCTGAGAAACTATCTCTTGGTGATTAGTAGTCATAACTTCAGATCTTTCTTTACACATGTGTAGATACACTTTACACTCTTATCACATGTCCTTTTTTTGTTATCAGTGCTAGGATTGTGCCTTGATAGCTAGATTGACATCTCCATTTTGCTGTGAGCTTAACTGTTTTGCACATGTCACATTTGATGGAATCTGAGCTCATATTTTGTCCTTAGGTTTTGTAGGCACACCTCTGGTAAACCTTCACGAGACTTCAACTCGTCCACTAGGGACACTTAGTGGTTTAAAAGGCTTAGTGCATACGCTAAATGCATTCGAGAGACCAGCGACAGTGGTATAGTTAGGATTTCCTTAGTTTTGTTTTACTTGAGGACAAGTAAAATTCAGGTTTGGGGGTATTTGATGAGTGCCAAATATTGTATATATTTATCCCTTTTTTGTTGGCATTTACTCATCTTTTGTGCATTAATTCTACATTTTATCCCATATTCTGTATTTTCATTGTTTTCAAGAATAAATATTTTTCTTACTTAATTTTGCATTTTTTAGGTAATAAATAAAGTCTGGATGAATTGCGGAGCGGAATAGAGCAGAAAAGTAGTGAAAAGCCGGGAGGAGTTACGCAAGGAAGCCGCGAAGAACGTTGTGCATAAGACCAAGAGGCTAGGAATGGGCTTGAAGAAGAAGAATTGTCCTTAAAGAAGATATGGGCTTGGCATACCCAAGGCTCAAAGCCCTTTCTCAAACCCATTTCCACTATCCAAGCCCGTATCGGATTTCAGCCGTCAGATCGAAGCATTTCAGCATCCTACGGTCGCTCCATCATCGCACATCAAACTCCGAAGCTCCCGCTCTACATCGCAACGCCCTTAACCATCTTGGGCCGTCCTTTTCGTTGCATTCCTCCATCCGACGGTCGCTACCCACAGCCTCCCATCTCACCGTTGGATCCACCTACCATCGTCACATCCCACGGACCAGATCGCGAAACATCATCTCTCGCCGAAACCGCTCAACACTATAGTACCAAACACCCTACACCTCTACCAAACGCCCCCCCTCTCCCCAAAATCAATTGAGCTCCTTCTTCCCCGACATTTGCAGAGCCACCTCTCTGCCACCACCTTCCCCGACCATTTCCAGCCACCACCTCACCTCTGCAACACCATCACTTCTTCACCAACATCATCAGTACCTCCCCAGTCCGTTCCTTTATCTCTCTAGCCATCTATTTTAGTGACTTCTCACCATTCTAAACCCTAGGTTGGAAATCACTCAAATAGATGAGGCTCTAGACATCAATCGAACACAGGAGAGGGAGCAGGAAGATCAGAGGAGGAATGGGTCGAAGATAAGAGAGTCAATTCCTCGATTTTGGGTAATGAAAGCTAAACCCTAATTGTACTGTTGATTGGAGATTTTTGGGGAAAATGGGTGTAAACCCTAATTTGATAATTTGGGTATAAAAGGGAAGTGATGTAGGATGTTAAAAGGGGTTCTTGGACTAGCCAAGTTTCCACCCAATTTGGGTTAGGTTAATTGTTCCTGTTAATTGCACTGTTAATTGTTCCTGTTAATTGGTCCACATTTAATTGTTCCTGTTAATGTGCTTGTGTTAATGTTTAGTTTTAATTTCCAATCAATTACTGTTAGTTCACTGTTGTTGCTCACTGTTGTTGTCATGTTAGTTCATTGTTAATTTGTCATGTTAGTTCATTGTTAATCTGTCATGTCTAGCTCAACTGTTGTGTTTAACTTGCTGTTAGTTTAATGGAAGGCTAGGCTAGAAGCCTTTGAAGCTTTGATGTGATTGTGCAATGGAAGAAATCAGTGCTCATAGCAAGCTGATTTTCTTGCCATTCCTTGTGCATGCTTAGGTTGCACTGTTGATTGAGTATTGGGAGAAACTAGTGCTCATAGCAAGCTAGTTTTCTTCCCATTCTATTTGTTTGCCTGTATTCTTGCCTTAGCCTTGCTCATTTTAGTTTCATTATCATCCCTGCCCTTGGCTTAGGCCTTGGTTCATCTTGTTTTGTTCTTTGCTTTTGCCATGTGTTGCCCTGTTTGTGTTTCCTTTTGTTTATTTTGTTAGCCATCTTCTTTATTGCATTATCTTTGCTTCACTGCCATCTTTGCTTCCACTGCCCTGCAACTCTTTTGTTCATCTTTAATTCATTGCCCTGCAGCTGCTGTGCAGCACTTGTGCTGCTGCTGCATTGCTGCCTTTTCTTTCTACTGCTGCAGCTGCTGCTGCAACCCTACTGCTGCTGTTGCTGCCTCTTCACTTCCCTTGCATCTACCCTGCTACCACTGCTGCATTGCTACTTCTTTTTCTTGGCCTTGCTGTGCAGCTCCTGCTCCTGCTGCTGCTACTACCTGCTGTGCAGCACTTGTGCTGCTGCCTTCCTTTTCCTGCCTGCTGCTGCTGCTCCAAAGCTTACTTCACTCCCAAGCCCAAGTCACAAGTGAACTGTTAAGCCCAATTCACAGTTGAACTGTTGAGCCCAAAGCTCAAATCAGTTCACTGAAACCAAAGCCCATAGTCCACATTTCTGAGCCCAAGCTCAGTTCAATCCAATTCAAAATCATTCAAAGGCCCAAAGCACAATCATAACCCCTTGGTTACCAAAATCCATTGGTACCCAAAGCCCAACAATAGCGAATTTAGGAACCCAATTAGCTAGAAAACTCAAAACACACCCGATCTCTGTGGATCGACCCGTACTTGCACGAGCTACAACCGACGACCGTGCACTTGCGGTATTACTGTAGGCCCCCGTTTTTATTGTGCTTAATTTTATACATATCTCCGGGCCCACCAAGTTTTTGGCCGGGGATAATTTTTAGGACCTTTTCAAAGCCTACCAGAAAGTAAAGGAGGCACATATCTTTTTACGTGGTTCGGTTTCTTGAGACCTACATCCACGGATTTCACTATGTTTATTGGTGTCACAAGATCTTCATTGGAGAGGCTCTCATGGAGCTCTAAGGAAGAATAAGGAGGATAGCCTTATCTAGAGACCATCCAAAGATCCGACCTGACCTATTTCTCTTTATCCTTTATATGGTAGGAGGTTACATCAATTAAAAATACTCCCCTAGGGCTGACTAGACATTATAAGACTAAGTAGTTGGGTGTACATAGTGTATTTGGTAGTAATGTAGTAGGATGCTACGGCTTCTAATCTTGCGCCACGTAGCGAACTGATATTTTTCCCTCACATTTTGCTCATTTGGTTGAGGGTTGTTGGAACAATAATCCTTAAGAAAATAAATATCGGTATGGCTTTGAAGGCGAGAAAAGTGGCTGAGCGAGATATCTGAGCACGCTTGGTTCTGATCTGGCTTGTAGTTAGGCTTCACTTCTGCAGAGTTTTTGGTTGGGGTCGTCCGAGTTGGTTGTTGCGATGCTTGTGCTTCACGATCCATGATCTGTGCTAAGAGATGTAGATGTGCGAGTTGCAATTCTAAGTATCAATGCGAGGTCGCTTTGAATTATTGGTCATTGATTCTTTGATGGAGTTAGTTCGTCATTTCAGTTGGTGGTGTGTGTTCCGAGATTCATGGCTCTTTATTGTTGCTGAAGGAACTTCGCAGAAGAATATAACCATATTTTAAAGTATTAATACTTTCCCCTGTTCTTGTGTGAAGTTATGAGGCAGTCCTTATGTTCGTGATCCTTGTGCTTGATCCTTGGAGGTTTATGCTCCATCTTTGTCTGGCTTGGTTGGCATCAGTTCCTGACGACTAGTCGTGGTGGTGTCTCTCGGGACCATCATGGGTACCTGCTGCTCCTGCGCGAGTCATAATTGTTAGTTGTTTAGACAACTAGCTGATTTCCTTTGCTTCTGTAGCTTTGCTCCTTTCTACGAGCGATTGAGGTTTTTCCTTATAGGTGTGACAGTTCAATACATATATGCTTCTGTTAGCATTTGAGAGGGTGAGTTTTTGAACAAATCCAAAATAGATTTAATGAAATAAAATAAATTGAGATAAGTTGAGGATGGATAAGCTTCGAATCCTATAAATTTCTACTGGTGTAAAAGTCTTATGCGTGCGATACATCTCTGTGGGGTCTTTTCCAAATGACTTTGAGATTGCAGTCCGAGGTCATGCTCCTAGGACTTACTAAATGCATCAAATCGTGCTGCTATAAGATTTATCAGATGCCTTCGGATGGTAGTCCGAGGTCTTGTTTTGGTTCCGAGATATATCGGATGCTCATATCTGTGGGGACTCAAAATGTCTTCGGATGGTAGTCTGAAGCCTTGCCCCGAGGACTTACTGTTTTCCTCAAATCGTGTGGACGTAAGATTTTGTTGAATGCCTTCAGAAAGGAGTCTGGGGTGTTACTTCGTGCTCCAATTGGAGGCTTATGTCTGTGGGGACTCGAAATGCCTTAGGATGGTCCCGATGGCTTACAGATTTCCTCATTCGATGGTCCGAGGACCTAAACCTTTCTTGAAGGTACTGAGGGTATGGACTGCCCACTTTGGTTTTTGAAAGCTTAAGAGCTTATAGCTTTTGAAAGCCAAAGTCAAGGTTTTTCCCCTAACTTCATACAGTTTTGTTGTTGCACTTGTGTGCGATTTTATATGAGGGTTACAGCGTAGTGGTATCTTTTTCGTCCTTGGACATGTTATGGGTTATAAGCCCGAGAAATGATCAATTTCCAATTTGGCAAGATAACTTCTTACAAGTCGACAGGATTTCAAGGATCCTTCTGATTCTGAATATGTGTCCTTTGCGAATATATATTCGTAAATTATGTACAGTGCTTCTCTTTGGGAAGGATTTTTCCCCATATTCGGCTCATGGCACTAACTATAGTGAGGTAGATACCTCTGATAGTTGATTCTCACTTCATCCTAAAGTGAGTCAACCATGAGGTACCTCCTAAAGTACAGGACATCATCTGACTCGTGGTCGAGATGGAATTACCCTAGGTCCATGTGTTCGTCTCGGGTAGCTTGAGCATTGCTCGCATCATCCTGTTTGAGGATGGAATGGTGTGGCTAGCACATTACCATTCGTGATGGTCTTGAGGAGATGTTTCCTCGCATAGGGGTCATGCCCCTGTTACCGTTCGTGATAGTCCTGATGATATGTTTCCTCGCATAAGAATAGTATCCTGATTACCATTCGTGATGGAACAATACTAGGTGAATGAACCTACAAACAACATATATAATTCATGCATTAAACATATTAAAATAATGAATAAAACAATCACATGAAAATAAATCATATGGCATCGAGAAGAGGTTTTCTCGTATGGGGCTCATAGCCCGATTACCATCGTGATGGTTTTGAGAAGATACTTTCTCGCGCGAGGGTTTGGTTATCCAGATACCATTCATAATGGTCTCGAGAAGATGTTTTCTCGGATGGGGATCGTGCCCCAATTACCATTTCGAGAAGATGTTTTCTCGGGTGGGTATCGTGCCCCAATTACCATCCGTGATGGACAAATTTCATATTACCCTGCAGGAAAACACAAATATGACAAGAGCAAGATATTTATATCACATTCTTTCAACATTCATCAAATGTCCCTGCAAGCAAACACATACATATAGAATAAGAGGAGGATGTATGTATGATACACCAATTAATCCTGCATGAAAACACATATATATATATAACTAGCAGATGTACCATACATACATCAAGTGTACCTGCAAGAAGACAGAAACACAATAATAGCTTTATTGCGGATGACGACTAATCCGACTCTAACCTTAGTGCATGATAAGCATGCCTTTATGCGGATTTCAACTAATCCGTCTCTAACTTTATCTAGCATAATGCTAGTTCCTAATGCATGATAGGCATGCCTTTATGCGGGTTTCAACTAATCCGACTTTACTATATACGGATAATCGATCCGACTTAACTGAATTCTCCAACCATAATGGAGACTTGTTGTAAAACATGAAATGTTAATACATCATAATGTTAAAAGCATTCGATAATTCTAAAGCATTTACTTTATGTAAACATTTTCTGCTCATTTTTATGCGATATGATGTCGCATTGTCATTTATTGTAAAGCTCGTTGTGGAGCAGGCGCGCTAGATTGTGGCACCTAATTTTGGATGTACCAGTGCGATACGTATATCGGCTAGAGTCTGTGCGACTAGCTATTTTCTTAGCTTGCTCTTGAGCAAAATTGTGCCTTGGTTAGGCATATGTATATTCAATATATGAGTTAGAAAGTGCCTTTTTTGTCCTTAGAATGGCAAGAAAGGTAGGAGATCGTATCGTCCTTTAGCTTTGTAGCCTTTGTCATGAAGTTGTTTTTTTCCCGTGTACTTCAATTAAAGGTTAATTACCACTTAAAAAAAAGCTATAGAGAAGTTATGATGTCATTAATAATGACATTTATTGTAGCTTGGTGAGCTTTTGACGAAAGATATGTATTCAGACTTGATAGGCATAATAAATTTTATAGATAGAGATAAGAATTTCTCCTGTTTTAGGTTGTTGCTCTCGAGATGATCTCGAGTCGCAGTGAGCTTCGCGAGCAAGGATGCAGCACAATAAGTGACTTGAAATGAGAGTTGTAGAGCTTTTTCCGTAGAGCATATTCACAAGCACGAGTTGCTGCTCTGATATGAGTCCTTTTGAACATATTAGTATGTACATGTTCATTAGAAAACGCATCAAATTTCATGTGATTCAAAGCTTTTAAATACTAATTTAAGTATTTAGATAGTAAGCATTTAGCCATTAATCAAAGGACTGCACATTATGGCATGTCAAGTGTGAAATCAAGAGATATGGGAAGGAATGTTGTCCTAATAATGCTTGGAGATGCACTGATGTGCCCGACATCGCCTCTAGTACGATATGGGTTGAACTCCAGTGTGACGATTGCTTTGCCAGTACGAGATGGTTGCTCCGAGATAAGCCTGGCGAGCATGGCTGAACCATCTAAGATAGATTACATTGAAGAATGCCTTTGTGGAGTATATTATCGTTCACCTGCTGTTCATGGAATTTATCAAAATTATTTTGATTCAATGAACAATTATTTAAGTATATAGGAATCAGTCATTTAGCTATCGTAAACCAAAAGACTAATTATTAGATAAGGTAAAAAAGGTATGTTGTCCGAGTTGCTGCTCGGAGATGGACTGATGAGTCCGAGTTCGTGCTCCTGGTATGGTGTCGACTGTCGAGGTGCAATCCGAGTGCATGCTCTGGTTGCCCTGTTGATTGCCTGTCCGAGATTGGTGCTCGGGGATGAACTGATGAGTCCGAGTTCGTGCTCTTTATCCGATCGTGTTGATCGTTTCTCCTAGTTGGGATCTGTCCGAGATGGCTGGTGAGTCCGAGAACATGCTCTGACTGGCTCCCTTCGTGATGGTTACTTTTCCAGTACGAGATGATTGTTGCAAATGAGCTGTCCGAGCTCTGGCTTCTTCCGATTGCTTCTTCACGACCTTAATCGTGTTGCCTCTGGTACGATATGGGTTGGACTCCATCGTGCTCCCATTTGGGCTGTCCGATATGGATTGAGTCCGAGATTGGAACTCGGTTAAACATCATCGTGTTGGTTGACTCTGTCCTCGCCTGTGGTCTGAGAATGATGAGTCCGAGCTCTGGTTGGCTCCTATTGTGCTGGTTATTTCTCCGCGAGTTGGTCTCGAGTTGAACACGAGCTGGTGATTCCGATGTGATTTCGTCCATCAGCGTTTTTCTGTAACAGCAAATCATTCAAGTGAGTAAGCTCAATGAACTCGTTCTGAAATTGCTATGTAAAGCAGTAAGAAGGGAGAGTGAAGAAAAAGGCCCAAAATCAGGCTAAGATAGTGAGACATCCGAGATTGGTGCTCTTGGTTGAGCTGTCCGATATGGAGCGAGTCCGAGATTGGATCGCTGGTTCTTCACGAGATGGTCTCGAGGTGAGTAGTTGCGAACTGCTCCAATGCGATTTTGCAGATGGTCTTTTCTCCAAACTCATCAGTTTGAGTCCGGGCTCTGGTTGCTCTGGTTGGTACTCGGAGATGAACTGGTGTATCCTTCCGATGAGAATTGGTGAATGACTTTAATTGGCCAGCACTACGTAGCTTTGAAGCTCTCTTCTCCGAGTGACTTTTTGCTGTTGCTTCTCCGATTCCGACGTAGTTTCTTCTATCATCGATTACCAGTAAATCTGCAAACATTAAGTCATGTGGGTGATTAGTCAATAACAACCGAGGTTTAACTTTTATTGCTAGAAGTATGAGATGTATCTTCAAACGTTTAGTGAATTTCATTCTCAGGGGAAAACCCAAGTCAGGCTAAAGATCACCATTTTTCTGTTTTTCCAGAGAAAATCCCTAAGTGGGTTTGTAAAACTTGTTTTGATAATCACAGATCTATATCCGAAACTTATTTTCAATGAAGATTTAAAAAGAAATTTCAGATTTTTATGAAAATCAGGTTGAAATTTCTAAGAGAGATTTTCCTCAAAAAATATATGAATCTGAAGAACGAGGTAAAGAGATAAGAAGAAAAAAATTCGATTCCAAGTCTTGTTGACGATGAATCTTCTGATTTCATTCTCCGCTGTAGAGATTTCTTTCCTATTTTTTCTTTTTCACAACCTCTTTTTCGTAAGCTTTGTTTGGAGAAGAGACATTTTAACGAGAGTACCCTTGAAGCACTTGAATCGCCCGAGTCTGAACTGGATCTGAAGCTTCGTTTGGAATCGGACAAGACACTTTGTTGTCTGAAGCTCTTGTTTCCTTGACAAGAATACTCCTGAAACTCTTGTATCAACTGGATCTCTATTGGATCTCTTACAGAACTTGCTGGTAGTGAAGTATTGATCTTCTAAGGGACTAGGTTGGATAAATCCATCACTCTAGTCCTGTTTCTAGCGCCAAAATGTAGTTGCATCTTTTCTGATGCCTACACCCATGATGATCTTAACCATCAAAACATACATAAAAGAAGATAAAAGAACATGAAAGTAAAGGAGGCACAGATCTTTTTACGTGGTTCGGTCTCTTGAGACCTACATCCACGGATTTCACTATGTTTATTGGTGTTACAAGATTTCCATTGGAGAGGATCTCATGGAGCTCTAAGAAGAACAAGGAGGCTAGCCTTAGCTAGAGACCATCCAAAGATCCGACCTGACCTATTTCTCTTTCTCCTTTATATGATAGGAGGTTACATCAATTACAAATACGCCCCTAGGGATGACTAGACAAGATAAGACTAAGTAGTTGGGTGTACATAGTGTATTTGATAGTAATGTAGTAGGATGCTACGGCTTCTAATCTTGCGCCACGTAGCGAGCTGATATTTTCCCTCACAACATATTAGCCGATACCAACTCGATTAGTTTAACACGAACGTTAATTAATAGAAATTAATCTAACAATGATATAGATACGAAACTAGTACCGTTGGATAGGTCTCGAAAAGTTACGCAGAATGGACTACTCGAACGTGTTAATCGGATGTCGGATGAAGAAGATATCATCAGTTTTGTTAAAAGGGGAAATAATTATTTTACAGTTAACCGACCTAGCTGCCCTTAACATTTGAGTGGGTTCCTTTATCATGGGTCGTTGGCCTTATCACCAAAACGTGTCCAGAGAATACTTTCAATTTATCTTTTCTTCTTCTTTCTTCTTCTTCTCTGCTTCTTCTCTTTCTCTTCTCTGTTCTTCTTTTGTTAAAGATCGAGTGATGAATTTGAGGTATGGCTTGAGAGAATTAATTGTTGAGCAAGAGAATATTAAGTATATGATGATGTTGTTGTGATTGATTGAACACGAGATGCAGAAGATAGAGTGGCTACTGTTAATCAGGAAGTTAGGGTTTCATCTGATTTGAGGTTGTTTGAAATCGGATAAGTTTATGGGGTCGATGATTGATGAGAATTAAGAGGGGTTGAGGTTGAATTATTGATTGGAGGCTATTCTGATGAACAATCACAAAACCAGGTAAATTAGGGTTCTTCGATTTGAATTTGTTTCTTGTAAATTGAGTCAGTTGAGGTGGAGATTTAGTGTATATGGAATTAGTGCAGGGGTTTTTAGAGTTACTAGTGTGACTGGTGGAGGAAATTATAGGTAATATGAAGAGAGTGTGACCTCAACTGAAGTGCATATGGAGTCTTAATGATATGGTATAGCTGAAATTATAGGTAATATGAAGAGAGTGTGACCTCAATTGAACTGTGCAGTTGAATCTAGAAAGGAAGAAAAATAATAAAACTGAACTGAGTCAGTGTTGTGGATAGGTGGTAATGGATTTGTGTTTATGAATGGTTTGAGATGTTTGTATTGAATTACATGGAGAAGGAGAAGTAAATGGTGTTGGTGAACTGTGGAAGTTGTTGAATTGTAAGTGAAAGAGTGGGGGTAGATAGAGATGGAGATAATGTTTGTGTATGGATTGAAGATGGTTGTAACTGAGTAGTGCTGGGGTTGAGGTTTGGTGGTGTAGATGTTAGAATAGAAATGGTATTGTTTTGTTGGTGGCAATTTAGTTGATAATGATGCTGCTATGGAAAAGTTTTTATGGCTGTGACTGAAAGAAAGTTGGATGAATGGTTGCAGTTATTGAAAAAGCGGGGGTCTAACAACACCACCCAATATTTCTCTTAGCAATATGTATGGACTAACTCCGAAATACTTTGCTAGAGAATCAACTAGACAGTCAGATTCAATCTAGATAAAAGTATCTCAAGGAGTTAATATCTCTCTCTTGATTTGATTTTTACTCAAGCTAAAACAATAGCGAGTCTTTATCAAATACAAGGAATAACTTGGACGGTACCAAAGTCCAATGTTCAAGTGTTAATCAATGAAATCGACAACCACAAGGTCGGATCTCCAATCGATTAACATTTAATGCACAACCTGTATTATTTCAATTATAAAGATAAATAATATAATGCGGAAAATGAAATAACACACACACCACAAATTTTGTTAACGAGGAAACCAAATGCATAAAAACTCCGGGACCTAGTCCAGATTGAATACACACTGTATTAAGCCACTACAGACGCTAGCCTACTCCAAACTAACTTCGGACTGGACTATAGTTGAACCTCCATCAGTCTCCCACCGATCCAAGGTACAGTTGTACTCCTACGCCTCTGATCCCAGCAGGATACTACGCACTTGATTCCCTTAGATGATCTCACCCACAACCAAGAGTTGTTGCAACCCAAAATCACAGACTTGATAATAAACAGATCTGTTTCACACAGAAAAGTCTATCAAAGGATAAATTTGTCTCAGACAGATAAACCCTAGGTTTTATTCCGTCTTAAGATATAAAATCAAGGTAAAAGGAACCAATTGATAATCCGGTCTTATTATCCCGAAGAACAGGCTAGATTAATCAATCACCTGTCTACAATCCTTCCTGACTATACAGGCGGTTTGTCGAGGAATCACAAACAGTGAGACGAAGATATTTGTGACTTCTTTATCTTGCCTATCGGAGAACTCTCACGATCTCAAGCTAGTCAATCGATTGTACTCGTACGATAGAAGATGCAAGATCAGATCACACAACTACGATAAAACTAGTACCGGTCTGGCTTCACAATCCCAATGAAGTTTTTAAGTCGTTAACCTGGTTTTAGAGAAGAAAACCAAAGGTTAAAGGAGAATCGAATCTAGCGAGCGCACTAGTATCACACATACGTGTGGGGATTAGTTTTGCACAATGCTAGATGTCTCCTTTATATAGCCTTCAGATCAGGATTTTGCCTTAGGTACAAAGGAATCCTTATTCACCGTTAGATCAAAACCTGATTTAGATTCAAGCTAATATTTCTCAACCGTTAGATCGAAAACTTAGCTTATCACACACACTTGGGTAGACGTTTACTGGGTTTGTGAAAACCATGCCCAAACGTGTACGTGTATGTTGGTTCAACATAGTAACCCAAAAGGTTAACCGTATGAGCATTTCATATTAACCTTGTTCTTATTCACCATAACTAGTTCAATTGACTCAAATGAACTAGTTAAAGAGTTGTTCAATTGCTATGAGATCTTATGTAACTACACAAGACACAATTGAAATAAATATGATTCGATTCGATTGAATCGGCTCATGAACATTATAGCCATGGTTTGCATAAAGCATTCCTTAGTAATTTAATGTTTCATGTTCAGAGCACATCTTTAGATCATAACCTCTTAAGTTCACAAACAAGTTCGCGGACTTAAGTTAATCGGTTGAGTTTTCCAAACTCAGCAGAAATTCTCGGAAAGAGAACTCCCGCCAGTTCGCGGACTTAGCACACAAACGAGTTTTGGAAAATCCAGCAGAAATTCTCCCATGAGAACTTGTGACAGTACGCGGACTGACTATGCGGACTGGGTTCGCGGACTTGGCAAACCAATTCCACAATCCTCCCGATTTCTCTTGATCAACAAAGTTCGAAAACTTCGGTTCAAGGAATACAAGGTTATGTAATCTAAACTCTCATTTCAATCATTGAGACATTCTCATAGGACGCTATGTAGCCGTTATTCACAGACCGATTCACGTCAGAGCAATTCTCAAAGTGATTGAAACTTTTCATGACTTTTGTCACTAGGTGAACATAAACTTGATCAAAGAGAATCGCTTCACCAACACACGATTTCGAGATAAAAGATAAGCAACGAATGCTCAGCTCGAAATGTCAAATGTGTATGATCTAGTCTATATAACATACGACTTTTGTCTCATAAGAAGTAGGAGATAGAATAGATAGACTTTTGAGTGATAGATAAGTTCAAGTCTCTACATACGTTTTTGTTGATGAAGTTCCACGGTTCCTTGTATAGATCTTCGTCGTTGTATGATGAATCTCCATGAAGTCCTTGAGCTCAACTAAACTTTTCTATCCTAGTCTGAGACTTAGATATGTAGGCTAGAAATCAAGACTCATAGTTTTGATCACTAACATTGATAAACATGCTTGAGATAGCAACGCATGCGAGGTCGACCGAGCTATGCTCTAACAATCACCTCCTTTGTCAATTTTAGTAACAAAACTATTAATACATATGGAATACAAAAAGATAAACTTTGGTGGCTCCTATTCCATAGTCTAATCTTCAACGTTCCCTGAAATCTTCGTCCTTCCAAGTACTCCAATGATCCCAAAGGTTGTAAGTTTAGCATCACCGTTGGTGAAGATACGTAGCTATAACAATGAGAGAAATTGAGATTCTCGATCATTATTATACAATGTCATAGTATTATTATGTAATATCAAAGTCCAATTGTACCACGACTAACAATAATACTACGGTGATATGTATCACTCTCCCTTAGTCAGTACACCATCTCGATCATGGAAACCACTCCCCCTTACACAATGATCCGAAAACCATATGTATTTGTAGTGTGAACTACATTATTTCTCCCCCTTTTTGTCAATAAAATTGGCAAAGGTACAAGAACGGGATCATAATGAAATTTCCACAAGAGACATTTCATAGACTAAAAGAAAAAAATACATGCCAACTTAATTTAGATGCAATCATAAAGCCGAAGCTAAATGCATTCATCAAGGAGTTTTAAGATACAAGATAACCCCTATAAAATTCCACAGCCGCACACCCCGCAAGATATTACCATTAAGCACGAGTTCAAAAGAACTCTCCCCCATTTGATGTCATTCCCGAAAGAACAACAAGAGCGACCTTAATTTCTAAAGAAAAGAAGGATTTTTTAATTGGACACCAAAAACCATAGGAATGATTTTCTATATCCAAAGCTCAACCAAATTAATCACAAGTAAACCCATGATTAATTCAATTGAAAACGCAACTAAATCAAACCACAAAAGTGATCAATTTAATTGAAAGTGCTCAACATAAGTAAACTTACGGAGATACGACTAAGGTAATCATACGGAGATGACTAACTTAATCGTTCACATACTCAACATAAGGAAAACCTTACGGAATATACGAATTCATTAACCAATAGAACATGATTAGTATAGCAGTTCATATACTCAACACAAGAATTTGTGGAATATATGAAAACTCAACTAGATTAATTACAAGAGAACCTATAATTAATATAATTGGAATACAAACAACCAAACTAATCCCCGAAGTAATCAATTTAATTATTTTGGGCTAAACATAAGAGAACTTATGGAACCACGACTAAGTTCATCATAGAATACGACAACCTTAACCGTACATGTACTCGACATAAGAAAGAAAACTTATGGAGTACAAACTAAATAACCAAACTGGTTGATTAATTTAGTTCATAATGCTCAACATATAGCATCTTATGGAACAACCAACAAGCCAATAAGAATAATCGACTTAGTTGTATCGTTCTCAACATAAGACACTCAATGGAGCCTTCACGGTAAAACATAACAAGATGGATCAATGAAGATCAATACCGTGGATAACATACAAGGATCTATTCTATTTTCCATCATAACGATATAATAGACATAAAAGATATCATCCTATTTTCTATCAAATACATGATTGCATAGGCATAACTTTTGTAATTGTCAAAAAGTCCATTCGTTCTTTCATCAATATGAATAAAAATTCATGAATGACTTTACTTTTGACCGCAATATGGGACCTTCAAGTTCACGGACGTAAACAATACATATCCCATAAACAAATTGCAATATCACAAAATCATAAAGATCAATACTGCAATAACATCATCCTCCAAATATTTTTAGAATTTAATACCAATAAACCTAAAAAATAACATAAGAAGATGAAAACAAAAATAGCTATGTGTAGTCATAATCATCGCTATTCAATGCACTAGTTATTCTTCCAACTAATCCAAAAAGAAGACTTACTAGGTATTGTAGATCTTTCTCAGGGCATCTACAGAAAACTCCTTCTTGTTATTGAAAAACTCATTGATTATAGACTTATTCTTTATTATCCTTGAGAAAGTAATTCCTTTGCATAGATATACGTTGACTGCTTCTATTGCATTACTTTTAGATGTGCTTCCAGTTACAGGAGCCATGAAAACGTATGAGAAGAAAGAAGAAGATATGAAGATTTTAAAAAGCCAAATCTTAATCCATGACACAGTCTTCCACAGTTTAAGGATCCACAAACAATATTGTTAGCATGATATTTAATAAACAAAGATACATACTTGATCCACAAGATGCAGAGCCTCAATACTCTCAAGCTAAGAATGAGGACGCAGGCGTCTCCGAGCTCAGCCAGAGACAAAGTGAGCCAGATGCTCCATTTGCTTGTCAAGGCTTGTTGCAAAAACAGGTTTCCTCTTTCTTCTGATTCTGGAAGCACTACGTAGCTTTGAAGCTCCCTTCTCCGAGTGACTTTTTGCTGTTGCTGCTCCGATTCCGACGTAGTTTCTTCTATCATCGATTAACAGTAAAGCTGCAAACATTAAGTCATGTGGGTGATTAGTCAATAACAACCGAAGTTTAACTTTTATCGCTAGAAGTATGAGATGTATCTTCAAACGTTTAGTGAATTTCATTCTCAGGGGAAAACCCAAGTCAGACTAAAGATCACCATTTTTCTGTTTTCAGAGAAAATCCCTAAATGGGTTTATAAAACTTGTTTTGATAATCACAGATCTATATCCGAAACTTATTTTCAATGTTGATTTAAAAAAAAAAAATCAGATTTTTATGAAAATCAGGTTGAAATTTCTAAGAGAGATTTTCCTCAAAAAATATATAAATCTGAAGCAATAAGAACGAGGTAAAGAGATAGGAAGAAAAAATTTCGATTCCAAGCCTTGTTGATGATGAATCTTCTGATTTCATTCGTTGGTGAAGTTTTTCTTTGTCTTCTCCGCTGTAGAGATTTCTTTCCTATTTTTTCTTTTTCACAACCTTTTTTTCTTAAGCTTTGTTTGGAGAAGAGACATTTTGACGAGAGTACCCTTGAAGCACTTGTATCGCCCGAGTCTGAACTGGATCTGAAGCTTCGTTTGGAATCGGACAAGACACTTTGTTGTCTGAAGCTCTTGTTTCCTTGAAAAGAATACTCCTGAAACTCTTGTATCAACTGGATCTCTATTGGATCTCTTACAGAACTTGCTGGTAGTGAAGTATTGATCTTCTAAGGGACTAGGTTGGATAAATCCATCACTTTAGTCCATGTTTCTAGCGCCAAAATGTAGTTGCATCTTTTCTGATGCCTACACCCATGATGATCTTAACCATCAAAACATACATAAAAGAAGATAAAAGAACATGAAAGTAAAGGAGGCACAGATCTTTTTACGTGGTTCGGTCTCTTGAGACCTACATCCACGGATTTCACTATGTTTATTGGTGTTACAAGATTTCCATTGGAGAGGCTCTCATGGAGCTCTAAGGAAGAACAAGGAGGCTAGCCTTAGCTAGAGACCATCCAAAGATCCGACCTGACCTATTTCTCTTTCTCCTTTATATGATAGGAGGTTACATCAATTACAAATACGCCCCTAGGGATGACTAGACAAGATAAGACTAAGTAGTTGGGTGTACATAGTGTATTTGATAGTAATGTAGTAGGATGCTACGGTTTCTAATCTTGCGCCACGTAGCGAGCTGATATTTTCCCTCACAACATATTAGCCGATACCAACTCGATTAGTTTAACACGAACGTTAATTAATAGAAATTAATCTAACAATGATATAGATATGAAAATAGTACCATTGGATAGGTCTCGAAAAGTTACGCATAGTGGACTACTCGAACGTGTCAATCGGATGTCGGATGAAGAAGATATCATCAGTTTTGTTAAAAGGGGAAATAATTATTTTACATTTAACCGACCTAGCTGCCCTTAACATTTGGGTGGGTGCCTTTATCATGGGTCGTTGGCCTTATCACCAAAACGTGTCCAGAGAATACTTTCAGTTTATCTTTTCTTCTTCTTTCCTCTTCTTCTCTGCTTCTTCTCTTTCTCTTCTCTGTTCTTCTTTTGTTAAAGATCGAGTGATGAATTTGAGGTATGGCTTGAGAGAATTAATTGTTGAGCAAGAGCATATTAAGTTCGACCAGAAGGTTTACTTCGAGTCACCATTCTTTTTAGGTTTAGCGTACGCATATATAAAGATAAATAGGATACAGAAACAAGAGAAGAAGGAGCAGCCGCACTGCCGCAATTCCTTTTTATATGTTCAATTATTTAGAAAATTAAAACGAGAATAAAAGTCAGTGGTTGGTAGATTATTTGGAAGAGAGTTATTTCTTAGTCTGCGTGCTTTATGGTGCGGTTTTGGATTATGATACGAGGTAGGCGCAACACAATCAAAAACCTTCTTTTTATTTAAGTTTCTTTTAATTAATTTTATTTTGTAAGTTTTGATTCATATATGAATGATAATCGATGTTGTGAGTATGATTATGTATGTTGGGCTGCGGTCCATAGATTGTGATTCTTAAAAAAAACTATGATGGGATACGAGATATCCTTGGGACCAGTTTTGTTCCCTAAACCCACGTGGGGCTCCCTGGGGCGAGCGGATTTGATGTGATTGATTTGATTGTTCTTATGGATGTGGTGTTTCCATGTATTTGTGATGCAATTAACCATACTAGTTGTTTTAAAAAAGAATTGAAAATGTTTGATAAAATGTTTTGTTGCTTCTTTTCCTACTGGGTGTCACAACTCACGTCGTTTAATGACAAAAAATTCCAGATTTTATGGCACCACAAGGAGTTAATGGCGGAAAAGCGTAGAGATCGGTTTTGGTGCTATTATTAGTAGTTTGCATAGGATTTATGATTGGGATTGTAATAAAATATCATCAACTCTTTTAGATGATTTAATTAGTTATTTATTGGTTGTTAAAGCTTTAAAGATTATTGGGTTAATGTATAATCAAAAAACAACAATGCTTTGTTTAGACTACTCTATTTGGTTGAATAATGGAAATTTCTGGATCATGTCAGTTTGACTGTCTATCATAATTATTATATAATACGTTTTTGTCTCATTTTTTTATGTTAAATGTAAAAATCTCTCAATATGTACATATAAAAATTTCATAATTTTCTGAGTTCCAGAAGTATTTTTAAATCAATTGTTTTCACTGTACAAGGATCAGACGTTTTCTGTCAGATTCAATTTTACTGAAGTTGTCTATTTTTTTAAAATATTCTATGTCATGTTTTAGCCTTTAGAGTCTACTGAAAACTCAAATATGGTTCTTTTATATTTTCATAATGATCGACCAAAGAAAATTTGAAGTTTTGAGTGAATTGATATGTTTTTTTTTAAAACGAATCGTCACTGTTGTGCGTTTCTGCAGTACTGGTCAACTACTCGTTTGACTATGGTCAAAAGGTATTTAAGATAAACTAAAAATCCTAGAAATTTTATTACTGGAAAGGCGATAAGTTAGAATTCAGAATATATAATCATAATAATTTATGGATTCGTATTGGACTCGGTAAAATTATTTGAGTGACCTGGCGTCAGTTTCTGTTTTATGAATCTTTCTTAAAAACGTAATTATTTTGGATTTAATCTGGAACTTTTAACGGTGAAATTAATTTTTTTTGATAAAGTATATTTCTTTAGGGTTCATTTAAATTAAAAATCACGTCAAATTAACGGTTAGATTTTCCGAAAAGAATTTTTATGTATCCGCTGCGAAAGAATTTCGAAACTGAACATAATTTAACTAAGCCCGGATAAATTATTTAATGAGCTTGGGCTTAGTATCTGGGCTTCGTCTATGGTATCGAAGTAGCACTTCGGGTTTTCGGACATGGGATCCACGCACGAAAATCGGGGTGTTACAGTTTGGTATCAGAGCAGCGATTAGATCCTTCGGGAAACTAGTTGTTGCGCAAACAATAATAAGTTATAAATGTGTTTCGATAAAATTGGTGTGTTTTTCTTTTTAGCTTGATTTTTTTTTTCTTCTCCCTACCTTACTTTAAATTTAGGGACTAAATTTTTTGAAGTGTGTGAGGTTGTAATATCTGTTCGATTTTCAAGGTCATTTTTGTCACTTAGCATGGGATGAAACAATCATTTTAGCTTTAGGGGCATTTTCAGAATTTAGATTTTTAATTATGCTTGTATACATTTTTTTTTCCTTCAAAGCTTGTTAAATTAAATTTCATTTTAACTAGTAAGCCAGGTTTGACTAATTTTGAAATAAAGAATAATATTTAATCACTTAATGCGACACTTGGCGAAGGTTGATAGGTTTTTGGATTTTTATATGACTAGTAATGATAGCTATAAGGTTCTTTCTTTTCTTTTCTTGTTGGGCCTAAAATTCTAGTGGGCTTTGTACTGCCTATAAGGTCGACCAGAAGGTTTACTTCGAGTCACCATTCTTTTTAGGTTTAGCGTATGCATATATAAAGATAAATAGGATACAGAAACAAGATAAGAAGGAGCAGCCGCACTGCCGCAATTCCTTTTTATATGTTCAATTATTTAGAAAATTAAAACGAGAATAAAAGTCAGTGGTTGGTAGATTATTTGGAAGAGAGTTATTTCTTAGAGTCTGCGTGCTTTATGGTGCGGTTTTGGATTATGATACGAGGTAGGCGCAACACAATCAAAAACCTTCTTTTTATTTAAGTTTCTTTTAATTAATTTTATTTTGAAAGTTTTGATTCATATATGAATGATAATCGATGTTGTGAGTATGATTATGTATGTTGGGCTGCGGTCCATAGATTGTGATTCTTAAAAACAACTATGATGGGATACGAGATATCCTTGGGAACGGTTTTGTTCCCTAAACCCACGTGGGGCTCCCTGGGGCGAGCGGATTTGATGTGATTGATTTGATTGTTCTTATGGATGTGGTGTTTCCATGTATTTGTGATGCAATTAACCATACTAGTTGTTTTAAAAAAGAATTGAAAATGTTTGATAAAATGTTTTGTTGCTTCTTTTCCTACTGGGTGTCACAACTCACGTCGTTTAATGACAAAAAATTCCAGATTTTATGGCACCACAAGGAGTTAATGGCGGAAAAGCGTAGAGATCGGTTTTGGTGCTATTATTAGTAGTTTGCATAGGATTTATGATTGGGATTATAATAAAATATCATCAACTCTTTTAGATGATTTAATTAGTTATTTATTGGTTGTTAAAGCTTTAAAGATTATTGGGTTAATGTATAATCAAAGAAAACAATGCTTTGTTTAGACTACTCTATTTGATTGAATAATGGAAATTTCTGGATCATGTCAGTTTGACTGTCTATCATAATTTATATATAATACTTTTTTGTCTCATTTTTTTATGTTACATGTGAAAATCTCTCAATATGTACATATAAAAATTTCATAATTTTCTGAGTTCCAGAAGTATTTTTAAATCAATTGTTTTCACTGTACAAGGATCAGACGTTTTCTGTCAGATTCAATTTTACTGAAGTTGTCTATTTTTTTAAAATATTCTATGTCATGTTTTAGCCTTTAGAGTCTACTGAAAACTCAAATATGGTTCTTTTATCTTTTCATAATGATCGACCAAAGAAAATTTGAAGTTGTGAGTGAATTGATATGTTTTTTTTAAAACGAATCGTCACTGTTGTGCGTTTCTGCAGTACTGGTCAACTACTCGTTTGACTATGGTCAAAAGGTATTTAAGATAAACTAAAAATCCTAGAAATTTTATTACTGGAAAGGCGATAAGTTAGGATTCAGAATATATAATCATAATAATTTATGGATTCGTATTGGACTCGGTAAAATTATTTGAGTGACCTGGCGTCAGTTTCTGTTTTATGAATCTTTCTTAAAAACGTAATTATTTTGGATTTAATCTGGAACTTTTAACGGTGAAATTAATTTTTTCTGATAAAGTATATTTATTTAGGGTTCATGTAAATTAAAAATCACGTCAAATTAACGGTTAGATGTTCCGAAAAGAACTTTTATGTATCCGCGGCGAAAGAATTTCGAAACTGAACATAATTTAACTAAGCCCGGATAAATTATTTAATGAGCTTGGGCTTAGTAGCCGGGCTTCGTCTATGGTATCGAAGTAGCACTTCGGGTTTTCGGACATGGGATCCACGCACGAAAATCGGGGTGTTACAACTGTTAATCAGGAAGTTATGGTTTCATCTGATTTGAGGTTGTTTAGAATCATATAAGTTTATGGGGTCGATGATTGATGAGAATTAAGATGGGTTGATGTTGAATTATTGGTTGGAGGCTATTCTGATGAACAATCAGAAAACTAGGTAAATTAGGGTTCTTCGATTTGAATTTGTTTCTTGTAAATTGAGTCAGTTGAGGTGGAGATTTAGTGTATATGGAATTAGTGCAGGGGTTTTTAGAGTTACTAGTGTGACTGGTGGAGGAAATTATAGGTAATATGAAGATAGTGTGACCTCAACTGAAGTGCATATGGAGTCTTAATGATATGGTATAGCTGAAATTATAGGTAATATGAAGAGAGTGTGACCTCAATTAAACTGTGCAGTTGAATCTAGAAAGGAAGAAAAAGAATAAAACTAAACTGAGTCAGTGTTGTGGATAGGTGGTAATGGATTTGTGTTTATGAATGGTTTTAGATGTTTGTATTGAATTACATGGAGAAGGAGAAGTAAATGGTGTTGGTGAACTGTGGAAGTTGTTGAGTTGTAAGTGAAAGAGTGGGGGTAGATAGAGATGGAGATAATGTTTGTGTATGGATTGAAGATGGTTGTAACTGAGTAGTGCTGGGGTTGAGGTTTGGTGGTGTAGATGTTAGAATAGAAATGGTATTATTTTGTTGGTGGCAATTTAGTTGATAATGATGCTGCTATGGCAAAGTTTTTATGGCTGTGACTGAAAGAAAGTTGGATGAATGGTTGCAGTTATTGAAAAAGCGGGGGTCTAACAACACCACCCAATATTTCTCTTAGCAATCTGTATGGACTAACTCCGAAATACTTTGCTAGAGAATCAACTAGACAGTCAGACTCAATCTAGATAAAAGTATCTCAAGGAGTTAATATCTCTCTCTTGATTTTATTTTTACTCAAGCTAAAACAATAGCGAGTCTTTATCAAATCCAAGGAATAACTTGGACGGTACCAAAGACCAATGTTAAAGTGTTAATCAATGAAATCGACAACCACAAAGGTCGGATCTCCAATCGATTAACATTTAACGCACAACCTGTATTATTTCAATTATAAAGATAAACAATATAATGTGGAAAATGAAATAACACACACGCCACAAATTTTGTTAACGAGAAAACCGCAAATGCAGAAAAACTCCGGGACCTAGTCCAGATTGAATACACAATGTATTAAGCCGCTACGGACGCTAGCCTACTCCAAGCTAACTTCGGACTGGACTATAGTTGAACCTCAATCAGTCTCCCACCGATCCAAGATACAGTTGTACTCCTACGCCTCTGATCCCAGCAGGATACTACGCACTTGATTCCCTTAGCTGATCTCACCCACAACCAAGAGTTGCTGCAACCCAAAATCACAGACTTGATAATAAACAGATCTGTCTCACACAGAAAAGTCTATCAAAGGATAAATCTGTCTCAGACAGATAAACCCTAGGTTTTATTCCGTCTTAAGATATAAAATCAAGGTGAAAAGGAACCAATTGATAATCCGGTCTTATATTCCCGAAGAACAGGCTAGATTAATCAATCACCTCTCTACAATCCTTCCTGACTATACAGGTGGTTTGTCGAGGAATCACAAACAATGAGACGAAGATATTTGTGACTTCTTTATCTTGCCTATCGGAGAACTCTCAAAATCTCAAGCCAGTCAATCGATTGTACTCGTACTATAGAAGATGCAAGATCAGATCACACAACTACGATATAACTAGTACCGGTCTGGCTTCACAATCCCTATGAAGTTTTTAAGTCGTTAACATGGTTTTAGAGAAGAAAACGGTTAAAGGAGAATCGACTCTAGCGAGCGCACTAGTATCACACATACGTGTGGGGATTAGTTTTGCACAATGCTAGATGTCTCCTTTATATAGCCTTCAAATCAGGATTTTGCCTTAGGTACAAAGCAATCCTTATTCACCGTTAGATGAAAACCTGATTTAGATTCAAGCTAATATTTCTCAACCGTTAGATCGAAAACTTAGTTTATCACACACACTTGGGTAGACGTTTACTGGGTTTGTGAAAACCATGCCCAAATGTGTACGTGCATGTTGGTTCAACATAGTAACCCAAAAGGTTAACCGTATGAGCATTTCATATTAACCTTGTTCTTATTCACCATAACTAGTTCAATTGACTCAAATGAACTAGTTAAAGAGTTGTTCAATTGCTATGAGATCTTATGTAACTACACAAGACACAATTGAAACAAAGATGATTCGATTCGATTGAATCGGCTCATGAACATTATAGCCACGGTTTGCACTTTTGTCACTAGGTGAACATAAACTTGATCAAAGCGAAGCGCTTTACCAACACACGATTTCGAGATAAAAGATAAGCAATGAATGCTCAGCTCGAAATGTCAAATGTGTATGATCTAGTCTATATAACATACGACTTTTGTCTCATAAGAAGTAGAAGATAGAATAGATAGACTTTTGAGTGATAGATAAGTTCAAGTCTCCACATACCTTTTTGTTGATGAATTTCCACGGTTCCTTGTATAGATCTTCGTCGTTGTATGATGAATCGCCATGAATTCCTTGAGCTCAACTACACTTTTCTATCCTAGTCCGAGACTTAGCTATGTAGGCTAGAAATCAAGACTCATAGTTTTGATCACTAACATTGATAAACATGCTTGAGATAGCAACGAATCCCAGCTCACAGAAGACCACGAGCCCAGCAACAAAAGAAGGCAGAGCCCAGCAGCACTTGGTGAAGCCCAATTCAGAAAAGTACAAGCCCACCAGAAGAAGGCAGAGCCCAGCAGCTTCACTTCAGTTGGCATCCCAGCAGCTTCACTTGGCAGCAGCAGTTGCTTTGGTTCACCAGCAGCAGCAACAGCACAGCACAGCTTGGCAGAGAAGGCACCAGCAGCAGCAGCAACAGCAGCAGCAGCTTGGCAGCAGCTTGGCAGCAGCAACAGGTGAGTGAACAATGAGCACAGCAAGGCCAAAATAGCAATGAGCACACACAACTATGCAAGCACAGGCAGGCCACAACAGCTATGAAAATTTCAAAAATATGGAAGCCAGCTCCCCGGCAGCGGCGCCAAAAACTTGGTGTGAAAATGAGGAGCACACAAAACACTTGCAAGTATACAAGGCCAAGATTTATAATATAGTGATGAGTGGGTTTGTCCACAGGGAGAGGAGCATACAAGAAGTCTTCCTAGCTAAAGTGTATAGTGAGCTAAGGGCAGTGACTGAGGTGACAGTGACAAGTTTCTAGAGTAAAAGTGAAACAAAGGCAGCAGCCTAAGGCAAGGGTATTGAGCAATAGTGACTGACAAAGAGAAAAATGCAGAATTGTGTGAAGTAACTAAGGCAATTGAATCCACCTTGTGCCCTAATCAAGCAATGCAATCTAGGTTTAGTTGGAGTTCCTAAGCATACATCTAGAATGAGATGAAAATCAGCTTGCTCACTGATATGCCCCTAGAATTGATTGTCTTTTGACAGCACAATCAATCACAGGCATGCCAGAGCACTGAGTACTTCTCATTGCTCAAGCAAACAGGCAATAAGAACACTATCCTAACCATGCATCATCCAACAGTGCACTAGGCTTCATCAGAGCCCTAGTTGCAGTGAATTAGCTCATGCTAGACATGAGTTTAACCAAAGCATTCATCCAACAGACTAAATTCAAATGCAACATACATACAAGATACACACATTCAACTGTTGCTAAACAGAAATTGGAAAATTGAGAATTGATTCAATAAAATGTTCACTGGCTAGCCCAGAGAGCTTTTCTACCACACCCATATCATCAATTTATAGTTATTTTCAACACCCTAAATTTCTACAAACCCTAATTGGAAAATCCCCAAATTTGAAAACCCTAATTTCTAAATTACAAATTACACTCATTGATTTCTGAATTGGTCTCCCCAACGCTCGACCCATGCCCTGTTGATGTTCCCTCTGCTCCTCAGCTCTACAGCTCCCAATTGCGTCTATGATGCCCTAGCGTTTCTCTTTCTTATTTGTAGCACCTAGGGTTGATGCTAAGAACAAGAAGGGACATACTAGGGAGCTGGATGATGGTGAATCTCTGATTTGGTCGAGAGAATGGAGATGGTGAAGCTCGAGGTGGTGATGGAAGAGATGGTGGTGCAGTGTGAAGTTGCAGGCAGGCGGTGTTATGTGGTTCTGCAATGATTTTGGGAGAAGGGGAGGGTGGTCGACTGATTTGGGGAAAGAAGGGAGTGTTTGTTTGGGTATAGGGTATCGGGTTCTACGGTGTGAAGCGGGGATAGCGCGGTTTGATGATCTGCGACAAGGAGCGATGGATGGGAAGATGGTAGGTGGATCCAACGGCGATACGGAGGTAAGCGTGGAGCGACCGTCGGATGAAGGGATACAACGAAACGAACGGTGCTAGATTAGGTTAGGTGCTGTAGTGTAAGGCGGAGATATCAAACTTTGATGAAACAAGGGAGCAACCGTTGGATTCAACTACCATCTAATCTGAAGGCTTGGAATTTCAGCGCTGTGGTGCTTGGCAGAGACTTCAGATTTTGATGCTCTATGAAGGAGCGACCATCGGATGCTTCTGAACTGATCTGATGGCTGAGAACGGAGGCGTTTTGTGTGTAGAAAATGAGGTTGTGCGCACCATTCTTCGCGGCTTCCTTGCGTAATTTCTCCCGGCTTTTCACTACTTTTCTGCTCTTTTTGCTCCGCAAGTCATCCAGACTTTATTTATTACCTAAAAATGCAAAATTAAGTAGAAAAATATTTATTCTTGAAAACAATGAAAATACAGAATATGGGATAAAATGTAGAATTAATGCACAAAAGATGAGTTAAATGCCAACAAAAAGGGATAAATATATACAATATTTGGCACTCATCAAATACCCCCAAACCTGAATTTTACTTGTCCTCAAGTAAAACAAAACTAAGGAAATCCTAACTATACCACTGTCGCTGGTCTCTCGAATGCATTTAGCGTATGCACTAAGCCTTTTAAACCACTAAGTGTCCCTAGTGGACGAGTTGAAGTCTCGTGAAGGTTTGCTTAGAACGTACCTACAAAGTTCTAGGTCAAAATATAAGCTCAGATTCCATCAAATGTGACATGTGCAACAGTTAAGCTCACAGCAAAATGGAGATGTCAATCTAGCTATCGAAGGCACAATCCTAGCACTGATAACAAAAAAGACATGTGATAAGAGTGTAAAGTGTATCTACACATGTGTAAAGAAAGATCTGAAGTTATGACTACTAATCACCAAGAGATAGTTTCTCAGGCTAAGAACCAAGGTCGAAATCTAGCTAGCTGTCCGGACTTTACGAGAATTGTGAATGAGTTGGAGGTATTTCACAATTACTCGCGTTGTACATCAATGGCATACACCCTCCTTGCTTATTACAATGAAACAACAAAAGATGACTATTTACATGACTCTTATTTACATTGACTATTCTCTTTTTATTTTTGGAACAAGAGATGATGGAATTGATAAATACTTGATTTTTTGTATTTTTTGATTTTTTTTTCTCTTTTTTTTTTTTTTTTTCTGAATATATACATCGTTTTTTTTTTTTTTTTTTCTTAGGAAACACTTTTGATACATAACAAAAAGAAACAAAATATTACATGACACTTTGCAAGAGGTAGCCCTTTTTGATGCACCCAGTTAAATTCGATGGTTGTCTTTCTTAATGTAACCTTCACCTTCTATCCCAACCAACCAAAGAACAAGCTAGTCAAGTTTCGTTCAGTATTCTAAAGTGATTGGCAATCGTAACTTCCTATCAAACACCTTGAAGATCGAGGCCATACATGTATTAGTAGATCGTGCGCGTGCAAATTTCTTATCACTATGTGAATTGTGCTAGAATCAGGGTGCCTAAATATCTAGACTAAGACTCCTAATAAAAATACATATTTGCACAAGAGTCAACATTTCAAGGTAAATGAGCTCCATTTTTATGATTTTTAATTTTTTTTAATTTTTTTTTTTTTTCAAAAAGATGGAGTTTTGTTTTCAATTATGGCATATTATCATGGTATCTACTCTATAGCCCCAAACCTAAACTAAACATTGTCCTCAATGTTTCAAAGTATGGAAAGAATTATAAAACAATATATGAAGAGGAACATGCTGAGTAGAGTAAAAGGAGAGAGAATACCCGATTGTACGGCGAAAGCTCGATTAAAACTCCGTTATTTAAGGAAAAAATCCATCATATTAGGAGTCACAATGGATGAGCACAAAATATATACAAAAGGAAATTTAACTAACACATTATCTACAAGAAAATTTGGTTTTTAATGGGATTGGACTTTTTGGGAAAAATTTGGTTTTGTCGGGAGACATTTGGTTTTGATGGGAAAAAGAAAAATTTTGGTTTTTATGGGAGAAAAACATTTGGTTTTGACAGAAAAATTTTGGTTTTTATGGGAAACATTTGGAAAACTTTTTGGTTATTTAGGGAAAGAGTGGACCAGTTTAGTCCACATAGACCGGGTCCTCCAGGTTGGTTGTTTCAATGTCGGGTGGGAACGGTTCAAGGAATGGTTTTAATCTCTGCCCGTTGACTTTGAAAACGTTCTTGTTGGAAACATCCTCCAGCTCTACAGCTCCATGAGGAAAAACTGTGCGTACTAGGTATGGACCCTTCCATCTGGAACGCAGTTTTCCCGGAAAAAGATGTAATCGGGAGTCATACAGCAAAACTTTCTGACCAGGAGTGAAGGATTTGCGCAGAATACGCTTATCATGAAACATCTTCATCTTCTGCTTATATAACTTGGCACTATCATAAGCCTCATTTCTCAATTCTTCCAACTCGTTGAGTTGAAGTTTCCTTTGAATTCCAGCTTCGTCCAGAGAGTAGTTCAGCTCCTTGATTGCCCAGTAGGCACGATGTTCTAATTCCACAGGTAGATGGCACGACTTTCCATACACTAGACGATAGGGGGACATGCCAATTGGTGTCTTATAAGCTGTTCTATAGGCCCACAAAGCATCATTTAATATCAATGACCAATCTTTCCTAGACGGGTTGACCGTCTTCTCCAGAATGTGCTTAATTTCCCTATTAGAAACTTCTACTTGTCCACTAGTCTGAGGGTGGTACGGAGTAGCAACCTTGTGAGTTATGCCATACTTGCGTACTAAAGACTCAAAGTACTTGTTACGGAAATGTGAACCGCCGTCACTGATGATAGCTCTAGGGGTACCAAAACGTGCAAATATGTTTTCCTTTAGAAATGAAAGTACCACCTTGTGGTCATTTGTTCTGGTTGCTATGGCTTCTACCCACTTAGAAACGTAATCAACTGCGACTAGGATGTACAATCTACCGTCAGAAATAGGGAATGGACCCATGAAGTCGATCCCCCAAACATCAAAAATCTCCACAATCAAAATGGGGTTCAATGGCATCATGTTTCTCCTCGAAATGCTTCCTAGCTTTTGACAGCGTTCACAAGCAACACAATAATCATGGCAATCCTTGAACAATGATGGCCAATAGAATCCACACTGCAAGATCTTTGCAGCGGTTTTCTTGGCACTGAAATGGCCTCCACATGCTTGGTCATGACAAAAAGATATCACATCTTTCTGTGCGGTGTTGGGGACACATCTCCTAATGATTTGGTCTCGGCAGTACTTAAACAAATATGGGTCATCCCAAAGGAAATGTTTAACTTCAGCCAAAAACTTATAGCGGTCTTGTCTCGACCAATGTGAGGGCATCCTACCTGCAGCAAGGTAGTTAACGATATCAGCAAACCAAGGAAGGTCTGAGATAGACATCAGCTGTTCATCTGGGAATGATTCTCTAATCAGCTCACATTCATCAATAGACTCTAAAGTTAATCTAGACAAATGATCAGCAACCACATTCTCACAACCTTTCTTATCACGGATTTCGAGATCGAATTCCTGTAATAAGAGTATCCATCGAATAAGGCGAGCTTTAGCATCCTTCTTGGAAAGAAGATACTTCAAAGCCGCATGGTCAGTGTATATGATGATCTTAGATCCTATGAGATAAGATCTAAACTTGTCTAATGCGAAAACGACAGCAAGCAATTCCTTCTCGGTAGTTGTGTAATTGAGTTGAGTATCATTAAGGGTTTTGCTAGCGTAGTATATCACGTATGGTAGTCTATCAACACGTTGTCCTAAAACAGCACCAACAGCATAATCAGAGGCATCACACATGAGTTCAAACGGTAGTTCCCAGTTGGGTGGTCGGACTATAGGAGCGGCGGTGAGAAGAGTTTTTAATTCCTCCCAAGCTTTCACACAAGCATCATCGAAATTGAAGGTAACATCTTTGGCGAGTAGACTACACAGAGGTCTTGAGATTTTGCTAAAGTCTTTGATGAATCGCCGGTAAAAACCAGCATGACCTAAAAATGATCGAATTTCCCTCACAGAGCAGGGTTTTGGTAAATGTCGGATGAGGTCTACTTTAGCTTTATCTACTTCAATGCCTTTTCCCGAGATGATGTGTCATAGAACTATTCCTGAATTCACCATAAAATGGCACTTTTCCCAATTTAGAACAAGGTTCCTTTTCTTACATCTAGACAGCACAAGGGTAAGATGTCTTAAACATTTATCAAACGAAGAACCGAACACGGAGAAATCATCCATGAAGATCTCGAGAAAACTATCTATCATGTCAGAAAAAATGCTCATCATGCATCGCTGAAAAGTGGCAGGTGCATTACACAACCCAAAGGGCATGCGTCTATAAGCAAATGTCCCAAAGGGACACGTGAACGTAGTTTTTTCCTGATCTTCTGGTGCAATGTGAATTTGGTTATAACCGGAAAAGCCATCTAGAAAACAGTAGTGACTGTGTCCAGACACACGTTCTAGCATTTGGTCTATGAAAGGGAGCGGGAAGTGATCCTTCCTGGTTACTGTGTTCAACTTTCTGTAGTCGATACATACTCGCCATCCTGTGGTTGTACGTGAGGGGACTAACTCATTTTTGTCGTTCTGAACTACAGTAATGCCTGACTTCTTAGGCACAACTTGAATGGGACTAACCCATTTACTATCTGGTATTGGGTATATGATACCCGCATCAAGTAGTTTCAGGATCTCTCCTTTGACTACATCTCTCATGTTAGGATTAAGTCTCCTCTGCATTTCCCTCGATGGTTTGGCATTCTCTTCAAGGTTAATGTGGTGCATGCAAATGGTGGGACTAATTCCTTTGAGGTCTTAGATGGTCCATCCTAAGGCCTCTTTGTGTTCCTTAAGTACTTCTAAGAGCTTACTTTCCTGTTCCGTGTCTAAACATGATGAAATAATGACAGGTAGAGTATCAGAAGAACCTAGGAATGCGTACTTCAACGTACTAGGCAATGTTTTCAATTCAAGCTTGGGTGGCTCAACAATGGATGGACTGAGCTTGGAATCAGAGAGTAAGAGTGGTTCCACTTCATATCTTCCTTCAGTGACGTCCATTTGAGGTACAGATTCGAGCAGAGATAGGACGTCACTACAGTATGCATCATCATAGGAATCTGAGTTAAAGTTCTCCATACATGCTTGAAAGGGGTCGACGGATAGAATGTTAGTCAACGAATCTTGTAATCCTTCAATCATATTAACTTCATGCACATCATCATCATCAAGATTCACAGGTTGTTGACTAATATCGAACACATTCAATTCTACCGTCATGTTGCCAAAAGACAGTTTCAACACTCCATTACGACAATTAATGATGCGTTGGACGTAGCCAAGAAAGGACGTCCTAAGATGACAGGAATGTGACAGTCTGGGTTTTGTACAGGTTGAGTGTCTAAGACAATGAAGTCTACGGGAAAATAGAATTTGTCAACCTTGATCAAAACGTCTTCGACCACTCCACGAGGAATCTTGACAGATCGGTCTGCCAGTTGTAGAGTGATAGATGTTGGCTTCAACTCCCCAAGACCTAACTGCTCATAAACAGAATATGGCAGTAGGTTAACACTTGCACCTAGGTCTAATAACGCTTTATTGACCGTGTGTTCTCCTATAGTGCAAGAAATTGTTGGACATCCTGGATCCCTAAACTTGGGTGGAGTTTTGTTCAGAATGATGGAACTCACCTGTTCAGCTAAGAAAGCACGTTTTTGCACATTGAGCTTGCGCTTTTGAGTACACAAGTCTTTGAGGAATTTAGCATAAGCAGGGATTTGCCTAATTGCTTCAAGAAAAGGAATGTTGATGTTGACTCTCTTGAACAGATCTAACATCTCATTATAATGGGTACTTTTCTGTTGATAGATCAATCTTTGAGGAAATGGGGCAACAGGAGAATGAGTTGGCAAAGGGACATTCACAGCAGTAGAATTGTCAGGCTTTCCAACTTGCTCAGATTCTTTGGTTTTCTGGGGTTGTGGAGACAGCGTGGAATTTGTATCAGATTCATTAGGTTCGCCCACGTTGTTCTCGATGATTTACCACTTCGGAGGGTGGTAATGGCATGGACTTGATCGGGTGAGGTTTCAGTGCAGGATGTTGTGCCTGTTTGAAATATCCTCTTTGGATTTTGTTGGGGTTGGCTAGGAAGTTACCCTTTTCTCTCTCACTTATGGAATCACAGATTTGACCCATCTTTTGATCAAGACTTTTCTGACTTTGCACTAGACTCTGGAACATCTCCTCTAGGGTGGATAATCTCTTGTCGGTATTGTGTTGAGGATATGATTGTTGAGAGTTCGATTGTTGTTGAGGGTTCCTAGGATATTGATAACCTTGATTGTTCTGCGATCCCTGATTGTTTTGATAGCTCTGATTGGGTTGAGATGGTCCTCCCTGAGTGGGTCCTTTGGACCATGAAAAGTTAGGGTGGTTTCTCCATCCTGGATTGTAGGTCTGTGAATAGGGGTTATGCTCTTGTTTTTGAAACATGGCCTGTGCCTGTTCAAGCCTAGATTCCTGGACTGCAAGCAAATCGGGGCAATTTTGGAATTGATGGTTGGGATCGTTACAAGCGGCACATACAGACGAAGCGACATGTTCTCGGAGAGTAGTGGTGGAAGGTTTTGAATTTTTATGTAGTTCTAACTCTTCTAATCTCCTAACTATTGATGCCATGTTTGCTCTTCCCTCGAAATCTGCTTCAATCCTAAAAGCCCTAGCTTCGGAAGTAGTCTTTCTGGGTTCACGGATGGATTCCCACTGTTGCGTCTTTTCAGCTACTTCAATCAAGAAGTCCCAAGACGCATCAGCAGTTTTGTCTACGAATAGACCATTACACATTGACTCAACCGTTGTTCGGGTGGACACATCTAGACCCTCATACAAAATTTGCACAAGTCTCCATTTTTCAAAACCATGATGGGGACATTGGAGCAATAATTCATTGAATCTCTCCAGGTATCTAGCTAAGGTCTCACCCTCTAATTGCACAAAGCTATTCAGACTTTGACGAATTGTCGCAGTCTTGTGATTCGGGAAAAACTTTTTGAAAAACTCCTTTATGAGGTCATCCCATGTCATGATGGATTGAGGCTGTAAAGCATATAGCCAGGCCTTTGCCTTATCTTTCAGGGAGAAAGGAAAGAGCCTTAACTTTAGGGTTTCGTCGGACATTTGAGTGAAACGCAGAGTTCCACAAATTTCCTCGAATTCTCTCACGTGGTGGTAAGGGTTTTCATTCTCAACACCTCTAAAAATAGGGAGCATCTGTATTGTGCTTGATTTCAGCTCATAATGGCCATTAGCCTCGGGTAGCACAATACAAGAAGGTTGACTGGCTCTAGTTGGGTACATATAATCCTTGAGGGTACGGGGTTCTCCCATTGTTTCAGATTGGTCCGGTGTGTTTTCCTCAGATGTTGTGGGTATGTCAATTGGGTCTATTTGATTTACTGTAACTAGTCTATTTGATTGGTCTCTAAAGGTTACAATCATATCCCACTCATGAAATAACAAGCCCACAGATAAGGAAGAAAACAGGGCCCATAAGGATTTGGTTTTGAAAGGGTTAAGTGGAATTTGGTTTTAAGGAGTGGAATTTTGGTTTTAATAAGGGATTTTGTTTTTGGTTTAAAATTGGGCTTTGGAAGAGTTTTTGAACTAAACCTAGCATAAATTAGCACAACCCATAAAAGAAAATAAAAACAATAATAATAATTACAAGCCCATAAAAGAAAAATAAAAGAAAATAAAAGAAAAAGAAAATAAAAATAAAAACAAAAATAATTATTACAAGCCCAAATTAAAAATAAATTAATTATTACATACCCAAATTGAATATTTAATGAGGCCCAAGTGGGTTACTCATAGTTTTAGGCTTACTTGGTTAAGGAGGGAAGCCCAGTTAGGCTTTTGTTCCCTTTTAGTTGCACAGCCCAGTTGGGCTTTAGGATCGTCCTACACAGCTCTCGCTCAAGCCCAGCAACAGCAGCAACGAAGCCCAGCTCACAGAAGACCACGAGCCCAGCAACAAAAGAAGGCAGAGCCCAGCAGCACTTGGTGAAGCCCAATTCAGAAAAGTACAAGCCCACCAGAAGAAGGCAGAGCCCAGCAGCTTCACTTCAGTTGGCAGCCCAGCAGCTTCACTTGGCAGCAGCAGTTGCTTTGGTTCACCAGCAGCAGCAACAGCACAGCACAGCTTGGCAGAGAAGGCACCAGCAGCAGCAGCAACAGCAGCAGCAGCTTGGCAGCAGCAACAGGTGAGTGAACAATGAGCACAGCAAGGCCAAAATAGCAATGAGCACACACAACTATGCAAGCACAGGCAGGCCACAACAGCTATGAAAATTTCAAAAATATGGAAGCCAGCTCCCCGGCAGCGGCGCCAAAAACTTGGTGTGAAAATGGGGAGCACACAAAACACTTGCAAGTATACAAGGCCAAGATTTATAATATAGTGATGAGTGGGTTTGTCCACAGGGAGAGGAGCATACAAGAAGTCTTCCTAGCTAAAGTGTATAGTGAGCTAAGGGCAGTGACTGAGGTGACAGTGACAAGTTTCTAGAGTAAAAGTGAAACAAAGGCAGCAGCCTAAGGCAAGGGTATTGAGCAATAGTGACTGACAAAGAGAAAAATGCAGAATTGTGTGAAGTAACTAAGGCAATTGAATCCACCTTGTGCCCTAATCAAGCAATGCAATCTAGGTTTAGTTGGAGTTCCTAAGCATACATCTAGAATGAGATGAAAATCAGCTTGCTCACTGATATGCCCCTAGAATTGATTGTCTTTTGACAGCACAATCAATCACAGGCATGCCAGAGCACTGAGTACTTCTCATTGCTCAAGCAAACAGGCAATAAGAACACTATCCTAACCATGCATCATCCAACAGTGCACTAGGCTTCATCAGAGCCCTAGTTGCAGTGAATTAGCTCATGCTAGACATGAGTTTAACCAAAGCATTCATCCAACAGACTAAATTCAAATGCAACATACATACAAGATACACACATTCAACTGTTGCTAAACAGAAATTGGAAAATTGAGAATTGATTCAATAAAATGTTCACTGGCTAGCCCAGAGAGCTTTTCTACCACACCCATATCATCAATTTATAGTTATTTTCAACACCCTAAATTTCTACAAACCCTAATTGGAAAATCCCCAAATTTGAAAACCCTAATTTCTAAATTACAAATTACACTCACTGATTTCTGAATTGGTCTCCCCAACGCTCGACCCATGCCATGTTGATGTTCCCTCTGCTCCTCCTCCTCAGCTCTACAGCTCCCAATTGCGTCTACTGATGCCCTAGCGTTTCTCTTTCTTATTTGTAGCACCTAGGGTTGATGCTAAGAACAAGAAAGGGACATACTAGGGAGCTGGATGATGGTGAATCTCTGATTTGGTCGAGAGAATGGAGATGGTGAAGCTCGAGGTGGTGATGGAAGAGATGGTGGTGGCAGTGAAGTTGCAGGCGGTATGGTGGTTCTGCAACTGATTTTGGGAGAAGGGGAGGGTGGTCGACTGATTTGGGAGAAAGGGAGTGTTTGTTTGGGTATAGGGTATCGGGTTCTACGGTGTGAAGCGGGGATAGCGCGGTTTGATGATCTGCGACAAGGAGCGATGGATGGGAAGATGGTAGGTGGATCCAACGGCGATACGGAGGTAAGCGTGGAGAGACCGTCGGATGAAGGGATACAACGAAACGAACGGTGCTAGATTAGGTTAGGTGCTGTAGTGTAAGGCGGAGATATCAAACTTTGATGAACAGCAAGGGAGCAACCGTTGGATTCAACTACCATCTAATCTGAAGGCTTGGAATTTCAGCGTTGTGGTGCTTGGCAGAGACTTCAGATTTTGATGCTCTATGAAGGAGCGACCATCGGATGCTTCTGAGAACTGATCTGATGGCTGAGAACGGAGGCGTTTTTGTGTGTAGAAAATGAGGTTGTGCGCACCATTCTTCGCGGCTTCCTTGCGTGATTTCTCCCGGCTTTTCACTACTTTTCTGCTCTTTTTGCCCCGCAAGTCATCCAGACTTTATTTATTACCTAAAAACGCAAAATTAAGTAAGAAAAATATTTATTCTTGAAAACAATGAAAATACAGAATATGGGATAAAATGTAGAATTAATGATCAAAAGATGAGTTAAATGCCAACAAAAAGGGATAAATATATACAATATTTGGCACTCATCAAATAGCGAGTCTTTATCAAATACAAGGAATAACTTGGACGATACCAAATACCAATGTCCAAGTGTTAATCAATGAAATTGACAACCACAAGTCGGATCTCCAATCGATTAACCTTTAACGCACAACCTGTATTATTTCAATTATAAAGATAAACAATATAATGCGAAAAATGAAATAACACAGACACCAGAAATTTTGTTAATGAGGAAACCGAAAATGCAGAAAAACCCCGGGACCTAGTCCAGATTGAATACACACTGTATTAATCCGGTACAGACACTAGCCTACTCCAAGCTAACTTCAGACTGGACTATAGTTGAACCCCAATTAGTCTGCCACCGATCCAAGGTACAGTTGTACTCCTACGCCTCTGATCCCAGCACGATACTAGGCACTTGATTCCATTAGCTGATCTCACCCACAACCAAGAGTTGCTGCAACCCAAAATCACAGACTTGATAATAAACAGATCTGTCTCACACAGAAAAGTCTATCAAAGGATAAATCTGTCTCCCACAGATAAACCCTAGGTTTTGTTCCGTCTTAAGATATAAAATCAAGGTGAACAGGAACCAATTGATAATCCGGTCTTGTATTCCCGAAGAACAGCCTAGATTAATCAATCACCTCTCTACAATCCTTCTTGACTACACAGGCGGTTTGTCGAGGAATTACAAACAGTAAGACGAAGATGTTTGTGACTTATTTATCTTGCCTATCGGAGAACTCTCACGATCACAAGCCAATCAATCGATTGTACTCGTACGATATAAGATGCAAGATCAGATCACACAACTACGATAAAAGTAGTATCGGTCTGGCTTCACAATCCCAATGAAGTCCTTAGGTCGTTAACCTGGTTTTAGATAAAAAAACCAAAGGTTAAAGGATAATCAACTCTAGCGAGCGCACTAGTATGACACAGACGTGTGGGGATTAGTTTTGCACAATGCTAGATGTCTCCTTTATATAGCCTTCAAATCATGGTTTTGCCTTAGGTACAAAGAAATCCTTATTCACCGTTAGATGAAAACCTGATTTAGATTCAAGCTAATATTTCTCAACCGTTAGATCGAAAACTTATCTTATCACACACACTTGGGTAGACGTTTACTGGGTTTGTGAAAACCATGCCCAAACGTGTACGTGTATGTTGGTTCAACATAGTAACCCAAAAGGTTAACCGTATGAGCATTTCATATTAACCTTGTTCTTCTTCACCATAACTAGTTCAATTGACTCAAATGAACTAGTTAAAGAGTTGTTCAATTGCTATGAGATCTTATGTAACTACACAAGACACAATTGAAACAAAGATGATTCGATTCGATTGAATCGTCTCATGAACATTATAGCCACGGTTTGCATAAAGAATTCCTTAGTAATTTAATTTTTTATGTTCAGAGCACATCTTTAGATCATAACCTCTTAAGTTCACAAACAAGTTCGCGGACTTAAGTTAATCGGTTGAGTTTTCCAAACTCAGCAGAAATTCTCGGAAAGAGAACTTCCGCCAGTTCGCGGACTGAGTTCGCGGACTTAGCACACAAACGAGTTTTGAAAAATCCAGCAAAATTTCTCGGTCGATAACTTCCGACAGTTCGCGGACTGAGTCTTCGGACTGGGTTCGCGGACTTGGCAAGCCAATTCCACAATCCTCCCGATTTCTGTTGATCAACAAAGTTCGAAAACTTCGGTTTAAGGAATACATGGTTATGTAATCTAAACTCTCATTTCAATCATTGAGACATTCTCAGAGGACGTTATGTAGCCGTTATTCACAGAACGATTCACGTCAGAGCAATTCTCAAAGTGATTGAAACTTTTCATGATTTTCGTCACTAGGTGAAGATAAACTTGATCAAAGAGAAACGCTTTACCAACACACGATTTCGAGATAAAAGATAAGCAATGAATGCTCAGCTCGAAATGTCAAATGTGTATGATCTAGTTTATATAGCATACGACTTTTGTCTCATAAGAAGTAGAAGATAGAATAGATAGACTTTTGAGTGATAGATAAGTTCAAGTCTCCACATACCTTTTTGTTGATGAAGTTCCACGGTTCCTTGTATAGAACTTCGTCGTTGTATGATGAATCTCCATGAAGTCCTTGAGCTCAACTACACTTTTCTATCCTAGTCCGAGACTTAGCTATGTAGACTAGAAACCAAGACTCATAGTTTTGATCACTAACATTGACAAACATGCTTGAGATAGCAACACACGCGAGGTCGACCGACCTATGCTCTAATAGTTATGTTGATTGTTGTAGAAATGGAGTGAGGTTACAGTTCAAGAGATGTTGTTAGTATTATGGGTTGTGGTGGTTTTGGTATTATGGGTTATTAGAGGTGTATTGTTGATTCAGTTGGGTACTGGTGTGTTGAGTAGAAGAGTGGTAAAGATGTGAGAGTGGTGATTGTGGAATCACAATTGGTAGTTCTTTGAGAGCTTGCAGCTACTGCTATTACAAGTAGGCTTAATTGGTATTTTTAATTGAAATTTGAAGTTTATTTTAATGGTTGAATTGATGCATTATTAGATTGAAGTTGAACTTGGGTTAGGATTGTAGAGTTAGAACTATAGATGTGTAAGAAGAACCTTTAGCCAATCTGACTAAACTTATTCAATCTGGTTCAGTTTTATTTAACTGACTCAGCTAATCTGACTGAGTTGAGCGTTGACCCTGTTCTGAATCAGTCTAGTTTACTGAGTTGAATCAGTTGATCAATTTAGACCTTGACTGAGTTGGTTCCTTTGACCATTTGACCAAGATCTTGACTTGACTATGGGCGTTGACTGTTAGATGACCCTTGACCGTTAATTTGATCGTTAGAGATTGTTAGTTGACCCAGATGGACCAGGCCTTAGTTTAAGGAGATGGTTTGTTGGGCTTGGGCTTATAGTTAGTTTCCTATTTTGATGTATTGGACCCTTATGGTCTGAATTGACCTTTGGATTATTCTACAAAGTGTAGATATTCATTAGACCTTACTAGTGGAATATAGAATCAACCTAATTGAATTAGTAAACCTTAGTTATGCTAAGATAAATAATGAAAAGGTGTAATGTCATAAATGGGCTTAGAACCATTAGAAAGACTTATATGATTCTTGTGTGAGCCTTTTGGCTAGATTCTTAGACTTCTTGTCTTATTAACAGTTAGTCTATATTAACAACGATTGATTCAAAGGATGAACTGGTGGATCGTAGATCTCGAGGTAGGCATGGATTGTCATCAAAAGAGGTGGGAATACATTTGACTCTCTTGTAACCATTGATGTTTTCTTTTATAAATATTTATGTTTATCCAATTCTTGCATTGTCTAGTTGTGCATTTCATGCTTTATTTAAATTGCATTATGATAATTATGTTGTTTATGTTAATCTTTCCATGGTTTGGAAATGACTTGTAATGTTTTGTTGTCAATATGAATTGTTATGGGAAATGAGAATTTCCACGTGTGGTATATAGGATACGCTTCTTCACATATATATTTACATGAATTCTGCTTTTATGCTTACTATTGGTCAACAAGGATGACATCAATAGCTATTAGGTGTGTAACTGGTTGACACCATATTATACATTGTTTGAAGAAGGAGTTGGTCCATATACATGTTTGTTTATCTCAGTGACTTGGTCACTCTTTAATGTTTGGGAAAAACATGTATTGTTTTTCCAACTCTTGCTTATGATTACTTGAAAGTTAGATGTTATTCCTGCTGGGCACCCCTTTTAGGGATGATGTGCTCACCCATTTCCACTTTCAGTTTCAGAGACATATCAGAGTTACGCAGCGGTTTCGTGGTGTTGAGTCTTCTGCTATATTTATTATGTTGTATATTATATTAGCAAACCAAATGATTATTGTATATGTATCATTTGAGAGGAGTTCTTATTTATATATTTCTGAGCGGGGTTAGTGTTTGGGTTAAGTTTTGTAACAGATTTATTAATTAAATGCTTAAGTTTATGATTGAGATTCTTAGTACCTCTTTATTTAGTTAATCTCTTGGATTAGTCAGCTGCTAGCTTAGGGGGCGCTACAGCTTCTAATGACCTCGGCTCTGTCGCGATTATTTCTATGGCTATTCTAGTTTCCCTTTCAAGACTAGTTTCTCTTCTGAATCTTTGGGTTTCGCGCTTTGAGCTGCTTCCCCTTTTCCTGTTGTACATTCGTATTCCTTGTCCCAAGTTCTCTCTTCTTTCTTGGTTTCTTCTTCTTGCTCTGCGTTCCTGAGACCTCCTTTCCAGATCTCGTGCATTCTCTCTTCCGCGCTCTCTTTCACGCACCTCCGTTTCATACTCAGCATGGTTGTTCTGTATTTTTATTTCCTCACTGCGACATCTCCTGAGTGAACTTCTGCTCGTCTGAGTTTCTGTTTCTCTAGTATGAGTTCGTGCTTGTATGTTCTCATTCAGTCTGTGATTCTCTTCCATTAATAAGGCATTTTGTCTCGCTCTGGTTCGTTCGAGTCCTTGCATTAATTCTCTTTCAACTCGCCTGTCTCCTGCGAGACGCTCTCTCGGTTGTCGAATGGTTAGCTGATCCTCGTTGTTGGGATCCTCACCTTCTCCTCTTGTTACTCGTTCTTCATCTTCCATAGTATCAAGATCAGTCGTGTGTACACTGCTTTCCTCATATATAACCCTCTCTGAGTTATTGTTTTGTTGTGTTGGATTTTGAGAGGTAGTATCATTGTCCCGCTGTCCGGTTTCCACGATGGAACGCAGACTTCGATTTCTAGCTTGCCGCTCTACTCCTTTCCTTTCTCCTTCAACTGAGGTTTCAGCTTCGCCTCTGGCTCTTCTCCGGTCTGCTACTCTGTTGCTTCTCCTAATTGTGATACTGTGTGCTTCTCTTGATGCCGTTCGCATCATTCCGTTAATCAAAGATGTTGGTAGCCCAGATTCCTGATGGCCGGAGAAAATATGATGGGGGTTTGATTGTGGTTTCGACTCTCTTAAGAGGGGTAATTTGTCAAGACTCCTTTCCAAGGTACTGAGGAGCGAGTAACACTCTTTGAACCAAATGATCGGTTTTTACTAGGACTTCATAATGACGAAAATATTTCAAAGATAGGGTCTTATAAGAAAGTAATTAGCTGTTTTCGAAGATGGTAGTTTCTAGCCACTAGCTAGCAGGTGAGGATAATCCTCCCTGTTTCTAGCACCAAAATGTAGTTGCATAAATCCCACAACTACACCCAACGAAATGATAAGAACACTAAGTCTAAGTCATGCAAGTAAAATAAAAAATTAATGATATTATTCATCCATTGACACTAGATATGATCTTTACACAAACTTTGTATGGAGTAAAATGATGTTCTTATTGATATTATGAAGATTTATACATGTAAAGAAGATGATAATAAGATAACTCTTGTGTTTATCTCTTTCGTAGTGGTGGTTTTTCTACTCTTGTTCTTGACTGAACTCTTTTTCAACCTGCCTCTCTCTTCATTACTTGAGTCCTTATATATCCGGTCATCATGGTAGAGAACAACTGAGTTCACGTGCAAATCTTTGTTAGATGTTCTCTGTTTATCTTGTCCTATTCGCCAGGCTTTGGGAAGATGTCTCTATCTCTCGCGTTTAAGCTTCATGCTCTTCGTGTTACATCTGTCGTGTAGGTGTTCTCGTGTTGGTTCATTTGTCGCATTATATTCCTTCGCCTAATTTCTTCCTTCGCTTATATCAGCAATCATTCTAGTGAGGGTGAGGCTGTGGGTTGGTCTTGTGTGATATTTTGCCCCTACATAGACAAACCATGTTTGCCAAATAATCTTCATCGTATGTCACACTAGAAAATGCATTACCAGGTAACTGGGTTGATTGCTTAGAATTCCGCAACTGGTTTGGTTGTTGACTGTAAATGGTTAACTGTTAGGGTGTCGATTGCCAGTCAGCATAACCATAAACCATCTTTTAACCACTAACTTGTAAGCAATTTCATGAACCACCATAACATAATGAGAACAGTTACTACCGACATCTTCTCATTCATCTACGAGCTAAGAAAAGGTGTTAGAACTCATGCGTCCAGATTAAGAATGCGGCGTTACTTAGCCATTTATCTACCAGAACAAAAACTGCTTACACATGATGAATCTCGTAATACAAAACCAACTCATACTACAGCAGTAGGATTACAATGCTCAATTAAAAATGGGAAGAAACAAAAATGCACAGAACTGTTCTTCACTTGGTGGTTTGATTAAGCACATGAACTTTCAAAAAGTTATACGGAAACAACAAGTGCCCACTCGATCAGTGCCTGCCCAAAGATGTTTTTTTGCTACAAACAAATAAATGTTGGCACCTTAATTGGGGAACCTCATCTCTCACTATAAACATCTTTTTTTTTTTTTTTTTATCAAAAGAGAAGATTTAGTAAGAAGATTAAGGATGTACAACAAATCTACCAGAAGTAGATGAATGTACGAATAAAAGTAATTAAGCGAAGGAACTAGGGATTACATGAAAATAGAGTCCCACGTAGATAGAACTGAACTCCAGAAGTTTAGGTGGACGCGGTGACCTGCGGCTGCAGCCCAAGCCAAGACATATGATTTAGCTTCTTGAATCAAGTCGCCATCTGTTTTATACATGTACTGAGCCTCAAATTTTCTGCAATTCCTTTCCCTCCAAATTGTATTAACAACTGTCGCATGGATTAAACTCCAAATATAGTTACCAGAACTTGAGAAGTGGTTGTGGTGCCACATATCTGCCAAGTTCTTCATTATACCAGGCTCTCACTATAAACATTTACTGCAGCAGAAATAGATTTTGGGACTTGGAACCCCTCCTCGGTACAGATGAAACACCCCAATAAGAAGAGGCATATACCACCAACTTGTATATGCATGGATATCTTCTTGTTGGGTCCTAATCTCTCTGAATAAGTCATTACTCAACCAAGTCGATGTTGACGTTGGAACCAAACTTCTAAAGTGATGCAAATTCATCATTATCATGGAAGAGAATTTTTACAAATTTGTAATCAGCTCATAACAATCGGAGCTAAGATGCGAGAAGAAGAATGTCATCTTGAAAAAAGATCTAAAAGGAAATATTTGTTCGAACTGAAAACAATAAAGAGATTGTACTAATCTATGATATCAGGACGAGCAATTCTACACTCACCGATATTTTGTCCCATATTCTATCCGGATAGGGGATTTGGCGGACAAAAAAAGCCTCTTCACATTGAGATTAGTAAAGGTAAAAAATTGGGTTGTACTGTTTATGTGCTGTGGGATTAAAATATGGATCTGTTTTCGGTCAACATAGCATTTTCTTACCCAGACAATACATTTTTAGAACCATTATTTTATTGTTAAACTGAATTAACAAATACTAATATTTATTTGATCGGAAGAAACGATGACTTTGTCGATTTAACTTAGTCAACAATACCTTACTCTGAATGACTCGTAAGAATAAAGATTTCATTAAACCAAGTTGTTGTCGACGGGAAACGAACAATTTTGAAGAAAAAAGAAGGAAGAAAAAAACATACTAACAGAGGAGAGTTCGTAATTAAAGAGTAGAAAAGATAATATTTGATTTCAATATATACCGCAAAGGCATTCCGAGCTAACCTTTTATTGCTGGGAGGATGGCTCATTCCCATTGTGTCAGAGTATCAGCCGATAAAGCTAAAATCATTCAAGTGTCGCAGTATGGTTAGTCATGATCAGCTTAATGCTCAAAGTAGTTTTCGTAGGTACTTTCTACAATTTGTTAATTTACTAACTCATCTCCAACTCCAAATCTACTTACTATACTCAGTTCTCAACATTTTAATTTGTAAAAAATAATCTCCAATCTCCTCCATACACCATTTTTACAGTTCATTCTAATTTATATAACCTGAAAGACTTTGCTTTCTTGCTTTCTATATATTTGCGTGGGTTTATTTTGCTGAAAAAGTTCACCAAGTTATATGAATATTGAGACTAAGAGACAGCAAGAAATACATTTGATTTAACAACTACTGATAACAATAAAAAAAAACATAAAAATTAACCGATTTTTACAGAAAATGTCCTCTGCATTGTACTAAATTCATTATGTTGATACAGAGCAGCAGGAAATCCAAGAAAATATGAGCTGTGTGTCATTGGAGAATCATCCATTCAGCGAAAATGAATTAAGAATTCAACGAAATGAAAGGAAAGTCCTCTAAACATAACACTTTGTATCTGTTCTTCCCTTCCACGAAGTACTTCCTAATTCTTCAAGGCAAAAAGATTCATAAAGTCGGTTATCCTGATCCAACCATCAGCATCACCATCCAAATGGCTGATCATAACTTCATAATCTTGATTAGTGGCGTCACAACCAAATTCTTTTAATATGAAAATAGCATCCATTACTGATATCTTTTCATCTACCTCGAATGCTCTTATACTTGCTTCCAATCCGCCACCTTTTACATAATGCATAACCCTAACCTCAGTTTTATTGGACACCTCTGTTGTCTCGGACACCTCGACCTTGGAAACCTGTTTATGAAAACAAAAACCACATCCCATGGCTTGGCTTGAGTGAGAGAAGAACAGAAAGTTTAAGGTTAGAATAGTGTTTTTTTTATATGGGGAAGCTCTGCCTCTTATCTATTATTAGTAGTACCCGTTTGACTAAGACTGTAGCCATGACTCGGTTCTTCAGAAAATTCTAAAGTCAATGTGAATTTTTTTATACAAGCGTCTCCAATGCTAGGAGTGAAGGTAATCCTAAGTGGAGGTCCTATTAATACCTTTTTAATTGTGGGTCATTTTTATGTGGCAAAAAAAAAATGAAAGTTATATTTTCTACCTTACATTTCATCTCCAATGCCAAGATATTGCTACTCTAGAACTTAGAGACAAATTAATTTGGAATAAAGAATTGATTATGTGTTAAAAGATCTTGGGTCATGGAGAAAGGTAAAGATATGACTTTCTCTTTTACCATTTCTTATGAGATGACATCCATTTCATGTTTTTACCTTTACTTTAACCTTGGCATTAAAGATAAATTCTTGGTTAGAAAAGTGCTAAATCCTAGATGTCATGTCTTTTTAAGACCTTCACTCCTAGCATTGGAGATGCTTTAACTGATCATAATCCTCCCATATGTTTTTTTCCCGGGAAAACTTGGATTAATTATAATTTATGATTATGAGTAGATTTAACCACCACATCCAGCCCTGTGAAACAGTATGAGTTTTTTTTGTTTTTCCGAAGGTCTTTTTTTTATTGTTGTTGTTGTGGGAGAATTTTATTCACAAGAAAAAAGAGAGTACATAGAAGAGCAAAGCCCCAAAACCAAAACAGAAAGAGATTGCACATACAAGCCTAATTATAGTCTAATTAGATTTTCTAGTGTATACTTAGCTTGCTTAAAACAATTGTTCCGACGAAATTAAACCCACGGAAAGATTGCAACCTTACTTCATCTACTATCACCTCCGCCTCCCTGCTGTTAGGAATATTAGCCATTATTCTTGGAGGATTATCACTTTCATTTTTAACTTCATTTTTAAGATGGACCAAAATTAAGCCGGGTTCCATAGGATCAAAATTGATGGACAACACTCATTTTAAGATCAAATGACATATTTTACATTTTCTGTTTTGTTTTCTTAGATGCACTTTTGCCCTCTCCTCATTTTAAGTCTTAGCTCTGCCACTTCTTATACACGACCGATAGTCAAGCTTTGATTACCGAGCATATTGGACGTCTACGACCGGTCGGTCAAGCGGCCTAGTAATAATGCGCAACAGAGGAGCATTATGAGCAACTTGGCCAAAGACAAAACTGCGATGGTGCGCTCAGAGTTGCAACTAGGCCAAGCATGGGACAAACAAGGTTTGCAAATGGATAATGATGCGAGATTAGCATCAAGAGGTGTCAAAAGAGTTTGGCTCATAGCACGTGTGCATGCGGCATGGAAGGCTGCAAGCAAGACTTGCATTAGCACACTTATATAATTGGGAGTGTAATGCCCAACGATGATGGTCGTAATTTGACAGGTGAAAGCTATCATGGTGCGGCAATGTTAGATGACATGTGGCAGGCACATGGCCTTGACGGTTAGTAGTTGGTTACACGAGTCTGTATTTACTTTATGCTTTCCAAAAGGCTAGGAACTGCTTGTTTGGCTTTAGGATAGTAGTTGGGCAAGTTGGCATTGTTGGCCACCTGCCTTGTGTAAAGTAAATATATAATTGCGAGTCAGTTACTTGTCGATAGCTTTTTTAAGGCTATATAAGTCTGATCTTGTGATGGGTTGGATGTCCGGAACAAGTGTAACCCTAAGTATGCAGTAATAATAAGGCTTCGACCAAGATTAAAGCTAAGTTTTATCCCTTTGTTTGGCTTACTGTTTTATGTATCAAACGGAATGTGTGTGCTGATTTGAAGACTTGAATTGATTGCGAGCAGAACCTCTGTTTAGTATGGGCTGAATAGACTCTTAGCCAAGAAATGAAGAAATTGGCTAAGAACGAGTTGGCTGAGATGATGTTGTAGAGCATAGTGTCATTGTCAAGGTTGGTTGTTGCATTTGGATAGTTTGAACCTGTGACAATTTTATGTCCTTGCTAAGGATAGCTGTATGGACGACCAGGAAAATGCACATGCACATCTACATTTAGGGCCTCGACCGAGAGAAGTGTCTATAAAGAGGGCCCGTTTTCTTTGCGTTGGCCGATTAAACTTTTTCTTTTTTTTTTTTGCTCGCTGAAAAGAAACATTGGTCCACCAATGAAACCATTCAATAGTTTACAACTCGCAAGGTCTAGGTCGGCGATTCAGAACTAACAACTGATCGACATCTCACCGAATCACTTGGGTAAGACGGATGTGCAGAAAACATAAGTTGGATTAGCTCATGGGTAGGTCCGACCAGGAATGGTATCAGGGCCTTCCCAGTTCCCACCCTCCAAAGGCTCGAAGTTTTTTTTTTCTCTCCTTACCTATTCTAACCGGGCTCTTGTTTTGCCTTAAGCCCGGTATAAAACTAGTCAAACCGATAGGTAACTTGACTTCTTAATTCTGTCGGGTGATATTTTGCTTTTCGGTAAGAAGAAGAGATGTTATAAGTGTAACCCTAGCGACACAGAGAAATCGATTTTTCTTGTGCTTAGCGGTTTAGGCGCAGAGTTAGTTTTACATCTCCTTTCAATGGAAAGTCTTGGAACCTTGGAAGCAAACATGCTTATTAATGCCAGCAAACTTGGAGAATTCCACAAGCATCTGAATGGTCTGATATCATCTTATCCTGATCGCTGTCCTCAGGCGTTTGATGTTATGCTATTCTTTCTATCATGTCTTGCTGATGCAGATTTAGTTTTACATCTCATTAAGAAGAGGGTTTTTGGAACCTCGGAAGAAAACATGTATATTGATGCCAGAAAATTTGAAGAATTTCGCGAGTATCTGATAAATCGTTATCCTGATCGCCTTCCTCACCTCCTAGTGAAAGGCTTCGAAGGAATCGACCTCTCTGACTGGCCATAGAATTATAGGGAGGAGCAGCGGAAGCATGATCAGGCAAGACTTTCTCGCCAGTTTGAGATTGTACATAAACGAAGGTTCATGGCTGTTCAGTCTAGCAACGCAGATAATTCTGAAATAAAGTCTAAGGCGAGATTCGTCACAGACAAAAGAAGAGAATCTGGTTTTCAATGTGGTACTGATATTGCACCGTTGAAGCTGCGGATGTAAAAGAAGGACAGGATAATAAGGCTATCTAATGTTACGATCCTTGGCCAAGATAAAGAAATCATTGTTGGTACCGTTGAAGCCCATGTAAACGGGTTTTCATTCGTGGCATCTAGTTTCCGGCTGAGGAATGGGAATCTTTTCCGTATGCATATTTTTTCGGTCCGCGAGTTATAACCCAAAGATGTCACTATCCATCCACAAAAAACCCATCAAAACAAAAATAACACAAAAAATCCAACAAAACAAAAGTAACTCGTGATTGATGAAACCAAAATTTGGTTTCATCATAAAATTTGATGAAATCCCAAAGAATTTGATGAAACAAAATTTTGGTTTCATCATAAAATTTGATGAAACCAATTTTGAAATTTGGGGTTTTTGTATCAATTTTTAAAAATTTGAGATTTTTGTATCAATTTTGTTTAAGATAGAGTTTTAATGAATCCCAACATTTAAATGTGGTTTTTGTACCACAAGTTTGATCACCTTGAGTTTTGATGACTAGTTTTTTACTTTTTTTAACAATATTAAAACCTCTTTGTTCCGACTTGGGGACAAGAGGATGTAGCCTCTCTTACACTTCCACTTGCGTGAGACGGAGAAACAAAAAGCAAAAGGTATCCAATTCCTTCTGGGACAGAAGATGGCTGATCATGAGTCCCAACTTTGGGTCAAGAAGAGGAAGAGACGCTACCACTTGGGCGACGACCCCATCATGGAAAAACTTAACAAAGGTTTAAAGAACTTTGTCTGTGAAGCAGGGACGGAGCTATTAGTTAGTTGCCTGGGTCCATGGACCCACCCAAATTCTGAAACAAATCCCATTACTATTGGATGTTTTACTGTCGAACGTGTCACAGGAAGAAATAGTCGTCGTATTGAAAGGAGAAGCTGGGAAAAAACGAAATAATTAGGGTTTTTCTTTTCCCTTTTATCGAAAACTGTAAAAAATAACATAAGTTCATCTACACCTACTCTACTCGGCTCTAGTTATAGCCTGATTGCTACTTCCGTAAGTACTGATCACTACCGATTTGTTATTTATTAGTTTAATCTGTAATCCTTTTGTTTTGATTGAATTTTGTTTGATTCAATTTATGTTCTATTATTATCTTAATTCTAATATTAATCAATTGACTTTGAACATTAAAATTGCCAGTGAATAGTGATGACTTGATGGTGCATTTTGTTAATAGTTTGTGTTTCAGTATTATAATGTTATCTCGATTCTCGTTCCAATTAGATGTTTGCTTAATCTTTGGTATCTAAAATTTATTTTTTTCACACTTTTCTCAATAGGTAGGGAGAGGTATTATAAAAGAATTAGAAGGGATGATTCGACTGAATCAACTCTCAAGTCTCCTATATTGATAAATGAGTCAAATGACAATGAAGTGTCTCCTGATCCTGAACCCGTAGTACAGTCAAATAATCAAGCGCAATACCCACCTGAATTCCAATCAAGACATGTATTTGTTAATCGTGTTCAAATAGATTTGTCAAATCTCCCTTCCGATCCTGGTTTACGACCGAAAATTTCAGATGATGATCCGAATGATCAAGATGTGGTTCGAAGAGCTTATCTACTAAAAGGTCCTTGTATATGAATCATGTGTATCCCAAAAAGATAATATCTGGAAGAAGTCGAGGGTTCAACAGTGGGAAATATTTTGATAAATATGGGAGTTGGTTAGAGTGTAGCAAGTCCAAAGATGCGTTGTTTTGCTTATATTACTATCTATTTCCACCGGTAATTGGACAAGGTGGTCATGATACATTTGTAAATGTTGGATTTAGTAGTTGGAATTGATTTTGTTTTTACCGTTTAAAGTCTTTATATTATTGCTACTGTGAACAATTGATTTTCTTAATGCAATTATTTTTTTATTATTATGAATGATGCAACGCGTTATGGTTTGTGTACAAAAAAGAACAAAACTAGTCAAGGTACAATTTTTTACGTCCATAATGCACCATCCAATCAAAAATCCTAACTCCGTCACTGAACTAACATGAATATATTTGAGGTTGCTGCTATTTCAGCTTGTTCCACTTCGAACTTAAATTAATTAGACTCCGGATGATGGACTCTATATCCCATATATCATTTAAAATCAATCAACTCCGGGAGTTTTTGACTATCAGTAGTGCTATATATACAAACAGAACATTCAACATAATTAAGAGGTAATTTAGTCATATAGAAACAGACCGAGGATACCTATTACAAAAATACAAGCATTCTCTACACAATTATGAATAAACTGCAGAGATTTTGTGTGCATTGCCGAAAAACACCCGATACTACGTGTCCATATAATACACAGTCAGAAAAACTCAGTCTCAAAGGCTTATTTTTACAGAAAATTTACAGTCTCTTCCCCAATCCCTTAAATCATCAGTGATGAATAAACAAATACATTTTTCATTGTGTCCTTTGAACTAAAAATATGACCTAAAATCTATCCAGAAATCAGTCCAAGATAAAATCCATATTTGATGACCCACAAATAAACTAAAAATGGAATCGAGACAGGAAATGGGAGGCTCTGAGTTTATTTACCTTTGGTAGTGTAAACTTAGTGACCATTGTCGTTGATGTCATTTATAACCTTCAAAGTGACTAATTTTTTAAAGCCTGTTAAAACCCAAGGATTCTAAGGCCTCGGATCAATTGGGTATACTGACAAAATCAATCACGAAAAGCTACATCATCATGTCCTTTGTCAGCGGTGGTAACTTCATCAAAAGTAAATAAATAAATGAATATAAGAATCCGGAGAAAAACCCAAACCAAACTGGTTGAATAGACTAAAGTCACTAAATGGTTACGTGCAACTAATATTTTCGTGATCGTTATAAAAAACCCAGCAAAACCCTCGAGATTTTACTTTCTATGCCGTGAGACAACTGGGGAGAAGAATGATACTTTTGTTGTGTATGTTTCATTAGCAAAAAGAGAGCGAAGGAGAAAGGAAGCTGCGAGTCTAGGTTAGGGTTTTGTATTTTGTGAGATGGTAGACATCACCCACACTGTATATGAGCTGCAAAATTACAAAATAGAATTAGATCCTCGATTCTTATCGGTGGGGACCAGAAGCTCTAGAATTCAAATTTTTGACCTAATTTTCGGTGTGAGGCCGGTAATTTCTACTCAAATTATATATACAATTATTTCGTTATAATAAAGATTTTTGGTTTTTACTTTGTGTATTGGCTGTTTTAGAATCTTCTTCCGAAGTTATACGAGAAAGAAAATCGTGACAAAATCTATAATTATACGGCTTCACTCAAACGTCACGGATTGTGTAAAGGAACAACCAAGGTGAGATGATCCTCTTATTCTTTCTTTTTTGTTCATGTGTGTGGAAGGACAATAGTCCCACATTATTAGTATTCTCTTAATTAACTTAAATACAATATGGAAGGGCCACTTCAGTCATTGCCAATTGGTTTTGAGTTGAATGGCTTCAGATTTTAACAATGTGGTTTGTCTTTCTATCTTTGAATCTTTTTGAACAGATTGTGATTGTGTTTCTTGAATACTAAATCTGTGAATCTTCTTGAACAAATTGTGTTTCTTGTGAGATATCTTAAACCCTTCTAAAGATATCTCAGAAGCACACAAATCTTGGATGGGGCAGATTAAGTTTCATAAAATGAATAAAGACTCACTTTTGCCAATGCTTGAGAACTCCGGATATATTGAAGGTTCATTTGAGATTTTGCTACAAGAAATGGGAGTTCAAGTGCCGGAGAAACCAAGATCATTCTTACAAGATTCCAGCAATAATGAACGACGATGGGATCAAGATAATAATCGAAGAATATATGGTACTAAAATTACAGAGTTATTCATTTTTTCCCTTAATTCAACCGACATAGATTAATTATTACTCGTTTGTATTACCTTTTGTAATAGGCTTTGCAGGAGGATGAAAAGAACTTGTCAGCAGAAACGCACGCTGGCGGAGAATGGCACACAGTTAGTAATAAAACAGAATGTACCTTTAATGGTACAAATCATGACTGGAGTTCACTTACAGACGCCTGGAGACCAAACTAGAATCATTTTCCTGATGTGGAAGAACCAAAAGTAGCCGAAGAAGAAGAGAGAATTGAGGCGGAAGAAGAGAAAGCGATTCTATGCATAGCATGGGGATGATGTTAGATTCAGAGATTTGGTCGCTTTCTTTCTAGTAATATTAAGAACGATCTTTTGATTTGATGATTCTGATGTAATTTGAGGATTCGGTATTTATTTCTTATGAATTTAATTCAGCAAAATGGGCATTTAAGGCTATGGTTTTGAGATCTAAAAGTTTACAGTTGCAAGATTTAAGAAGAGAGGAGGAAAGTTGACTTGCATTATGCAAATTGAGATGCTCAGATGCATGATTCGCGGCAACCTAGCATTTCCATGAAGTTCTTTATAATTTTATTACATCAGTTTAATCAGCCGATCACCTATCGTCAATATCAACCTTATATATACTCCCCGTTTTGACCATCAACGTCATTATTTAACTATTCCCGTGCCAATTCCCTTTTCAATCTCTCACTCTGCTTGCAGCAAGAGAAGTAGGGGAAGATAGCGCAGCAACGATGCTACTGGAGTTCATACATTTATAATTTAATAGAAAATTTATCAAAAAAGATAGTCTCGAATATTTCAAAACGAAAACATAAAACTCTGTGAATCACCTCACTGACTGACTCGTAATTTAGATTAGATCCAGCCAAGAATGGAACCAGGGTCAGCCCACACTGCAAAAACCCAAGCAAGGTTTTACCTCAAGCCCGTAATAAACCTAGTCAAGCCGATCCGTAACTTGATTTTCTAGTTCCACGAGCTGATGACAGCCACACAACACCTGTATCCGCGTTCCCGAAGGCACCCCTCTCTTTCAAGAGGATTCACGACATGTTAAGCCTGGTTCGCTTTGCACCGCTTGTGCGGGCCCGTCAATAACTCTGAGTTTTGTTCGTGCGAACATACTCCCCTGGCGGGATACTCCATTCGCTCCCCTAGCTTTCGTCTCTCAGTGGATCCGAGCCTAGATCCTTAGCTTGACTACATTCAAATTTGCGTATTAATCAAACTAGAATTTCTATTAAGGAAGTCTTGAGTCAGTTTGGTTGGAGAGATTCGTATAAATACTACATGTGCCTCTTAATCAAACTAGAATTTCTATTAAGGCTAATTCCTATGGGCTAAGATTGAGCTGTTAGATTGACCAAAAAGTGTTGCAAATAAAAAAAAAGTGTGAGAAAAAAGTTAACACTACTTCTCTCTCCTTGCAAGTGGTCGCAGTCCAACTAGCAGCGAGATTGAAACGCTGAATGATTCAATGCTCAAAAAGTGGTCCCAGTGCTGAATGGTTCAGCGCTTAGAAAACTCAAACATATCACAAAAATCACAAAATTTGATCTGACGGCTGAAATTTAAAATGTTGAACCAAACAGCGCTGGACAGTGGTCCCAGATGACTTGGACTGCTAATCTAGCTGTTAGATTAGCCATACCATAAGAGTTAGGAGGTTTCCCTAATGATGTGGATTACTAATCTAGTTGCTAGATTAGAAGAGCATAGGACTTAGCCTAAGGAAGTCCTTAGTCGGTTTGATTGGAGAGATTCATATAAATACTACACGTGCCTCTCTTCTGCTCTTCTGCCTGTAATTTCATATCTCAACACATACATGAATTAGCATGTTCATTGTTCATGGCTTCTAATTAATATAATTTAAGAGTTATTTCCTCTTTTTTCAAAAACAAAAATGTACGTATATTCTAGTTGTTTGTTGTTCTTGAATGGATCCGAGCCGAGATCCTTCCTTAAACTCGAAGTTTCTTTTTTCTCTCTTTACATATTCTAACCGGGCTCTTGTTTTTCCTTAATCCCGGTGTAAAACTAGTCAAACCGACAGGTAACCTGACTTCCTGGTTCTGTCACTGGATCGGAGCCGAGATCCTTACTTCAACTTAAACCTTGACTACTTCCAAAATTAGGTTTGCATCGTTCTAAAAAAGGCATTAGTCGGTTTGAGAACAGTCCCTAAGCGAACAAAAATCGAGTATATAAATGTAGGAATTACCAATAGGTACTATTATAGTGTTCTTAGTTAGTGGCAGGTCCACCCATTAAAGCTCAGTAACCGGAGGTCCATAATTAAAAGAAAACATAAAAATGGACCAAATTTTTTAAGCCCAGGTCCTACACACGTGTGTAACCTATTACGTGCATTTTAATAATTCCCAAAATGGCCTTCACTATAAATATAACAGAAATAAAAGCCACATTTTCTTAATTTTCTTCTCAGATCTGTTTTCTCTCTCTCGCTCGCTCTCCTCTTCTCTGCTGCAGCCGCTTATGAAGTTTAGACCTAGGGTTTGTGAAGATGTTTCGTGGTTTTACAGGTATGTTACGTAATCTTTTCTCCAGTTCTTCTTTGTTTTTGATTAATTCTCAACTGAATCATGAAGATCTGATTGATTTCATGATGTTTTCACTTTCTTTTTCCAGTTTTGGTAGTTCGATTTCATGATGTTCTCTAGTTTTTCACGTGTTGCTGATTTTTAGACTATGAATCAACAGTACATATTTGGTGTACTGAAATATACTGCTCTAATTTTGTTTTTTTTTTTATAGTTTTGGAGATTTTTCTTGTTTGATCCAGAAGTACATATACGGAATACTCAAATTAAAGTGTTTCGATTCTATTTTTTCATAGATTCGCTACTTGTTTTTCACATGCAGCTAAATTTTAGATTATGAATCAGCAGTACATATATGGTGTACTGAAAAATTATGCTTTAATTTTGTTATTTTTGTAGTTTTGGATATCCTTCTTCTTCGATCTAGAAGTATATATATGGAATACTGGAAAAAAAAAAGTGTTTCGATTCAGTTTTTTATAGATTCATTACTTGGTTTTCACATGCAGCTGATTTTAGTTCCATTTTGGTTTTTCTTTATATGCTTTTGAGTTGCTTTTGTGTATTAATCATCGGTACGTATATGATATATTGGTGGATTTTAATGAAACAAGTTCAGATCTAAAAAAAAAATCATGTTTTATGTTTATTTCATTAGTAGATATGATATTTTTATGGTTTTTGGCTTTTTTCTGTTTTCTTTTGTGTATTAACCATCAATACATATCTGACATACTGTTTTCTTTTTTTGTTTACTATGAATCTATAGGTTTTCTCTTATTTTTTTGGTTTGATCCAGGAGTACATATATGTTGTACTGGTTGAAACTTCTTCTGATTCTGTTTTATTCAGAGTTTTGCCACTTTTTTTGGTTTGATCCATGAGTTCGTATGTGAAATACTGAAGTATGTGCTTTGATTCGGTTATATTCATGGATTCATCACTTCTTGACATGTAATTGAGTTTTTAGTTTATGAATATGCGGTACGTATATGTTGTACTGATAAAAACTTCTTTTAATTCTGTTTTATTCATAGTTATTGTCACTTTATTTTGGTTTGATCCATGAGTACGTATGCAAAATACTGAAATAGATGCTAGTTTTGTTGCTGTGTTTTAATATTGTTATATTCTGGTCACATTTACAGGTTCAATATGTCCAACGGATACATACTCTATATGTAAGCAGTGAGGCAGATACATACTTAGATTTATACGTAGTGTAGCAGATATGTACTCAGATTTGTAAGCATTGTATCAGATATGTACTCAAATTTGTAAACAGTGTATACACACACGTTTGGTAGTAATGGGTATTATGGACATTTCCATGTTTTAATTAATTTTGGACCTGCGGATAAAAAAAAGATCCGGTTGGACCCTACTATAAATAACTATATGGACCTAGGACCAAACAAGAAATTTTCCTATATAAATACTATGAACCCTCTTGTCTCTGTTTCCATCTCACACGTAATATATCTTTCTCCTCTTTCCCTGTGGCTATCTCCATCTCCTATGGGTTTTTCGCTTACACGAAATCTTTCCGGAGGGTGAATATCTTTTTCGTTGCACGTACAGGAAAACAAAGAAGTGTCTCTGGAGAAAGAAGAAGAGGTTTTACTATAACTTCTTTTTCATCCTCTAATTTTTTTTTTTTTGGCTTAAACTTGGCAAAGTCTCTATGCCTCCATCGTTGTGCGACTTCGCTAATGCGTGAGCAAAAGGGGTGTTTGACGCACGCCATACCAGGTTTGTTTACACTAACACCACCTAGTTCTGTTTCTGGGTTTTGTAGACAATTTGGTAGATGAAATTATATATTTCATTTGTTTTAGTATTAAAGACTTTCGATCCTAAGATCCAATTTTGAATCTTTTTTTAGTTCATCTTCTAAATATTTAACTTAGGGATTTTTTCAACTTATCTTCTAGACCGAAAATCCAAGGAAAACAAGATTATAGGGGTAGTCAGTAGACGATGGATCAGGTGTCTGGGGAATGGCATTTACACGAGCTATAACAACCCCTTATTATCTTTAGGAATTACTGCTGACTTTAGGAATTTCACTAAGATTATGTTCAGTGTTTTTTTAAACTTAAGTTACGGGTTTCACTTATTACCGATTACTTGATCACCAAGTTCATGTAATAGTTTCCATAATTCGAGTGATTCCGAATTCCCGACTCTAATTCCTATATTTGTTTTCATCAGTAAATCTATAAACACGTGACCCTATATTGCGTGAAGGAGTTTCTTCCATGTTTTCGTTTTCTTTTATCCTGTGCACGGGTTTGTTTCATAGGCAGTAGCTAGCTCAAAAGATCAAAGGTGAAAAAGATATCAGCTTTCGTCGAGGAATATTGGTTGAGCTATCAACTGAGTATCAACTTCAACCAATTAATCCTTCGGTAAACCTCTTATAGTCTTATTCCCTTCGCCTAACCTAATATTATCATTGATCAGTACCAGAGGATTCAAATATATTTTCTTTCAAGAAATTTGATTCTAATGGATAGTAACAGTATACTTAGTTCATAGTTCAAGTTAAAGAAAGCTCACTATTTAATACAAAGATAGCATCCTACCCGCCATGACATGATAAAATCTCCATCAGAATTACTTCTTCTTAAAATACTTTGTGAAAATATTGGTTTGGACCTTGGACTTCGGACTTCGGACTTCGGACTTCGGTGGTGTAAAAGATTATATGAGCGTTCATAGATTACATTTTGTTCATACAAGAGATTACAGTTTGTTCCTTTTTAACTCTGCATGGATTTTATAATTCTTCAGAAGCCCAATTTTCTTGTTAGGGTCTGGAATGGAAAAGTTTGTTCCTTTTTTTCTATAATTTTTGCATGGGTTTCGATTGATTGTGGTGGAGAATTAGACGATTTAATTTCTTTTTACGTATCCTATGAATATGTAGTGCCAAATTTTTTTATGCTACGTTTCATTATCTGTAGATATATAATATTCCTTCCGAGCAGTCAATTATATATTATTACAAAAACAAAACTAGTGATAAAACCCTAGGTGAACAAACTAAAGATAAGAAAAAACCGGTCATATTATTTTTAACAAATAAAAACCGATTCAAACAAAACTGGGAAAAAAACCCCAGTTCAAATAAAAATTATAAAATTCAGTTTTTATTTTATTTTTAAATTCCAAAATTGACCTTCTGTATATAAAAACACTTTCAAAGGAAAGTTTGGCGGAAAGAAGAATCTAAAAACGATTTTTATTCTCTCTGAATCCGAAAAAATCAGATTCAGAAAAATTTTGATTCTTCTTCTTTCCTAGTTTTCTTTGTTCTTTTCAGTTCCAGATATCGTTACAATTCAAAGATTCTTCATCGTTTTCTCCCAATTTCAATTCAAAGTTTCAGAGAGCAATTTTAGGTTTGATTGAAGAACCGGAAGAGAAGCTACAAGTTTTGAGATCTGAAGAATCCAATTGAGTTGTTCGAAGAAGAGAAGATAAACGTAGCTATTCGAAGAAGAGAAGAATCTAATTCGTTATTCGAGATCTGGTTGCAATTCAGTTTAGCTGAAATCATAATTCCGCTTTTCAAGTTGAAATTGAATCTCGAATTGAAGAATCCAGCTGAACAATCAATCAACTTCGTGTTGATCATCTTTGTCTTCATATTAATCTTCATCTTCAAGGAATCAATCAACTTTTTAGGTGTTCAATTCTCTTTTTTGTGTTGATTTTTGATTTGTTTTTGTGAATTTGCTAGTCACTCTTTGTCGAATAAATTGAATTGATGTTAGCATATGATTTTTTATGTTTGTGTTGATGTTCTTATGAAGGATTCCATCTCTTTTGAACTGTTTTTCAATTTGTTGTTGTTGTTGATATTCACATATGGTGAAACTGTTTTTGGTTTCATCATTTTGTTCTGTAGATTATGGATTATGTTCTCGCACTTGTATGTCACAAAGAAGATTGCTTAACTTTTCGTATTGGCCTCCAAGAGTCTTTTGCTAATTTGAAGACTAGTATATGCTCAAGTTGGTGTGAATTATCTCCTCCTTCTATGGAAATTTTTCACATGGTTGATGATCAGCAAAAGGTCACTCATTCTGATTTTGATCTTCAATGTTTGGCTCTATTTAGTCTGCATAATAAAGAAGGGATTATGGAGTTACATGTAAGTCACAAAGCTGAGGGTTCTGGTTCAATAAGTTCAGGAATTATAGCTCTTGATGACCAACCACGGAGTTCTGGAATTATACCTTTTGAGAAGCCACGGATTGATTATGATGTTCCAAATAAAATTAAGGAACCGTTGAAGTCTGCTCACTGGTTACATCTTTTTCAAGGAGTTGAAAAGTTATTTCTGGGAGGTGTTGAACAATTTTCTTGTGATTTACAAAAGTATCACACAGCAACTGGTTATGAATACACGGTATATAGGAATGAGAAGTTGAGGATTGGTGCACGTTGTGCTAATAAGAACAAAGAGGAGAAATGTGACTGGCGTTTATATGTTGTGTCTGTTGATGGTGTTGTAGGAAGTCCTTTGATTATCAAGGAACTAAATAATCAGCATACTTGTGTTGGTGGATTTGTTAACATGCCACGGATATCGAAGAAACTAGTCAGTAGCTTGATTATTGATGAAATTAAACAGGATCCCAATAAGAAAACTAAGCATATTATGAAATCTTTAACGAGAGACTTTGGCTTTGATATTAGTCGTTATTATGCATACGCAGGGAAGAAGCATGCACTGAATACTTCATGGGGAGAGAACGGGAAATCTTTTATGTTCTTGAACTGGTATAAAAACAAGTTGATTGAAACCAATCCTGGTTCTCACGTGGTTTTGGAAGTTGAAGAACGAACCCATAAATTTCAGAGGATGTTTATCTGTTTTGAAGCTTGTAGTCGTGGATTCAACTTCTGTCGTCATGTATTATTCATTGATGCGGCCCAGTTGAAAAGCAAGTACCTTGGTCATATGATGGCAGCAACAGGTCTAACCGGAAATGATGGTAAGGTTTTGATCATTTTTCTATGTTGGTTTCATCATTTTTTATTTTTGGTTTCATCATTTATATGTTTGGTTTTCATCGCATCTTATGCTTGTGTTATGCTTTCATGTTACAGAAATCTTCCCTCTTGCTTATGGTGTGGTTGCATCGGAGAATGAAGTGAACTGGAAATGGTTTTTTGATAATTTGAAGAAAGTCCTTTCTCCTTTGCGACCAAAGCTTACTTTTGTGAGTGATCTAGGTATTGGATTGGTAACTCAAATTCATGTTGTTTTTCCTGAGGCTTTCATGGTTGGTGCTACTGGCATATGGAATGCAATATCAATACATGCTTACCGAAGAATTGCAAGGTTTATAACAAATATGTATTGGGACTGTTTAAGAAATGTGTGTATGCTTCTACTCATAAAGAATTTACAGAGAATTGGGATAAGTTGAGGAAGGTTGAAAATCAGAAGTTACAAGACTATCTAAGTAGAACTCCTCCTGATAAATGGGAAAGTTTTTTCTTCAAGGGTCGACGATATGGTAGGTTGTCTTCAAATATTGCTGAGAGTTTCAATGGTTCGGTCGTCGAAGAGAGAGAGAAGCCTATAGCCATCATGGTTGATAAGATCAGGGTGAAGCTAATGGACCAAATGTGTACACGTCGCGAGGAATCTGCTAACTGAATGAAATGGCGTCAAACTCTATTTCCGTAATATGTGTTTGAAGTTCATGCTTCATTAACACTGACTGTCGATTTGAAGAGAAGAACATGTTCTTGCAACCGTTGGCGTATTGACGGTTTCCCTTGTGACCATGATGTCCGTTGCATCATGGTGAATGGAGAAGATCCTTACAAGTATGTTGAGCATTACTTTACAGTAAAGTTATACCGATAATCGTATAAACATGCAATCAATCCTGTCCCCACAGTCGAAAAGCCCGTGACAGTGTCGCCGAAATCGATGGTTTTTGGTCCGAATGATGGACCACAGCCAGGACGTCCATCGAAGAAGAAGAGGATTCCTAATACAGGTTCAGTTCCCAATAAGAAGATGAGAACCTGTGGTTCCTGCAAGGTTTTGACCACCCATAATAAACGGACATGCCCTTCTCGTCAGATTTCATGAGAAGTTCTTATTGAATTTAATTTTTAGCTTTCGAATATCATTTGGATTGTTCTTAATTTCATATTTCATGAGAACTTGTTGTGTTGAACTTGCTTTTATCTACTATTTCAGATTTCAATAGATTCTTTCTTTAGATGTTAATGTGCTGCAATGTTTTCATTCTATAATTTGGCAGAGAATAAACGAGTTTAAGCTTTTTGTCAGATTTTCTGCAGGCATTTTTGGTGGAACCAAAATAGGTTTCATCTTATTTTTGGTGTAACCATTTTTGGTTTCATCATTTTTTGACAACACAGAAGATGATGTTTTCTCTACTGTTTATTTGTGCCCCAAATATATGATACATCATTTATGGATACTGTTTTATAAAAATGAGACATCATATTTCTGTAGACATGAGCTTTATATAAACTGTAACAACTGAAATCTCACGAAATCGTTTTTTATATAAACTGTAACCATTTCACAAGTACTTTAAACTTCAACTAAAACTTGAATCTACAAGAAGAACTGTATGTCAAGGAGTACCATCATTACAATAACCATTTCGAAAGTAATTTAGACTGTAACTAGAACTAGAACTGAATGTTCAAGAGGACGGGCACGACATGCGAGTATTATTCTATATTGTCAAGGAGTATCTTCAACGCCAACTTTGGTCTCATATTATGCACCTTTTCTCGTATATCATCTGTAGACATGTTTCCTTTCAAGAGGCTCTTCATGTAATAGCAAACATGCAGGCCACAGTCGTTCCTAAAAAACCAAAACAATGTCTCAATTGTTACAACGTGACTAGATGAGAGTATTCTGATTTTAGTAGCTATATGTAAAGCATTCGGTTTTCTAACTGTTTACAAGTGATGTAATGATTTCAAGCATATGCAAATGTGAACTATAAACTTCAAAACATAACTTACCCCATTTGCTCACAACATGTAGGGTTGTGCAAAGGGTATGTTGTTGGATGACTTGTCTGCTGATCACAAGGGAGCTTTGCGTCATTTTGTTCAAATGCTGACACTATATGTTGTTTCATGGTTTCAGCACTTTTTCTGCATTCCTCTCCCGTGGATGCCAAGGAGTTGTAGTGATAAAATTCTCCGGTTTCAAAATCAAAAGAAAGCAATGTCCAATGGTTTACATTTCCAAGTGATGTCAGCAAAGGAACGAACAATAACCGCACGCTATAATCCATGTTGTCGATGAAACCTTCTATTGCAGCACCACATTTCTTTCCTAATGAGTGACATCTCTGAAACAAAATACCAGATAATAGCTCCTTAATGAGTTACATACATGCATGTTTGATGAAACCAAACTTGGTTCCATCAAAATTAACCATATAAACAACATCATTTTTTTTTCTGGCAAAAAAATTACATTAAAGAATTTCAGAGTAGACTTACATAGGCAAATGTGCTTAGAAACACAGCTCTCTGGTACTTTGGAGAACCATCTTTTTTCAACTCATTTTTTTATGTTGTTTTGCAGCTTCAAAATGTAGAACTCAATGATGTCTCCTACGACGTCACCTTTTCTCATCAAACTATCCATATGCTTCCTTGATATATGTAATTGAAGATTTAAATGCTCCCACGCCGTTGACCTGTTAATTTTCTTTTTTAAAAGCTAGTCAATGATGGATCAAAAAAGGAGAAACAATGCATAACTTGGAAAAAAAATAATTAAAAAGCTAGTCGACAAAACCAAGACTGGTTTCATCAATTATTTCCTACTTACCTTTCATTTTTCTTTCTGAAAAAATTGGTCACGACGCGTTTCTCATTTGCGTCAAGTGCCTTCAAGATCTTCAAGTTATCAACTGGTTTCAACTTCACCCCCTGTGCTTCCTGAACCTCCTTGTTCTCCTTGCACTTACTACTTGTAACCTTTTTTCTTTTTTTCACAGTGGTGCATTTGTAATCCTGCATTTTGATAGGTGGTCCCAAATTCCTTCTGTCTTTCCTCAATCTTGTAACCATGTTACTCATCCTTTGTTCGGCACTGAGTTCTCCCTGGCCTTGCTCTTAACTGTCACGCTGCGACAGTCCTAAATCAATTCCAGGTTGTTCATTTTCTAATTCAAGTAAATCCTTCGCCATTTTTACGGCTGAGTAGTAGTATACGCTTCCATCATTTGGCTTTGACGACGAACAACTTTTCTTATTGTATTCGGATTCCATTTTCCGAATTTTATCTTCATCAATTACAAATTGAGTTTCATTGTCTTCTTGCTCAATATTTATCTTCGACGAAGTAGCTTTCTCCATTTCAGATTCGACCCACTCGGCCACCTTGATATCCTCGATAGTATTCGGAGTCAACTCAGTACCATCTCCTTCTTGTTCTTCCTCAGTCACTGTCATCGATGAAGTAGCTTTGTCCATTTCAGATTCAACCCGCTCGGCCACCTTGATATTCTCGATAGTATTCGGAGTCAACTCAGTACCATCTCCTTCTTGTTCTTCCTCGGCGACTGGCATCGATGAAGTACCTTTCTGCATTTCAGATTCCACCTGCTCTGCCACCTTGATATCCTCAATAGTATTTGGAGTCAACTCAGTACCATCTCCTTCTTGTTCTTCCTCGGTCACTGGCTTCGACGAAGAATATATGACCTGCTCTTTTGCAGATTCGTGTTGATGTCCCGCATCTTGTTTTGTTTCTCCATGGGTTGAATCCTTTTCTGGTTCCATCAGAAAATCTTCAAGAGTTTTAGCAGCATCTTCACGTATTTCAAAACTTTCTTCAGACAGCAAAACTGTTTCTTGTGAATCGGTGCATCTTAAAGCCATACAACACACTGTCCTAGATATATATTGAAATCGAAGGTGACTAAAAATACAGACCTACGTGCACGATCGAAAACATATTAAATTATCCATTCCGTAATGCGTCATGGCCTTCAACAATAGGGAATTTCATCATCTCATGTACAAAAAAATCATCTGCAGGAACGGAGTGCAAGTTCTGCAACAATTTCAGTCATGAATTGGGGATTTTTTTTTCCCGTTTCTCTTTTAAGCATTAACATATCATGCTGGTACCAGTTGTGACGCATAAGGATAATAAGAGTTGGGTTTTGAGATTTCAATTAATTTTCACAGCGTTATCATACTACTAATCTCATTCCATAACAAAATCAAAAAAAGAATGTTATTCCAATAAAATTAGGAAAAACCCATCCCAAGAAACTCAAAATAGAACTGAAAAATAAAAACATAAAAATTAACAAATTGTTCCATCACCGCTTCACCCAAATCTCCCTCTCTGAAAATTTCAACTGCGGGGTTTTGCTCCCAAAATTGTAAGGAGTTGAGGGATTGGAACCAATCCTTCAGATTTCGAATTGTTAAAGTCTGCGGGGATCCAACTCAAAACCAATTGTCAATGAGTGAAGGGGCCCTTCCATATTATATTTTAAGTTTATTATGCGGAAATTAGGGATGTAAGACCAGGGCCGGCCCTGAGAATTTGCTGCCCCAAAGGTGGCGGCAAAATTGCTGCCCCATCTCACAGCTCTTAAATCATGAACAAGTTACACCATATATTTATTCAATTTGTTGAAAAATGAGGTTATATTAATCAATAAGGATAAGCACAACTAGGGAGCTAAACTTCCCATACTACATATGTAATCACAAACTCCTAGTTGAATAAAATCAAATTTATACCTACAACTTTAAACTTCTCAATTTGAGACATCCAAAGAACAATGGTATGTTTGATCAGAACCATCCATTTATCACCGTTTTGTGTCTACCGCCAAATGCATCACCATTCCTTTCCTTCCACAAATGCCAGACAGTAGCATAATGCATCTACCTCCAACTTCCTTACACCTACCTTTAAGCTCAGTAAAACTCTACGCTTCAAAAACTTCTTACTGAGTTTGACGCGTCATCCAAGCTATCGTAAAAGCAAAAAGAACAGGGAAAATGAAAAGATAATTACCCCAAGTTCACCATTAACACCTATTTGTTCACCATATTAGAAGTAAATTTGAATCAATTTAAAATGCAAAAAACAAATGGGGAAATGAAAGAACGATTACCTCACTAGCGTGATCATATATGGATGCTGCAAAGAACCCCAAACATGATCGTGGAATCCCTTTCATAAATGCTGATGCTGCATCCAAGCAAAATATTACATGTTTTAGCACTGAAACAAATATGAAACAAATAAAATTAGACAAGTGAAAAATGTAGAGTTAACCAAATTTATAGGACATTTTTACTACAACTTGACTACTACTTAGACTTGCTGATGCTATAATTAATATTCTATAGTACCAGTTCTCCAAAGATAAATAACAAACACAACAAATTAGCCCATTTTCTACCATGGAATCAAATAGCTGATCAAATATTTGTCTAGTAAAACAAGGGATGTCTGAAAATCATAAGAACAACTGAGGTGATAACAAAGACAAGGTACAACTATGTACATTCCCGTATAGGAAAACGGATGAACTGAGGTGAAAGAGAAAGAGTAAGAATGTATATCCTAAAATGGTAGTACCAGAATTAGAACTCTAGAATAATAGACGAAGAATCTCGCAAAAATACAATTAAGTAATACTACTCGGAAATCAAAAGATTAGACTTACAACCAGCCATAGAATATATATGATAATCTATTCTTGTAATTCAATTTGGGGTCCAAATTTTTTTCCCTAAAAATGCAATTAAGTAATTCTAACTGAAAATCAAAAGATTAGATGCAAATCAATCAAAGGATATAAAAGATAATTGAATTGGGGTTTAATTTTACTTACCGTGGAGATGGTGGCTCAAGTGGAAGTGGTGCAGGGTATAAGAAACTGGAAAATGGATGGAAGAGGCAAGAAGTGGATGGATTCTCAAGAGACCGAGAGAAAACAATTATTCTCTGAAACATAACCGGGGCTTTTTATATATTACTTGTAAGCCATTAAAGTAACCCTTTATTAATAATTATGCCCCTAAATTTCTTAGGGTTATGTCCTTTTTTTATTTGTAATCACGATTTAAGCCTTCATATTCATAATTATCACAAAACAACCCTTGATAAAAATCTAATTTTTGTTGCCCCGTTTGCGTGCTGCCCCAAAGTCAACCTTCGTTGACTTTGTCTCAGGGCCGGCCCTGTGTGAGACTATTTGTCCTTTCACACCCTCCCTCACGTGTAAGGCCAGTCACTCAGCCTAACATGTGGACCTACGCAGGTGACATCGGTCACGGTCCACCCCACGTACAGGTCATACGAGTGACCAGTCATTCGGTCACGGGTGTACATGTGCCCACTCGGGTCACAACGGCTACTAATTCGGCCTACACCCCGCGTATGGGACCTAAATCTGATACCATGTTAAAATCTGCGGGCATCCAACTCAAAATCAATTGGCAATGAGTGGCGCGGCCCTTCCATATTATATTTTAAGTTCATTATGCGGAAACTAGAGATGTGAGACTATCAATGAGTGGAGCGGCCCTTCCATGCGACACTTGAATTCGTGTAGCACGAAACATACATCCTGACATGAAATCTTGTTGTTCAATTCAAAATTCCGGAAAATTGCTTCAATGCCCCCTTTAGCGAATTTCTTATTTGCTTCATTTACAGGAAGGATCTTCTTCTTTGAGATTTTCTTCGACCTCGAGAATATGCTTAAGCAACCCATCGAAAAAGAATTGGGGAAAAATAAAAAGAAAAGAAGAGAAAAGAGGATGGAAGATGGATACTGAATAAAGATTGCGCCTACCCAACGTATTTAAAGGCTTCGCAACCGACTCCGGGAACTGGGTCCGGCAATGTGGGACAAACAATTGATACCCATATCGCAATTTTGTATATCGAACTACTAAAAGAACAGAACGAACTCTAGCCTCCAACGGACCAACGCCTCATCTCCTATATTGCTAGGCTGTTTTGACACCAGCAGCCACAATAAAGAAGAAAAACCATTTTTGGGCTGCACATGAACACATTCAAAATTAACTTTTCCATTTAAAGGAGTCAAAAACCAATAAGCTAGTTTGAGTATATAAAATCAAAAGAATAACTCCTTACCTGTATAAAAAAAAAAAGCTATCATGTATTCATACCTCCAAGCAAATATTAATCTCCTCTAAATATAGAAACAAGTGATTCTCATGGTGATAATAATATTTCTTAGGTTGGAGTAAATCTTAGTGCTAAATATATAGTGACTACGTGCTTCTCATAACCATGTGATCTTCTCGGTTGTAGTCAATAGTGACTAGCCCCTTATGAGCCAACCAACCCCTCTCCTCTCATACTATGAAGCAAAATCATTTTTGGGCTGCACACGTACACAATCGTCTTTCAAAAAGCAAAGATGAATTGGACAATCGAAATTATATAAGTCTCCACAGTTTCTTCACCATGGATTTATTGCGGCTGTCACAGTGTCATGGATTTGATGTGTAAACCAAGAACTTCACCAAGCAGCTGTGCCGCCCGGAGAGAGCTTGTTTCTGCTAGTCATTATGATATAGATCACAAAGATGGTTGACCCAAAAAGAACTAAGTTGTGTAAGAGTAAGCATACCTGATCAACTCAACCGTGTGGCGCCAAACAACCCTTCTGCTCACGCATTAGCAAAGTCGCACAACCATCAACTCAAGTCAACCATCAATTTTTCCATATTTTACCTTTCAGACTGATGTTTTTCATATACCTTGACGCAAGATCATCAAATTCCTAAGTGAAATATCTAGAACAAGAAAAGAAAAAGATTCAAATTGGATCTTACAATCGAACGTATAGAAGAACTAAAACAAATACTTCATCCATCGAATTGGCTACAAGACCCAAAAAGAAAACTAAGTGGTGTAAGTGTAAGCAAACCTGATCAACCAAACATATGGTGTCAAATACCCCTTTGCTCACGCAGAAAACATATGGTCTTATGGATGTTCTACAGTGGGTATGTGCGGACCACCACCATGTTTCTTGATTAACTACAACCCAAATGAATTATCCAACTCCATGACACTTATAAAAACAGAGGGGAAAACCATAACTATAGTTTTCACACTTATAAAAACAGAGGGGGGAAACAAGACATTCAAAAACAAGTGATTTTAATGGAGATTGCAATACCTCATTGGTGGGATGCTAGTTTCGTGCTAAATAATAAGCTCTCCAGCTTGGACTACCTAGCATTAAAGGGCACCCTAACCATGTGATCTTACCATGCCCATTAAAATCAAATTTCTTGATTAAAAAAAATTTGATTCCTTTAAATCTAATAAGGGGATATTAACTTCAACCAAATTAATTATCAAATTCCATACACTATGATATGGCACTAACAAAAAGAGAGAAAAAAAACAAAAAAAACAAAACACGAAGTGATTTTAATGGAGGCTACAATACATCATGGGTAGGATGCCGCTTTCATACTAAAAATAACATCTCCAGTTAGAACTACCTAGTATTAGGGGCACCCTAACCATGTGATCGAACTGTTTCCATTAAGATATATTTATTCACTTCCTTCTCGGCGGGAATATTATATATCTTCAGATGACTCCTCTTCTGGCAGGAATATTATGTATCGATAATGAAACGTAGCATAAAAGATTTGGCGACTCGTTAACAATATTTATGAAAACATCGTAGAAATTCATAGGATACTTAGAAAGAAATTCAATGGTTTAATATTCATAGGATACGTAAAAAGAAATTCAATGGTCTAATTCTTCGCCACGATCAATCGAAGCACACAAACATTGTACCTTACAACCAAAATCAAATACCCTGTCCCTTTGAACTTCTTGTTTGTTTGTTTTCATCTTTTGTTTTTTCACTTCCTAAAAAATAAAGAAAACTAGTTCGCAGTAGAATTCATGAAACCCATGCAGAAAAAAAAAAAAAAAAAAAAAAAGGAGTCAAAAGATAAAATTTCAAGATCAACAAATCCATAACTTAAATATTTAGAAGAAAATAAAAATTAATAAACAGATCGAAATTGTAGAAGTCTCCCCAAAACAAATAAATCTATCAAAACTGTAGATTATTTCATCTGCCCAATTGGACCCGAAAAGAGAAATAAGTTGAGTAAGAGTAAGCAAACCTGATCAACTCAACCATGTGGAGTCAAACACCCCTTTTGCTCACGCATTAGCAAAGTCGCACAACCAGCGGATTTTTTTTTTCTCCAAAGAATGAATATTATGAAGTTAGCTTTGACTTCATTATTTAACACCTCTTCTTCATTCTCCAGAGAGATTTTTTTCTTTTCCCGTACGGGTAACCTGAGCAACACATAGGAGATGGAGATAGACACGGAGTCATGGGAGAGGAATACATTGTGTGTTTGATATGGAAACATAGACAAGATGGGCGCATAGTATTTATATACTTGAATTTTGTTTGCAAACCGACTGATGCATGACTTCCCTTTTTTAGAACCATGCAAGTTTAGTTTTGGAAGTAGTCAAGATTTAAGGATCTCGGCTCGGATCCAGTGACAGAACTGGGAAGTCAGAGTTACGGATCGGCTTGACTAGTTTCAATCAAGTAAAAAGGACGAGCTGACGACGCTCTTGTGCAGAGGCAACATACGCTTACAAGTCATGATCAAGGCCTAAAGTCAGATTTATTGATCCGACTGATGTTTTTTCATATATCAAGCAAGATCATCAAAATTCCTAAGTGAAATATCTAGAAGAAGAAAAGAAAAAGATTCAAATTGGATCTTACAATCGAACATACGTATGTAAGAACTAAAACAAATACTTCATATATCGAATTGGCTATAAGACCCAAAAAGAGAACTAAGTGGTGTAAGTGTAAGCAAACCTGATCAACCAAACATATGGTGTCAAACACCCCTTTGCTCACGCATCAGCAAAGTCGCACAGACATGGAGGCATATAGACTCACTTGGCCAAGTTTATACCAACGAAGAAAAATTATTACAAAGAATGATGAACTCAAGAACAGGATATAAAGAATTATGAAGCTAAACACCACTAGCTTTGACATCATTATTGAAATCTCTTCTTCATTCTCCAGAGAGATTTTTTTGTTTTCCTGTACGCGGAAACTGACCAACCCATAGGAGAGCCAGAGGAGAGGGAGGGATAATTATATTAAAAGAGACAATTGGGGCGCATATATATTTATATATACTTTAATTTTGTTAACGTAGGGACTGTTTGTCAAACCGACTCATGTACGGCTTCCTTTTCGAGAACCATGCAAATTCAGATTTGGAAGTAGTCAAGGTTTAAAGATCAGAAAATGTGCTATATAGCCAAAAGGGCAAGTTTTCTGGGTCAAAGGACGGGTAGACTATCAGTCTGGGTGATATGCACAGTGGCCACGTGGTTTTAATTCTGACACTTGTACCCCACTAACTCTTCTTTGAACATGGAAAACATCATCTTTTAGATCTGGTTTCTTCTTTCCTCGCTTTCTTCTTCTGCTGCAAAGTTTTGTCTTCCTCCTACGTCTTCATCAGGGGAACACCAACACCATCAGGATCAATATTATCTCCACCACCATCAGCATCTCCATCTCCACCATCATCAACACCACCATCGTAAAAAACAACAACATATCATCTCCACCAACAAAAACTACAAACTCACCATCAAAGACACCACCACCACCATCAACAAACATCACTGTATTCCTTCATTATCCCGACCACTACAAACTCCAACAACACCATCATCGAAAAACGCCGCCAATATCAATTTTTTTTTTTTTTGAAATACCCTAATTAAATTGAGGTTAATTTCTTTGATGGATTGAAGCTAATTAAAGAAATTGGGTTTTGTTTTCTATCAATTTCATAAGATGAGTAAGTTTCCTAAACCCAATTTTGATAAAAACCCTAATTTTTTTTATGCATTTGAATGAATGTTTCATAAATCTTGTGTTATTACTGGAAGAAATCGGTTTTTTCTTGTGTTTCCACAGGATGAGCCTGGTTTCATCATCTGTTGCTACTAGTTGAGTTGTTGTACATCTTATGTTTTACTGGATGAAACTGATTTCATCTTGAGTTTCCATAGGATGAGCCGGGTTTCATCATTTGTTGCTACTAGATGAATGTTTTGTACATCTTCCTGTTTAGATTGGACTGATGTTAGTTTCATCCAATTTTTATACTAGAATGGAATTGGCTTCATCCTGTTTTATATGAAACCAATAATCTATTTCACCCATTTTTAACTAAGATGAAACCGGTTTCATCTATAGGTAGGATGAATCTATGATTTTTGAATTAGGTATCATTCATTTTAAACAAGGATGAAATTGGGTTTCATCCTATACTAAATTGGGTTGAATTTGGTTTCACCCATTTTAAACTAGGATGTAACTGGTTTCATCCTATACTAGGTATCATTCATGATTTTTGAATTAGGTATCATTCATTTTAAACAAGGATGAAATTGGGTTTCATCCTATACTAAATTGGGTTGAATTTGGTTCCACCCATTTTAAACTAGGATGTAACTAGTTTCATCCTATACTAGTTTACTCTGTTTTTTGCTCTGCTTAAGGTTACTCTGTTTTTTGCTCTGTTTGAGGTTACTCTGTTTTTTGCTCTGTTTGAGGTACCGATGGTTGTTGGAGGAGAAGATGTTCATGGGTTTATTGGGTTTGGTTTGAATTAGTGTTTGGTTGAGACAATTTGAGCTGCGGTGGTGGTGGTCCGATGTTGCTAAGAAGATGTGAAATTAAGGGTTTTACATGCATGCAATGGTGGTGATTTGAGCTGAGATTGCAATGGTGGATTTGAGCTATTTTTGTTCACGTACATGTTGAAGATTACTCTGTATTTTGGTGAGATTTACTCTGTTTTTTTTCTTCCAATTGTTGTATGTAATATCCCCACGTACTCGGTTCTATGATATTCTGTTTTTTGTTCCTGTAATTTTTAGTGGATTGGTGTAGAAATTCACATAAATGTTGAGGAGATTCCTCTGTTTTTGTTGAGATTCCTCTATTTTTGTTGGGATTACTCTGTTTTTCTCCAACCCAGTAAACATTTGAAGAAGATAGGGACATATTGGTCTGTTCCAATTAATTCTTAAAAAATATTCTGGGTGAAATAACCAAATTGGTTATTTAAACAGTATATTTATGATTTTTGGCTATATGAACAATATCTAAACCTAGAAATCTATTTCACCCATAAATTCTTGCTTTTGGTCTTTTTGACCAATTTTGTGTTTAAAGATCTAGGCTCGGATGACAGTGACCGAACTAGGAAGTCAGTTACGGATCCGCTGGACTAGCTTTATACCGGGCTTGAGGGAAAACAAATGAACCCAGTTAAAATAGGTAACCAACAGAAAAACGCCCTTTTTAATGGGATCATTATCATTATTTTATTTTCTCTAAGATAATATTTAGAAATAAAAAGCCTCCTTTTATCAAGATTATGTTAATACCAAAACTATCTTTCCAAATTAAGTTTATACAATGATTATGTTACTCTAATTATGGGTTAGTGTAAAATTAAATTAATAGGTTATCTTTTTCTTTTTTTCATTTAGAGAGAAAAAGAAGGAGAATAGAGTTTCAGAAAAACTCCATTCTTTTTCTTTTTTTAATTCCTGAATCGGAACCCTCAAACTATCCGGGCATACTTCAAATTTAGTTACTTGTTGCTTGATTATTGGTCAATATTTTATAGCTATATTTGAGATAATTCATACACGTTTGTCTACAAGATTTGAAGAAAAGGTAGCCGAAATTATCTGCAAATGTAGTTCGGCTAATGTTTATGAAGGCACTGGGAGCCGAACTTAGTTTTGATGGAGGTTTTGCTTTAGTAAAGTTCGGTTAGGAGAAAAAAAATTGCGACGTAACTAAACTTTTATCTGAAAAATAGGTTGGAAATTAAAATGTTCGGCTAGGTAATTAAAACGCTAGATATGAATTTTAATACGATATAACCGAACTATTCTTCATTAACTTCATTTCCATTCCATCAGGTTCTGCTAGTTCGGCAAAGTTTTTTCACAAAATTTATAGCCGAACTTCTCTCTGGAACTTAGACTTTTATGATTACTGTTCAATCAATTTATCCATCACAAATGTATTAAAAATACACGGGTTAGTCGAAAAGTACTTCTAATACATAAATTTCTAAGATCCGGATTTAAAACGACATGAAAATGGAAGAGAAAACAAGAGGATAAGAGAAGAGTTTATAATAAAATTTGGTTCTTAATTTTTTTTTTCCCGTTGAACCTAGATCTTGGAATCTACAGTCAACTATATTGGGTTTCCCTTAATACGATTCGTTAGATGTAGGCTTTAAGTCCATTCCCCTCGATGATGAAATTATAATATCTCTAGAATTCAAGTGCTTTATGGTTTTATGTCTTCGATTTGTGTATTGAGACGTACCATAATATCTCAAATTATGTGTTTTCCTTATTGTTTGATCAGAACAATATACATTTATCGAATATGTGCAAGGAAATTCTAAAATCACTTTAATTCTCTTCCGACTTTGCGTCCAAAGCTCCGGAATCTACGGTTGATCTTGCCATCAACATTAATTAATTTCCTTGATACTGCACTAACACATAGCTTCTTATCTAAGATTCCTTTTACATATTCATTCAACATTTTTTGATATGTTGAGCAGAGTAACACTAGTGGAAAACAACCGATTTAAGATAGTCAGATAGTGTCGTTCTTACGAGTTAAACGACATTTTAGGATTGCTGCCGAAAGCGCCGTAGATTTAGTGTCTTTTTTTCTGGAACTACACTATGTGGTTGCCTTTTAATTACGATGCTTTCAGAGCGTCTCTATACACGAAACCTGTATTACGTCGTTGATTAGGTTTATTTTAATATTAAAAAATAAGTCAGATCCGGCTGACTCCGGTTATTCTGACAGGGCTGAAATTTGCAAGGACCCTCAAGCTCGTCAACGCTATTAGACCAGTTAAGAGACGACTTAGCCGCTAATGACTCGATTAATTAGAGATGAACATTAATTAATAGAAATTAATCTAACAAAAATACGAAACTAGTATCACTGGATAGATCTCGAAAAATGTTGTGTAATGGGCTACACGAACGTGTCATTCATATACCGGACGAAGAAAATATCATCAATTTTGTTTCAAGGGTAAAATAATCTTTTTTACCTGGCAGCCCTTATCCTGAACGCTTGATGCCTTAGTAATTTCTTTTGATTTTATCCAAAAGTTTGCGTAAGAGAAAACCATTTTCTCTTCTTCTTTCTCTTTCTTCTTCTTTTTTCTTCTTCTCTGTTCTTCACCTGCTTGTGAATTAGTAAGTGAAACAGAGGGTTTTTGATCAAAATATGTATGGAATACCAAAGATTATCTAGTAGTGGTGGTGTTGATTCTCGGGAATGATTCAGGCTCAGAAGAAAAGGGGATCTCAGATAATCAAAGTTAGGGTTTCTCAGAGAATTGAATTAAAGTTCGAATTAATGACGTATAAGAAGAATTAAAGACTGGGTTTAGCTGATTGAGGAAAGGGTTGGAGTTAATTAGAGGTTATGGAGTTGTTCATGAAGAATTTGTTGAATTAGGGTTTCGTAAGAACAACCAGGGAAGCTGTAGATATGAAATTGATAACTAAAAAAGGGGATTGGAGATGGGTATTGATCAATTGAGTAAATTATGGTTAAAGATGAGGAGGAATTCGATATTGGTTAGTGCTTTAAAGATGTTTGTGAAGCTAGGGCTTGATTCTGTTAACAAGAAAGTGATGGAGTTGAACTGACTTATGTTTGAGCGAAGTTAATTTGAGGTAATTTGTTTATCTTAACAATTTAGAAAGATATCTAGTTCTCTTTATTGAGTGTATATGAATGTTTGTGAATCTGTGGCTTATAGTTAAGATTGTTGTTTGGAATAACTAACTCTAGTTGTCAGAATTGGAGATGATTGAATTGGTTATATGTCTGTGAAGTTGAAATTGTGTTCGGTTTAGTGATTTATTGGATTTTTGGAGGTAATCGAATTGAGCTGGTGGTGTTGTGGATTGAAGATATTATATGAAGGGCAGGTTGTCTTGAATGAATGGAGTTTTAGATGAATGCTAGATTAATTGTGGGTGGTGATAAATTTATGGAAGTTACTAGTGGTACTGCAGATTGTAATGGTGCTGGTGGTTCTGATTGTGTGCGAAGTGTATATTTTACTTAAGAATTTTAGCCAAGATCAGTTTCCAAACATACCTGGATGCCCTGAATCCCTTTGATTTAATATGGATTCAAAGCAATATCATGTGTTGAAACATCGATATTTTTTAATCGAAAATAACAAGCCACGACCCAGCGATCACAGTTTAAATAAATCGCCCTTAAAAAGAAGAGAAAATCGCCTCAAATGGCGAAAAAAATTCGCTCATATCGAAAGACATAAAAACTAATAGAAAAATTAGTTTTATTCAAAATCTACCTACTAAAACTTAAAAAGACACAACTCTTGCTCAGATTTTTGGTCCAGATTTGACCAAGATTTAAATGGAGGTTAGTTTTTTTTTCCTTAGATTGAAGAGGAAAGAAGAGGAAAAGAGAAAGATAAAAACAAATTTAAGATTGTTTCCTATCTTAAACTCTGTACTCTTGGCTTCCTCTTAATATATCGCTTTACTTATCAAAAAATAAATAAATATATAGTATACTATTCACTTGTCTAATTTAATTTTCTAAAAACGTTGACATGGTATTTTGGTGACTAGTATCATGAAACTAAAATTCACAAAGACACCATTTCCGTTGTTTAAAAAGTCTATATAAACCAAAATGCAATGGCTGACATCTAGGCAGATGGGGTCAGACTTAGTTTGGTAATGTTGCGGCTTTTGTAAAAGCACTTTCCACTGTGATGTGTTGCGCTGCGCTGTGCTGTGTGGAAAAAACAGTTAAGTGTTTGTAAGAGCAACTGCACCGTTGAGTTACTATATTCTCAAATTCTCAAGCCATAGATGGATTTTCTGGCTTAGAAATTTGTTAGGCGGCGTAGTGGGAGACCGATCAACGTACTTAATATCATTGTTTCAGGAGAAATGAAATCTAAGAATCCGTTCAACTCAAACACATTTTACAATAGCGTGTGGTTTCAACGCAATTTATAATTTCGTCTTCTACACCACGGGGTTTAAAAAACCGTTTGTCCATTAAAGGTTTTCTATAATTACTTTTAACCAAACGGCAACTTAAACCGCATCTTAGTCTAGATGGTTTTTATAAACACGTTCAGTTATAAGTGTGGTTTATAACTACGTTTTTATTAAATGGTTATCAAATAAGTTTGGGCAAATGTTATTAATAGCAACTTTCAGTGGACGAGCAGTTATAAAATGTAGAAAAGGAGTTATAAAATGATTTTAGTGGTTGGGAAGGAGTTATAAAATGATTCTAGTAGTTGAGAAGGAGTTATAAAATGAGTCTACTAGAAACGCTTTTAAAATAAACGTGCAGTTGAACGTCTATTGAAATCACGTTCAAGTTAGCCGCAATTATAAAATGCGTTGGAGGTTACACGCTAACAATATGTACGTTTATGAAAAAGGATTTCTTAAATGACGTCTGATCCACACGCTATCTTAGAGAAAATTTTACTAATAAACGTAAACTTCAACACCTTTTAGAAGTTCCACGCAATTTAAGTTAATGTTTCTGTCCAACGCATTTTATAACTATATATGGGATTTTCCAAATAAAGTTCTCATACATAGACACCCGGTTTGAAAATATGGAAATATGAGACTTATAGCAGTTAGGAGTGTGATTGCATTTGTTGCCATATATGGCTTATAGCAACAACACTAAAGTTGCTCTAAACTAGATACTAAAAGCTAAAGTTGATTAAAAAAATAATCAAATTGTGTTTGGTAAAATATAGGTTCACTTATTGTAGTTGTAACAAATGACAAAAACAAACATAATCTTTTAATATAGTTTTATTCTATTTTATGAGATTTATATAAATTTTGAGTAACTATTTTTTATTATTGATATAATTTGGGGTAAAAAAACTTATACTAAAGTCAAATCTTTATTTAATATTGGTTCTTTTTTATTTTTATTTTTACTTGAAATGTGACAAAAATTTAAAATAGCAACCTTTAAGGAGTATAACATGGAGAATAAAAAATTGAGTATCAAAGATTTAAGTGCAATTTTGGTCATTTACATGATATGATAGGGATATAAAAGAAAAAATCATGCATTAAAATAAGGGGGCCAAAGATTATGCTTTTAAAGCTTTTAGAGCATCTCCAATGCAAGGGGTAGATGTCTTAAATTAGTATGACACATAGGATTTAATACTTTTTCACCAAAGTTTTATCTCCAATGCAAAGGTGAGGGTCATAGGTAAGATGACATGGCTAAAAGTTGGGGTAAAGGAGAAAGTCTAAATAAGACTTTCTTCATGACCTTAGGTCATAAGTCCACATCATCTTTTGTGTCTAGATTTAGACAAAAAGTGTAAGATATGACCTTGGGGATTGGAGATGGATTTTAGGTAGAGAGCATTTTTGTTTATTATTTTTTGTCCTATAGTAAATGACCCACAACCAAAAGGTATAAATAAGACTTCCACATAGGATGACCTTGACCTCTAGCATTGGAGATGCTCTTAGAAGCTTCTCTTCCCTAGCTTTTAAAAGTTGGGGAATTTTGGAAGTGCTTTGGGTTTTAAGTAGAGCTGGCAAACGGGCGGGCCGGGGCTGGCTTGTTACGGGTTACACGGGTACGGGTTAACACGGGCAAAAGCTTGCGGGTTGTTATTCTTCACGGGTAGTCATTTCTTCAACCCGCGCCCGTAGCGGGTAAAGCTTGCGGGCTCACGGGTTAGCCCGATTTAATTAATTAAAAATAAAATTAAAATTTAATTAAGTTAATTTGTGATCCTGAGGTCCATAGCCAGCCATTATCTTCATCAGAAGACAAAAGTTATCAAACCCTGACATCTCAATTCTCCTAGTTCTTTGATCAAGAGCCATAGAACTTCAGTTTCTCCATTGTTCTTCTCTTTTTATCGGAAATCTTCATAATCAGATCAGGTGATTAAACAAAAATATCAAAAAACTAACACAAACCCAGAATCAAATACCAAAAGACAAACATAACCGAGGTATTAAAACCTCAGAGCTATTGAGGAACAAAGGAATTAAAAAACGAGTAGCATTTCTATCACCAGAGCCTTGACGACCACAACAACACTTTCTTCAACTTCAATCCATCATCCAACTGCATCACCTTTTTCTTCTTTAGAGCATCATAATCACAGTTCAACCACAAGCTCAAAATGGAGCCATCATCGCCAGCAAAAACTCATCAGCAATGCAGCAAACTTCATCGATTACAACAGCTAACATCACAGACTAGAGCTCCATTCAAACTCGAGACTCAAACCTCAATGGCAGCAGCAAACCACTCCGTCATTCACCACTACATACCCTGTTAACCTTAGACCCTATCAAGCTTGAAACAATAGTTTATGTTCCATCCTCGTTAATCTGCCCGCATCACCACTACACCCATAGTTCAAGTCCAAATCTACAAGCAAATCTGTAAATATCACAAAATTTGAATCAATTAAGCAAATCAAATTTCAGCAAAAAACCCGATTTGTAAAACTGATTCAATTAAGCAAATCTCTATTCAATTTAAACAAATCAATACCTTTGCCAGCAAATCTCTATTCCTTTAAATTCAAACTAAAACACCATTTCAAACAAAACCCCCAAATTTAATCGATGTTGTTGAGAGAATTGAAGCAATAGACTTGAATCTCAATCCGAAAACACCACAAATCCCCTTTCAATTCACGACTTCTTCATCTTCTTTTTACTTAATTAACTTCAATAACACCATTACTATTACTAACACCAACTGAACATTTTACCTCAACTCTCTGTCCCAATCTCACCATTATCATCTCTAATTCTCCACCAGCCGAAGAACGCAGAAGAAGAGAAGGAGTAGAAGAAAAAAAAGAGAGAAGAAAGAGAACGATGTTTATTCATTCAGTTTTAGGTTTAGCTTTTTATACCTTAAACGTAGGGATAGGATTAACCCTAGATAATCCAACGGTGAAATTAAATGTAGTTTATTAATTATTATTATTATTATACACGGGTTAACAAGATTATCCACGGGTTTTCACGGGCCGGGCACGGGTTTTCACGGGCCGGGCACGGGTTTTCACGGGCCGGGCACGGGTTTTCACGGGCCGGGCACGGGTTAATCCACGAGTTTCGGCTTGTTTGTCAACTCTAGTTTTAAGCACTTTGAAAATATTTTACCACACTAATATAAAAAATAATTACCATATATATCTTTTGAGAGTGTTTTTCGAAAAATGAAAGTATTACCAAACCTAGTCTAATAAATCAAAATGTAAGAGGAAATTGTTGAAATATTTAGAACCGAGCAGAATATATATCCAAAGAGGAAGCCAATTTGGTCCTCAAACTTTTATAATAATATTCGTATATCTCATTTCTATTAGCGATGATGATCATGTGTAATGCTAAATAAATAAATTCTAGATTTTGTTATGTCTTTTTCTATATACAGTACATATCTTATAATGCTCTTATAATGCTTTTAATTTGTTGTGCTGTGTTGGATTATTGATTTGTGGTTGGTAAAAATGTAAAATACATGATGAATTCATGCACTATTGGCGGAATATCCAAATCATTTCATTTACGAATGTGCCCCATCAATATTCTCTTTCTTCTGTAGAAATTCTAATCGGAAATGCTATTCTCCACGTCGTACACAGCACATAATAGAGCGATGAAACGAGTGGGAAACAATACTTCCGAATTTTAATAATGTATGCAAAATTGCTTTTCCAACTTTTCTCCAAAATTTTCTACTTCCAATGTCTAAGTGAACGTATCACAGTCACACATAGTTCCCGTTTTCTAATGGTGCAAACTTCGCATGCCCTAAGCCATTTATAAATGCAATTAACTATCTGTGAGACAAATAATCAAAAAGCTTCACAGCCACTTATCCATATAATTATCAAATCTCACGTCTGCTTTTGTTAAGTTTCCCCTTATTTAAGAGAAGCCTTTCAGGGATATATAAGAATTGAGATGTCCGGGAAAATTGAACTTTACGTTACAACGATTGGGCATGGGGAGGTGGATGATGAGCTAGAAGATGAGGTAATATGAGAGTTCCCTAAGAGTGCGCTAAGTATGAAGCACATAGTAGTGGTTAGGGTCCCAATTTTTGAGATTAGGAATCTTCACATATCCGCTGGGTTGTACTACGCTTCATTTCTTGAGCGGTGTCTGCGTCCGACTTGTACGGGTGCGTCCAAACCAGACGCGCGCAGGACGCGCACGGACGCTGACACGACGTGTGTCCGACACACCAATTTGCGTGTCTTGCGCGCGTCTGGTTTGGACGCACCGATGACGCGTGCCCGACGCATTTTTTTTCATTTTCATTTAAATTTTTTACGTTATTTTTACTATTATTAACCAAATGAAGAAAGACAAACATTTAGATCAATAATTTAGGTATTTATTAGGGTTTTGTAATTGGAAATGACATCACATATACCCTTAGTTGCGCATGTGTTGTTCTAAGAATGCATTTTGATTGTGCCATGTGTTTAATAGTGACTGATTGTTTGACTTTGGTTGTGTATAAACAAACGATATCTTTTTTTCTTTTGAAATTTATACACATGTAGCATCATTTTCTAATTTTTAGGATCGAAATACTTGACTTTGTTGTATAAATACAAGATTATATATGTATAAGTAATATATAAATAAAATATGTATATACGTGTCCGCGTCCTAGTTTTTTGTGAGTTTTGTAGCGTCCGCGTCGTGTCGTGTCCGCATCTACGCGTCAGCGTATGTGCAACCCAGCATATACGACACTCTATACAACAGTAACAAGATCTCTGTACTGAGTGCTACTGATATTCTCGGATATTTAAAGTGTAGAATCAGTTTGATAAAATATTTCAGTCAAGATAACAAGGTCTGATTATTAGAGAGTAAGTTCAACATTTTTTCTCACTAAAAACAAAGTGATCTTTTCCCATAGTGATGTAAATAGTTGTCCGCTTTCTAAGTTTGATATTGGGAAAATGGATCGTTTGTCCAAATATTTTTAAAACATGGTTCTAATGGACGAGTAAAAATTTATATGGGTGAAATGGACACCAAGAAAATAGCACCAAAAAAATAACAAGGATGAAACTGGATGCATCCCGATGTAAATTAAAAATGAGAAAAAGTATTTGAAAATGGGTAGGATGAAACTGTTTACATCTGACTATTTTTACATTCTCGTCTATTTAAACAATATCAAATTTTACATGTCCTTTTAACCCAGAAATTATTGGTTTTGGTCTTTCTAACCAATTTTGTGTTTTATATTGTGCATGCTTGCAAATGATAACAAAACTCTTGTGATTATTAGAAAATAGAAAATTCATAAGACATATCAAGAACCAATAATCAATTTTGATCATATTTAGAGGTGTCCTTGGCCTATGGAGACCTTCGTATTCATTTCAATCAGAAGTGTTTTTCTTTTCAATTTTGGTGCACCTTATGCTTTTAAATTATTCACTGACTTGAATTGACATTTGCTAATGTATCAAGTAAAAGAATTGATTATTTTGATGATATTCTGTTTTGAATTTGGATTATGTTGCTTGTTTACCATGTTTTACCAAATCTTGCTTATATCTATAGTAGAATTCAATTTTAAGATTTTTTATTATGAAATTTTACCCTTGGTTAACAAATGTGTTTCATATGAACAGAAGGTAAGTCAATAAATGTATTTTGTTGGTCCAAGTGAAAAAGAAAATTAAATTCACCGAGTTATCAAGTAAACTACAATTTTTTCTCTTTTCCGTCAAAATTTTTAATTTTTCCAAGTAAACTACAATTTTTTCTCTTTTCCGTCAAAATTTTTAATTTTTCCAAGTTGTTCACCAAATACTTTTAGATAAATACACTTTGTGATTGTCCGACTGATTTTGATTACATATCAACATTTCAAGTTTTAATTACTTTTAAGTAGATAACTGAAATATATTTTTTTGAAATCGGAAATAAATGTATAATATAAACTATTAGCTATAATCTTCAAAATATCTCCATGCATCACGCATGAAGGACTTAAAAAAAATGTAACCTCCGCGATCTTTTTCGCCCAACACTAGCATTGAAGATGGAGTCACACTAAATTTGTTGCCTTCTTATGATATTACTTGGTTAAGACGAAGCTTTTAGATAAGACGGATGAAGATTAGTATTGTACTCCTTATTTGCTAATATTAGTCACGCCTAGTTCACGTCATTAGATTGACCATCCTAATTACATAGGTCATTAACCGGAAAACACCGTGTCATCCACGTCAAATACCAACTAGTTTCCACTTTCCAACCGTACTTAACTTTTGAACATGTTATGATCGTTTGCCATAGTTTCAGAAGGTATTTGTGTATATTTTAAAAAGTAGAATATTGACTTTCATAAATAGAAAAGTTAATATTTTGTGAAGCAATTTTTTCTGGAATCGACTGCTATGATTGATTTTTAAAAGCCAAAAAGTAAGAAGCTAGTCTGGGTATAAAATTTTAAAATGACTTCTAGAAGTAACTATAACTGGTCATGTTACTTTGCAATCACATTGACATGGTTAGGGTTTCTTTTATCAATTATGTCTTATAACTATGTTGTTAAGTTATTTGAATGTCCTTGTTATCCGTTTAAAATTTATGTAATTGTAGGAAATTCTCGAGTCAATCATGTAACCGATCCTTTTCTGGTATCGGAGAATTACTATCGATATATTTAAAGCATTGCCTATTTTTCGAGGAAACCAAACTTCTAGAAATAAAAAAAATCAACTTTTTGTTAAACTCATGTTTGGATACCAGTGTATAAGTAACTTTTCATCTTATGGAAGTCAAAAAGTCGAAAATTAGGGTGATATAGCTATTTCAAAACGATTTTTATAAGTCGAAAAATATCTTTTTTCCATAGCCCATTAGTTTTATAAGTCAAAAATTAGGGTGAGACGGCTACTTTTTATAAGTCGAAAAATATCTATTTTTTGGAGCCATTTTTTTTGGCTTCCAATTTCTATTGTGCCCGTACTCGTTTAGCCAGTGGCGGAGCTGGAAAATAAGGGTAGGGGTGGCTTGAAAACTAATTGGATTTGTAGGGTGGCTTAAGGATATGTTTTAGACATGATTGTTTTTTGCGAAACTCAAAAGCACTGTAAAATTTTGTGTTTTCTTGGACTTTGGGCTGGCTTAAAGTCCGCCACTGCGTTTAGAAGAATGTTATTACTTCTGACTTCTATTTCTACGAAGCTTCTGCTTATCAGAACGATTTCTAGAAACAGAAAAGCCAATTTCTTGCATATAGGGTACTTTTAACTCATTTGTATTTTTAAAATCCAAAGGCCTTATAAACTTCACTCCGGACTAGAGATGGCAAACGGGCGGGCCGGGGCTGGCTTGTTACGGGTTACACGGGTTCGGGTTAACACGGGTCAAAATCCGCGGGTTGATATTTTTCACGGGTGGTCATTTCATCAACCCGCACCCGTAACGGGTTAAACCTGCGGGTTCACGGGTTAGCTGGTTTCTGCTTAGTCAACGAACGAATTGACAGAGTTTCCTCTGATTTCTGGATTATTTCCGACCACATTCAGGCCATTAAAAACTCCTTCTCTGCAACCTAACATTCATCTAATTCATTTGACATTTCCATTCAATTCAATCAACAAATTACAGATTCAACAGTCAGTGACTCGGTGTCGCACCGAAATTTAAAAACTTAATGAAAGGATCAAGAAAATTGCAAAACTTAATAATAATTTGACACTAGTTTTGCATCATGAGAGGAACACAGAGTCACAGATACACACTAATCATTGTAGTTTAGTACTCATCAGTTCGTGATATCTTCAAAAAAGAAAAAAAAACCTTCGAAACCGTAGCAATACCATTGTTTGTACTTTGTATCACCAAGTGCAACAATAAAGATATTAATAACCACTTCCTGCACAAAACGTATATTGTGGTTAATCAAAAAAAAGTGATAACTGTCCAAAAAAACATCTCCAACATCTTTTTTATACAAAATTTGGAGACACTGCGATAACTGTCTGTCCAAAAAAATTCTCATTTTCCATGTCTATCTTTGAGTAGCTCCAACTATTCAATATGAATCTGTAATTTCAAGCAAAAATAAATCAAACAAAAGAAAATATTCAAGTAAAAAACATGGAGTTTGCATAATTACCCCGCTTTATATTGAAGAAGTACGCATACTAATTAGACGCATAAGAACTTACTTCCCCATTCTCCTCTGTCCTATCCTCCACTGCACCAATTTCAAATCCTAATACATCTTCTCCAATAATCCCATTGTCTTCATCCATATCTTCTCTTTCCTACATGGATAAAAACAATCAAAGTTATATATGAAATTTACACATTCAACTAAATGAAGTATTACTGAATTACGCGGTGCCACTTAGGCACACTTACCAACTCCATGTTTCCAATCACGAGTTGTTATCAACGCCTCAACATTTTCAGGTAATAAAGAACTGTGAAACCGATCAATTACTCTTCCACCAATGCTGAATGCAGATTCCGAAGCGACGGTTGAAATAGGAATTAACAAAATATCCCTTTCCATTCTTGAAATTACTGGAAATCGTTGTTCCTGGGCTTTCCAATACATTAGGATATCGATCGGTTGATTAACATATCCATATTTCTCGCTAAGATATTGATCCAACTCTGACAAGTCAGATTGCAGATCACCACCACTTTCCTGTGCTGCAACATATTCCTGCATGAAACAAGTAATAAGTGAGTGCAAGGACCAATTATCTTCTATGAGGACATATAATATAACTTCATAAACGCACTTTGTTTGGTTAAAACACAAAATAATACAAGACCACATGTACTGACAATCTGACATAAGTAAGCTTTAAAATTACCTGGATCCACTCACTTCCTTGATGGGCAGAATTTGCACCAGTTTGAATACCAAAATTCTGAGTTCCACTACCAGAAGCTCTTGACAAGATGTAATACTCATTATAAAGTTTTTTCATATCTTCACGCACATCAGCAACTTTACTTTCTAATTGTCTTACATCAGGATACAACTTGGAATAAGCAAAGTTTAGATACATCAGTGTCAATCTAGGATCTAACACAAGTGTCATAGCCAATATAGGACTTAAGTTCTCCCAATAACTGTTAAACTTTTTTTTGCATCTCTTTCACCATGTCCCTAATGAATTCAATTTCATTTGTGCTTTCTTTTTTTAATAACACCTGAACTTGACAAACTCCTTCAAAATATAGATTGGAGGTAGGATACTTACTACCAGAAAACAAAGTTGTGAGATCATAAAACGTCTTGAGAAACTTTGTGACCACTTCAATTTGATCCCATTCTTCGTCAGTTGGGAAGTCTTTATAGTCTGAATCCACCTCCTTCAAGTGAGCGAAAACACTTCTATACACAAGACAACTGTCTAACATAAGATAAGTTAAATTCCATCTGTATAAAAAAAAAGTAACAAACATTCAATGAGTATATTATAAACAGTACCATTCTTTAACTGTATAACAAAATAAAAGTGGAAACCCACCTTGTCTTAACATCTTGACGAACACCCCTTCTTATTGCAGACATTCCTAAAGTATCAACAATGTCCAAGAATTTTTGTTTTCTTACTTGGGACTTTTTAAGCGACTTCACTGACTTTCTTAACTTAAGCACAACTAGATCAATCTTCACAAGTCCATATTTTACAATAAGAGCTAAGATGTGAGCAAAACAACGCACATGAAAGTATTTTTCCTTGTTAAACAGGATCTTCTTTGCAACAAGTCTACTCTGCATAATTCTAGCACAAGCTCCGTTATTTGCAGCATTATCCAAGGTGATGTTGGATACTTTTTCTTCAATTCCCCAATATTCTATCATTGCAAATAGCTTGGCAGAAAGGTTTTCACCTGTATGAGGTAGTGGAACACAAAAGTTAAACTCCCAGTCCCAATTAAGTACTTCAGTTCACAATTTCACATGTATGAGGTAGTGGAAGATCTCAAGACTGAAGTAAAATATCACATGCACATAAAATAAAAGATCTGAACACTCAAGTAAGTGCTTCACCTGTATGAGGTGGTGGAAGTTCACAAAAATTCAGTAGATACTTCTTTAATTCCCAATTTTGATCAAGAAAGTGGACAGTTAAGCTTATATACCCTGTAGTCGTAACAGAGGTCCACATGTCTGATGTTAGACACATCCTACCTGTAAGGATTACACATACATATCATCACATCTTATCATAATCAATTACACATACATAAAATTATAAAACAAAACATATGGTGTGGGTCAGCAGGATTTGAAATTTTGAATCGTACCTGGAGCAAGTTTCAATATGTTTCGAATAACTTCTTTTTGTGCATTATGTTTTTTGACAATATCAGCTTTCCCAGTATTCCTTGATATTGGTTTAGCATCCTCATTTAGATAAGCACATATGTCCCTAAATTCTTTCCACTCCACCAAAGCCAATGAGACATTTCTTGCAATGAGTAATTCTGAAATAAGATCCCGAAACTTCATCTGATCAATTTTGCGTAAGCGGGAAGACAACTGGCCATTCTTTGCAGATAAAATCATTTGCCCTATGTCCTGAGAATGACGCTCACGGCACTTATGCCTTTTCATAGATGAGGTTCCACCTTTCTGGATATCATATTTATATCCCACTTTACAAGCCTTGCACACTCCCTTCTTTGATCCATCTTTATATTTAATGAGATCAAAATATTCCCAAACATCAGATCTAAGTTTATGTTCCTTTTCACCTGAAACTGGTGCAGGTGCACAATCAACAGTTCTAGAGCCATCCAAAGGATCTACCATCTCAACATCATCATCCTCACCGTCACTACTCATAACATCGTTATAATGAGTTTGTTCTTGTACACTTGACATCCTGGAATATGGATGGAGCCACAAAGAATAGGTCAAAGACACAAAAATCAGTACATTACTTACTAGTTACTATCATGGTTAAATAACAAAACACTCACAGAATTCAAACCAATAAGCGAAAATAACTTGGACAAGAAAAGAAAACAAAATCCATCAGATTGTTACTACTGTCTACTATCATGGTTCATGGACTAACATCAGCAATTGACTTGCAAAATAACTTGTTGAAGACCACAAATCGTAAGTGCCATTTAAAAATCAGAGTCAGAAAGTGCTGGTAATATAGATAAATTCATTAAGTCTTACGAAACTCCTTGGATACTACAACAGAAAAGAAAAGGCGAAGGCAGAGTAAAGTTCTTGTAAACAACAATGGCTGGTTTCACTTTTGTGAGATGCCAAAGAAAATTAAAGACAGTATGAATCTCGATTCATAAAATATAAAACTGGGGCTAAAACGAGCGCAGCTATATATGTTTTTCAGGTGTGCTCAAATAATATGGATCACTATAAGGCTTCAATTGCACAACACAAATGATTCTTTCAGCTCAAAAGGTCCACATCAGTTCACCTAGGAGACTCTCTATGTCTGTTAATACGATATAATGACAAGAAATAAGTTTACCCCCTTTATAATGAAAACATATCTTTAAGATCATTGACGAGTTGAGTCTATGATACAATCATATCCACAAGTAAAGCAGAAAAGCCGTTAACTCTTTCGTTTGAACTTGCATGTTGTGGTCCAAGGACAAGAGATTGAAGACGTAATCTCATCTTGGCAGCAAGAACAACTGATTCTTCATCTTGGTTCTCTTTTGCAGTCGAAACAAAATCCATCAAATTGTTACTACTGTCTACTATCATGGTTCATGGACTAACATCAGCAATTGACTTGCAAAATGACTCAATCATCAACTTTGGTCATTGATTGAGCAGTGAAAGTTTGAAACATAACCAATCTAGAGAAATTATCAGACATGACATGAATTACATAAACACAGTACACAGAAGAACTAAAGAAGATAGGATTAGAAGATTACCTGTCCTCAACTCTGAATCTTCCACAACAAGATGAAGAATTAGCAGAGATTATTAACAAAACCCCAATTCGAAAATCTGAAAAAACTCAAACTAATCGAATCACTATCTGCAGAAGTTAAGATGGAGAAGAAGACTCGTTTTTTTGAAGATTAAAATCAATTAGAAATCACATTTAGTCACTTACCCAGGAGTTCGGTCAGGTGATTGCCGCTGCGGACGGAGAAGAAGAAAGAAGTAGAAAGCAGAGATTCAGAGAAGATAACGCTGCTAGGATCTTTTTCTTTTATGTTTTATTTATGCTCAGAGCCTCAGACTCAGACACGTATAAAAATTGATAGGGACACGCGGCATAAATGGACTGCTGGTATACGGGTTATATCCGCGGATTTACGGGACGGGTTTATCCGTTCTCACACAAGCCGACATTTCTCCAACCCTAACCCGGCTTGTTAAGACAACCCGCCAAGCTGGATACGGGTTTTCACGGTCCGGCTCGGATTTATCCGCGGGTTTTGGCTGGTTGGCCAGCTCTACTCCGGACACATAAGTATTTGTGAGGTGTTGTGTACCTAAACGGTGGTGTAGTCCAGCAACAAGTAAAAGCAGTTACCAGAAATTGACTCACACCATTAAAGCCTCTTCTACTACTTACCTAAAAAGAAACAGAGAGACTCACAAATACAGAGAGAGATCATTCTCGCTCGAAATCTAGGGTTTCGTTCGCAGGTATGTTCCTTAGATTTCTATAACCAGGGTTTTTGTTTAGCAAGTTTTTGGATCACGATTTTGTAGCAATGTATGATTTTGTTAGCTCCAAAAATTGAATGATTTGGGGTTTTTCTTTTAGGGGTTTTGTGATTTTAGTATTGGGTTCAAGTTCTATTGCACTGACATTATTACGAGGAAAAGATACTAATTTTTGGATTGAATGAATTAGGGTTTAAGGGTTTTGTGATTTAGGTGTTGGGTTCAATTTTCCTCGATATGGTCGTCATTGTTATGGGTAAAAGATACTACCTTCGGATTCAATTATTCGGATTTAGGGATTTCGATGATTCATCTTTATTATGACAAAATTCGATGTTTTTGATTTCATGATTTTGGGGTTTAGTGGGTTTGATAAAGCCCCATTGTTTCTTTTTCCTTTTTTTTTTTGATTTCATGATTTTGGGGGTTTTAGGAAGCCCCATTTTTTTATTTTGTTGTTGTTTGGATTTCATGATTTTGGGGATTTGATTAGGCCCCATTGTTTTTTTCTTTCTCTTTGATTGAATGATTTGGGGTTTAAGGTGTCCGAATTAAGCGCCATTGATCATTTTTTTCTTTTAATTATGGTACATTTTCTTTTTTAAAGTTGTCCTGTGTCTTAGTTGAGGTTATTCTTGCAGGAAATCTCTGCTGGTTAAGTTAAGAAGATGACGAAGAAAGAAACAAAGTATCCTGTTAGTGATGATAGTGAAGAATCAGATGAAGAGAAGACTGATAAAGAATCAGATGACGAGATGACTGATAAAGAATCAGATGAAGAGACAATGGATAAAGAATCGGATGAAGAGATGACTGATAAAGAATCGGATGAAGAGATGGATAAAGAATCAGATGATACTGTTTGTTCCATTTGTGATAATGGTGGTCGTGTTTTATGGTACGCATTCTATTCTTGGTGGTGGTTCTCTTTTTGTCATCAGTTTTGAGTAGTCTATCATTGGTGGAGAGAAGACTTTTGCTTACTTTTATACTTAATCTGAGATAGAGGAGTATAACTGATTTTGGTTTGACATTTTGACTCATAAGAACGATAGAGCTTGCATTTTTAATTGCTGAAGGTGGGGTTTTAGGGAGTTGGGACTAATGATGCTGGACAGTCAATTACTCATGTCTTTGTAACCTTGTTGTTTGAGATAAGTTTCCTCTGATATCTCGTTTATGTTGTTGTGCGGATACAGTTGTGACGGGGAATGCAAACGATGCTTTCATGCAACTGTTGGAGACGCTGGGAATGAATCAAGTTGCAAAACACTGGGCCTTTCTAAGGCTGAATTAGCCGTATGCGTCTTTTTATATCTTCATTTCATATTGTTTGTTCTCTTATAGAGTATTTTCTCCCCTCCAAATTTTCAGTTATTATGGTTTTGTGCAGGCGCCAAAGTTCATTTGCTTGAATTGTCAGCATAAACAGCACCAGTGTTTCGCGTGTGGAAAGTTAGGCTCTTCTGATTGTTCTTCTATTCAAGAGGTATACAGTCTCTTCTTAATGAATTATTCTTGGAGTATCATCCATCTGCTCTTATTTCCGCTCACCTTTTTGGGAGATTCAACTATTGCAAAGATCTTTTATCACATTTTACTTATGATATCTCTTGTACTTCTCTAAGCCTATTGTAACATGAAAATTAATGATATCTTTACTTGGTTTCTCCTACCAGCAGGTCTTTTTTTGCCTGACATCTTGATTAATTTACACATAAAGTTTTAGACAATAGCTATGTGGTCACCACGTTACGAATTCAGACTTAGTTGCCTGCACTATATAATTCTCTTATACCGATTCCCTTATTATACTACCCTGCTAGTTGCATGTTACAGATTTGGACATTATCTTTTCCCCCCGTTTTTAACCTCTATTGCTTCACAGGTGTTCAGCTGTGCTTCCTGTGGCCATTTTTATCATTCCAAATGTGTTGCCGACCTGCTTTATCCGGGAAATGAAGTGGGTAGTAAACACCTTCAGGAAACAATTCTTACAGGGGGGTCATTTGCTTGTCCTGCTCATAAATGCCATGAATGCAAACAAGATGAAGATAGTAGGGTACGTGAATTGCAGTTTGCAATATGTAGACGCTGTCCGAGGGCATATCACCGTAAATGCTTGCCGCGGTAATCCTTTGAGTCTCTTATATGATATAAATTTATTTTAGTATCTGTATTGCTGATGCAAATCGTTATTTTTTGCAGGGATATCGCTTATGCAGGGAAACGAGGACTTGTTAAGAGGTCTTGGTGCAATTTGTTGCCAAGAAATCGAATTCTAATCTATTGCCTGTAAGCAATTTTTCTATGTTCCTTCTATATGTCTTAGGTGTGACAATGAGTTGTCACACTGCTTCTTAAAGAGATAATATACGGTAGTCAATTGGGAGGACATGTGATCAGTAGAAAGGTTGATTCTCGTTTAGGATGGTTACTTCAATTTTTTTTGTCCGAATTGAAAGCTTATTAGATAGATAACATGGAGATGAAGTGATCTATTTTGCACAGCCAAACCTCATTGATAGTTTGTGAGGTGATCATCTCAACGAGGGGAATAGTATACCATCCTCGCTGAAAAGTCATCCAGTGGATGGTTTTATTGGGGCTAGAGAGGTAGAATCATCCTTCCTCAGTTTTTGCATAGCGTTTTTACATAATGGTCATTGATTTATTGATAGGAATCACGAAATCGAAAAAGGTCAGGCAACACCATCTCAAGACCACATTGTATTTCCTGACGTAAAGAGGAAAGCTCAGCCGTCAAGCCAACAAAAAGTTTTGAAGAGGAAGAGAATTATTTCTGAAGAGTTCCAGAGAAGTGTTTCTGCGAAGAAAACAAATCAAGTTGAAATGCTATCTCCTACAAAACAAAGTAAGTTCGTAGAAAACAATGTCAAAAGAAATTCTGTTCAAAGTCTGGATTCTACAAATGGGTTGAGCACCAACAGTGCCTCTGAAACGACTCTGAAGGGCGGTATGAAGTCTTCGACTGATCAATCACTCGAGCAGCAAAAGGTACCAACAAGCTCAGTCGGTTCAGAGACTCTACTAGGCGCTGAAGCAAAGCGGTAAGTAACACTATATACTATACTAGTGTATTTTAACAATTACTGCTGTTGGGACGGTTTGAGTTAATACTTGCAATCTACTCTGGTTCAATTTCTTAATTGGAAGTCAGTAATGTATTCTGATTGTGCTACTTGGATATCTTTTGAACAAAAATGTGCAGAGCGAAAAATCTAGTTGCAGCACCATGTTCAATGACATTGAGTGACTATAAAAAGGAGTATAAAAATAAGGTTAAACTGGAAAAGTGTAAAGGTGTAAAAACTACTAATTCACAGGAAAAGGCAGAAACAACTCATCGGGTATGGCTTGCTTATATCCAACTAGTATTGCTTAGTATGCTTTAAAATGTTTTGAGTTTGTTGTTTACGAACTTTTTTTTTACTTTCAATTTTGCAGGCTGATCGAACAGCATTACAGAAGTGCGAAGAATACTCTAAACTTGATGAGTCAAAAGATGTTTTTGACCCAAAGATCATCAACCAGATAACTCAGTGCAAGGTTATTCCTTCTTTCAACACTTGCTGAAAACTCAAAAGTGGAAACACATGTTTTGATCTTTAGGTTGAAGTACCACTTTACTTTTTCCTAAACTGTCCACTTTCATATTGGACCCTCGCGCTAAACTTCTATTACCCCCCGGAATGTGCTTTATCATGTTAGGCAGTATCCACTATTTTGCGTTCTTGTTTCATTCTAACAGTTGTCCCTAGTATGGAAATGCATGAATAACGTCATATAGTTTCACTACGTTATCTGTCATAAGTGTCTTTGTCTTTGAGAAATTCCGTAACATTTGGAAAGAAATTTGTGAGGATGGAACTTTTAATGTAGTTATATACCTTCTTGCATTTCCGACATCAACAAATTGAAGAGAACCTATTGACATTAAGCACTGACCGACCTCATCTAATTCATTGTCATGAAGCAAGTCCAATTAATAATCCTCCAGGAGCAGTGACATATATAAGCAGTTTATATCGACTTAGAAAAGTATATAACAGATTGTTTAACAACTTAATCTGGTTGGTCTTAGTAGAAATTGGAGACCTCGGTTAGTTTGGCCTAATATGGGCATTCTATCATTGAGTGACTTGGTTGTAACGAGACAAAAACTGAAGGTTAGATTATGTTTTTTCTTAAATGCATGATATATGTCCTTTGTGGTATTCTTTTGGGTTCAGCAGTCTTATGAGTCACATTTTTTGCCCCAGGTCTGTCCATATGTTGATTTACATTCTGTATCTGTAATTATGCTTCTATCTATGTAAGTTTATCTTCAAGAAACCTTGAGAAGACTAAGACCGTGGGTTTTTATGTGCAGGTTGTTGATAAGCTTCGTGCTTATGTACACAAAGGCGACACCGTAAGGCCTTATCACTTGACCTATTCTCTTTTATAAATTATAACTGATAAGTTGTTCTCACTTTGGATCTATTAACAGATAAACATTAATATGAACTTAGACAGAAGTAGAGGGCCCCGATTTTCATTGTTGTTCGGTCAACCACTTTGTTCTGTATCATGGGGAGATTAGGACCAGTATATACTATATAGGTCTAACATGCTTATAGCTTCTCTTAGTTTGGTTAGTTGGTGAATTCTGTAACAACTCAGTTTAACCTCGCTATACTGAGTTAAACATTAAATTTATAGATGTAGATGGAGTATTGAAATTGAGCGTAAGTTCTCTACAATTGCAAGGCTGCTCATGTCTTTTCCAAGTCATGTTCTACCTAGTCCGTTACTTGTATGGGGCAGTAGTTGTACAATTTTGAAACTTTATCAATTTAAGCTTGCAAGAATGTTTTATGTAATTGGTGCTGGTTACTTGCTCTTGTAATGTTTCAGAAAATAAATGGTAAATTTTCTATTGCATGCTGTACTTATTTTCATCGGATCCGGGTTTCATCTTTCTGACATATTATGACCTACTTTCATTATTTATCAACTCCCTTTCGTTCTTTTTTTTTCCTTCACTGCAGGTAGTCAATGTCGCCTATAGTGCTAATGACTTCACTTGCTCTATGAAGCAAAGGCTTGAAGGGTCCGGAAAGGATTGCTCATTTAAGGACTATGATATGTGGCAATCCAAGGTACATTCCTCGGTTATGTTTATCTCTGTTTGAGTTGATGTTCTTTCAGTTATCATTATCTCTGTTTGAGTTAATATCCTTTCATTAGAGTAACTAAAGAGCATATCAGCTTTCCCACATGTTATTGTTCGGAAAAGCAAATACACTGATATTTTGTGACCCGTCGCTGAAAAGCCTGCTCTGAAACCATGTACGACAGTATAAGCCTGTGGGCTTAATTCTCCTAGAAAGATGAGTTCCAAGAAAAGGGTTGTTGAAGGCATATACGCTGCGCAAACCCAAAATACCCAGCTGATTTTAAGACTCCTTAGACGTTGGAGTAATTTCATATCTCCTGGCTCTTTGAATTTGCGCCTTGTAGCTTTAAAAGACAAACCTTTCTTTGAAACTTAGTTTTCAAGGGAACTTAGTTCCATGGGCTTCTACATTATCTAAGTGATGGTTAGGTTTGTTTAGCTTGTTCAAATGTTCTCTTGTATGGTGGGTCAGTTATCTGTGGCTTCACTGGAGCTAGAATATGTCTAGAATCTGTATCCATTTCTTCTTTTTTCGTCTTCTGTTTCCATGTATAAGCCACTGACAACTCTTTGCTCGCAAGCCATATTCAAGGAGAAGTAGATTTATGATCTTCAGTGTGTCTTTGGTAACTTTATATTTTTCCTGTATGAGTATTTTGTATGCTTATTGATACTTCTCTGTAGAATGTCGGTACTGTTGATGAGTCTGATTGGTTGAGCGTTCGTCGATTGGCTACCGGGTCCAAATTGGTATGGACAATTTTCTTTCATTCCTGATATTTCCTAAGCTAACTATCTTCTGGAGCTAGTTAAGGTGCTTGGATACTTTTTAAGTCCTTTGAGTTACATTGTTAAATTTATCTTCACTTTGTTTGCTGTCTCTTCTTTCTGTTTTCATTTCTCAGATCCTTTGCCTTAATGTTCCTGTTGGGATCAGTTCTTCCGTTGCTAACAATTCAATTGACAAGGCTCTTGATTTCAAGCCCAAACTCCTTGTTCTGTTTGTTCCGGCGGACACTAAAAGGTACTTTACACTCTTTTTCTCTCACCCACACACATCCAGGAAAAGGCTCAATGTGGAATGCTCCATCATTAATTTTCGTTGTGCTTTGCACCAGATTGGAAAAGAAACATTCATATGAGTTGATCTGGAATGATAGTGAGAGACTCTCGAGTAAGGTGAGACACAGGCTCGAATAGTTCTCTTAGTAATTTGTTTTTGTGAAATTATATGGGATATTTAGATTTTGGGTCTCAGCTTTGTGACCAGCTTTGAGTTTGGGTCTGGAGAAAATTTTAATTAGAGTTTGGGTCCTGGACCATAGTTGACCGTCTTGACCGTTAACAAAATAATTTTAATAAAAATAAAAATAATCTCTTCATCTTGTTCTTCATTTATTGTTCACAGATTCTTATTTTCATTATTACACGCTCGTCTTTATACCATCATCACCAACATCAATTAGCAATACCATCATCACCAATCAATTATATTGCCAAATTAAAGCCAAGCTAGGGAAATGGAAGTATTTTAAGATTCCTTGGATTTAAGCTAGTGACAGAACATTACCTTGCATAATCTGCTTACAAGAAATCACCAGGCATTTTCATTACAGTATATATATGTTAATTTCAAAACTAATGAGTTAGTAGTGGTGTCGTGGTAAGTTGAAAATGAGTTAGTAGTGGTGTGGTGGTAAGTTGAAGAAGATGGAAAAAATAGGGGTAATGGTGGTTCTGGCGTTGATAGAAGATGAAGAGGAAGAAAATGGCGAAGTTGGTAAATAAATTAAAATCTGAATTTCAAATGGTCTTTTCGATACTTAACCAACTTATTTTAACTGTCAAGACGGTCAACTATGGTCCAGGACCCAAACTCTAATTAAAATTTTCTCCAGACCCAAACTCAAAGCCGGTCACAAAGCTGAGACCCAAAATCTAAATATCCCTTATTTATATAGTAGTGGCCAACAGCTGCACTCTCTTCCTTTCAGTTCTTACCTTCATCTGTGAGGATAAGCGACAACCAAATAAAGCTATGGAACTCAAAACCACCAGTGGTTTATTTCTGGAGCCGTACGGATTGGTGTCCTGAGCACAAGAAGATAGCTCGTATGTGTGGTCATATACCAACGAGTCGAAATGATTCAAACGTGGAAGCAGGTGAAGAAATAGAGGTAAAAAAGAAAGAGAACAAAGAGGAAGAGGAAGAAGAAAAAGAAGATCAAGAAAGTGAGCAAGATCATGAAAACCGTAAAACAGAAGTAGTTACTAGTGTTTTATCAAATGAAGTGCGTTGCGCCTCCCCCAATAACCAGAGATCAATTGTTTCTTCAGCTGCTGACGAAAACCAGGACCAACAGGACAAGAAAGAGAAAGATGAAGCACACAGACAGGAAAAAAGGCGTAATGGTATGCCTCCAAGTTCTTCGGCTCCAGGAGAAAACGAAAAGGCATTTGTCCTTCATTTTGCACCTGGTCCGTATATACCATACTCACATGACAAGCATTCATGTTGCGGTTGGATCTCTGATGATGAATAATTTAAGAAGATATATCCAGATATCATTGCACATTGTGCTTTGGTGCTCATTTTTTTGCATGTGAACTCTATCTTTGGGAGAAAGCAGGCTCTGTATATAAATCTTCATCAACGCCTGTCTCCCCAGAAGGTTTCTCTGTGCTTGTAATTTTTTTGATGCAACAGTCAGCGTAAGAAATTGGAGAATTGGGGAAGCAGTGTGAGATTGGGCCCTGCTCAATTTTGTAATTATGTTGTCGGGGCTTCTTTTTTTAACTGAATTACGCTCATCTTCTTTTAAAGCTTTGATTCTTGCTGGTTACGAATAAACAAACCTTAACTTCTGTAAATAGAGGATGACTGCGACCACCGTTACCCACTTGATATTGGGAAACTTTTTACACCTTGTTTGTTTTCTTCGGATTTATCTGACTTGGCGGGATCTGACTCAAGTTACCCGATTCATCTGGATCTGACTCAATATGTTCGTTTCTTGAGTCAGATCCCGGGTCGGATCCAGACCCAGACCCGGAGTAAGCAAAAACAAACACGCTCTTAGATTTTTATCCACCTGCCAAAATGGAGAAACGCTTCAAACTTGCCAGGAGTTGATTTTCCGGTGAATGTTCTCCTACTTTTGCCTGAATGGGTATCAGAAAGACAATCCACTCTGAAAATGACTGAAGGCATGCTGTGGATGTAAACACTGACTGGGAGTTAAAGTATTGCAACTTCTTGTCGTGTAAATAGTGAACATTTGGATGAGGAATCCGAACAGCTTAGGGTAAAAAAGTAATAGGTCTGTCCTAGTGTCTAATCAAAGCCGTAATCAAAGTAAATGAGAGAGAGAGAGAGAGCCTAAAAGAGGAAAACGGATAGGAGGAGGTTGGAGTTAATTACCATAAAAGAGAGCGTTAGAACTTTAAATTAATAGGTAGAGACAGCTGAGAGACATCATAAAAGTAACTGACCGGTTTTGTGCTGAGAATGGAGAAGAAGAAGAAGAAGAAGAAGAAGATGGGTTCACATTTCTTCAAGATAATCTGCAATTACATTATCCAAGATAGACGGCTAGTAAGTTCACTTCTCTGTTATCTTTATCTTCTATCTTCATTGGTAGTGTTTCCGATGTCTTTGTAGTATTTTAAATATTTTGTTATGCAATCATCTTTTGAGTATTTCTAGTCTAGTTCCTCTGTGATTTGATCGAACGATTCTTTAAGCTGGCAATGAAAACAAGGTTGCAGTCTTTAGCTGCAACCATGTCAGAATGATGGCAATAGCATCCGAGATATGCATCAATTTTTCTTTTTATCTTATATCCGACTGATCTCAAAACTGAACAGAATCTGAACAGTTCTGTATACATCTTTCTTCTTTTGGGTGTATGATAGGAACTTCCAAAAAAAATTGTTAGGATCTTTGGGGAAGAACTAGGTAAGGCCGGACTTATTGAGGATCCTACGGGTAAGATTTGGCCGGTGGAAATAAGGAAAGCAGAAGGTGAAATTTACTTCCAGAGTGGCTGGCAAGAGTTCAGGGAGTACTTCTCAATCTCTGTTGGGCATTTTCTTATTTTTAGATACGTGGGGGATTCCCATTTTCATGTATCTATATGTGATAAGACTGCGTGTGAGATAGAATATCCATGCCAGCCAAAGAATGTTCATGAATCAAAACACCGGTCTATGGAAAATGATCAAAATACTGCAGCTAACCAAGCTGGACCAAGTTTTGTTGCGAGTAAACGCAACCGATATGAAGATTATCAAAAAGCTGGAGGGTCAGTTAAACGCAACAAGTCAGATGGATTTGAAGAGTACACAGGTAAACGATGGGCATCCTTCAAGCGCCATCTTGAAGTGGTGACTATTAGCTCTGATGGTGAAAGCGATGACGAAGATTATCAGAACCCCGGAGATTCTGCCGAACAAAATGAATCGGAAGAAATTGAAACAATCAGCTGTAGACCATGTGCCAAGCGCCATCTTGAAATGGTGACGATTAGCTCTGATGGTGAAAGCAACGACGAAGATTATCAAAATCACGTAGATTCTGAACCACGGGCAGTTAATTTTGAGGGAGATCCTGAAGTAGTAACCATTAACTCAGAGAGCAGTGACAAACGTCCAATGGATACCCAACATAGATCCGCAAGTCACAAAGGAAAATACAAGATTGCGAAAATGGTTAGTTATGCAGAACATAAAGCGGATGTATCGGAATGTAGATCTGGAAAAGCAATGAGTGCTATTGGAAAAGCTAGAGCATTCAAATCTGAGTTTCCAACATGTACAATTGTCATAAAACAATCTCATTTGCAGAAACACAGTCTTGTGGTATGACACCCTCTCTGAGTTGTTTTAACCTTTGATTGTTTATTATATGTTGCTTATGATCCAGAATTTTCATGTGCAGCATGTGCCCTATGAGTTCTCAAGAGATTTTTTGACTAAGGCAGGCGAAGTCACTCTTAAAGATTCAACAGGAAAAAAGTGGCGTGTCGAATATTATTACTATAGAAGTGGTGGTAGGAGTTCATGTTTCAAAGCCAATCTGTGTAAGGGTTGGTACGAGTTTGTCTTGGACAATCATTTGAAAGTTGATGATGCTTGTGTCTTTGAGCTGGTTGATACTGATAATCTTGAGATGAAGGTTAACATTTTCCGAGTCTCTCCAGACATGGCCTTCAACACACTCAAACCTGATAGTGAAAGTGATGACGAGCACACCATGCCTACCCAAACTAAATCTGCAATCCGTGGAGGAAACCGCAAGATTTCTAAAACAGGTGAAGTGAAAGTATGGAAAAATAAATGTCAAAGAGCAATGGGTGACCCTGTTAACAAAGAAGCTACAGCATTCAAGTCTGAGTTCCCGACATGTAGAATTATCATGAAACCATCTTATTTGCTCAAAGGCTATACTGTGGTATAATTCTTATCGCCAGACTGTTTAACCCTAAATTTTACATATTTTTATACGAAGTATATTTTGCTTATGATCCACAATTTTTACGTGCAGCATGTACCATTTCAGTTCGCACGAGATTTTTTGACAAACAGAGGTGATGATTCGGTCACTCTTAAGGATTCAACAGGGAAAAAGTGGCATGTCAGATATAAAACTTATTCGTCGGAAATGAAAGCTATTCTATCTAAGGGGTGGTACGTGTTCGTCTTGGATAATCATTTGAAGGTTAACGATGCTTGTATTTTTGAGCTGGATGATATTGATAATCTTGAGATGAAGGTGAACATTTTCCGAGCCTCTCCAGACATGGTTTAACTCATCGGGTGTAATAGCCTTTATGCTTTTTGTGCATTTTGTTATTTGTTTGGACAAAACCTTGTATGTTTGTGAACTAAAATTCGAGTATTAAGAGATTTTTTATCAGAAATTTGTTAAACCCAATTTCTTTACCAATCACAAAAAAGAAAAAAAAAATATTCCAGCTGATTGTACCAAAAAATAAATAAACAAACATAGTAAAATGTTTATCCATATGGTTAAGCATATGATATGTTCTGCTAGTTAACACGCAAAAGGCTCTCCACATATGTTGTAACTCCAGTCGCCGAAGAAAAATCTGCAACCGGTTCGGCGATCCCGCTGACTCGAATCTTTGCAATCTTTCCGTTTCTCCAATTGTAAAAATTTAGAAAGCCTTTCCTTACCTTATTACCATTAGACCCTGGGCAGTAATGCGATGTTATTTGGTCTGTTCCTAAAGAATAAAATTTATGATGTCGAGCACGACCACGATAAGCAGATAACTTTATTTTACGTTCACCCCAGTGTTTTTCGTGGTGTTTTACCCATACCTTGACAGTGCAATTACTGATTCTTGTTATTAAAGCTAAGCAGCAATCCACTTCCAATAATTCGATAACACAATCCTTAGTACGCTGATTAAAGATGAAGTATGGGATTTTAATTGATCTAAAATTCTCGGTATCAACATCAAATGCCACTATGAACTTATCACCGTAATGCGTTTTATCATTCAGGATTACAGTCGTGAAGTAGATGACACCATTCGAATAAACAGAAGCCCCATAGTGTTGAATGTCGTATTGTGGGACTTCATGATGGATCCTTCTCCACTTATTGTTTCCTACAGTCAGGATCTCGTAAATGTAATATACCTTAAGTTGGGGGAAGTAGCCAAATTGTATTTTCCACATGAAAATGACCTTGTGTTCCTTGGTGGCAGGACTAAATCCCATCGCATAATTCACAAGTATGGGCCTGTAAATGATATCGACATGATCATCAACTTCTGCAAGTAACCTACTATGTATTGTTTATTCAATTCGAGGTGTTATCTCCTGGGTACTGACATTCCATATACGAATAGTACCCTCATTGTCATCGGTGGTATCCATAAGCAAACAGCTCAAGCCGTTTACAATTCCAGAAATAGGAAACCAATTAACAAACTTCTCTGGACCCGCTACTACGGTGTGAACTGCTGCTGATACTGTTCTTCCTTTGAATGATAAATCAGCCGCCAAGAAATAACTCCGATCTATAAAGTGAGGAATTTGGATCAGGAGACACGGTCGCTTTTTGGAATGAGTAAGATGTAGATCAATAAAGTGCTTGTCTTGTTCTATTAAGAACTTCCAATGTTTACAGACGCACTTGAATCTCATAAGTGACTTGACTCGTAACCTGCTAAGTATCTCACACGCTATCATCTCGTGACAAAAGATATTTCCATAAATCTCCGAATATAATCATCATCGTTGCCAGAAACTTTCTTCTTTTTGCTGGGTTGAAGTTTATTCGCCATTGTAGTTGTAAGATTTCTTACAACTGCACTCCACTAAAACTAATCCAATTTCTAAATGATCATTATGAATTCTTATTTGTTTAACTGAATATTGAGAATATATACAAGATAGATTCAAGTATTACAACAATTTTACTTGAAACCTAGATTTATTTTCTCTCTCTCTATTTCTTGATCAAGACTTACTCTCAGAAACAATGGTCTTTCTCCTTTATATAGGATTTTACATACTGGATGACAGCTAAGAAACCTACTATTTTCGGGATCACTATGCGACACATTCGCTCATATACAATCGCTCATCTTCGCATAGAATACCTCTTCGCACAGTTCTTCGTACTTCACTCGTGACTTTGCTGACATCATCTGGTGCGTCATCTCCACTTTGCTGTGTGCGATGCTCTTCGCTTAAATTGTATTCTTTACTTCGCTTGATTACTAACGTGTGCGATATTTTACTCCTACATTTTGCCTCTTCTCATTTCACTTATTCTTCAGAGTGAGCGATATGAGAAATTCCCCTTTTTGTAAATCGCACATGCTTGTCTTTTTTTAATTTTATTTTTTCGACAATTTCCCGGGTTTCAAGCTTCTCTCCACACGTGTCGATTTTCTTCCTCTTTAACCGGCTTGAACTGTCTTCAACCGGTTGTTTCTTTTCACCTATATAAGGGTTTTTCAACAGTAAATAACCCTTCTTTTCTTTTTATTCTCTGCAACTATACTTCTACACTTTTTCTTCTCTCTCTTGTTGCTATTCATCTTCATCCGTTATTATCCATTTCTACTGCTGCTGTCACCGATTTCTTCTACTGTTGTTCTTCCACCATGAACTCTGAATCGAAGTTTGTTTCATTTCCTCATGATGATGATTATTGATTTTAACCATTCTCATATAAGTTTTTTATTAACCTAATTCCCATACTTTCGCAGGAAAAGTTCTTCTATTAGCGCTCTTCGAATCATGCAAAAAACCAAATCTTCGTCGGATGAAAATGAAGATTCGCAGAAAAAGAAACTAAACATTTATAATAAAGAATCTCATAAGAGGAAGACTTCGCACAATAAAAAAGTAAGAAATATCCAATTTATTTGAAATAATATTATTGCCTCTATTTCTTATCTATTTTATTTTCGCAGGCTTCCGATTCTGAGTTGGTTGATGGAAAGAAGCCAAAAGCTAAGAGGCCTCGCAAGCCCATACCAATCCCTTCAAATATTTTCATTCTAGATTTTAATGCTGCAGATGTTGTCCCAATAACCACAGTTCAACCTTCGCATACTAATCCTTCTATCACTCCAATAATTCAAACTTCTGAGAAAAATGTCCTTATTACTCCTACACCATCTCAAGCTTCTGAGAAGAATGTCCCTGCTACTCCTCACCAACAATCCATCTTATAGATGAGAATGCCTATGTTACTTATGATGAACTTTTTTTTGAAAAGGAGTCTCCTGTAAATAAGGAGTTTCTTCTTAATCGAAGAATAAAAAGTGCTCCTCCCCTTGCCTCTACGACTTCATCGCACGCAAATCAAGTTTTTCCTTCACCCATTAATTCTAGCTCGGAAGCAAACCTTCTTCAAAAGAAATCCCCTGTCCCAACAGATTTTACTACTCCTTTTTCCTTGTTAAATTCTTTTCCTTTGAACAAGAAAGATTTGGATAGTGTAGAAGTTGCTGCTCAAACTCTATCCAACGTCATCAACTCTGCCTCATCTTTAATTGATGATCCTTGCAAGTTTCGCTCTTGTTATGCCTTAAGCAAGCTTCTGTGTGAATTTCCCGCTTATAAAGCTTCAAGGGATGAGGTCTTTTCCCAAATTGACCCGAGCTTCCATGTTGCTCTAGATGTTCTGGTATCTACCTTTCACATCTTAATTCTATCTTCTTTTATGCTACTTCCAAGTTGTACTAACTTCATCTTTTTCCTTTAGGACTCTCATCGTCGCGTGATGCTAGCTGAAAAACATTTTGAACCTAGCTGCTCTCAGTTGGAACTTTCGCAGAAAAATGTTTCTTTGGAGAAGGAAATACAAAAGTTGAGAGGAGAACTCCAAGTTTCGAGTTTTGATGCTGAAAATCTTCGCAACGAGAATCAAAAACTTAGAGGTATCTATTATTATATTTGAGATATTTATCGTATTCTATATTCTTTCGCACACGTTCATTTTTGTAAATTTCTTCGTGCACTTATTAAGATTTAAACCAGAAGTGAACGAATGAGAGGTATGACTTTCAATTCCTTGCTGAAGATGCTCAAGCGAATAACGAGAAGTTGCAGTCCCAACTGAGCCAATTAAATAATCAATATTCATATTCACTTGATCAGATTAACAAGTGAGTTTTTAATGAGTTTACTCAAAAAAATGAGTTTTTTAATGATCAAATATCCTATTTTTCTAAATTATCACACGATTCTGATTTATTACATCAAACTTTATCAGAAGAAAACCATACTCTTTCCAGAGATAAGCTATCTTTTTCGAAGAAATAAGCAATGTTTTCACATCAGTATTCAGTTCTTCATGAAACAAATGAAAATCAAGCGCGAACTCTTCGCGTACTGAAGGAACAATACGAGACTTCGCTTAAAGATTTAATCTCCCAAAATGAGAAACTTGTTCAAAATAATATAAGTCTTTCTGTGAAGAAGAATCAGTTTCAAGAACAATATAGTCAATTGAAGAATTCCCATGATGTTCTTAAGAAAAAGAACAAATCTCTTTCTTCTGAAGAAAAGAAGATTCGATCTCGCCTCAGTGGTTCAGTTGGTGATGGATTTGATAAGGCTATGGAAAGTATGAAGGACAATACCGTTGCTCTTTCTAATTTCTTCCAAGGTAGTCAGCTAGAGTTGACTGCCTTAATATGATTTATTGGTATTTCTCCGCACAATGTTGATTTAAAAGTTTCTTATTTATGGCTATTTATTATTTTTTGTAGATTCTGAAAGATTGTACCAGTCTGTTGTTACTCAATTGAAGTCTGAATTATCCAAGGTTCGCAAAGAATGTGCGAATCTGGAAATATCTCGTGGAAATCTTAAGCTCTCTCTTTCTGCTTCTCGAAGCAGAGCGCGAAGAAGGTTCGCATATCAGAAGAATTTTTTAGAGGTAAATTCTAGAAATCTTGAAAGAGCTGCTATTCACAAAGGTCATTCTAGTTCCCAATCTGTTATTGACGGAATTCTTAAGAAATTCTCTCCCAGCAGTAAAACTCCCCGTATGCAACGTGAGTGCGGATGAAGAATATCCTGAACCAGATAGTGATTATGAGTTTTTAAGTGATGATGAAAAGGATGAAGATGAAGAAGAAAATCAGCAAGATGAAGAGAAGTCTGCTGTGAGGTCATTCCTGAGATTGAAAATCCTGGACCCAGTACTAAGATTTGAAAAGTATTTTGAATAAGATGCTGCTGATGAGCATTCTTGATTTCCTTTCTTTATTTTGACGGATTTTGAACCTTCGTATTTCAGATTTATTTGTTTTAAGGAAGATAATACATCGTTATTTTAATTCCCATACTTGCCTATTATTATCTTTCTTGTAAGAAACAATTGTGCGCATTTATCATTAGTTTATTTAATTTACTTGTGAGGTCTAATTTTTCCTTCCTATGTAAAGGTATTATCTTGCCCCATTCTTGTGCGACGAGATCGCAGGCGGTCTTTGCATTTTAGTACATCGACCCATTGATCTCGTCTTATCTTTTTCGCTTGTATTATTTTCTCTTCAGGTTTGTCGCATAAATATCACAAGTCTTAATACTCCCTTGAGTAAAAGCCTTTTGACATTTATGTTTTTTGACACAATTCAGCTCCCTAATGGAGGGTGCCGTCCTTATCTTCCCCCTGGTTGCCCTTTCAAAGAAGCTTACCTCTATCGGGTTAATATTATGGCTCTTCCCATCCAGTTATTCAACAACCAGTTGATTTCGCAGTCTCGCATATACTACTGATAAAGTTTATGACAGCAAGACCGCACCCTAAGTGTGGTATCTTCGGACCGAGTGCATCATAGTCAGGACTTGTCAAGAGTGGCAAGGTACGCTCCAGACGCCTCGGGCACTCTTGCCTCAACCGTGTACCTCGGAGCCCTGATCGAGTTTCTACACTCTTTGGGAGAGCCTTTCTCACATTAGGCTCTCAATATAAGATTACCATATTAGACTGAAAATTCAAGGTATCTCTCCCGGATGGGCATTATCGTTTAATTCTCACCCCAAATCTCCACAACTCAAGTTCCGGGGTCGGTATAGCCTTCCCTTGAGACATGCCTTCTAGGTCTTTCCAATTATGACGTGCGATAGGTCTTACTATATTGCCTCTTGCATATGAGCGAACTAGGGTGCACGCCACATTCGGATTCCTAGCCAATCTGATAATAAATATCATTTTCTGTAGCGTTGTATCAAGGTATTATTTGCTTTTATAGAATTTCATAACTTTCAAGCGAAATATTCACATTACAGACTTGTTCAAAAATATGATCTTGCAGATTTTTAACTGTTTATCCATGCGAGTTAATTCGCAAGTGACTATGAATAATATTTTTTCAAGAACTGCCCATTCCAAGGTCGATCTAATTTACGACCTGTATTTCATCCTTCAGGATCCATTAATTCATAGGCTCCTTCTCCAACTATTCTTTTTATTATATAAGGTTCATCCCAGCTTTTCTCCAATTTTCCATCTTTTCCTTTTTGATACACTGGAATTTCGCGTAGTACTAATTTTCCCGGTTGGAATTCTCTTATTTTAACACGCTTGTTGTATTCTCGAGCTAGTCTTTTTTGATAATTTTCCATGTGCTGTAAAGCGACTTCTCTTACTTCCTCCAAATCATCCAATTTTGTTAAGATCAAATCCGTACTTAAATTCTTTTCCCAAGCTTCTCTCTTTGTGGTAGGAATGATAACTTCTATTGGTAGCACTGCCTCTACTCCATATGTCAAACAGAAAGGCGACATTCATGTTGCTTCTCTTCTTGTAGTTCTGTAAGCCCATACTACATTATGTACTTGTTCGCACCATCCTTTGTTGTGCCCTTCTAACTTTTTCTTCAGGTTGTCTGCGATTGTTTTATTTGTAGCTTCTACTTGTCCATTACTTTGAGGATATAAAGGAGTAGATTTTCCACTTTGAATTTTGAATGCATTGAGCAGCATTGTTATATTCTCGCCTTCAAACTGCTTCCCATTCTAACCTAAACGAATTCTTTTAAAACAAATCGATGATTAGGTTTCTTTCAAGGAGGCATATTTATATAATAGATTAATCGTCGAAATATTGTTTTTTTTTTTAAACAACGATGAACCGTGTTGAAATCGGTGATGGAGAAAATAAAAATCAAAGACAGGGGACGACAGAGAAGGAGAAAAAAAGAGAAGGTTAAAATAGGAAAGGGTATTTTAGTATTTCCATAGAAACTATCGGATGGGCATCCCAATTATTTTTTATATCCCCAATTAGGCGTTGTTTATGATTTGCACTGATCCCTTTTTTATTTTTTTCGCATTTTATAAGATTTAAATTCGTTCGAAATGCCTTCTATCCATGAATTCACCCTGTTCGGCTGTGGAAGCAAGCAACCAGTGAAGCTCAGTTAACCAAATTTATTGTCGGGAGAAAGTAGATTAATCATTTTCGCTCGACATTACCGTTACTGTTTTCTCATTTTCATGGATAATATAAACTTAAGAAATGCATAATATATTGGATCTGACTTTTCTGATACTATCACATGCTTCTTATCTTGGACAAAGTTGCAATAAATCCTGGTATCTACAGAAGTTGGTGCATTTTGAATCGAGGTTAGGTAGATCCCCACATTGCTGGATTCAATTCTGAATCTTAGAGTGGACTTTCACATTGTAAATCACATCAATTCATATGGAAATATTAGACAAACTAAGAAGAAGAAATGAAGCTAGTAGAGTTGGTAATTACCGAGCTAAATGCAATAGGACTTCTTACAACATGTTCTCCATCATACCATTCTATTGACCCGAACGCTTCCTTCTTCTCGGTGACCGGAATCTTTAGCTTCGACTCGAATGTGATTTCGTAAGCCAAACTAGTCTTATCTTTAGTAAACACAAGTTTGGTTGGGGAAACACTGGTCTTAACAAATGATGTTCTACCTCTAATCCTGACATTGTAAACAGCATTCACTGAACTCCCAACATTGGTAACAACTCTTTTATACTTCAATTTTTCTGTTTTTCCAAAAACAACAGAAAATGATGGATAATTGAGATCACCGGGACCGTTAGATGACTTGATCGTCTCGCAATCGACCTTCTTATCCTTGGCAAAGAGAGACATCTGTTCTGTGCTGTACCCAATTGAGCACAAGAAAGCTTCGTAATCACTAGGAGAGATGTCGTACACTAAACCTGGATTTAGAGCTTTGTTTGGGTTCACATGTCCAGACCCATGCTGAAATGGTGTTGAGAAATTGTTGGTTGCAAAATCAGTAATGTGCCTTCCCGAGTTGTCGATATTGTAAGCAGTTGTCATGAGAGCGGATTTGATTGCAGCTGGAGACCATTTAGGATAAGCACTCCGAAGCAGCGCAGCCAGACCGCTCACATGAGGACATGCCATGGATGAACCAGAAATTATATTGAACTCTTCCGAATTGGCTGGGTCTGCACCAAATCCTGTCCAAGCAGCCAAAATATTTATCCCCGGTGCAATAACATCTGGTTTGAGAATCTCTGGTACTACTTGACTCGGACCTCGACTAGATAGCGACGCAACTCTTGGAGCAGAAGATGAAGATGACCCAGTAACCATTCCTCGGAATTTGATTGTTGCGGTAGGTCTTTGCCCGTTTGAATATTCTTTATTCATGTACTCAATGATCTTAGACCCAGAGCTAAGGCTCACTTCAGTTGCTGGAATCGGATAAGCCCGAGCGCGCAATTCACCTTCATTCGGATCAATTAGAATCATTCCAGCACCACCGGCGGTTTTGACTGCAGTCCCTTGATCTGCTGCGTTAGTGTCATAGCCAACATAACAAACAACAATTTTACCAGAAACATGTGTGGAATTCAGTGATCCTCCTGAGCAATATCTATCGGTTTTGTTACGAAGCGAGTAAACTACTTCCGCATATGCACCGGATTGCTGGTTCAGTGGATCGCCGGAGTACAATGAAGCCCCTGGAAATACTTGACCATCGCCTAAAACCAAATCGGCTGGAAATTCTCTATCAATTGTAGATGCTCCAACATTCAGCATCCATGGTGCGAGATTATCAACACTCATCGGAGCAGGTCCATTATTTCCAGCGGCACATGAAACCAAAATTCCTTTCTGCATAGCACCAAAAGCTGCAATGGCAATCGAATCGTCGTAATATTTCATGGATTGGCCAGGGCCCAACGATAAGGAAATTATATCAACACCGTCTGCCACAGCTTGATCCATACCAGCTATTACATCCGAAGTAACAATTCCAAATGTCCAACTAACCTTGTAAGCAGCAATTCTAGCTTTAGTTGCCATACCTTTCACTACTCCGACAGCAAATTTCCGAAACCCAGCATTCGAAACAACAGAACCAGCTGCAATTGATGCACAATGTGTACCATGTCCGTGAGTATCTCTTGGCGATCTTGATTCTGTGCCATCTGCATCAACTGGCATTCCCATTGCCTCTTCATATCCTTTGTAATAAACACGAGCACCGATAATCTTCCGGTTACAAGATGTTTCAGGAAAATCAGGTCCCGTCTCACAAATACCTTTCCATTTCTCTGGCACCGGACTGTAACCCGAGTCATTAAAACTTTTCCGTTCCGGCCAGATCCCGGAATCTATAACTCCTATTATGACATTCTCCCCATGCTTTGAGCTACGCCAAAGACCAGAATGATCATTCAGACCAAGGAACTGTGGTGTACGAGTAGTATAGATCCGGTGAGTACGCTCAGGTGATATAGACACAATACCGTGGAGACTTCGGAGATGTGAAGCTTGAGAAGGTGTTAGCCTCGCAGCAAAACCATGAATAGCATGGCTGTAAGTATAAATAATTTCTGGAGAAGGCCGATGAAGGTGACCAGTGCCAAATGATGATGCTAATGGTGAAGGTGGGAGGGATTGGAGTGTTGAAGTATACCAATCTAGATGAGTGTTGAAAATGGAAGGCTTATCTGATTTCGAAACATGTACAATGAAGATCTTTGGTTGTTCATGAGCAAAAGATGAGATGATGATGAATACATTAGATAGAAGAAAAACAATTAATGAACCAGTCCATGGAGTATTCATCTTCTTTGACATTTTTTTTTTCTGGAATAATTCTTAATTTCCTTACTGTTGACAACGGATAAGATAGAAGGAAGAAGACTTGAATGATTTATTTAAAAAAAAGAAAAAAAAAACTGTACATTTGCAATTCCAACAACTTCTGACGTGATTCTCTTTTGTTTACATTATTCACAGAGTCCTTATTTCCGGGCATAGCTAGAAATTCGGAATCCGACAAACGTACGGAACTGCAAACGTAAGGGTATTATTCGGATTTGTAAAAATCAAATTCTTTCAACAATCCGGTTAACGGTTCGTGATGTGGCAGTAGTACGGAATATCATACGTACGTGTATAATTCGATTTAATAATGAGAGTTGAGTATTGAAAATTCAGAACAAATTAACATCTAATATAACGTGTAAAATGACCTGTGTATAAATATACACCACATTAATACATTATCATCAAATAACGCACGGTACAGTGGCCGTTGCATTGGCTAAGAAACTTGTTGTTTTAGGTTCGATCCCTTTTATAAGCATTTGAGAAAGAAAAAAGACTTAAATCCAGTGGTCCTACTTATATATCACTCCCTCCGTCCCTAATTAGATGACATATACCATAAATAACTGGAGTAATAGATTAACATTATTATATGAAATATGTAAAATTTGATATCTATATTTATATTCATTAGATAAGTGTTTTAAAATGCACAAAATTGGTTAAAAGGACCAAAATTAACAATTTTTGGATGAAAAACACTTGTACATTTTGATACTGTTTAAATGGCCAAAAATTAAAAATATACTGTTCAAATAGACAAAAATATAAAAATAACTATGATGTAACCAGTTTCATCCTACCAATTTGTCAAAATATTTTTAATTCGGAAAATGGGTCATTTGTCAAAATATTTTTAAATCACGGTTCAAATGGACGGGTAAAAAATAGTTTGGGTGAAATGGCCAGAAAAAAAAAATAATAAGGATGAAACTGGTTTCATCCTAGCTTAAATTTAAAAAATAGCAAGGATGAAACTGGATACATCCTGTGTAAATTAAAAATAAGAAAAAATATTTGAAAATGGGCACGATGAAACTGGTTACATCCTGCCTATTTTTACATTTTTGTCCATTTAAACAGTATCAAAATCTAACTGTCCATTTCACCTAGGAATTGTTGATTTTGGTCTTTTTAACCAATTTTGTGTTTTTAATTTATATTAGAATGCATCCAGTTTCATCCTTGGTATTTTTTAAATTTAAGTCGCGATGAATCCAGTTTTATCCTTGCTAAAATCGTTCCACCCAATGAAACAATCCTTCGAAAAACACTAGGTTCTTGCAAGGTATTTCAAAAGCCATGTTCCTTGTTTTCCATGAATTTAACTGTAATGAGTAGACATGGATATAACTATAAGGGTACAGAAAAACATACACGGCGAGTTTATAATCCCCAGTTTTCAAATCATAACCAAAACCATAGCTATGCAGTGGATGTCCTGGTTGTGATGGTGGTGTGGGCGTTATCCTGTAGTTTTTAGTAAAAGGATTCCAAATGATCGATAATATCTCCCTTAGATGATTGATAGCAAACCATACCGTTACAAGAACCTATAACTGTATTACCTTTATGTCCCAATGGATAAGAAATCTGAACAAGCTTGTTATATAATGTTGATGCATCCGACGATAATGAATCGTAATCAAGATAAAATATCTTTTCAGGAGAGCCAATTAAGATACCATCGTTATGATTCTTCAAAGAGTAATCAAGTTGGAGTTTAGCGAAACTAGTGGTTTTGAAAAATTCGTTCCGAGACTTGCATACACACCTGAATCTTAAGAGATATTTAACTGGTAAGATCCTTCGGATATCAATGATGTCTTCTGGAAGACTAACACCTTCCGAAATATTGTTGATCATACTTTCATCATTTTTCTTCGTTTCTTGATTCATTATTTCCGTTTGTTCTTGGTACTCACAGCACTCACAGAACTCAACTTAAATAAGTTAGCAACATCCTTCACTCTGCTCAAGTGCTCAGTCGGTGTCCATCACTCTGCATATTCACCGTAAAGGTACATATAATCAATCACCGCCACCATAAAAATATTGACTATTGTTTCTATATATCGAACTAAGATGACTCATGAATTACAGGCTCTCAAGTAAGATAGAAAATTTCAAAAGGAAGAACTAAACCTTTTGTAGCAAATACTAGAATTTCTTCATATCCTGATCTTAAGGTATAAAATTAACAAAGATAACTTGTTGTAATGGTAGTCATTAATGACCATATACAAAATCGGAGTTGGGGATATGGAGTTACGTACCATTGTTGTTCTTCAGTTCTTTCACCAAACTCTCTTGAACGTAATAGGGTAAAAGAGTTTTCTACTATTAGGGTTAAGGTAGTTCAAGCTTTTTAAACCTTAAGAAGAACGATTTTTGGGACCATGGTTTTATTTTGGGTAAAGTCATTAGAAGTAATTCTAGGTCATCCCATATCTAGTTATTTATTTAATACCTAATTTACCTTCTTGATTAATTTTAGGTTATGATTAGTGAATGATTTAGTTAAAAACAATTAGTGAGATTAAATTAAAAGATGGGTTTAGTTGAGTAGAATTATTGAGAGAGTAGAGTTAGAGAAGATGAAGGAGAAAAACATGGAAAATAATTTCTTTTTCCAATTCACTAAGTTTGAGTATTCAAATGATGAAAACTCATCTGATTCTTCATCTTCATCCTCTCCTAGAATATTTGTTAATCTTCAGAATGATCCGGATTTGAACTGGATTTTGAATAGTTCGGTTACTTTATATGAAGAACAAGTAACCGAATTCATCTGAAGCTGTAGTTCGGTTTCCCCGTGAGATGAACAAGTAACCGAACTCATCTGAAAGTGTAGTTCGGTTACTTGTTCCAAACACGCAGGTTACCGAACTCTCCAATAATTTCTAGGAGTTACAGCGTTATGTTCGGTTGGTTCTCAACTAACCGAACTTTGGTGTTCAAAGTTCGGTTGGTTCGCAAACTGCATGCACTTTTGATCTAACCGAACTTTACGTAATATAAGAGTATATAAGTTTACAAAGTTCGGTTCTTTCGCAAACTTGAACCTAACAGCTAACCAACCGAACTCTGAGTTCGGTTTCTGCGATAAAATTGTGAAGTTACCGAACTTAAGAAACAAAAAATATGTGAAGTTCCAACGTCTATTGGATAAGTTCGGTTACTTTGTAGTTTAAAATTTTTTGCGAACAAACCGAACTCTATTGGCTAAGTTCGGTTATTTTGGAACTCAACATAGTGGCCACAACAACACAGTTCGGTTAGACTGGATTTTTTTTCGGTTCTAATGGTGGAGTTCGGTTACTTTGTAATGTTAAATTTTTTTGCGAAACAACCGAAAAGATAGTTCGGTGACTTAGTTTTAAATCCAATTGAACCGAACTGTTCTTCGTGTTCTTCATTTTCAAGAAGTTCGGTTAGTAAACTAGGGTTTTTTGGAAAATCGACCTAACCGAACATGCCTTTGTAACTCCTATTAAAACCCTATTTTGATGATTTCTATTCGATTGAAGCAATCAAAATCAAATTAAAGCGAAGGGTTTGTTGGAATATACCTCCGGAGTAGTCCCATGACAGAATCAGGTTGCGGCTGACGTCTTTTATACTCGATAAAATTATTATGTAACCGAACTTAATTGTGATTGCATTGATGTTGTTACATTTCTTAAATAGGCGGTGGTGGTAGTGGTGGGAGGAGGTGGTGGTGGTAATCGGTGGTTGCTGGTGGTGATAATCGTAGGTGGTGGTGGTGGTAATCAGCGGTGGTGGTGGTGGTGGTAATCGGTGGTTGTTGGTGGTGGTGGTAATCAGAGGTGGTGGGAGGCGGTGGTGGTTATATATATATATAGGTGGTTATTAGGTTGGTTTTAAATTAAATTAGGTTAAGTGTAGGTTAGTCATTTCAACGTTTTAGGATACCCCTTATCACTATAGGGAAGGTGGCCTAATAAAACCATGGTCTCCTCAAAAAAACCATGGTCCGTAAAAAATCATTCCTTAAGAATCCCCTTGCTTAGAAACGAATGGCATAAATGGTCCTCTCTAAATTCTGGAGGCCAGTTGACCCGATATAATAGAACCATTAAGGGGCCAGTTGACTGCAATTAGGGGTGAGGAAAAAGTCCGAAACCGCGGATTTCATCCGTTTCCGTCCGTAAAATTGCAGAAAAACCCAATCCGCAAGATTCATGAGCCGGACATGGATGAGATTCTCAAATCCACATTTTTAACGGATTGGTTACGGTTGGACTTTGAAATCCGCGGATTCACCCGCACCCTAGCTGTTGTACATTACTTTATGTTTGGTTATTCTCATCGGCAGCTCAATCTTTCGTCTACACACGGTATGCTTGATATTTTAGGCTTTGGCCTCTTGAACTCTTTGGGTGTCTATTATCTCTGTTTGCTGGAATCTGAAATGAAAAGCTACTGGATCAGTGGTTGCTTCGTAGACTTAAAATAGTTGGATATTTATGCCTTCCTTGGACCATGTATTGAGCCTAGAATCACACTACTTTCCTCATTCTTATCGTATCTTCAAATACTTTCTTCTTGAGTGAACTATTACTTAAGGCTAATCCTATGGTATTCTAATCTAGCAACTAGATTGACCATCCACGTCAGTTAGGGCAATTTCCTAAGTCCTATGGTATTTCTAATCGAGCAGCGAAACACTGAATATAACAGCGCTGAACCAAACAATGTCACATGATTTTATTTTTCAAATAACTAATCATTACCATTTCTCTCTCCCTCTTTTTCCTCTCTCTCTCCCTCTTTTTCCTCTCTCTCTCCATCACGTTCTCTCTAAACATTTAGTAAAAAGTATAGAACGCTGAATGGTTCAGCGTTAAAGTTACTTTTTGAGCGCAGAACAGTTCAGCATTTCAATTTCGCTGCTAGTTGAACTGCGAGCAAATGCTAGGAGAGAGAAGTCGACAGAAGTAGTGTTAACTTTTTTCCCACACTTTTTTCTTGATTAGAAACACTTTTTGACCAATGTAACATCTCAATCTAGTCCATAGGGGTTAGCCTTAGCAGTGTCATTTAAATCTTAGTGCATTTGCAGTAGTACGTAGGAACTTTGAGATGGGTGCGATTGGCAGGAACTTCATTTTGTTCGGACTATTTTTGGCTGTTGTTCTTATAATTTCTTCTGAGGTTTTAGCTGTTACGGACTTCCATGAAAAAGCACGTAAGTTTTTATGCACTTGAATTTAATATCTATAGAATTAGTTTTTTTTTTTACCTTTTTTTTTTTGTTTCTCCAACTAGGTCCGTTAATCCGCATCCTACCCATATCACACGTTGACCCACGGATATTAAATCCGCGGATGATTGGAGCGGACACAATTGGATTTTCCAAATCCGCAATTTTAACGGATTGGACGCGGGTGACCCTTAATCCACATCCGTCCGTCCGTTGCACACCCCTAACCACAATAGATCTTAGAATCCCGTTTAGAAGCCTAATACAGGGGATTTCTCAATACAAAAGAGGGGCTTCTCCGGTGAACACATCTTCCAGGAAAAAACTCTGAACCCATTGTCAATTGTTTCTCATATCATATTTCATTTGCAGAACTTTTGTTTATCTGCACAAGTTTCACCAGTTGATACTCATAGTCCTAGTATAGTTGATAATTATCCCTCAGATATAGTTTCAGTTCACGTCGATGTTTCTTTTGATCACTTGATTAACTCTATAGGCACTGGTATGGTGTTGTTTTCCATTGCAGAAACTCAATATGCAGTCAAAGGATCATACGCTAATAGAGTAATTGATCTGGAGGCAGAGGAATGCATGGCAGTGCTGGAAGCTTTCAGCTGGATTAAGGAGAAAAACATTCTAGAGATCCATCCCAAAGCTAATGCTGAAGTTGTCGTGTAGTCCATAACATCTGATAATTTCCAAATCAGATGGAAAATTATCATCTCATTAGCAGTATCAAAAGTTTAGTATCTTCTTTTAAATTCTGTAAAATCTCTCAAGTTAAAAGAGATTTCAATAATGTTGCTGATATTATATTAAAGCATGTTAGGAGAGACAAACTCATGCTAGAAGAATACATGGATTTCTCTTCATGGGTTAACTCTATTTTACAGTACTATGTGCCGGAAACAATTTCAGTTTAACTAAGAAAAAAAGAGGGGCTTCTCTGAGATATCCAATGACTAGGGACTTGGTTCTGGGGTATCGTAACGTATAGTATATGTCGAAGATACCTTCCATCAATTACACATAAACAATATAAAAAATCTAACTCTACCAACAACAATCAAAAATCAATCATCATCAACTCAACCAAGAAAATGTAAATGAGTTGTTGCACAATTTCAAACTAATTCCTTAATTTTAATACAACAAATTCACTCTTTTTTTGTTATTATTTTTTTTATTTGAAAGAAATTAGAATCACTCAAATAAGATTAAAAAAAAAAGATTGCGGTATCAACGATGGCTAGGATTCAGACCAATTTTAAAAGTAATTATATTTTCTTACTATGTACGAATAGGAAATGAAAAACTTCTAGCCTTAACTAGTTGAAAAATCAAGTTTTTTTCCAAACATCTTTGACGGTTGGGTTGTAAATCATCGAACATAGCTGTAACCTATGTTTTTGAAAAAAATTCGCATTCCTAGCCGTGAAAGGTTATTCGCAATAATAAATTTATAAATTTCAACGTACAGGGACATTTATGGTCTAATTTTTTGCCGCTATTTGTATTTTTCCGATATTTATAAACGGCTAAGTTATTTTCATTACAACCTGGAAGTAACACATATATACAAGCGGTTTAAAAAATAATCTACCTAGCTGTAAATGGATTACAACAGGTTTTTCCCTAATTTTACCCATCATCTTCTTAGCCATAAATAATGTATCAGTAGAGTTCTAAGTGCGAACCTGGTCGTAAACTGGACTAAAAAGCTTAAAATATTCATTCATCCTTACAATAATTTGTTTGATGCGTAATATAAATATCCATCCACCTCAAAATTTTCACATAAGAATCAATATTCTTTGTTGGGTGAATCAAATTTTGGATTTTTCCAAAAAACATAAATTACTTTTTTTCTTCTACTTCTTCCCTCCAATTCTTTTATCACTATAAATAAAAAACATCATTCTAATCTGGCAACTAAAATTAAATTAACTATCCTAATTAAATCATAAATACTAAATAACTAAAGATAACTTATCCATTCTAAAAAGAAATGGATATGGGGCTTTTGGATTTACCAACAAGTGACCATATTTTCTCTGGCATTACAGTTGCATCTTTTCTGATGGCTCCACCCAAGTAAATCTAAAGGATATAATTAAACTATCTAAACATTCAAGATAAACAAGATGTAAAGAACATGAAAAGTAAAGATTAACACAAGCATATAGCGTGGTTCGGCCATGAAGACCTACGTCTACGGGAAGAAGATGTATTTTTTATTGATTATAAGGTCTTACCCTTGAAAGAGCTACAAATATCACTCAGATTTCTTACTCTTTCTCTATCTAGATCTCTCTCAGGAATTCTCTGTAGAAAGACCATCTAATAATACCTAAGTTGTCCATCTCCTTCTACATGGACTGGTATTTATAGGGAAACTAAGCTCGTGACGGTCTGGCCTCGTCGAGATGGGGGAGTCTTCTTTCATCGTCTTCGTTGCGTCGGGTGAATTCTATAATGTCCCTCGTGATGGCTTGCTGGGTTCTCCTCCCGAAATGTCTTGCTCTACTCGCCATTGTGTAGCTCTTCCTTGGAGAACCTCGTGTTGCATTACCTCTGGGTTGTAGTATAGATCGTCCGAGCTTTCCATCACGATGTAGATCCTATCTTATCTCTTCATTAAATGCGGTCCTCCTTTTTAGACTTGACCGTCTGAGCAGATTAGACTGCTTCTTACACGCGTCATTCATGTGACGCTTGTAGCAGGTGTCTCGATTCAGACGAAATCATCTTTTCACCAGATGATTCGGTGCTTCTACCTTATCATCTCATCATGATATCATCTCTTGAGATGTTGACACGTGGCAATCGGGTGATTTACCCTCACAAGCATGACAAGTACTTCTTCCCGAATTGAAAGCCCTTACACGAGGCTACTTGTTTTAAGGACTTCTCAAATTCCAGAGGGGATTCTTTAGGATTATATCATCTAGTATTCGGTTAGGGAGAGTTATAACACCTAATAAATGTCTAAGTTACACTTAAATTTAAAATATACCATATTATCCTTATCTTTATATTAAAAACTTAAATGACGCAACAATTAACTAATAATTGAAAAATCCTATTTTTGTTATTGTTGTTGGTGTTTGAAATAGGTTAGATTTTTTCCAAATAAGTTCGAAAAAAAGTTATTTCCAAACCACTTACATCTAATTTATAGGCCAATTTCCAGGCAGTAGATTAATCTTTTCGTGTTTTACATGTAAAAATTAGATTAATTTAATCATGGGGTAAAAAATTGTTACGTCCGGAAACTTTTTTACCGATCTGGTCGTAGATAGTTCTTACATTTAGAAAAATAGAACTCCCAGCTATGACTGGTTTAAATAATTTTTACGGCTGTGAATTTTCCTTGCAGACCTGGCCGTAAAAATAGGCCTGATAGCACGTAGTTTCAGTGCCAACTAAATATATGTTCCAAAAAGAAAATGTACCTCTTGCAAGAGTGTAAAGTAACTATTCAATGAAAATCAGAGAAGGCGCTTACATGTTGCAGCAAATACAAGGCCCCCGTAAACTTGTACAAATATACTACTTCCGAGTTTTGTCTAACATATATTGGTAGATTACAAATTTTAATTGTCTATTTAAACAAGAGAAATTCAAATTCCAAAGTAACCTTTTCGGCATATATTATTATTTATTTCGTACATGTATATGCATCATCGAAAGTAAATTCATGATTTTGTTATTATTAAATATTAGAGAACAACACATGAAAAATCCTTTATAGCCATTAAAATTTAAAAAACCTGGCTAGTTTGGGACCTAGGACCATTATTTGGGGACTATGACTATAAGACAAAAAAAATATTTTGAAGTAAAATGGATAACCCCGTATCCAACTTTTTTACTAACGGGCAAAATTATCCCTAATTAATTATTGCTAATTTGGATGATTAAGTGATGTTTAATCAAGTTAACTCTGAAATCAACTATCATTAATTCATCATCAAAACTTTAAAAAAAAAACTCGACGCAGAATTGGTAGATGTTAGTGTGGTTATAGACCGATTCTTGGTTAAGTTTTTTCAGTTGACGAAAATAACCCAGAATCGGTAAATGTTACTTACTATATAAACCGATTGTAAGGAAGGGAATTGAGGCTGTACATGTAGACCGATTATGCTGCAACATACATGCAAATTCTAGTTTTTCTCCGTCTATTTTGATGAACCAAAATCACGGACTACCCTATTCCAAAAGTACCGACTACATAATATAATGTTGTTTCATGGGAAGCAATTAGTCAATCACCTACTAAATAATTATTACTCCCCCCGTACCACATATATAGGCGGAGGTATGATAGACGCATTTATGTGTCTAATTTGTCCCAATTGTTTATATTGTTAGTGCTCGATCTTGTACTTATTTGGTTATTTTATGTCTTTGTAGGTGTTTTTGGAGAAATAAGCTTTTGCGGCGAAATTGGCTCAAAATGTGGCATTTGAACCTCCGTAGATAACGTACCAGAAGCACCCCAGAAGTATGTTGGAAGCACCCCAGAAATACCCCGGAGGAACCCTGAAAAAGTGCTGAAAATATCCCAGAAAAATTACTATTTGCACCCAAGGGGAAAGTGTTATTCGGACTCTCACTATGGATAAGGGGTAACCCAATTCGGACATGTGCTAAAGGGGCACCAGAACTGGATAAGGGGGAGGTCACCTTCTGGCAGGCCTGGAAAAGGGTATAGAAATTATGCGCAGAAAAACGGGGGCCTACAGTAATACCGCAAGTGCACGGTCGTCAGTTGTAGCTCGTGCAAGTACGGGTCGATCCACAGAGATCGGGTGTGTTTTGGAAGTGTTCTAGCTAATTGGGTTCCTAAATTGCTATTGGGCTATGAAGCCTTTTGGCTTAAATTGGGCTTAATGGGTTTGTTTCAATAAAATGAACTGAGTTTGGGCTCAGTTAGTCTTTGAAGTGCAAATGGGCTTTGGTCTTAAACTTAGGCTTTTGATTAAGCCTGAATTGGATTGGGTCTTAACCTTAACCTAAACTGGGCTTTGAGCCTTAGTGAAATGGGCCTCAGTGAACTAAACCTTGGGCTTTTGTTTTAGTCAAGAATCTGGGCCTTTGGGCTTCACTGATTTGAACTTGGGCTCAGTTGGACTTTGGACTCAGTTGGACTTTGGACTCAGTTGGCTGCAGGAGCTGGACTTGGCAGGAGAAGAAGTGACAACAGCAGCAGCATCCTTGGCAGCAACCTTGGCAGCAGCAACTCAGGCTTGGCAGCAACAGACAAGGCAGCAGCAGCTTGGCATCAGCATCAGCAGCAGCAGGGGAAGCAAATAGTAATGCAGCAGTGCAATGCAGCAAGGCAAGTGGCAGCAGAGTGGAGCTGCAGCAGGAGAAAGGAAGCAGCACCAGGTAGCAGGCCTAGCAGCAGCAGCAGCAGCTTGGCAGCAGCAACTCAGCAGCAGGCACCAGTAGCAGCAGTACTGCAGCTACACAGCAAGGCCAAGGAAGGCAACAGCAACAGAGTTGCAGCAGCCAAGTGCAGAGGCAGTGGGAAAAGAAATGCAACAGAGTTGCAGCACTAGAAGTAAATCAGCAAATAAACATGGAAGTAAAACAGTGACAGAAACAAAGAACAAAGCAACTACAAGCATAAAACAGTGCAAGATGAACCAAGGCCTAAGCCAAGGGCAGGGATGTGGTGAAGAAACTGAAAAGAAGCAATACTAGGCAGAATACAGGCATTCAAATAGAATGGGTTGAAAACTAGCTTGCTATGAGCACTAGTTTCTCCCAATGCTCAATCAAAGTGCAACCTAAGCATACACAGGGAATGACAAGAAAATCAGCTTGCTTTAAGCACTGATTTCTTCCATTACACAATCAGCACAAAGCTTCTAAGAAATCTAGCCTAGCATTCCTTCAAATGACAGTAAAACAAACATGACAGGAACATTTAACAGTGAAAAACATTAACAATGAACATCAAGCATAGCAGCTAATTGAACTAAAAAAGAAAACAACATTAACAGAACATAATGAACATGGATTGGAAGCAAGGTGACAAACTAAAACATGGTAACACTGAAATTAAAAGAAAACAACAACAATAACCTCACAGTAACAGTTAACAGTGGATGAAACAAGAGCAAAATATGAACTGAACATGGAAATTAACAGGACTTGAAAGTCCTGGATGTTGGCTAACCCAAACATCCAGGACTATCCAGACCTCAAGTAAAACAAAATTTTTACTTGAGGTCAGCGGCGCCAAAAACTTGGTGGGTTTTGAAAACAACCTACAAACTGACCTGCAAGTGCACAGGGTCAGTTGTAGCTAGTGATGGGAAGAAAGGGTTTGTCCACAGGGACTTGGAGGGGGCTATTGAAGTTTTCTAAGCTAAAGTTATCTAAACAAGTAACTAAGTGGCAGTGAGATAGTGACAGTTACAATGGCAATGAGCCAAAGGCAGTGAAGTAAAGAATGAAGGCACTAGGGTCTTTGAATCCACTACTTGATCCTAAGCTAAGGCAGTACCTACTCAAATCATTGTTCTTGTTTCATTTCAGGGAAGATCATAATGGATGATTTTCTTGGCTAATCTTTACTCACTTGCCCCTAGCATCAGCTGTCTTCTTACAGCACAGCTGATCACAGGTTTGTTGTTCAAGAAGCTATCTATCACCCTAAGACAGTTAAACACAGTCCTTCAAATGGACTGAATTCTTAGCTACCATCATTCTTTCACCCCTAGAATCAGTTGTCTTCTTACAGCACAACTGATCACAGATGCATTCACTCAAGTAGATATTATCAGTCCTATGACATTTAAGCACTACAAAAACAATTAACATGATCATGGATTAACCTAGCATACAATTCAAGAGTATCATCTAGCCCCTAGCATATGAAGTTAGAACATATTGAAACTAATTAACAACTGGAATTGAAGTTGAACTAGAACATTGAACTGAAACTAAAATTGAAATTAAACTGAAATTAACAGGACATTGAAATTAAACTGAAATTAACCCAAGTAGGGGGTATCTCGGCTAACCAAGAACACCCCCTACACATACAACACCCCCTCTATTTATACCCAAAAATATGAATTAGGGTTCCATATGTTCTTCCCCAAAAAATCCCCTAAAACAGTAAAATTAGGGTTACACAATTTTTTTACCTAATTTCTCTGATAATTGCTCCCTCACTTCGACCCATGCTTGTACTTCGCCTCCTGCTCCTCTCCGTGCTTCTCATGCCCTAAACCTAGTTGTTCCAACAAACCCTAATCTAGGTCAGTGAGATACAGTTGGGGGTTAGGTGGAACAATTAGGTTCTAGGGAGATGGGGTGATGTTGTACAGAATGGTATGGTGGTGGTTTGGTGGCTGTTGCAGGAGGGTTGGTGACGACAGTTGCAGGGAGAGGTGGTTTTGCAGCAGGGTAAGGTGGAGAAGAAAGAGGTCGACTGAGTTTGGGGTAGGGGGCGTTTGGTAGAGGTGTAGGGTGTTTGGTACTGTAGTGTTGAGCGGTTTCAGCGAGGGATGACGTTTCGCGATCTGGTCTGTGGGATGTGACGATGGTAGGTGGATCCAACGGTGAGATGGGAGGCTGTGGGTAGCGACCGTCGGATGGAGGAATGCAACGAAAAGGACGGCCCAAGATGGAGATGGGCGTTGCGATGTAAAGCGGGAGCTTCGGAGTTTGATGTGCGATGATGGAGCGACCGTATGATGCTGAAATGCTTCGATCTGACGGCTGAAATCCGAGACGGGCTTGGATAGTGGAAATGGGTTTGAGAAAGGGCTTTGGGCCTTGGGTATGCCAATCCCATATCTTCTTTAAGGACAATTCTTCTTCTTCAAGCCCATTCCTAGCCTCTTGGTCTTGTGCACAACATTCTTCGCGGCTTCCTTGTGTAATTCCTCCCGGCTTTTCACCACTCTTCAGCTCTTTTCCGCTCCGCAAGTTATCCAGACTTTATTTATTACCTAAAAATGCAAAATTAAGTAAGAAAAATATTTATTCTTGAAAACAATGAAAATACAGAATATGGGATAAAATGTAGAATTAATGCACAAAAGATGAGTTAAATGCCAAGAAAAATATATAGAAATATGCACTTTTTAGCACTCATCACCTTCACCGTTTGAAAACAAATTTTGGCGGGAAAATTTTCTTTCACCAGACAGATTTAGGGTTGGATTTTCGGACGAGTTTTAATGAGATTAAATCACTGATTCTCATGGGATGGACGTGATATGGATATACAATTCTAGTATGGATGATTTCATGGGCTTAATTTGGCTAGAATATCCGGGAGAAGCAATCAAAGTTAAAACAGAGAGACGTGTCCTGTTGTGCACTTTCAAAGATTTTGTGGAGATTTTGGGAGAGTTTTACGCTGGATAATCATGTATTTGGTCCTGTTCAAGTCATAGGAAGAGTTTGGTGGCTATTTTATAGCTAACAGACGCGTACAAACACTGACAGAGGTGATTATTGTTTCAACGGCATAGAAGAAAAAAAAGAGATTCTATCGGGATTTCTTTGAGCTGTGAAGTATATAAGAGGTGGAGAGAAGTTAGAAAAGGTTTTATCAAGAGTTTGGGGTCGAGACAGAGCCAGGAGGAGCGAAGAAGAAGGAGTAGCAGCAATGTTCACCTGCTGCTGCTGCTGGCATTAAAAAGCTTCAAGAACACGAAGAACAGACTCTCCAGGACAGTCTTATTTTCAGCAGCTTCAGAACAGTCTTATTTTCAGCAGCTCAACATCAGAAGAGAAGTGTCGCAGTTCGCTGCAGTTTTCTGTTGTCGTTCTTTTCTGGACGCGTTTTGTGAGTCTCAGAACTACTATTTTATAACTTTTGATTCTTTTAATCACACTTTGAGCTTTGAATTAATATGTTGAGTGTGTGATTGATATGAATAGCTAAACCCCAATACTGGGATGATGGAGGAAACCGTTCTTTATGCATGAGTAATTTTATTTAATTCTTTTATGACTATTTGCACTATTATGAATGTAATTATGATTTTTATTGATTATTTGTGATTTTGTCTGATGATGTATGCTTAATCCATGAGATTCTTGATGCATCATGCTTATGATTTACATATAATACTTACAAAATCTATTTTTGGCAAAGTAAGAGTCGGTATTTGTTATCAATATAAGCTTTAATTGTTTAGAATTAATAATTGAATTGCATGAGTATAAGAATTGGTGAAATCCTGAGTCCTGGTTCCTTTTGATCCTGTGACAATTTTGTATATATATTTTTTTTTAAATCTATTCAAGTCCGAGCATCGAATCCGTATTTACCGCAATCTTAATATTACAACAAGGTACCAAATCTCTTAGATTAAGAATTTTTTTTTTTTGATTAAATAAATATTCATGACTTTTCCTGTTTTATCCTTATTATATTTCCTATGTTAGAAACATAAACTTAAATATGAGGATAACCAAGCAACATAAATAAGAGTAAAATGGATAAAATCATTTTAAAATTATCACTCCACCTATCTAGTGGTACAAAAATAAAATGTCATATTTGGTCTATATAATGGGTACGAGTGAGTATTAAATTGGCTCTAAGCTACCATGAGGACAATTGGATCATCAAACAAGGTTGTGGTCAATGGGAATGCTGCCATTAATAATAGAGAAATGCTAAGCAAAGCATAATACATAGTAAGACGAAGTGGTCCCACTCTGATTGGCGAGCAATCAACCAGTTTCCACCCGTGTATATCGATCCAAAATTTAATGCTTGCACAGTTGCACGTATTGGATTGGTGGAAAGAAATTTGGTAAAATATGTGTCTGCGGAACTCTAGAAATCAAAGTCGTTCATTCTGAAAAAGTTACATTAGGTTTACGTGTTGGAATTCATCCACCGTTTCTACCAATAAAAATATACAAAAACATTCTTTCTTATGCTAAGTGTCCACATAAATCGATTGTGTGTTCCATTTGAAGAACATAAACTAAAATCGGTTGATGTAGATACTCACATAAATTAGTAATATTTATATTTAATAGAGGATAAATTGGTAGTTTCAGAAATTTTGTTTTTCTTTTTTTCTATTATCACTTTTTGCTGTCAATTCATCTTAATTTTTCATAAAATTGGTTAAAAATACCAAATTCAATAATTTCTGGATGAAAAAAACATCTAGGTTTTGATACTGTTTAAATGGACAAAAATGTTAAAATAGTCAAGATGTAAACAGTTTCATCCTACCCATTTTCAAATACTTTTTCTTATTTTTAATTTACATCAGGATGCATCCATTTTCATCCTCGCTATTTTTTATGTTTAAGCCAGGATGAATCCGGTTTCATCCTTGCTATTTTTTTTTTTTGTCTATTTCACCCGTAATAATTTTTACTCGTCCATTAAAATCATGTTTTAAAAATACTTCGACAAATGAGCCATTTTCCTTAAATTTTTTTGGATCCTACTGGCTTCCTAGAAAAGCATACTCTAATTAGGCCAAACTAGGCTCCCACGAAACGCCGGCCATGTTTCACTCCCTGGCATATTACCATCGATCTCAAGTTCTCCACACACTTCATGTTTCAGATCATAGAAATAAGTTAAATAGTCTTAAGCTTACCCTCGTTCATAGTGAAAATTTTAGTCCAACAGTCAGTTACGGTACTGTAATCCTTCATGGTCCATACTTCCCCATTGTCAGCTTCACTACCAATTAGGCAAAGGCGACCACCCAGAACACACGGTCGTATTTTACTAAACTTGCGCGGAAAATGTCCGGGTAACCGAATATGTTTCACTGTCTCATTGGCAATATCAAAACAACCCATATATTTGGGGGTTCCAAAGTAACGATCTCCTACCCAGTGAAAAAGTCCATTGAAAAACACTAGTTCGCAAGGTGTTTCAGATGGGACATTCGAGATTGTTTTCCATGAATTTAACTTTAATGAGTAGACATAGACAGTGACATCAATGTATTTGTCAAAGCTATGCACAACGAGTTTATAATCCTCAGCTTTCGAATCATAACCAAACCCATACTTATTTTTTTCGCTGGCGAGTAATTCTGGTAGCATAGGTGTTTTCTTGTAGTCTTTAGTAATAGGATTCCAAATGATAATTTCTTCTTGGTCTGATATAAAGCAAACCAAACCGTTACAAGAATCTAGAATTTCTTTCTTTTCATATCCTAATGGATAAGAAATATGAGCAACCTTGTTATATAATGTTGATGAATCAACCATGAAGAATCGTGATCAAGATAACATAACTTCTCATCAGAGAAGTCAATTAGGATACCATCGTTACGATTCTTCATAGAGTAATCAAGTTGGAGTTTAGCAAAATTAGTGGTTTTAAAGAGATTGTTCCAAGAAATGCATACACACCTGAACCTTACGACAGACTTTATGGGTAACTTGGTAAGGATGTCATAGATGATCTCTTCTGGAAGACTAGCACCATCTGAAATATTTCCAACCCTACCAGAACCTCTAATCTCCTTCTTCTTTCTCGCATTTTTCTTATTTGCGTTCCCTTCTTGTTTCGTTAGTTTCCGTTTGTTGTTGGTGCACACGACATCCGTTACACTCAAATTATTAGGTTTAGCAACTTCTTTCACTCCGGTGATCCCACGACGATGTCTCTGATCAAGTCGGTTTACATTCCTCTGCAAATTCACCAAAAACGTATATATAAAGCGATTAGCTTGTGTCACCAAATTACAAAAAAAAAAGAAGAAAACATCAAATACTTTTTCTATGTACCGAACTAAGATGTATATGAATTACATATCTAGTAAATAAAACAAAGATTGGGATGTGGAGCTGCATACCATTGTTGTTCTTCAATAAAGTACTCTCTGCATCGATATCTTCAACGTGAGAGTTGAGTTCATATGATTTTTTTCCCTTTCTTTTTCGAAGCATGAGTTGTATATGACGAAACTAGTTTCCTAGTTTATTAGGTTTTGTAGGCCTATTCCTATGCAAATGCCAAATGCCGGTTTTTGGTATATATGCACCCATTATGGGTATGCCAAACTGCCAAACTCATATGCCAATATGTCTGGAATAACATATAGGCATACACGAAAGAGTTTCTACCGAGCGATAAAGTGTCCATCGTTCGGTGGTCATTAAATCGTTGTCGCTAGTCAACTTATCGCTCGTCTCTTAGATCATCGCTTACCAGATTTTCATCCAACTACTAGTATTCCCCCCTATAAATACCTAATTTCAATCTCATTTCAACTCACACCAGAATTTCTTAATCTATAAACCTAATTTCAATCTCATTTCAACTCACACCATAATTTCTAAATTTCTCTAGAAGTTTTCAATCTACAATTCTTTTCATCACTATTCCAATTCCTCAGAGAGTATGGATGGTAATATCAACATTGTTGAGTTCGTAGCAAACCATAGTGTTGTCGCAAATCGAAGAGTTGTTGATCGTGCTTATGTGGATAATGAAATTAGGAGAAGTCAAATTAGATTTAGAAATCAAAATAGGAGAAGTCAAAATAGGAGAAGTCAAATGTAATGACTCGTCCCTCCACCAATACTGTCCCCACTGCGGTCATCCGACAGTGTGGGATTTTCAACGGGCATCACTGCGGTAATCCAGCAGAAACTTCCCGGATGGTCACCCATCCCTGGATTACTCCCGCCCGAGCACGCTTAGTTGTAGAGTTTTCTGCCAATTCTGGAGCCAATTGTGCTGAAAAGGCTTACTCCCGCACGAGCACGCTTAACTGCACAGTTTTCTGCCAACTCTGGAGCCAATTGTGCTGAAAAGGCCTCGGTATAATGTAGATGTTCCTTGCCTCCTTTGTGACCAGTATCTGGTATAACCGCCCAGCATACTCACTCACCCAAGCACAAGCGAACCGTCCCTAATTGTATCCCAACTAACACCGATATTGTTCCCACTTACCCACTGCGATTATACAACAGTGTGGGATTTTTAATGGCACTACTGCGATTAACTAGCAGCAGCTTCCCGAGAGGTCACCCATCCTGTGACTACTCCCGGCCGAGCACGCTTAACTAAGAAGTTTTTCCAACAACTCAGTCAAGTGAACTCATCAGGCCTCGGTGTTAGGAAAGGACAAATCATTACTTATATCCCATTCGGCCAACCACTGCCGAATATCGGGGTATTACAATACCACCACCTTAAATTGGAGCCGTCCTCGACTCCAGAATATATTCGCAAGCCCAGATCACCGATGTTCCCTGCCCCTCATGAGAAGCACCTGGACCAACCCCGTCAGCATACCTTCTCACCCTCGGCAGGTGACCCGTCGTCGGCTCTGATACCATTTGTAATGACCCGTCCCTCCACCGATACGGTCCCACTTAGCCACTGCGGTCATCCGGAAGTGTGGATTTTCAACAGGCATCGCTGCGATAATCTAGCAGAAACTTTGTGGATGGTCACCCGTCCCTGGATTACTCCCGCCCGAGCACGCTTAACTTTAGAGTTTTCTGCCAACTCTAGAGCCAATTGTGCTGAAAAAGCCTCGGTATAATGGAGACGTTCCTTGCCTCCTTTATGACCAGTATCTAGTATAACCTCCCAACATACTCACTCACCCGAGCACAAGTGAACCGTCCCTAGTTGTATCCCAACTAACACTGATATTGTTCCCACTTACCCACTACGGTTATCCAGTAGTGTGAGATTTTTAATGGCACTTCTGCGGTTAACCAGCAGCAGCCTACCGAGAGGTCAGCCATCCTGTGACTACTCCCGGCCGAGCACGCTTAATTGAGAAGTTTTTCCCACAACTCAGTCAAGTGAACTCATCAGACCTCGGTGTTAGGAAAGGACAAATCATTACTTATATCCCATTCGTCCAACCACTGCCGAATATCGGGGTATTATATCAAATAAGGTGGAAACCAAAATTCACTGTTGCGGAAGATGAATATATTTGTAGGAATTATGTTTCTTCTATTGAGGATAATGTATTAGGAAATGCTTTACATCACAAAACATTATGGAAAATGATTTTTGGGAAATTTCAAGAAGAAACAATGGATCTCAGCCGTCGTGATGTTTCAGAATGGAATCAACGCTTCAGTACAATCAATAAGGAAGTTAGTAGATTTGTTTCTTTACTTCATCAAGAAGGTCCAAATTTGAGAAATGGTGAATCTATGATGGAATTTCAACAAAGGTGTCATGTGGATGGTGCAACTATGATGGAACTTCGACGTAGGTGTCGTGCGGAATATCGTCGCATCTACGAAAAAGACTTCCCATTTGAAAATTGTTTCGATATTTTAAAATATTTTCCCAAATATTGTCCAATATTTATGTAATACATTTATCGATTGTCCACTTAATATTAGGTTTTAATATTTCAGTTGTCTAAATATTAGTTTAAGTTCTTATGTTTTAATTTGAAAATTGTCTAAATATTAGGTTTTAATATTTGTTTAAATGTATCTCTAATTAAAATGTAAGATTGGGTTAAGAATAGAATTAAGCTTAAATTCTCAAATTCATTAAACTTCAATATAATCATTAGATAGTCATTTTTTTTACAAGATATAAAACTAGACAATAATATTTTGAAATATAGACTTTAAAAATAAAAATTTGGGACAATGTTCTTCATCTTGTTAATCTTCTTCATTTCACCAAATTTCCAATCAATACGCTCATGAACGGAGTCTCCTAGTTTATCTTCTTCTTTGGCTTCAAATTAGTTTTGCCTTGATTTTCCTTGCCTTTAACCTTTCTTTTCCTTTTTTTTGTTGTGGTTTTGACTTGGTTGATATCCAAAACTTGGAGACTTCTTTGCTTCTTACTTATTTCTTTAAACCTATCACATATCTTCTCAACGGCACCTTCAAGCACTGCTCCAGAAAAATGAAGTTGTGTTGCCCGAATCAAGTTGGGTTAATTGTGCCATTTGGTGAAAATAGAAGAAAGAAATTAGATTGAGAAATATAGAAAGATTGAGTAAAAGAGAAATTTTTTGTGTAAAAAATTTGGGGTAAGTTTTGAGTTTGAAAGTTGCATATTTATAGCGATAAACAACTAGCCATTGGCGCAAGAGTCAAAATCGCTGGCGATATAGACTTAAACGCTAGCGATACAGACTTTATCGCTGGCGTTATTGTTAATATCGCTCGCTAGAATGTCTATCTCTTATAGGTTTTCCAATAGTAGCACAATTGGTTTGCCATGCCACTTGGTATGCCAAACAGGGTTTTTTTGGCATACCCATAGGAATAAGCCTTATTAGGGAGTATGTTATTCTTCCTTTTATGCCTTAATTAGAATCCCCAATTAGCCCCAACACGGCAAAGATAAACGGGCCTCTCTTAGAGCTGTGGGACAGTTAACCACAATATAACCAATTAGAATGAAACCTGTTTTGACGCATACTCATTTTTTTTTTGAGACATACTCATTCATTATACCATCTAGGGTGGGTTGGTATGGGGTATCTAAAGGTAGCGCAATTACCTATATATCCTTAAACAATTTAAATTACTAGAGTGCCCTTATCCTCAAAAACGTAAAATCAAAATAAACTTTAAACTCAAACATCTTGGACTCCAATTCAATCAAAAAATTGATCAAGCAAAACAAATACGAATCGAAGTGAGCGATGTTGGAGTGCGAAATCCAAATCTCAATTGCTCTTAGATGTATTTTAGAATGTATGTATAACAAACCCATCTTGTTTTTGATTGATTTTAGTTTGTTTGATGGATATAATATGATTTCAAAGATGAAATTAGGTTTTCCGAAGATCAGTTCGGGTGATCTTGAAGTATCAATTTTGAGCCGAACCTAGTGTATGATTTAAAGAAACACTATATTCGGCTAATTCGACTTTGCTAGACTTTGTTCGAATCAGCCGAACCAAAATTCATCAGTTACAGAGTGAAGTTCGGCTGATAAATTTTCAGCCGAACCTCAGTTTTTTAAAAATATACCTAAGTTCGGCTGATAACTTGTCAGCAGAACCTAGGCATATTTTCAAAAAACGAAGGTTCGGCTGAAAAGTTATCAGCCGAACTGTTCATCTGGTCAGTAGATCTGGGTTTTAAAAAATTCAATTTTTTGGAAGATTCAACTTATAAAAAGAAATTAAACCTCGTATAGAAGTCTACCTATGATTTGAATCACACATTTTGGTCACTTCTAATCACTAAAATCTCAAAATTCAAAACCTAGGTTATTTTTCACTTCTTCTTCTTCCTCTCAAAATCCCAACTCTCTCACATAAATTTGATTTATCTACTAATACACCACTAATAATTTAATTTTTAATCAATCCTTAAAATTCCGAGCTAATCAAATCTAATCATAATCTTTAACACCAATTATGTAAGGGTAGTTATGCCATTATCAAAAAGGGTGGATAAGGGATGATGTTGTTTTTTATTTAGTGACCTTATTTTGACATTATTTAGTATGCCTCAAAAAAATTCAGTATGCCTCAAAATAGGTTTCATTAGAATCCCCATTTAGCCCCAACACGGCAAAGATAAACGGGCCTCTCTTAGAGCTATGGGCCAGTTAACCACAATATAACCAATTAGAATCCCCAATTAGCCCCAAAACGGCAAAGATAAACGGGCCTCTCTTAGAGCTATGGGCCAGTTAACAACAATATAACCATTAGGTTGGCCAGATGGGTATGGCGATCATAATCTATTTCGACATAATTTATATTCTTTGCAAATGCTAATTTCACGACCATAGTTGAGAATATAGAACACATTGTTTTGAGATTGGCTTATGATTTTGAAAGTAATTTGGGAAATTGTTTTCAAGATGGATACATACTGAAGGATATACACGATGAGTTTATATAATATTCGCTTTTCAAATCTTAAGCAATCCCATAGCTATACCGTACGTCTGCCGCCTGGTTCTGACGGTGTAGGTAAATTCTTGCAGTCTTCAGTGAACGGAGTTGTATGATTTATGTATACTATTGCATTTTAAAAAGTTGTGGAATTAAGTTGTGTGTTTGATCTCTTAAGTAATTGTATCTCCACTGCTGAGGAGAAAAACCCACTGCTTAGACCATGTTATACAACACTGATGCAGTGGGAAAAGGAGGCGGTTTTCTAATCAATGTAATCTGCTCGAACGCATAAGCAATTTCAATTAGCTTTGGTTCTGAACCTCTTAATCCACCGAAACATATTCCAATAGGCGTTCCATCTTTCTCATACCCTGCTGGAACAGTAATTCCAGGGTGTCCTCCTATTGCAAGTACAGTAGCAAAAAGATATCCTGGAGTGACAACCGCATCCAAGTTATTTGTAATCATCAAACTCTTAAACCCTTCATTATCAAGCTTCGCCAAATTTAATAGTGCTCCCTGTCTCTCTGCCTCTGATCCGCTGGTCTTCTCAGACTCTATCATCCTATCTTGATTATAGACACAAGTCTTTTCCTGATCATGCATGATTCGCACCATTATCAATATAACTCAACAAATGTAGATCAAATTATAAGCGTCGTTTCTTAGTAGGGATGCATGGTAAGTTATCCAATTAGCAGTTTAAAAGCTCACCAAGCATGGGTTATTCTTATTGAAGGCGATTACATCAGCTAACGACCTCACGGGAGAAGTAATTAGTTCTTTCAAGTAGACATTCAGAGACTGCTTGAACTCGGACCTCAGTGCGGGTTCTCTACCACTTTGATATGGATCGTAAATAATTTCGATATTGCGGATTTCCAGATTGTCCACTATAACTGCACCTGCATGTCTTCATTTTTACAGAGATGGAAGAATGAGAATTAGCTAGGGCGTCAAATAAGGCCCCTTAATATTTCCATAACTTGATCGATCATCTCAAAATAAAAATAAAAAAACCAAAAACCAAATCATTAAAGCTGGATACCTCAGCGTCTCGATGTGACCCTCAAAGACTTGGGGAAGAGTTACATTGATGAAGAAGTACCTCACTATTCCTAATCTTTTTCCTTGAAGACCATCCTTCTTCAGAAATTGAATGTAGCCATCTTTAGGTATGAAATTTGCTGCTGAAGATATTGCTGCATCATTCGTATCAATGCCTACAATTGAATTCAATACGTATACAGCATCCGATACTGTTCTGCCCATTGGTCTAGTTCACCCAGCAATATATTTAAACCAAGTTAATTTAGAGAGGATAGTTCAGTAATACGTTGATCAAATACATTTACAGAACATATTATTATTGTCAGCAAGCATACCCTACTGAATCCTGTCTTGGTGAGATGGGAATAACTCCAGCTCGACTAGTGAGTCCAACTGTAGGTTTGATTCCCACAATCGCATTAAAACTGGCTGGGCAAATGATTGATCCAGTAGTTTCTGTTCCCAAAGACACTGTCACCATATTAGTAGCAACTGATATAGCTGATCCACTGCTAGAACCACATGGATCCCCTAATGTATACGGATTCTGCGTCACAGAGATAAGTCTATACATATCATTGGATTCGACAGTAAACATGATCCGTTTTTTTGATTTAGAAGGTATATACGTACAAGGTAACATCAAATTTCAAAAATATATATCTACCGGCCGGAGAATGAAAAAGCATTTCAAATTAAACTTACCAAGCCTTGTCCGCTTCTTGCGCACCATCCTGGGGGAATATTGGTACCCCGGAAATTTGCCCACTCGCTAAGGCTTGCCTTCCCCATGATGATCGCTCCAGATTGTCTCAACTTTGCCACCACCCCTGCATCACGTGGGACCACAGAATGCAATAGTGCAAATGATCCAGCGGTAGTGTTAAGTTTGTCTTTGGTTGCTATATTGTCCTTGAGAAGGATTGGAATTCCGTGAAGTCCTCCGAGTGGCTCAACGAAGCTGGGCATCTTCCTTTCAGAATCGGCCTTGTCAGCTTGATCTAGCACGTCTGGATTCACCTCAATAACTGCTCTGAGATGTTTGAGGGTTTGAATCTCCTTTATGTATAATTCCACGAGTTGCCTAGACGTCAAGGTTTTACTCCTGAAGGCTAGTTGGATACCTTCGATACTGGCTTCTTTGATGGTGAAAGTACTATGGCAGTTAACGATGAATATGCTAGCACAGATATTGATCAATAACAATAGCTTTGTTAGTAGAAATAAAGGGAACGGTGCAGTGGTTGAAGTGATCGGCCGGAACTGAGGAAAAGGAATGGCCATGCTCATGATTTTATTCTATGAAGAACATGTAATGAGCACTTGTCTTTGCATACCATGTCTTATTAGAATGGAATTTAACTCTATCTAATAATCAAACATTACCCTTTCTTTTACTTTATGTAGGATGGCATGCATTAAAGGAAAAGGTTTATCTTTTTTATCCATACCCCATTTTCCATAAATTTTCATAAATCTAAAGAAACAAAAGTAATTAAGAGATACTAGTATTATGCTTAGTCCATAATCAACAAAAGAGAGAGTGCCCCAAGTTCGTGAACTTGCTCATTTATTAGAAACTAGTTCAAGAGTAAAGATAATGACTCTCAATCTAACATAGAGACCCTATATCATGAAATATGGAATTATTACTTCCTTCAAGACTCTAACATTATCTAATGATAAATCATTCTAAACCAAGTAAGATTTTCCTAGGTGGGAAGATATTGTCTGCATTGCAAATTAGGAAAAACGAATCGGTTGCCGTCCATTTAGTGCTATTCGAACAATGGTATTGCGTGTATGATATTACTATCTCATTAACTAACTAGATTTGAAATTTTCTTATCATACTAGTTTTTGATGAAGGGCTTGTTATGGATGTTTTCCAAGAAGTTGGATGAGATTAGTGTTGGAGGAAATGAGAAAAAATGGAAGTTGGGTACTCAAATGGAAAAGGAGATCACGTGTCTATTCAATTAAGGAGAATCTTAACTAAATTTTCAATAGCACTGTCATGAACGACTAAATAGTTTGGGCCATGCACTAACAAAACACATCATTATTATTATGCATTTTAATTCTTCATTTAGTCTAGAACAAAGCAAGATCAAGATGAGTTCAATTCATTTCATGTACAAAGTTTGGATGGGATGCTGATGGGCCTAAACCGCATGTGGCTTTGCAATCCCATCTTTTTGATCCTCGATATAAACGGAAAACATATTACATACAATCAGAAAACACATAAACCTTTTTATCCATTTTTGTTGGGTGAAATAATCAAAAACAAAGAAAAATCAAATAAGCAAAAAGTTATTGATACTTACCTCTTTTATAGTGGAAGCGATTGCTTTGACGAAATGAACAAGCTCCCCATATCTCTGCAACAACAATAAGGCAAAACTTTGAAAAACAGAATGAGTGTCGCGTGTTCAACACGCTGTCCTTAAGACATTAGCGCCCGGCCTCACAGGACGGATATCTCCAGGATAAAACACCCTAATACACCTACTACTAGCATATGTAGTAGATGGTCAACTTGAGCTTGGCAACTCCGGAAAAAACATTAAGGAAAATCGCGAATGCTAAAGAAAGCAATACAAAATATTTCTCTTGGGGGTCTCTCTAAAATATAAAGAATCCCCTTTGGTGTGTCTCTAAAATATATAGAAACCCCTTTCCCATGTTTTCCCTTAGGGGTCCCTATAAAATATAGAGCAACCCCTTTACCATATAGGTGTCCCTCTAGAATATAGAGCAACCCTTTTTTTTTCATTCTTTTACAAAAGAAGTGAATTTGTTTATATAATTGACAAAATCAAGTTAAGAAGAGCTCATTCCCTATGTGGGAGTAAAAATCTTATATAGTCACTTAAAAACAACTAAAGAGTGGAAACTCCACTATGTGGGACTAATAAGTTTTCATTCACAAAAGAAACACTAAATTAAAATCTTTAAAAAGTATTTTTATTAATCATTTTTCCAACAATTTTTTCTTTCTAAGTTTAAATCAATTAAAAAAATGGGTTATTAAGTACTCTTTTAATCATCTACAAGGAAAGGTATGTCCCATAGCATAAAGTTGTTGATTAATTCAGTCCTCTTAACATATAAACTTCATGTCTTTCCTTTGTTATTTGCTCAAACAATTTTAATCTAAAAAGTATAAAAGAGAAATTCGTCAAAAATCGATCTCAAGTTCTATTTATTTTTTTAATCTAAAAAATTAAAAGAATTTAGCTCATCCGCGTAGCAGTAGATTGAAGAAAAAACAAAAAGCGGAAGAAGCGTTTAAAAAAGAAAATCAAAATTACGCTTCTTGGATTTTACGGCCGATCCCTGAACAAGTATAGGTGAAACTAAGCTCCCAAAAAACGGCCATGTTCGGAACCCTGGCATTATACCATCGATCTCAAATTCTTTAGATAGTTCGTGGTTAAGACCATGTAAATAAGCTGAATAGTTGTAGTCATCAAGATGTACCAAAACCGCCTCATTCTTGAAATATTGTTTGAATTTCAAATGTTGAAGCCCTAATAGCTTACCGTTGTCAATGGTGAACATTTTAGTCCAAGTATTTTCTACACCATAATCCTTCATCGTCCATACTTTGCGAATATTCTTTTTGAGGTCACTACCAATCACGCAAAGGCAACCTCCCAAAACACACAGTTGTCCGAAAAATATTTAGGAAGCAGAATATGTTTCACTGTCCCGTTAGCAGTATCAAAACAACCCATCTTTTTAGGGGATATAAGAAATTTGTCCAACCAATGAATAATTCCTTTCAAAAACATTATTTTTTTTGCCAAGACTTTCCATTGGGATGACCGTGGTTGTTTTCCATGAATCCAATTTTAATGAATAGACATAGATATGTAAGCGTCCATTCCAAGAATAATAACCCATCAGTTTATAATCCTCGGTTTTCAAATCATAACCAAACCCATATCCTTGCAGTCTGTCGCCTTGTGGTTGTCGTAGTGTGGGTATTTTCTTGTAGTCTTTATAGGAAACCGATTCAAAGTGATAATGTCTTCTTTAGATGATGTGTAGCAAACCAGGCCATTAGAAGAACCTACAATTTCTTTCTTTTCATATTCCAATAGATAAGCAATATGAACAAGCTTGTTATATAATGTTGAGGAATCTGACGATAATGAGTCTGACGACAACAAATCGTAATCAAGATAACACATCTTTTTATAAGAATCAATTAGGATACCATCGGTTCGATTCTTCAAAGAGTAATCTAGTTGGAGTTTAGCGAAATTAGTGGTTTCCAAAAGTTTGTACCAAGTCTTGGATACACACCTGAATCTTAAGAGAGACTTCACTTGTAATATTATCAGGATATCAATGATGATCTCTTGTGGAGGACCAGCACCATTTGAAATATTTTCAACTCCACCACTACCTCAATCTCTTCTTCTTTAACTCCGGATATCCTAGGATGATGTCTGTAATCAAGTCACCAAACATTACTCTGCATATTCACCATAATCCATACATAAACTTACATAAAAGCAATTAGTATCACCAAAAAAAAAAAACATCGACTACTTTTTCTTGAACTAAATTTATGAACGTAGTCCCTTAAATATGCCAGAAAACTAAAAATTAAAAACTTTGTGTATCCAACTAAGATCAATTATTAGTTCTAGACAGTAATACCAAATACTAGAATTTTTACATTGCTCTATATATTCCCCGTCAATCTACATATATATAAAGCAACCCATAAAATATCGAATACTTTTTCTATGTGTAGACCTAAGATGTATAAGTTATAATTTTATCTTCATAAGTAGGGTTGAATTTCTAACGTACAGTCCCTTAAGCAGGCTAGAATTTCTACATATCAAAAGACAATATAACGCATCACCGGATAGGGTTTACAGGAAGTGATTTCTTGTGTTCCTAGTTAATTAGGTTCAAACAAATTATTACTCGATCTAGCTAGTAAATAAAACAAAGATTGGGGGTATGGAGGTTATACCATTCTTGTTCTTCAATAAAGTGTCTCGATATTCAACGTACGAGTAAGTTCATATGATCGATCCGAGTAGTTTTCGAGTCCAAGGGTTAGAGTAGGTTATCGTGCTTCTATACCTTAGAGTCCCCTAATTTTACCAAAAACGATAACGCAAGCGGCTCTCTTTCTTCTGAAATACATGCCCTGCGGTTTCCTGTTATTAAAAGACCATAATAAGATAGCAGCCAGTCAGGTAATGGGAGCACCTTCTATATTTAAACTCCAAATAATATAGCAACCAAGACCCATAATTATTTTAGCACCTTCTACATTTCGATCTATCCCACCACCACCTTGTCATCCCAATTGCTATAAGGACGTTGATCTCGGGTGGTGTGGGGGAATTTGTACCTGTGTCATTATTATTATTACATAAAGCAAGGGGAAGGAATGATGGATATTTGGGTATTGGAGAAGAAAAATATGAGTAACTACAGACGTAATACTTGTTTGAAAAAGCGCACCAACTTTAACTCTTTTACATGGATTAGAAGGTTCACCGGAAAATGGGATAAAGGCAGAACTCGCTTATTGTCCCGAACAGTGTAGTTGCGGAAAATCCCACAACTACACCCAAAGAAGTGATAAGAACACTAAGTCTAAGTCATGAAAATAAACTCAAACATTAATGATATTATACACCCCTTGACACTAGATATGATCTTCACACAAGCTTTTGATAAGTGCATAATTCATATGATTGTAGTGTCCATTCCATACTTGTTTTAGCTATTATTCTTGCATATTTTCGTATTATTACTCTTGTTTTCTCTTGTTTGCCTCTATTAGGTGAATCATCCAAAAAGGAGCTACAAAGTGCTGAAAATAGCTAGGAAGAGAAGTATTCCAAGTATCCAAGTGCCAAAGTCCAAGAGAAGTGGAAGAAAAGCGACAAAAAGGAGCAAAACGCTCATAATCAAGAGAAGGGCCAAAGACCGATCTTAACTCATTCAAATTAAGGATTTCTCATCACCATATTGAATATAATTGAAAAATAAAAAGAATTCAGAAAGAATGAGGTCATTCCGAGTTCGGATGAAGAAGTTGTGGCCAAAACAGTTTTGATTGAATACCGAAGATAGTGCAGTCCGTGAACTGGGTTTGCGGACGGGGTTCACAGACTTATTTCCGAAAATATCTGCTGGATTTTGAAGTTTTCGGACTGGGTTCGCGCACTTCGCAAAGGGGAAACGTGCATTTACTCCTTGGAAGACCTAAGGGCACGTTTGGGATCGTTATTCCGTTATTTTGGGTCGGATTCTTGAACCAAACCTAATACGTGAAGGCCAAGCAATGTAAACCTATAAAAAGGTATTAGGTTATGTGGAATAATATCATACAATATATCACTAGGTCACGAAATTGTTAGGGTTTGGAGAGAAGAAACATCACACAGAGCGATTATCAATCGTAACGTTATCCCTTACTTTTCTCATATGTATATCATGGATGTTTCTACATCCATGAGTAGCTAAACACCTATTGATTGAGGATGAATTCTAAGTTGTAAACAAGATTTTGAGTTATTATATTAATCTACTTTGAAGTTCTTCATATGATTATCGTTTGTTTATACTATTTGAATATTTATGATTGATTGATAGATTGTCTAGGTGGCCAACTGGATGATTTGTTGATTCAATCTATTGCTAGAATTGAGTTAGGAGATAAGTAATCGTCGAATAACCTTTACACAAGTAGAGAACACGAAACCTTGCAGAGGGATTCTGTGGAGCGCTTGTGTGTATAAACAACACTAAAAAGTGGACCTTCAGCTAAGAGTCTAACTATTAGGATCAACCTATAAATTCACAAAAGACAAAGCATTTGACCTAATTACACCTTGAGTGAGCTACTATTAGGTGGTTAGGCGAGTAGAATCTGGTATTGGAGAGCTTCCGTATTCAGTGATAAAAGGAATTTAGGGAACAACACTGAGCTAGCTTTTATTCCACGGTTGGTGATAATCTATGATTAACGACAAGTACGAAAGTATAATAACTCATTGACGGTTTATATGCGAAGAAGGATTCCTCGATCATATCTCTCTCTATTAATTACAATAAAATTTAATTTGCTTTGATTATTTATTTTGTTCACAATCTAAAACAAACCCCCCCCCCCTTGTGACACTTTGACAACTAAAACTCACTGCTCTTCGTGGGAACGATCCTTACTTCCATTATACTACCAGTTAATTGTGTGAAAATAAGATTATTAATTTGATTGCACTCACGACATGCATCAAATTTTGGCGCCGCTGCCGGGGAGCAGTCGGTAGCTTTAGTTGTTATTTTTGTTTTTATTTATTTCTTTTTGGTTTTTAACTTTTGTTTTCTAGATTTTTGTTTCAGGTACTATATCTTTGGTTAATGCTCAAAGAGGGCAGACCGAGTCCAATACGTCTTCGATCCGGCACTCAACTAAAGGAATTCATTCGAGCGGTTAACACTCGGCTTCCTCCTTCTTCATCAAGTGAGTTCGCAGATTTAGACATAGACGAAGAAGCAATGGGTGATCGTACACTCAAGGACCTAGCTTCTCACAAGCTCGACACACAACAATGGTGTATCCAAACTAACTCAACTTTCGAGATCAAGTCGGGGTTGATTAGAGAGTTACCAAAGTTTCATGGCATGGTGAACGAGGATCCAAACAAACATCTTATGGACTTCTATACCAAAGTCATGGCCATGCTTCCACCGGAGACTAATGAGAATGGAGAAATGTTGAAAGATTTTCCGTTCTCTTTGGCGGGCAATGCTAAGGAATGGTTGTATTATTTTCCTTCCGGAAGTGTCACAACATGGAATGGGTTGAAAAAACTTTTCCTCGAGAGATATTTTCCCGCATTAAAGGATACTCAACTTCGCAAGGAAATTTGTGGAAAAAAGCAAAATGTGGGAGAGTCCTTGTATGAATGTTGGGACCGATACAAGAGATTGGTGGCAAACTGTCCACACCATCAATTCAGTGATGTTTTGATACTCCAATACTTCTACGAAGGTATTCAACCAACTGATAGATCTCTTCTTGACGCCGCTGGTGGTGGTGCACTAGTGAATAAGACGGTGGCTCAAGCTACCGAGTTGATTGAAAGTATGGTTGAAAACTCGCAACAATTCTACACAAGAGATGAACCAATAGTTAGACGAGTGCATGAAGTTAGTGATTCATCATCATATCTTGAACAAAGGATGGGGAGCATGGAAAGGGTAATGCAACGAATGACAGCAGTGATCATTCCTACTTATGAAGAAGAGTCTGAACATGTGAATGATGTGTTCCTTAATCAGAGTCCAGGGTATGATCCATACTCTAATACTTACAATCCAGGTTGGAAAGAGCACCCTAATTTCAGTTATGCTAACAAGCAAGTTGCAACTCCTAATCCATATGCAAGACATGGTGGTTTTCAAAACAGTTTCAGCAACCACAACAAGCTAAAGATCAGGGAACTTCTATTGATCATAAGTTCAACATGCTACTGCAAACCATGCAGGGTGTTGTATCTACAACACAGAGTCTCAAGGAAACAGTTCAACAAAATAAACAGAAAGCTGAACAAAATCAATTAAAAACTGATAATCCTATTAGGGATTTACATACTCAGATGGGACAATTGACCACGGATGTGAATCAGCTGAAGGAAAAAGCTTCAACAACGTTTCCATCAAAACCGTTTGGGAATCCAAGAGAGCATCTCAAAGAAGTGACTTTAAGATCCAAAGCAACAATAAGAGGTTAATAACGTCATTGAAAAGGAAGTAGAAGAGGAAACCGTCCCAAAGGAAAAGCCAACCTCAAACTGCCAACCTAAGGACACGGTTCCCACTTTTACGATACCACCTCCTTTCCCTAGTCGCTTTGCTAAATCCAAGAAGCAAGCTCAAGACAAGGAGATCATGGATATTTTCAGAAAGATCCACATCAACATTCCATTTATTGAGGCCATCAAAACCGTACCCAGGTATGCCAAGGTTTTGAAGGATTTGTGCACAAGGAAGGATAGGTTGATTGCTAATGAGATTACTCAAGTGGACGAAAGTGCTACAGCTATGTTACTTAAGAAGATGCCTACAAAGTGTGAAGATCCTGGCGGCTTCACAGTTCCCGTTACCATTGGTAACCGACGATTCGAGCGTGCTTTGCTTGATTTGGGAGCATCCATAAGTGTTATTTCAGCCGATGTTTATAATTCTTTGAATCTCGGACCTTTAAAACAAGTCCAATGTATATCATAAGGGAGTCGTGGAGGACGTGTTAGTTCAAGTGAATCAGTTAATCTTTTCGGTTGATTTTTATATTGTGGATATGCACAATGGAGATAATTTTTCATCTACTTCGTTACTTCTTGGGAGACCGTTTATGAAAAATGCAAAGACGAAGATTGATGTTGATAGTGGTGCAATCACTATGGAATTTGATAAAGAGATCATACGGTTCAATATCTTTGAAACCATGCGTTATCCTAGTGATGTCCACTCAGCTTTCTCCATTAATGTTATTGGTTCGTTAGCGCAACAAATGTTTGATTTGAATGCTGAAGATGAACTTGGAGTTGTGTTACAATAATATTGATTTGGACATTCACGGGAAACCGTACCTGGACGTTAATATAGCCAACGATCTAGTGGAGATGTGTGGTGCTTTAACATCACTACAAGAAGCAAAAATGGGTAATATTTCTTATATTTCTTTACCCATAACTAATGAGGTTCCTTTACCTTCTATTGTGCAGGCACCGAAACTAGAATTGAAGCCACTTCCAGACCACCTAAAGTACACATACTTGGGTGACAAAGAAGAACTTCCGGTGATCATTACAAAGAACCTCACCCCAGTACAAGAAGAACGTCTCCTTAGGGTTCTGAAAGAGCACAAAACGGATATTGGTTGGACAATTGTTGATATTAAAGGCATTAGTCCATACATGTGCATGCATAGAATCCTAATGGAAGATGATTTTAATCCAATACGTGATGCTCAGCGTAGGCTTAACCCCCCAATGATGGAGGTCGTGAAGAAAGAGATCCTCAAATTGCTAAGTGTGGGGGTGATTTACCCAATTTCTGACAGCAAATGGGTTAGCCCAGTAGAAGTGGTGCCTAAGAAATCAGGTGTCACTGTTGTTAGAAATCAAGATGATGAACTTGTTTCTACAAGAGTTCAGACAGGATGGAGAGTATGCATAGACTACAGAAAGCTTAATGTCGCAACCCGAAAGGATCACTTTCCTTTGCCTTTCATTGATCAGATGTTAGAGAGGCTAGCGGGACATTCATATTATTTCTTTTTGGACGATTATTGGGGCTACAATCAGATTGTTATTGCACCGGAGGATCAAGAGAAAACTACTTTCACTTGTCCTTTTGGTACGTTTGCCTATAGATGAGTGCCGTTTGGTCTTTGCAATGCGCCTTCCACTTTTCAGAGGTGTATGGTTAGTATATTTTCTGACTATGTGGAGCGCATTATTGAGGTATTTATGGATGATTTTAGTGTTTATGGTGATTCATTTGATATTTGTTTACAAAACCTTGAACTTGTGCTTAAAATATGCATCGACACTAATCTTGTTCTTAATTGGGAGAAATGTCACTTTATGGTAAACCATGGCATAGTGTTCGGTCACATCGTGTCCTCTCGAGGGCTTGAAGTTGACAAAGAAAAGATAGATTTGATAAGAAACTTACAATATCCCACTTCGGTGAGGGAAATTCGTTCTTTTCTTGGTCATGCAGGTTTCTACAGGCGGTTTATCAAGGATTTCTCCAAAATCTCAATGTCGATGTGAAAATTATTGCAAAAAGAGGTTATTTTTGACTTCATCAAGGAGTGCAAGGATGCCTTTGATAAATTGAAAGAGTTGTTGACAACTGCACCAATTATCAAGTCACCGGATTGGAGTTTACCATTTGAATTAATGTGTGATGCAAGTGACTATGCAGTTGGAGCCGTTTTCGGTCAAAGAGTAGACAAGTTGTTTCATGTGATTTATTATGCATATAGGACCCTAAACGATGCACAAATCAACTATTCTACCACCGAGAAAGAATTTTTGGCTATAGTGTTTGCACTAGAAAAATTTAGATCATATTTGGTGGGTTCAAAAGTGGTTGTATATTTTGATCATGCAGCACTTAGGTACCTACTAAAGAAGAAAGAAGCTAAGCCAAGACTAATACGGTATATTCTACTATTACAAGAATTTGATTATGAAATAAAGGATAAAAGAGGTGTTGAAAATACTGTTGCTGATCACCTTAGTAGACTTATTGTTTCCGAAGAAGAACTTCCTTTACAAGATCGTTTTCCAGATGAACAACTTTTCTCAATTGAAGATTCAACACCTTGGTACGCGGATATAGTGAACTACTTGGTTGAAAGACAAGTACCTAGTACAATGTCTAATTTTCAAAAGCTTAAGCTTAAGAAAATAGCCAAGCAGTACGGGTGGGATGAGCCCTACTTTTGGAAATACGGTTCTGATCAAATCATCCGCAGGTGCGTACCTAATTCTGAATTTCAATCCATTCTTACTTTTTGTCATACTTATGCATGTGGTGGTCACTTTGGTTCTAAACGTACCGCTTTCAAAGTACTTGAAAGTGAATTTTATTGGCCTACCCAATTTGAGGATGCATATATTTTTTGCAAATATTGTGATAGATGTCAGCGAACTGGCAATCTAGGTGCTTGAAATCAAATGCCACTCAATCCTATTCTCAACGTAGAGATTTTTGATGTGTGGGCCATAGATTTATGGGTCCTTTTGTCAATTCTTATGGAAAATATTATATACTTCTTGTTGCGGATTATGTGTCGAAATGGGTGGAAGCTAAAGCCACCCCTACTAATGATTCTCAAGTTGTTTGTGAGTCTGTGAAGGAATATATTTTCTCTAGACATGGTACACAAAGAGTGGTTATCAGTGATGGAGGTTCGGATTTTCATAAATACTTTCATTTTCTACTCAAGAAGTACAACATAACACACAAGGTTGGTACGCCGTATCACCCACAAACTAGTGGGCAAGCCGAAATCTCGAACCGTGAGATTAAATTCATTCTTGAGAAAACCGTAAACACTACACGGAAAGATTGGAGTTATAAGCTTAATGATGCACTATGGGAATATAGTGTTGGGTACAATAATCAAAAACAAAGAAAAATCAAATAAGCAAAAGTTATTGATACTTAGCTCCTTTATAATGGAAGTGATTGCTTTGACGAAACGAACAAGCTCCCCGTATCTCCGCAACAGCAACAAGGCAAAACTTTGGAAAATAGAGTGAGTCACGTGTTCAACACGCTGTCCTTAAGACATTAGCGCCCGGCTACACTCAAGAGTGATGCTATAGCCCTCACAGGACGGATATCTCCAGGATAAAACACCCTAATACACCTACTACTAGCATATGTAGTAGATGCTCAACTTGAGCTTGGCAACTCGGAAAAAACCGTTAAGGAAAATCGCGAATGCTTAAAAACCGCTATAAAATATTTTCCCTTAGGGGTCCCTGTAAAATATAGAGAAACCCCTTTCCCCCAGATTTTACAAAAGTAGTGAATTTCTTTATATAATTGACAAATACAACTTAAGAAGAAAAACTCCCCGATGTGGGACTAAAAGGTTTATATAGTTTCTTAAAACTACTAAAAATTGGAAACTCCACGATGTGGGACTAAAAAGTTTCATTCACAAAATAAAACAATATATTATAATTTTTTTATTAAAACTTTAAAAAATTATTTTTTTATTAATCGTTTTCCAACATATAGAACGGCGTACAAGACACTAATTGGTATGTCTCCATATCGGTTGTTTTATGGCAAAGCTTATCATCTTCCGGTTGAACTTGAACAGAAGGCATATTTGGCGACAAAGATGTGCGACATGAATTATGACAATGGGGGGAAACAAAGGAAGCTACAACTCAATGAGCTAGTGGACATACGTAATGATGCATACGAGAGTTCTCGTATCTACAAGGAAAAGACGAAGCTTTTCCATGACAAGATGATTTATCGAAAGAATTCTTTTGTGGGAAAAAAATTTCTTTTATTTAATTCTCGTCTTAGACTGTTTCCTGGGAAGCTAAGGTCCAGATGGATTGGACCGTTTGTTGTTACTAATGTTTTTTCTTATGGTGCAATTGAAATTTATATTCTTAGAGATGGAACAAGTTTAAAGGTGAACGGACATAGATTGAAGACATATTATGAAAGCATTGCTTATGTGAACATGGAAGAAATTGAGCTTCATGATTTACTTCCTCTGGAGGAGTAATTGAAAGGAAAGCCAAGTCGGGCTGGGGACATTAAACTAAGCGCTAAATGGGAGGCAACCCATCAGTTTTGTATCTCTATCCCTTTTGTTTTTAGTTTTATTAGTTTTGCATATCATATCTTGCATTCCCTTCTTAGATTTTACAAAGTCTTATATCAATAATGAAAGTTTTGACAAATTCTCGTCAGAAAATTCTGACTGCACACTTGTTACGAAAACAGCTCTCGAGACTTCATATGGAGTCCGATTTGATTGGTTGACCCCAACTTTTAAAGAATACAGACATACATTTCTTTTCCAAAAAGAAAATCGGAATTCGTAATCTGTTAAGTTGGAGCGATAGGCCTAGACATTTGAGTTTCGGAATTTTTCCAGAACTTTTTCAGATTGCATGTCAGTCAGTCCGGAGGCCATAAAAGTCAGACCGTATATTGAAACAGTGTGAAATTTTGACACCTTATAGAAATGACATAGGAGAACTACTTTCGTTTAGGATGTTTTCCTAATTCCCTATCCATTGGTACAGTTTTTGAGTTGTTCAGGGATGTTATGTCAGAAATCAGAATTTTCGGTTCTAAACATTGAGGACAATGTTGAGTTTAAGTGTGTGGGAGCATCTAGTATCATAATTTACGCATACACTTAAAAAAAAATCATACTGTTTGATTTCTTTCATTCTTGAGACTTCATCTTTTGAGTTAATTATGAGCTATTTAGGATGACATTCGAAACCTTTTAAGGTTGAAACAATTCTTACAGCTATAGATTAAGTTCCACTTTATCATTCCACAATCCTTAATTAATATACGTTCATAATTGAATGCGAAACTATGGTAGTTGTTTGAAAGAGTCCTCCTCGCAATAAATCATTACTGAATCACTTTCTTTTTATTTTTGCAGTTTTATGTTTCTCTAAAGTGATTTGGTGGGATCCTGATACCGCCGTGAATGTTGTAGCAAGGTAATCATTGGTTGAGCATATAAAAGCCTCATAAGACAATTGTCTTACACTCTTAAAGAGTAAAGAGTGAGCCGGGAAAAAAAATAGAAAAAAAAAAGAAAAGAAAATATATATATATATATATATATATATATATATATATATAAATAAGGCTCCTCTTCATTTCTCGACACCAATAAATGATAGGTCCGGAACCATATCATCATTATATAGCAATTCAAAGAGACTATTGATGAGGTTCTTGACACTTGGATAGCAGTATGTGTGAAACGTTGTCCCTGTCTCCGTCGCCTAAGCAAGCGTGGAACGCAACATCTAAGGCAACTATCATGTACTTGCTGAAAAGGAACATGCGCTTAGAGTATCTAATCATGTGGTCGAGTTTAAGGGTGCTTCTCTCAACTAGTGCGCTATAAATATATATCCTTTGACGACATTCATACAAGTATTGTGGGTAATATCTTTCACTTAAATAAACACTTGCACACTTCACTTTTCCATTTCCATTCTCTTATCTATCCATGTGATTTCAGTATGCGAGTGTTGTGATAAACGTTGCAACAAGTAAAATGACTATCTTAGTGGAGTTTTCCAATCAGGTTGAATGACACACGTAAGTAATTACTTATGTGTGATGATTGGAATGTATGGAGCTAAAGAACTTATGCAAGCTAATTATTTGGCTTTTTGCTTTGTGTCTATCCTTAGTGGTTCTTCCAAGGCGAGAAATTGGAGTAGGTTTTGTGGGTATACCTCTTGTAATCCCTCACGAGACTATAACTCGTCCACTAGGGACACCTAGGGGTTTAAAGGCATGTTATTCATGCTAAGAGTAACCGTATCCTAACGACATGGAGTTGTTGTATTTAGGATTAGTTTTATTTAGTTTTCTCGAGGACTATAAAAATCTAAGTGTGGGGGAATTTGATAATTGCATAATTCATATAGTTGTAGTGTTCATTCCATACTTGTTTTAGCTATTATTCTTGCATATTTTCGTATTATTACTCTTGTTTTCTCTTGTTTGCCTCTATTATCTGAATCATCCAAAAAAAGATCTACAAAGTGCTGAAAATAGCGACGAAGAGAAGTATTACAAGTATGTAAGTGCCAAAGTCCAAGAGAAGTGGAAGAAAAGCGACAAAAAGGAGCAAAACGCTCATAATCAAGAGAAGGGCCAAAGACCGATCTTAACTCATTCAAATTAAGTATTTCTCATCACCATCTAGAAGAGAATTGAAAGATAAAAATAATTCAAAAATAATTAGGTCATTCCGAGTTCGGATGAAGAAGTTGTGGCCAAAACAGTTTTGATTGAATACCGAAGATAGTGCAGTCCGCGAACTGGGTTTGCGGACGGGGTTCGCAGACTTATTTCCGAAAATTTCTGCTGGATTTTGAAGTTTGCGGACTGGGTTCGCGCACTTCCCAAAGGAGAAAAGTGCATTTACTCCTTGGAAGACCTAAGGGCACGTTTGGGAACGTTATTCCGTTATTTTGGGTCGGATTCTTGAACCAAACCTAATACATGAATGCCAAGCAATGTAAACCTATAAAAAGTTATTAGGTTATGTGGAATAATATCATACAATATATCACTAAGTCACAAAATTGTTAAGTTTTGGAGAGAAGAAACATCACTCGGAGCGATTATCAATTGTAACGTTATCTCTTACTTTTCTCATATGTATATCATGGATGTTTCTACATCCATGAGTAGCTAAACACCTATTGATTGGGGATGAATTCTAAGTTGTAAACAAGATTTGAGTTATTATATTAATCTACTATGAAGTTCTTCATATAATTATCGTTTGTTTATATTATTTGAATATGTATGATTGATTGATAGATTGTCTATGTTGCCAACTGGATTGATTTGTTGATTCAATCTATTGTTTGTATTGAGTTAGGAGATAAGTAGTCGTCGAATAACCTTTACACAAGTAGAGAATATGAAACGCTGCAGAGGGATTCTGTGGAGCGCTTGTTTGTATAAACAACACTAAAAAGTGGACCTTGACCTAAAAGTCTAACTAATAGGATAAACCTATAAATTCACAAAAGATAAAGCATTTGACCTAATTACGCCTTGAGTGAGCTACTACTAGGTGGTTAGGCGAGTCGAATCTGGTATTGGAGAGCTTCCGTATTCAGTGATAAAAGGAATTTAGGGAACAACACTGAGCTAGCTGTTATTCCACGGTTGGTGATAATATATGATTAACGACAAGTAGAAAAGTATAATAACTCATTGACGGTTTATATACGAAGAAGGATTCCTCGATCATATCTCTCTCTATTGATTATAATACAATTTTATTTGCTTTGATTATTTATTTTGTTCACAATCTAAAACAACCCCCCCCCCCCCCCCCCCCCCTTGTGACACTTTGACAACTAAAACTCACTGCTCTTCGTTGGAACGATCCTTACTTCCATTATATTACCAGTTAATTGTGTGGAAATAAGATTATTAATTTGATTGCACTCACGACACGCATCAACTTTGTATGGAGAAAAAATGATGTTCTTATTGATATCACAAAGATTTATACATATAAAGAAGATGATGATGATAAGATAACTCTAATATTTTATTTTATACTCTTGTTCTTGACTGAATTCTTTTCAACCTGCCTCAATCTCTCTTCATTATTTGAACCCTTATATAGCCGGTCATCATGGTAGAAGAGAACTGAGTTACGTGCATATCTTTGTTAGATGTTTTCTGTTTATCTTGTCCTATTCGCCAGGGTTTGGGAAGACGTCGCTATCTCTCGCGTTACAGTTTTGTCATCTTCGTGTTATATTCGTCGTGTAGGTGTTCTCGTGTTTGTCTCTTTTGTCGCATTATATTCCTTCCCCTAATTTCTCTCTTTTATACCAGTGATCATTTTATTAAGGGCGAGGCTGTGGGTTAGTCTTGTGCGATATTTTTCCCTACATTTTGCCTCTTCTCGCGTTATTCTTCTATAAATGGAATGATGCGAGAATCCTTTAATTGATTCCTCGCATTATTTTCGTTTCTTCCGACATACTTCCGATTTTTCTGTGTGATTATTCCCACGTGTAATGACCCTTCCTTTTCTTGACTGACACATCTGAATTTTAAGCCGACCGGTTACGGTTAAGGGTCAGTTCCTTCCCTCTTTATAAATATTCCTTGGAGTGAGATCTGTCTTTATTTTCTTCCTCGTTTGTTCTTTTTTCTCCTTTGCTTTTTCTGCAAAACCTTACAGGTTCATTATCATGTCGAGTCAATCCTCGGTTCCTTCTTCTAACGAATTATCTCCTCTGTATTTATGCGTTCTTCTCGGGTATCTGTCATTGCTATTTTGATTTTGTTTTTCTTTTAGTAACCCATATTTTTTCTGTAATTTTAGACCTACTTTGTTGAGGCCTCCGGCTAATCCTTCCACGGATCTGAAAAAGGTGATAAAAAAGGGGTCCTGCAAGCGGAAACTATCTCGTGGAAAAGAGATTTCATCGCATAAAAAGGGGGGCTCGCGTAGTGGGGCTCTCGTTCACGTTGTTATCTCTCTAACTCTGATGCCCGTCGCATCGCCAAAGGGTGAAATATTAACCAGACTTTCTCCCCAACCAATTTCTTTGCTCTCTCCTGAGCATGCTTCAGAGGGATCTACTATGGTTTGTGCTATTTCTAGCGATGTTGTCGCTAAGGAGGAGCGGGTTGCTGTGGCCGATACTATTGGGGCTGATACCTCCCCAGCCAACACTGCTGCAGAGGTTTCGCAATGGTCAGAATTAATTTCCCTCGTACTAGGTCTATCGCCTCAGCAAACTGGATCTGAATCTCCCTTGCTTTCTGATCGCGATAAGCGTACCGCACTTGCCTCAGAGGTTAGTTTAATTTCTTTTCATATTCGTTTGTCTTTTTCTTTATTTCTTTCGATCCTAATTCTTGGTGCTTTGTAGGAGTTTCGTCGTCGCTTGGTTGAAATCGATCAGCTTTCCAAGGTTGAGGAAGTTATTGCAGACCTAAAGAAGCAGTTATATGCATTGTCTTCTGAGGCAAACGAAGTCACTAGTCTTCGCGCAAGGAATGAAGAGCTTAGAGGTGAGACTTTTTATAATACTGTCATTCTCTGTATGTTTTTCTTTCGTACTATTCCTTTTAATTTTAGGCCTTTCGTACTTAAGCCTTAAACCGAAAGCGTACATCTGAGCGCTACGAGTTTGAATTTTCTGCGAATGATGCTCGAGGTGAGTGTGATGCTCTTAAAGCTCAGGTCACTTGGTTGGAGGGTGATCGTCGGGGTTTAAGTAGTCAGGTTGTGGATCTTCAAATTGATAATTTTGGTTGGCGCGCTCGTTCGGATCAACATTGTACTTTGTCCGATCAGCTTGCTAGGGATTTGGAGGTATCTAATATGTTAAATCGCGCCCTTCTTGATGAGAATCGAACCTTATCCGAAGACGTTCGTGATTTGAAGAATCAGAAGCTTTCCTTTGATGGCGCTTATTACAGACCTTCTAGAGATCGTAATTTATTGGATAATTCTCTTCAATCCCAAAAGGTCGTGTCGAATGATCTCGCGTCCCAGTTAGCGAAGCTGTCACGCGATAAGGATGAAGCCTGTCGGAAAAGAGATAAGGCTTTAGAAGATTTTCGATTACTTCAAAATGCTAATCGTCACCCTGTAATTCCGTCTGGTCTTCATGTAGTAGTTTCGAAAAATGAAGGTAGTCACTAAGGCTGTTATAGTTGCTGTCTCAGTCTTACCTGAATTTTATTTGTTTTAATCATTCTTTTCTCGCAGGGGAGGTGGTCGCGCTGAAGAGGAAGTTGGCGACTCTTCAGGGGAATTTGACTAAAGCTCTTAAGGAACGAGAGTCCGCATCTCAATAATTATTCGCATCTTCTCGCCTAGTAGCTAACATTTCTCATGAGCACAATGAGCTAAGGAAAAGTAAGGAGGAATTGGAGCATTCTTATCTGATTCTGGATCAGGGGTATCAATATTTTGCGGAAGAGTCTAAGAGGAAGTATTCTAAATCATCTCAGCGTCGCGTGAACGAGGAGTCTCAGATCGCAGTCGATTGGATTTGTGGGAAGCATAATCTGCCTCGCGAGGTGTATCCCCGAGTTCCTGTTAGTGATGACGAGGAGGAAGAGGAAGTTCCGTATGAAAGAGAATCTCAGGGTGCGACATCTTTTCTTGATGATGGCGGCAATGGAAAGAAGGATCCTTCTCAGCAAGCTACTGATGAAGTTATTTTGGATCAAAAGTCTAACGGCGGTGTTGATGCCTCAATTCAGAATGCTCCCGTGTCCGAGATTGCAGACCCTTCTATTACTTCTTTTGACATTGTTTCTTCATGAGTTTTATCTTTCCCGTTGTATTTAACTTTTATTCTAACTCTGGGTGCTCCCAAGCTTGGGGGCGAAGTTTGACTTCGGTTGTTTCTTTTTGTTCCTGCGTTGTTAGTTGAAACAAATAATTTGTTCTTTACCTATATTTATTATGCTTCTAAGTATTCTGACTGAGGAGGTGGGGCACGGATGTTTTGTTACTCCCATGCTTGCCTCTGCTTCCCATCTTCTCGGTGCTTTTTCTATGCGAATGACACTTATGCGAGTTAAAATTTATACTTTCCGTGTAATGCTATAAATTTTTTTTCTTTTTGAAATTTGAAAAGTTTATGAGTTTGGTGCGAAAGCTTTATGGAGTGATTCTCGTGGTTTATGTTAAATGGAAGTGAGGCAATTCTTATTATGAATGGTATGGTCATGCTCATGATCTTAGTTACTTAGAATATTTAAATTCGAGGGTCGGGTATACTTAGCTTGAGTGGAGTGTGTTTCCTTCGCATGTCTTCCTATGCTTCAATGTCCATTCGCGCTCCTTAGATTGCTTGTCTTTGCGTGATATTTTATAGGTCTTAATCGCCTCCTAGGTAAGGTCTTACTGCCTTCCCCTCATAGAACTTTAAAGGACTTATGGTCGCTTTGGGTAGGGTCTTCCACCTGTTGGGCGAAGAGATCTTAGTTCCATGTGCTATTGCGAGTCATTGGCCATCGTTCTCGCCTTATCGGTATTAGTATTCTTACCTCCTCAGGCTATTCTGCGACAATGTACCAGGCCTAGGTACTCCCGTGAGTAGAAGGCCCCAATAAATTGTCGTCTTTGACACAATCAACTCCCTAATGGAGGGTGTCATCCATTTAAATTCCCCCCGAATCACCACATCAAGGAGGTCACCTCTAACCATATCAGTTGGGCTCCACCCATCCGTTGATACAACGACCAGTGTTGTCGCAACCTCATGCTTTTAGCCTATGTGGCTTATTAGGCGCAAGATCACACCCTAGGTGGGGTTTCTTTGGACCGAGTGTATCACAAGTTCCAGGAAATCTTCTATCTCCACTGGCATGCTTTTACACCCCATACCGGAGAACTTATTCGCTGAGTGGTTCGTTCTCAGTGGTCTCTGATGGATAGGCATTTCGGCCCAATATTAGTAACTTTTCTGGGATCAGCAACTATGACGCTCGTTAGGGATTAAGGGTCGCCTCTTACACACTGTGCAGTCCTCTTGTCGCACAGTTTTGTGCGAACTAAGTTGACACGCCATAACTGTTGTCCCAGCCTCCCTAGGTAGAGGTTTTAATAATATCTCGCAGCCGCCTATTGAGGTCTTACTAGTAATCTTTGCAGCTTCGCTGTGTAGCTTTTGATTTTTCCTTTGGCCTGCTCGCTTTCTTGTCAGGAGAACTCGTTTTATTCAGAATTCCTTTGGTTACCACATGGTTCATTCTTCTATCTCGGCCACTTAGGTGATCTTTTCTTTCCTCAGATTAATGTTGAGGCTTGGTTCTAGGCAGCGTTATTTTTCTTGTCCTCGCGGATCTGTCTCCTGGTTATTTCCCGCGATATCCTGGCTTCCCAGTTTGTAACACGCGATATATCATTCATTTCGTGATTCCCCCTTGTAGCAATTTGGGTGTAATCTTTGCGTTGAACCATTTTCTCCCATTGTTTATTTTGATACGCCATTCTTCTTCTCACCCGGTATCCCTTTTTCCTATGCGGATGTATCTCCTCCCAAATATTCTCATTTATCTGCCTCATTCTTCTTGCACCTCCATTTCTGTGGGGTCCCTTGCGTTTTTTTTTTCCGTATCTTGTTTCCCATTCGTACTCTTGTATTCTTCTTCTCAGATTCTGGTTTTTTATCATCAACCACTCATGCTCTTGCCCAAGGTTGATTCGTTCCTCCATCAGTATCCTCTCCATTTCTTTCCACTGTATGAATCTTGCTTCGTTCTCGCGCTGGAGTGCTAGGATCTCCTCATATCGGTTCTGATAGCTGAGTTGGCTTTCTCTTCTCCCATTTCCTCTGCTAATATCTATCATTGGTCTATCCGGCATATGGCTGCACCCACTCTAACTACAGACGTAATACTTGTTTGAAAAAGCGCACCAACTTTAACTCTTTTACATGGATTAGAAGGTTCACCGGAAAATAGGATAAAGGCAGAACTCGCTTATTGTCCCGAACAGTGTAGTTGCGGAAAATCCCACAACTACATCCAAAGAAGTGATAAGAACACTAAGTCTAAGTCATGAAAATAAACTCAAACATTAATGATATTATACACCCCTTGAGACTAGATATGATCTTTACACAAGCTTTGTATAGACAAAAAATGATGTTCTTATTGATATCACAAAGATTTATACATATAAAGAAGATGATGATGATAAGATAACTCTAATATTTTTTTCTTTTGTGGTAGTGATTTTCTACTCTTGTTCTTGACTGAATTCTTTTCAACCTGCCTCGATCTCTCTTCATTATTTGAACCCTTATATAGCCGGTCATCATGGTAGAAGAGAACTGAGTTCACGTGCATATCTTTGTTAGATGTTTTATGTTTATCTTGTCCTATTCGCCAGGATTTGGGAAGACGTCGCTATCTCTCGTGTTACAGCTTTGTGATCTTCGTGTTATATTCGTCGTGTAGTTGTTCTCGTGTTTGTCTCTTTTGTCGCATTATATTCCTTCGCCTAATTTCTCTCTTCGCTTATACCAGTGATCATTTTAGTAAGGGCGAGGCTGTGGGTTAGTCTTGTGCGATATTTTTCCCCTACAAACAGAAAGTGAAATTCTGCTATGGCATAATCACGTTCTCTCTTGTTATGACCCTGCAACTTTTAAGAAAATATGGTATGCTGAAGATGCAGAAGAGACTTTTTGTGAAGCAATTCCTCATATACATAGCTTTGTTTCGTTGAAAGATCTTGGAGAAGAGCGAGTTGATCGATTAGTGATTCCAAAAATAATAGCAACTCGGTGAATGCTACATAAAGTTGAAATTAAAGTTTACAACATCCAACTATTATTCATATTTTCCTAGTATGGATGTTCTTTCATATCGTTAGTAATTTGCATTCCCTAATGTTTTTTTTATATTTTTAATTATTTCTTTACAAGGAGGCATCGAGTAGGCTGTTTAAACCATTTGAACTTGCAATGAAGAATAGGCCCACTGCGTAGGGGGTCAAGCTAGTTTGTTGTTGGTCTGGGAAGAGGGCCTCCTCCCTTTGTGTTTGTTCTTCCTTTGTCAGGCTCTTTTATCCTTTGTTGCACCTTTCTGTGCTTCTTCTCCTGTACTTTATCTTTTTTATACGTTTTTTTTCCTTGTAATTCGTATGGGTGTAAAATCTTAATTGATAACCAATTTACATGCCTGCTTCCTCCTTGGAATTGTATAACCAATTTCCGTTCGGTAATCTTTTGCAAAAGAGTTTATCGCGCAAATTGCAGATTAATAACATAAAATTTGAAGTATCTTCAGGTTTATTTCCATCATCTTAGCAAGGTTAACATGATTTTAGATTTTGTTAACATGATTTCAGATTTTGTACAAGCATGGTCCGAGTATTTTCTCACCTCTTGCCGAGCAGAATGCTAAAAGGTGCTCACATGTTGCAACAAATACTAAGGACATAGGATGCCAAACGAGAAAGAACGTAGATTAACGAAACAAAAGAAGGAAAAATTCAAGAAAGAAAGTATTAAGTTTTGTTGTCAATTATTCTTCAATCCAACTACCTCCCCAAACAAATATTACGATTAGGCGAAACCAAGCTCCCAAAAAACGCGCATGTGTGCAACCCTGGCATAATACCATCGATCATAAGTTCTCTACATACTTCATGTTTCAGATCATATAAATATGTTGATTTATATTCACCATGATTAACTAAAATCGCATCAAGCCCTAAAAGCTTGCCGTTATCAATGGTGAAAATTTTAGTCCACGAGTCTGCTACACCATAATCCAGTTGTGTTGTTATAAACTTGTAAGGAGAATGTTTGGGTAGCAGAATATGTTTCAGTGTCTCATTGGCAATATCAAAACAACCAATCTCTTTGCGACCTCCTAAGAAAGCTTCTAGCCAATAAAAATACCCATTACAAAACATTATTTTTGTGATAGGACATCCATGTTCGATATTCCGGATTGTTTCCCATGAATTTAGTTTTAATGAATAGACATAGAAACTAGCGCTAGGATCCCCTAAAAAATTCACGATGAGCTTGTAATCCTCAGTTTTCAAATCATAACCAAACCCATACCTCCAGGGTTCCTCAGCTGGTTTTGGTACCATAGGTATTTTCTTGTAGTCCCTAGTAAACGGATTCAAAATGATAATGTCTTCCTTAGATGATTTATAGCAAACCATACCGTGACAAGAACATAGAAATTATTTCTTCTTATATTTTAAGGGATAAGCAATACGAACAAGTTACAAGCTTGTTATACAATGTTCTTGATGAATTTGATGATAATGAATCGTAATCAAGATAACGCATCTTTTCCGAGGAGTCAATTAGGATACCATCGCTACGATTCTTTAAAGAGTAATCAAGTTGGAGTTTAGCGAAATTAGCGGAACTGAAAAGACTGTTCCAAGACTTGTTTAGATACAAAATGCCGCACACCAGTCAAACATGCGAAATAATGATCATCAAGACCAAGCGAAGAAAATCGCATACAGCTTATCCAAATGACGCATCACATGACGTCAGCTTAATCACGAGCAAAGTATGAAGAATCATGCGATGTTATAGAATCTGTGCGATAAGAGTCAATGTAAGTGTGCGTTAGTAACGCACATCAAATCCGAAAATAGAGGCTTTCTTAGCCGAGCGATCTTGTTTGAGGGGGACTTTTCGGAGAGTGTAGGCAAGATATTTAGGAGAGAGAAAGATTATTTGCTTCCCAAGTTAGGGTTTGCTTATTACTTTGTATCCTATTTGAAGATCAAAATAAAGATTCTTGTAGTTTTCATGGAGTTCACTTAGATCGATTTGTAGACTTTAGTAAGGGTGTGGTTGTAGGATTTCCTGCAACTACATTTTGGCGCTAGAAAAGAGCTCGGAATGATATACCCTGTTGGTGAATTTCTGCAAAAATAAGTTTCGAATCCTTCATAGTTTGTCACCTTTTCATTAGAAATCTTTAAGAATTTTAGAAATTCAGATCTAAAAAATTTCATCAAAAGTAGCAATCTCAGAAAAGCAATTTTCATTACTCAGGTCTTTAAGGGAAAATTTTCCCTTAATTTGTTAACAAGAAAACAAAGACGGAACAACAATCATCTATGGAGGAAATAAGGATCGTCGGAACGGAAGGAGACGGCAGAAGTATACAATGTAATTCAATAACTAAAACAAGTATCTCTGACGCATATTTTCATGCAGGAGTAACAGGAAGAATACACAAACGTGATTGTGAAGGAAGAAAAATCATGACGGTGGATAAAATATCACCTTTAAAGGAACGGGAAAAGAAGGAGATAACATTTGCAGCAGATGGGATCTCAGAAGAAAACTTAAGGAGAACGGATCCTTTGGTGATTACAATAACCGCAGAGCGACAAACAAAAGACGAAAGAATTGAAGAATCATAAAAATGGGTGATAGACAGAACTTTGGTAGACACAGGCAGTTCAGTAGATATTTTGTTCTATCATGCGTTTAAGGGGATGGGATACAAGGATGCAGATATGACACGTTCTACATACAATATTCATGGTTTTAACAGAACGATAACAAAACCAAAAGGCGAAATAACCATGTTAATATTGTTGGGAGAAATAGAAACGCAGGTAACGTTGTGTGTGGTAGCTGTCGATTCGCCATACAACATGTTATTGGGGAGACCTTGGGTGCATGCGGGTGTAGCATCAACTCTTCATCAATGTGTGAGATTCCCAATACCAAGTGGAATAGGAGAAATTAGAGGAGATATAAAGAGTGCGAAGATTTGCGGTCAGATAGATGTAAAGAATTATGAAGGACGCGCAAAAAAGCGAAAAGATCGCTGGAGAAAAGCGAAAGAGATGAGGAAGAAAGAAGAATTAAGAATATACATGATAAGAGCACAAGAAGGAAGAGGAATACCAAGCGAAATTCCAGAAGAAGAGGGTGCACCAATACACAAAATAAAAGAATCGACACCACTAGGAGAACCAAAAGAGAATTTTACCGCCGCAGAGCCGACAAAAAATATAAATATTGGAACAGAGGATGATCCAAAGATATTAAAAATTGGAACAAAGATGGGGAAGGAAGAAGAACAGCGAACGATCAATATCTTACGAGAATACAAAGAAATTTTTGCATGGAGTATGGATGAATTTCCAGGAATAGATCCTTCTGTCGCATGCCACAAATTGGATATCAACAAGAACGCACGACCATTCAACCAAAGGATAATAAAAATATCAACCACATATCATCCTCAAATAAAAGCAGAGCTACATAAGATGCTTGAGGCGAGAATAATAAGGCCAGCAAAATATGCAGATTGGATAGCAAATATGGCGGTGGTGCCAAAGAAGAATAATGGAATAAGGATTTGCATCGACTTCAATGACTTAAACAAGGCATGTCCAAAAGAAAGTTTTCCATTACCATACATACCACAAATGGTTGAAGAAGCATCAGGAAATGATAAACTCTCACTTATGGACGGATATAAAGGCTACAATAAAATTTATTTAGTAAATTGAAAGATGATTGTTCCTGGTTATGGAGGCGTATTTATTTTGGGATAGAAGTTGTGCAACAACACTCCAAATGGATTGTTCAATGTAGCACAAAAATTAAAATTTGGCTAGATAACTGGATTATTGGTCTTAATAGTCCACCTGTTCCAACTGTGGGACTTTCTAGTCTTGATTCTCTTAATTTTGTCTGTGACCTTTTTCATCTTGTTACAAAAATTTGGAACAATCAACTTGTTAGTGCTATTTTTGATCAAGAAACTTTAAGTTCTATTCTTAATATGTATGTCCCTGACACATGTGAAGATTATCTAATATGGACACCAGATATGAGAGGTAAGTTTTCAGTTAAGAGTGCATATAATACACTCTGTACTAATCATGTCAACTATGCTATCATTGATGACTATATTCCCACAGATGTATGGAAGAAATTGTGGCAGACTAAAACTCCACATGGAGTTTAACTTTTCATATGGAAATGCTTGAGAGATATTGTGCTAGTAAGAGGAAAATTAGTTTCTTATAAGTCTGACTCAATGTAGCTTATGTAGTAATAGTACTGAGACTCTTAGTCACCTTCTGGTTGAATGTACTTATGCTAGATCGATTTGGAATGCTTTAAATGTGCACATTGTTGATGTTACTCAAAAAAAATTCGCTCTGCAGGATTGGATTATATCCTGGTTTTATACTGATGCAGATGTGAACAGGAATATTGATTCTATATCTAGCTCTCTTGTGTTTAAGATTATGTGTGCAGTTTGGTATATATGGAGGATAGATGCAGTTGGATTTTTCAATCTGAAAAACCTAATATGAATAGAACTCTCTCGAGAATTCATAATCTTGTTAAACAATGTGAATTTTCTGCTACATCCTCTAGTGTTCCTAGGAACAGAATTATCCTTCCAAAGATTTGGTTTCCACCTGATATAGGTTACATAAAAGTTAATATCGATGCTTCCTATGATTATGAAATAAGAAAAGGTAGTATTGGACTAATAGTGCGTGATCATGCAGGGTATGCGTTAGCAGCGAAAGGATATAATTTGGAAGAAGAAATGGCAGATGAAGTTGGAGCAGAAAATTTTGAATGCAAAGCTCTGATAAAAGTTGTTGAATGGATTGAAGATAATGGATTTAATAAAGTAATCATTGAGACTGACTGTCAAAATCTGGTGAACTCAATACAGAGTGAAGACCCTCAAGTGCATTGGTTTAACCACCATTTATTTCTCTCAGTCAGGAACAAGTTTACAAACAATGAATTTTGGTTTTGCAAACTAGTTAATAGGCTAAGTAATAGTGTAGCTCATGAGTTAGCAAGAAAGGCTAGACTTGAAATTAATAGTTTCTCTTATGTTTTGAATTATCCTCCTAATATTGTTAAATGGATTGAGGATGACTTTGTATTACATAGAAGAAACTGATCTATAAAATTTTCTGTTAGTATTAAAAAAAAAATCAAATTCCTTTGGCTGAAGAAGACCAAGAACATACTGCCTTTTTCGCTCCCAGAGGATTATATTATTATACAAAAATTCCTTTCGGACTGAAAAATGCAGGTGCGACATATAAACGAATGGTAGAGAAGGTATTTGCAAATTGGATACATACAACATTGGAGGTCTATGTAGATGATATGTTGGTGAAGAGTAAAAAAGTTGAAGATCATGTTGACCACTTGAGAGAAATCTTTGAACAGATGCGGCAATTCAACATCAAGATAAATCCGGAAAAGTGTATTTTTGGAGTCGCATCGGGCAAATTTTTAGGTTATATTGTATCTAAGGAAGGAATAGAAGTCGATCCAGAAAAGGTACAAGTGGTTCATGACATGCCATTACCCACAACTGTGAAAGATGTACAGAAATTTAATGGATTGCTAGCTTCATTGGGGCGGTTTATTTCGCATTCATCAAACAAGTGCAAACACTTTTTTAACATCCTAAGGAAGGGGACCAAATTCGCATGGAAATAAGAATGTGACAAAGCACTGCAACATATAAGGAATTACCTGATGAATGTATCTATTTTGCAAAAAGAGGAACCAGGAGAGAAGAATTATTAATATATCTCGCATCAACATCACATGCTGTCTTGTTACGTTTGGATAAAGGCGTGGAAAAGACAATATACTACATAAGTAAAACGTACAATGCTGCAGAGAAAAACTATTCAAAGATCAAAAAGCTAATCCTCGCACTGGTTTATGCGACACAAAAGTTGCGAATCTATTTTCAAGCCCACCAGATTAAGGTATTGACAAAAGTACCAATTGAATCAGTAATGAAAAATTTAAAAAGATCAGGAAGAATCGAAATATGGATTGCACAAGTGGGGCACTTTCAGATCAAGTATGAAATATTATCTTCACCAAAATCGCAAGTCATAGCGGATTTCTTGGCAGAGTTCTCATTAGAAGAAGATGCAAGTGTAGAAGAAATCATGGATCGTAGGTGGGAGATATTGGTGGATGGATCATCAAATGGAGAAGGCAATGGAGTCGGAATAGTTTTCATCTCACCAGCAGGACCAAGAATGGCTTGCTCATTCAGGTTGGAATTTGCGTCCACCAATAATGAAACTGAATATGAAGCGGTGGTGCACGCGTTACGGTTGGCAATTGAAATGAAGTTAGACAATGTGCGAATAACTAGCGACTCACAATTGGTTATTCTCCAAATAGAAGGAACATATAACACGAATGAGCCATCTCTACAGAAATATAACAAGCTTTTCGCACAGCTATCTTCCCAGATTCCAAAAATAAATTGAAGACACATATCAAGGAAAGATAATCGCTTAGTAGACGCATTCGCTTTTATTCTGTCTATGATGGTAGACCCAACCACAACGTGTATAAAGATACAGACGCTCTTTTCGCCCTCTATCAACAAGGAAGATAACACAGAAGAAGACACAGATGTAATGATTGTAGACAACAAAGAAGAAGAGCAATCGAGTAAAGACGCAGATTGGAGAACTCAACTCCATTTATATTTAGAAAAAGGATAAGTCCCAAGAGATATATTGGAGGCACACAAATTAAAGAGTAGAGCGACAAATTATGAACTCAGAGATGGTGTGCTCTACCGGAGATCATTCCTTGGACCATCTCTTAGATGCTTGACGCGAAAAGAGGGAATGGAAATTTTGAAAGCATTACACTATGGAGATGCTGGAAATCATAGTGGAGGAAGGTCATTAGCGTAAATAATAAGGATACAAGGGTATTACTGGCCCTACATGCATGAAGATGCGAAAGAAGTATCAAGGCGGTGTGAAGAATGCCAACGTCACGGAAAGAAAATACAGCACCAGGTGCGACGCTAAACTCATCAATAAGTGTTTGGCCATTTGGAAAATGGGGCTTAGACATTGTAGGTCCCTTTATACCAGGAACAGGGCAGAGGAGGTATTTAATAGTAACAACAAATTACTTTACAAAGTGGGAAGAAGTGAAAACGGTACAACATATTCGAGATAAGGATGTGTATACATTCATATTTGAGAATATCATTTGTAGATTCGGCATACCCGCACAGTTAGTTTCTGATAATGGAAAACAATTTGAAGGAGAAAACATAGAAATGCTACTTAATGCGTTCAAAATACAAAGCGGAAAGTCCACCCCTTTATATCCCCAGAGAAATGGGCAAGCTGAGGCAACCAACAAAATAATTGTAGATATATTGAAAAAGAAGTTGGAAGGATATAACAAAGGATGGTGCGAACAAGTACACAATGCAGTATGGGCATACAGAACAACTAGAAGAGAAGCTACGGGAATGTCGCCTTTTTGTCTGACATACAGAGTAGAGGCGTTGGTGCCAATTGAGGTCATCATACCTACAACTAATAAAGAAGCATGGGAAAAGAATTTAAGTGCGGACTTAATTTTAACAAAACTTGATGATCTAGAAGAAAGTAGAGAAACTGCTTTGCAACATATGGAGAATTACCATCAAAGGATAGCGCGTCAAAGAAAGAGACTTTCAGTCAGGGGAGCTAGTATTGAGAGAGAAACCGCCTTATCAGAAAGGAGGATATGGAAAGTTAGAGAAAAGATGGGATGGACTCTACATAATAAAGAGAATAATTGGTAATGGAGCATATCAGTTGATGGACCCCGAAGGGAGAAGCACAGGTCGTAAACTTTAACATCCTTGGAACAGATTGTATTTGAAGAAATATTATCCGTAAGTCACGCGATGATATTCGCATAAGTGAAGACACAGTCGCATGTAAATGAAACGGAGTAAACACGGGTGAAGATGAGAATTTCTCAACAACGGTGTGTTATCAAAGATTATGAATGAAAGAAAAGAATTTGTTCTTTTATGGGTGATTCATATAACTCAATAAAAAGACAAAAATAAGATCTAATGATAAGACCTTAATAGAAGGCTGTAAAAGTAAAAACCTCTAATTCGGCTAGGTATACAATTATGGCGTGCACCCTAGTTCGCATATAACAAGAGGAAATAACAAGACCTAACGCGCGTCATATTGGGAAAACCTAGTTAGCATGGATCAGGTGAAAGCTACACCTACCCTGGAGCTTGAGCCAGGGAGATTTTGGGTGAAACAAAAACCCGTCCAGTAGAGCGCCTTAGTTGAAAGACTAAGGTAAGAAGCTCTCTACTAAGGAGTGAAGAAACTCGATCAAGGCGCCGAGGTACACGGTTGAGTCAAGAGTGTCTGGGGCGTCTGGAGCGTACCTGGCCGCTCTTGACAAGTCTTGACTATGATGCAGTCGGTCCTAAGAAACCCCACTTAGGGTGCGGTCTTGTAACCATAAGACATATCGGCAGAGGGATAAGAGGCCGCGAGAACAACTGATTGTTGCATTACCGGATGGGAGGATCCCACCCTAACCCGGTAAGGGTACTCTTCCTTGAAGGGGCAGTCAGGGGAATATAAGGATGACATCCTCCATTAGGGAGCTGAATTGTGTCAAAGACGCAAATATCATGAGGCTTTTTACTCAGGGGAGTATCAAGGCTTGTCGTATTTGTGGGATAAATAAATCATGCAGAGGCAACAATGCCGAAAAATGACAAGGCGAGATCAATGGGTTATTACATGAAAGTGTAAAAACCGTCTGCGATCTCTTCGCACAAAAACAGAAATTTACTTTAGGAAAAGTAAGACCTTTACTTAGGAAGGCTCGATAAGACCTCACGAGAAGTAAAACTCATACTAACATCGTTTTGCAGGAAATGCTAAATAGGAAAACTTATCGCATTACGCATCCCAATCAAGAGTGTGAGGCAATAGTCGCACGATTTTACCAGCACGTTTCTTACAAGGAATATAATAAGAGGCAAGTATGGGAATTAAAACAAAAGGATATATTATCTTCCTTGTCAAGAAACTAATGTTAAGGATGGGAATATGTTTCAAGAAACATCAAAATACATGAACAAAAAAAAAAAGGCTAAACATTATTAGAAGGCACATCTTGGTTAATAGTAGAAGCTTCAACATTGACTTCGCTGTTGGGATCTTTGGATAAGTCTTCACCATATTCGTCCTTCTCAAGCTGACATTCTTGAAGAGGAATTTCAAGATCTCCTTCCTCATTGCTCACATACTCATAATCACTATCAGGCTCAGGTAGTTGTTCGTCATCGCTTATGTAAAGAGGAGGAACAGTTACCAAAGGAAGTGATTTGTCCAGGAGAATTTTATTCACAAGAGCTTGAGTATTAATATGATCTCCGCGAGCATAACCTTTCTCTGCATTTCTCATACCAACCTCCATGAAACTTTGGAGATACGAACATCTCCTCTCTGGCCGATCTCGAGAAGATGTAAGTGTAGTTGAGAGTTTTGCACATTCTTTACGAACTTTGACCAAATCAGATCGCAGCTGCGAAATAGTGGATTGATGTGATTTCTAAGACTCTGCAAGAGAAATAGGAAATTATAATCAGAGCGAAGTTTTCTCAAGGTTAAGATTTACGTCATAATGAAAAATACAAATAAGCTGAGGCAGTCAACTAAGCGTGACTACCTTCTCTCTGAGAAAGTAGATATTGAAACAAAGCAAGACTACTATCTTTCATATTCTCCATATCCTTATCAAAATCATCACCAACTAAGCCCCTCAGACGAGATCAAAAAAAAAATTCATCTTGAGCAAGGGAGGTCTTTTCTTTCATAAGGGCATTATGAGATTCTTTTAGCTGCGCATGTGTCTCTTTAAGCTGATTCATTTTCACAGTTAGATCTATCTTACTTTGGATGATCTTTTCATTCTCCGCGGTTAATATCTTCGATGATTTGTCATACTGATCTTTTAGTTTGCGAAGAGATTCCTCTTGATTATCACAAATTTTTTGGAGAATAAGATACTGACGCGAAAACATTGCCTCTTTCTTTGAGAAGGATCACTTCTCCATGGATAGACCCTCATTCTCATCTGACAAAGTTTGATGTCTTAAATCAGCACTATAAAACAATTCAGATAGATCGGAAACTTGGGAGCCTAATGTCTCATACTGTTGAACTAATAAGTTATTCTCATTTGTTAGATTTTCAATATGATCAAGCGAATACTACGAATGTTCATTATTTAATTGATTTATCTGGTCCCGCAACCTCTCATTTTCCGCGCGAGCATCTTCAGCGAAAAATTGAAAATCATACTTCTCCAAAACGCGCTTCTGGTTTAAATATTAATATACGCAGAAAAAATTCAAAATACATGGATACAAAAGATAAGTTATTCCTAAGGAGAGAGAGTTATATAAGTAAAGCAATAAGTACCTCTCAGAGTTTAATTCTTGTTGCGAAGATTCTCAGATTCAAGAGTAACAGTCTGGAGTTCTTCCTTCAGTTTGACAAGTTCTCCTTCAAGAGCAACAACTCGACGCGAAAATTCCAATATAGTATTACTAGACTCAGAAAATCCTTCGGCCAAAACCACGCGGAGACGAGCATCCTAAAGGAAAAATGTGGTAAGAATAAATATGAAGAAAAGAAGAATGAATAAAAAGATTGTGAGCAAAAGAGTGCTTACCAAGAAATCGAGGGCAATATGAACAATTGTATCAATCTGAGAGAAGATGTTATTCCTTGTCGGCTTATTCGGTGGAGAGTCACACAACAGTTTGTTCAGAGCATCGCAGATACGAAGCTTAGTAGGATCAGTAATAGACAATTGAGCGGCAGTAATAATTTCAGATAAAACTTGAGCAGCGGTGCTTACTTCCCCTAAAATCCCAGTATCAGTAGGAATAGCCTCAAAAGAAGTAATCTTAGAAGAAGAAGAAGCAGGTATGGAAGAGGTCATGTTTTCCACAGGAGCAACAAAGACTGTATTCTCAGTAGATGAGGGGATACTTGCAAATAAAGGAACATTCACAATGGTAGAGAGGGTCTGATCCACTAAGGATGCAGTTACTTTCGCAGAAATGGGGAGTTATGTTATCTCATGATCAATCAGGGTAACATTTGTGGAAGCGAAGGTTTCCTTTGGAGAAGAAGGAAGATTCAAAGTAGCAGAGGCAATTAATCCTTGAAGGGGTGCTTCAACATTAACATTAGAAGGAGGTAAGGAAATCAAACATTTTGGGGGCGCACTAGCATAAGCATGCGAAGGAATGTCAGTTTTAATTTCAGAAAAGTCAAAGTAAGGAACGACAAAACCAGTCTGATGGAAGGAGCTTTTCGAATTTTTCTAGTCTTTATCTTCTTCTCGCCCTCAATCTCACACTCGGAATCCTGCGAAGAACAACGTAGATAAGAAATAGAGGCAACAATATTGTTTTACACCAGAAGAAAATATTTCTTACGCTTCTGTTATGCGAAGGCTTTCTCTTGTGAGATTCATTATCCTTTGAACTTGCAGAATACTTAGGGTTTTTGACTGTAACTTTGGTGGTACCAGAAGAAGAATTTTTGCTGCAACAGAACCACTATGGGAATGGAAACAATAATATTGTCAGGAAGAGGAGCTCAATTTGAAATCAAAACAAGCTCACAGATTAAGCAAGAATAATTTCAATAATGTATACAAACCTTGAGAGAGGATCCATTAGAGTAGCATTAAGATCAAAATTGAGGGTTCGAAAAAATTGGAATGAAGAAATTTTAAGAAGACGAAGAAGAAGAAGATAAAGATTTGCAGAGAGCTCACAGAAAAAAAAAGAGAAGACGAAGAAAAAAGAGAGAAGATTATCTCTCCTCAAACTCGGTTAATAAATAAGAAGAAAAAGATGACCGGTTAGATTTGAATGTGCCGGTAGAAAGGGAAAAAATCAGCACGTGTAGACAGTTACACTGAAATTACGGAAATATGTCGGCAAAGAAGAATACGAAAAGGTGAACGGGTGCGGCAATATAAATTGGAGTTTCTCATATATCGCACTCTTTTCGAAAGAAACAACATGAAAAGAGGCAAAATGTAGATACAAAATACCGCACACCAGTCAAACATGCGAAATAATGATCATCAAGACCAAGTGAAGACAATCGCATACATCTTATCCAAATGACGCATCACATGACGTCAGCTTAATCACGAGTAAAGTATGAAGAATCATGCGATGTTATAGAGTCTGTGCGATAAGATTCAATGTAAGTGTGCGTTAGTAACACACACCAAATCCGAAAATAAAGGCTTTCTTAACAGTCATCCACTATGTAAACCCCTATATAAATAGCCGAGCGATCTTGGTTGAGGGGGACTTTTCGGAGAGTGTAGGCAAGATATTTAGGAGAGAGAATGCGTATTTGCTTCCCAAGTTAGGGTTTGCTTATTACTTTGTATCCTGTTTGAAAATCTAAATAAAGATTCATGGAGTTCACTTAGATTGATTTGTAGATTTTAGTAAGGGTGTGGTTGTAGGATTTCCTGCAACTACAACTTGCATACACACCCGAATCTTAAGAGAGACTTTACTTGTAACATTATTAGAATGTCAAAGATGATAGTCTTCCGGAATATTGCACCATTTGAAATATTGTCACTGCCACCAGTACCTCTAATCTTCTTCTTCTTTCTCATATTTTTCACATTTTTGTTGCTTCCTAGTTTCTTTAGTTTCCGTTTGTTGCTGTTGCTGTGGTTGCACACGACATTCATAGCACTCAACTTAATAGGGTCAGTAGTACCCTCTTTCACTCTGGTTGTCCCATGTCCGTAATCATGTGGCTGTACATTACTCTGCATTACACGACATTCGTACATAAAGAGAAGTTAATCCCACCAGAAAAACACAACGACTCATGTTTCTATGTATCGAACTAAGATGCATAACTCATGAAATGCAGTCCCTAATACTGGAAAATATAGAACTAACGTCAACTATTGGTTGTAGCGATACCAATTTCAGAAGACATACGATGGAAATCTTTAGATCAACGAAGTGATTTAGTATATACTTCCCTTAGCTGTAAATATGCAAAACAGAGGATCAAGCAGATGTAGCTACATACCATCGTTTTTCTTCACCGATTGTTGATTAAATTAGGGTATTTTGTAGCATTAGGTTTAGAGTTCATGCTGTTTACACCTTAGAATCCTCCGATTGATTTAAAACTTAAAAGAGAGCAATTTATACAACGTGCCAGATGGATCCAAAAACCAATGACTACTTTGCCAGGCATCTCTTCGTGCTACGGGCCAAGTAACATATATAGTACCGTTCAGACGTCAGGCCCACCTTCATCATTAAAGTTACAGCCACTTCTGTTGAAATTAACATAAAGCAAGGCTACAACAGTACAACTACCAGATCCAGGAAAATGTTTACTATCGAAAGCTAGATGGAGGAAGGGAAAAATTACAATTTTCAAACAGACTTATCAGAAATGAGAGAAGATCTCTGAGAAATTGAAGCACAAACACAAAAATATCCAGGTTATCATACATGTAATTCAATGTTCTCCAGAGTAAGATATTCAGAAACTACATGAACTCCATAAAACTTATTCTCTGCTTCCTCCTTGGAATTGAATAACCATTTCTCCGTTTCGAAAAAACTATTGAAAAGAGTTTATCGCAGATCAATAACATAAAAGTTCAAATATCTTCAGTTTGGTTTCCATCATCTTAGCAAAAGTTAACCATGAAACCGTTCAGGTTGGAATTTCTGTATATCCTTTTTTTCTGGGTCTCTGACAGCTCTTGTCAGGGAATACGAATGAACAGGCTTACGACATCTCACGATCTTCTAAGTCGCTACTAGTTATGACGCCTTCTTGATTCATAGGCTCCCTTGATAGCATCCCAAAATGCAGGTATAGCAACATCTGTAGGTACTTCTTTAAACGATGGGAGATAGTTTACGTCCACAATAACATGGTCTCTAGTGCCTTCTTGAATCTGAAACTCAGAAAATAAAGAAAAAATATCAAGACAAAAGCAAAGAATGGTATCCATGTAATGGAGGTGAAAAAACCCAGACTTCGTACGAGCTATTGGTGCAAACACATACGGTCAACAGCTGTTCAATGAAACGTTTAAGAATCACCTAATACTGACATGTTAAAAATCAAACAGGACAAAGAGTTCCAAGGAATTCCGTCGAAAAGGGAGCCTATGAATCAAAATTGGGAAGTATTGTTGAATAGTCTATAGTTTCAAAAGAAAAAATGTACAAAACTTCACTTACAACAACATCAAAACCGAAGATGGTAAGATCCAGCTTTTTTCTAAGCCAGTGTGCTGCATCTGTCACTAATTCCAGATCAAGAGACGTACTGTCGGCGCTGGAGAGGCCTGAAGCTTCAATCTGACCTTTGGCTGTGGGCAGCGATTTTAAGCTGCGGTAGGTAAGGGAATGGTCTCTCATTGATCAGGTGTGTGGATGAGAGAGAGAGAGAGCAAATGTATGGTTCGCTCGTACATAATTGCCAATCTAAAACTTTGCACAAACCAAGGCCAGATAAAGATAAGAAAAACTACCTGTTGAAGGAGAGCGGTTTGAGCCCATCCTTCTCAAATGATGACAAGAAGACATCGGAGTTTGGTGTTGAGTTTTTGACAGCATGGAAAACCTTGTCCCCCAGAACATAAAATTTAAAAAGCACAGCTGAATGATCTACGTACTCCTGCAGTTTTAATAATGTTAAAATAATCAAATCAGTCGGTTATTCAGATTCAACCATTAAAACAAACTAAGTTAGTCCAAGACACTCGAAAGGGGTGGAGGTGAGACGCACACATTGATTTCCCCCGAGTAGCAATTTCAGTCAGAAAATTTAGTAAAACTGTTCATAATTCTTATATACCTGAATAACAGCTGGAAGGGGAACTGCCAAGTCCAGAAAGTCGTCAGTCCTAAAAACAATAGCCTGCGAATTCAAGAAAGACTATGTTACCAGCTTACCACAAACCTAGACAGACAATATAAGTTATTGTAGAAAACAAAAGAATGTCAGTTAATCGAGAATAAAAATCATATATAGAGCTAACACAGATATCCAAGATATTTACGGTTACGGATAGTGATCTACCATGATTCAATGCTTACAGTAGGTAATCAAGTGGCAGACGTCTGAACTCACTAGCATGTCTAAACTAATAAACAGTAATAATGGGATATCAGCAAACAGTTAGTGTACGATTATCAGTATTGGATGATTATGGACCTAAAATTCTTTAAACCGCTAGCACCAAAATACAAGAATCCAAAATTATGAGTGAACTGCATAAGAGCATGTCTGTACTCCAGTAGCGGATATCAGAACTCACTAGCATGTCTCAACTAATAAACAGTAAAAACGGGATATCGGATAAGTGTTTTTGCACAATTATCAGTATTGAACGATTCTGGACCTGAACTCTTTAACCCGCTAGCACTAAAACAAGAATCATAAACCATGAGTTCACTACAAAAGGGCAAGCCTGTACCATGTTGTGGGCATCAGCAACTCCGCAAGCAACTTGAGGCTTCACAATACTAGGAAGAAGTAATTCAGCTTCGGATAGCCTCTCCATCATATTAGGTTCATTAAAACTATCCACCTGAAAAGGGGGAGCAACAAATATAAGGAGATAAGTTTCAGATTGGAAAAATTAAGGTAAGCTGGAAAGAGTCGTAACCATCAACAGTGGTGAGATTAAATAGTGGTTCAAATAGTAGCCCTAAAGATCTAAAGAAAAGAATGCACTATACAAGATTCACCAAATAATTTTCTTTTCTTCATTTGACAAGCATTATTTGTTTTCCTTCACACTACCAAGGGGACAAGCTAGTTTCACAGGTTTTCTGTTTTTCAAATTTACTTGAGAACATCACTGGTCTTGTGTAAACAAAACATGTCCCACAACCAAAAATTTTCCAATATAACAAAAGAACCATTGGCAAATATGCATGGGTGCATCTGTTTTTCTACACAAGCAACAAAAAATACCATTCTAATTTGAAGACCTTTAGAAAGTGTGGGGCTCGAATTCTGCAGTCACCACTTGTTTTGAGTTCCTCCAATCCAGCTAAAAGTTTCTGGATCATTAATCTGTCAACTACAGGATAGATTTTATCAAGTGGGTCTATCACACAACAATCTGGGTGATCTTCGCAATACCTGTTAAAGAAAAGTCAGCATATCAGAAAGAAATGGTCAACTACATAATTGTGCTTTCTAATTTAGACGTAAATTACCGTTTCAATTCCTGCATGCCTTTGGAGAAAGAAATTCCATTAAAATACTCTGAAGAACCTGTCAGTTCAATGTTGGTAATTTCGTCAGTTGCTTTATGGAAAACGACATCAACTTCGTGCACTTGAGGTTCCAGTGGGAGATCGAAGGTGAGAGGAATAAACATCAGCCCGTTCTGAGTAGGATTCATGGGGAACGCCCCTCTCTGTTGGGGGCAGTGGGCAGACATTATATTCTAGAAAAAATATAACGAATACGCTAGTTCTCTCAATTTAGATATTCATGGGAATTACCTTGGCAAAATCTGCTTCTCGAGAAGCTTTCATTACATAACCAACTCTTACAACATTATTACCTGTAACCTGTTTAAATGTAAAAATAGAGAAAAAAATAACATGTGAGTTTAAAAGTAGAAAAAATGGCAGATTTGTTCTCTTGGGAGGGCATATCTGTAAAGAGGGGTATCCTAGGAACATAAGATAACAACCTTTCTACTCAGACGGCATAGTGTAAGAGGTAACTCTTCCAGCTTGTTAATAAGCATGACTTCTGAATCCTCCATCCCATCACCACTCTCCTTACCTAAACAGGAAAGGAAAATCTTGTTTAGCAGCGCATGAAATAGCATGTGCGATCAATCTTAAGAAAGGCATATGAAATTATCATTCGTTCCAAAAATGGAATGCTTACGTTTAGCAACAGTCAGCCATCCATGACCATGTAGTTTCAGAAAGAGGTCATCATCTTTACTTGAAGCTACATATAAACAACTCCCTCCAATGTCTCCCCAAGCTTGCAAAATTTCACTTACAGATGCATCTAATGCAGAAGTGTCAAGCATGAAGCAATCCAGAGAGTATAGCATTGCCATCTCCTTGAGGAAGATAACCTATTTCAAAGATAAAGCATTGACAGGAAGAATGTCACACAGTGTAGATACTAAAAATCCACAGCAGAGACAGTAGAGATAGAACCACGGAATGATAGGAGTTACAGATAATCGTTTTTCTTGCAATGAAAATGAGTGACAAATGGAACGTAGGAGTTAAAATAGAGAAATTTCGCTAAAAGAAAATACTCATGGCACCAGCTTGTCAATGATTGTTCAATGCATACAAATGTCAAATGATATAAGTTAGAGTTGCCGATAGAGTTAAGCCGGTTGTTCAACACCACTTGGCATAGTAAGTTCTTTGCATAAGAAATAGTGGGACAAATATGTAGAGTTACGGCATTGTGCTATACAGAGTTTAAGACAGCTGCAAGGAAACCTTATATTAAGATAGCAAAATCTAAGGTAGGAAAAACACACCTTTTGAGGTGAAACACTCGCTTGATAGGAAATTCCCTGCAAAACAGATGCACTAATAAATCAGAAAAGTCCAGTGCATCAAGGTAATGCACCACTATAAGACACCAAGATTTTGTTATGCTGGCAGCCTAAAGAGAAACAAACACAATCATACACAGGGCATTTCAGCCGAACCGCCAATAGCAAAATAAATTTCACCCGTGCACTTCAGTAAATGCAATCAAATTTACTTATCACCTGAAACCCCTTCCTCGAGCAATCAAATTTACCAAATGTGCAAAAATTGGGGATCGTAAATCCTTCAAAACCATCATGATCATTCATAACATTCTTGATTCCAAATACACAGATCCACAAAACTAAAACCAAAACTTTAACATTCATAAATTTAACTCCATATCTAAACATACAAAATCTTCACTAATCAATAAAAATACTCACCCAATTTCATGCATCACCTTTTACCCTAACTATCAATTTCTAAACAAAAACCTTTCAATTCATCAATCAAATCAAAACCCTAAGTTTCTATCCAGTATTTGATCATAAAAGCAACAAAACCCCACCCCATTTCAGAAGAAATCAAACAAACCCATACTCCAAAACCATAAATTGCAAAAAAAAAAAAAAAAAAAAAAAAAAGATTCAATTTTTAACTAACAAGGATCTAAAAAGAGGTGTTAATAAGATAACAATTGTACCGTATGGAGATTTGAGTATTGGAGTCTGCTGAGAAGAGATTCAGAACCAGATTGAAAAAAAGTATTTCCATTGTTATCTTCAGCAAACAAAAGTGATTCATCGAGTAGAACTCCTCGTATAAACCCACTACTACCACCCATTTTTGGTGATTTTAATCGGGTTCCTGATAACCCTCTACTACAGAGAGTGATGATAATGAAATTCTGAGAAATGGGTTTTCGATAAAACACAAGAAAAGGAGAAGGACGAGGAGGAGGAGAATAGATTACACGCGTCTCAAGTAAGCTGCTGTGAAGTGTGTGCATGACTCACACTTGAAGAGAAAAAGTATAGAATCTTGAAAAGCCAGCGTTGGGGGAGTCCTACACATGCCTTAAGGGGGTCCTACACATGCCTTAAAAAGGGTTACTCCTGGTTATCATCCAATGGATCTCGACAGACCGACGGGGAGTGCTACACCTACCGCGTGTATCTCCCCTAAAAATCCTGATAGGGGATCGGATCGTTTAGGGGGCGTTCTGTGTATTGGGATTATTAGTGGGGAAAGTGGGTCCATGTTTTGTATGAGATGGGATTTTCATCGGAACCAAGAATCGGTAAACCTAGTATTTCCGACAGATCGATCTTATAGTGGGATCACTTAAAAACAGCAGAGACACCTCAAATGTCCCGTTGTTGGAACTTTTTTTTATGTCTATGTAGTATTAATCTTCAAGAACATCTCAAATGCAAACGTTGAGGTTTTAAAACTGTACGACATTTCAAATTTAAGATCTTTTTCACTAAAATTATCATTTCTAATGAAAAGTTGAAGGTTGTAGAAAAAGATGATAGGGCTAAGAGGAACAAAGGAAAAGGTCTAAATTTAATTCAACAGCTAATGAGAAAGGTATGGCATTACTTTCGCGATAGCTTCAAATACAATTAAGTATTTCAATATTCGGTTTTAAAAGTAACTTGTGGGAGTGGAAAAAGAAGAAAGTAAGAAGAAGATACTTGATTTTTTCCCATTTGCAATTTGGTGGAACATATATTTAGAAAGGAACGGGAGGGCATTCCAAGGAAAATACAAGAAGGGAAAAGATCTTATCTATGATGTAAAATGTTTGGTTTTCAACTGGGATGTCAGCCACAAAATTTTGATATGGTTATTAGGAATTGACATGTACCAATTTGCTGATCCATGCGGCTTGTCTTTATTTCTAGCTTTCTTTCTTTCTTGTATGTCATACGTCTTTTGTATTCTTTTTTGCTCAGCCGATCTATTTTTCCTTTGTTTCAGTTGTTCTTCTAATAAATTTTTCCCTTCTTGCATAGAGAAAATGAAAGAATCTATATTAGACTCTATCTTTGACTTTGGTTCTTAAGTCCACATCATCATTTAAACAAAGTTTGTTAGATAAGACCTTCGAGATTGGAAATGAACTTTAGGTGAAAAGTTTTATCTTTAATTTTTTTCGTCTTTTAGCAATGACTCACTTAAAGAACGTGTTAATAGTCCATATAGCTGACCTTGACCCAAATCTTTGGAGATGCTCTTAAGACCCATGATCGTGAAGAAAATCTAATCTAGACTTTCTCCTTTACCCCCACTTAGCTATGTTATCTTTCTTTATGACCTTCATCCTAGCACTAGATGCGAAAATTGAGTACATGAGAGGTCTTAAATCTAAGTTGTCATGTTTCTAAGACCTTTATACTCCTTGTACTGGAGATACTCTTATACTCTTAAATCTAAGTTGTCATGTTTTTAAGACCTTATTTCAACTCATCCATGAAACCGGTTTAACTGACCTAGGTTATCATGGTATCCCCTATACCTGGACTAGTGGCAAAAATTGAACAGGAAGAATAAAATCTAGACTTGATAGAGCTCTCATGAACTCAGATTGGTTACTGTCCTTCCCTGATACTACTTTAAAACATCTACCCATTTTAGGTTCTGATCACTGCCCTATTTTCCTTGATCTATACCCAAATGAAATCATCAAAAGTAGGAACTGGAAATTCTTTGAGTGCTGGATTAGGGATCCATCTTGTAAGGATCAGATACAAACCTCTTGGTCTTCCTCTGTGCAAGGTTCAGCTGCTTATCGCTTAGACAAAAAACTAGATACCAACAGGAGGGATTTATCCAAATGGAATAGGAAGTCTTTTGGGAATATTCATGATAACATTAATTGTCTTCAGAATGAACTAACCCATTTGCAGCAACTACCAAACAATTAAGAGACAGTTATTGAGATCCGAAGGGTAGAAAATGAAATAAGTGAAGGGCATGCACGTGAAGAAGAATTCTACAGGAAAAAAATCAAGGGATACAATGTTCCATGAAGTTGATCAGAATACTAAATACTTCCATCAACAAACAAACAAACAGAAGAAGATCAAGGAATCGCATCGAATCACTTCTCAAACCAAATGGCAGTTGGGTCTCTAGCAGGGAGAATCTTGAAGCACTACTTACTTCTCATTTCACAAACATCATGAGTACAACCACACCAGAGTACAATGAGGAGCTCTTCAGTATTCTCCCAAAATATATCACTGAAGAAGAAAATATTGTGCTTACACGCATACCAGAGGAAGAGGAGATATTCATGGCTTTAAGAAGTATGCAACCATGGAAAGCGCCGGGACCAGACGGCTTTCCACCTGGTTTTCTTCAATCTCAATGGAATACAACGAAAGAAGATGTGGTTCAAATGGTCCAAAGCTTTTTCATTAACAGAAGAATGTTGCGGAGAATGAACAAGACTAACATGTGTCTCATACCTAAGGTACAACTTCCACAAGCACCAGGGTATTTTAGACCAATCGCATTATGCAACACAACTTACAAGCTCATAACAAAGATCATGGCACTAAGGCTGAAACCAATGTTGGAAAAACTGATTTCACCCATGCAGGCGGCTTGCGTACCAGGGAGGAAAATTGGTGATAATATCACACTCGCACATGAGCTCATTCATTGCATGAGAAGGAAAAAAAACTAAAAAAGGTTACATGGCAGTAGAACTGGATATGTCAAAGGCGTTCGATCGTGTTGAGTGAAATTTTCTACGCAGAGTTATGGAGGGTTTTGGCTTTGCGGATCACTTCTGCAATCTGATTCAGGAATGTGTGAGTACAACTGAGATACAAGTACTGCTCAATGGTTCACCGTGTAAGGCTTTCAAACCAAGTAGAGGGATACGACAGGGTGATCCTCTGTCACCCTACTTATTTCATCTTACAATGGAAATGTTCACTAGACAACTAACAAAAGCTAAAGCTGAAAAGAAGATTCAATGAATCAAAATAGAGAAAAATGCACCTCCAGTTTCACACTTACTGTTTGCAGAAGACTGCCTGCTATTTTTGAAAGCTGATCTCCACAATGCTGAAAATATTCTACATATAATACAAGCCTTTGGTTCGATTTCTGGCCAGCAAGTTAACCTACAAAAATCTGCGGTTTTCTTCTCCAGGCATATACACTCAAGATTCTGCAGGATATTATTGAGAAGATTGAAGATGAGGAAAATGTCACTTGACGAAAAGTATTTGGGAATCCCTCTGTTTTTGAATAAAAAGAAAACTACATCTTTCTCATCTCTGGTAGAAGGTATGAACACGAGATTGTTGAAGTAGAATGGCAAGTTCCTAACTCAATCAGGCAGATCTATAATGATGAAACATGTTCTTAATGCCATGTCGTCTCATCAAATGAGTGTTCTCAAAATTCCAAAAAAGACGATAAGGGAGATGGATGGAGTCCAAAGGAGATTCTGGTGGAAGAAGAAAGAAGGGAACGGGGTGTGCTTTATCTCCCGGGACAAGATAAATACTTATAAAAAGAATGGAGGATAAGGTTTCCGTGACCTAGAGTGTTTCAACAAAGCATTACTGGCAAAGTCAACAACTATGGGAAAAGGCATTAAAGAAAGGAATTTCCCAGACACATCGATTCTACATGCAAAAAAGAAGAAGAACTCCTCATGGGCTTGGCAGAGCATTCAAGGTGAAGTGAAGTTTGTGCACAAATACAGCTTTTGAGTATTAGGGGATGGTACAAAGATCCTAACATGGAAGGATAATTGGATAAGCGGAGAACAAGCACCACCAGTATCAATAGTGGACTTTGATTTGGCAGTTCAATACAGTACAGTTGGTGACCTCATTGATCAGGGAACAAAAACCTGGAAAACTGCAGTACTTCAACAACTCTTCACACCTGAAACTGCCCAGAAAATTTTTGGTATGAGAATCCTTACACATTCCACAGATAGGTTAATCTGGACCCTTACTCGCAATGGCAGTTTCACGGTTAGATCGGCTTATAGGAAACTAGTTGAACTCAAATCGAATATGGCGGTTACTTAATACGAAGAAATGACAGTGTTTTGGAAGAAACTATGGGAGCTCAGTACTCTACCAAGAATCAAAACTTTTGTATGGAAGTGTGTACAAGACATCATCCCATCCAGTGAACGTATGGGAAGGGTCAAACACTACACGGGTGAACTCTGCAGTATCTGTCATCAGCACATAGAAACAACTAAGCATATTGTCTGGGAGTGTGCTTTTGCTCAGGCGGTTTGGACTTCAATTCCAAGAGCAAGAAGAAGTATGGTCAATGAAAACCATAGTGTTGCACAGTGGATTCAAAGTTGGTTTGCAAACGACTTTCTCAATTTGGACAGCGACTGGATGGTTAAGATGGCTAATGCATGCTGGGAGATATGGAAAGAGAGATGCCGAAGTGTCTTTGATGGGAAAAGACCTAATCCGGTGGAAGTTATATGAAGTATACAATATCTTAATAATATGACAGGAGCAGGAATGTTTAAACAACAAACTGTCGTGGACACACTAGTATAAATATGGGCTTTGGTGACGGTTCACTATTGAAAACCATGACAGTTCATAAATGAACTGTTACAAAAGAAAAAGGTATGAGACATAAGTGACCGTTTTTTACTATAACTCACACTAATGTTGGTAAACAATCGTGGCAGTTTTTAAACTGATGCCGAATGTTTATACAATGACAGTTTTTGTTAATTTACGTTGCCATACACTGATGTACAGTAGCAGTTTATGAATTGTTGCTTATCTTAAGCCTATGCAACTGTCAAATGAAAGAACTGTTATGGAAGTGTAAACTCATACGTAACAGTTCGTTCAATTACCGCTACTTCCATTTATAATGACAGCTCTGCTCCAAAACTGCTACTGTTCATATAATCTACCATAAGACATTCTCATACGCACGAAGTTGTTAGTTTGAGTCCCTAACTAGTCATTGTCGTGGTCTGTAGTGTGGTCGGTCAGTTTTGTAACTTCTGCTAGTGGGTCTCTCGACATCTTCGCCTCTCAGTTCCGTTGGAAACCCCAGAAGAAAATGCTTAAACACAATTTCCCAATGCCATCACCCATCTCCACTCCATTACACGAAAATCCTAATCTCTTTCAATAATTCTCATCTCTCTCTTCTCATGGTCTCCTATTAGCAAAATATGGTCATCTTTTACTTCAATCTAGGTTTCATTTCTTGCTTCAATCATTATCTCTTGATCACTCACTATCTTGCTTGCTCTTAAATATTTCCATTTTGTTCTTTTGTAAAGAAATCGAGCTTTAAAGCTCTCTCTGCCTAATCTCCATTAGAAAACCACAGGAATCTCTTGATTTCTTCTCTCAGTAAAAATTATGGTCCGGAGTTACTTGATTGGGTTCTTGATGGTGGTTGCGAAGATTATTAAGTATGTGATTTCTTACAAGGTATAAGTTTTCGGGTTTTTTTTATTATTGAAATCCCTAGTTTATGATTTGGGTTTATTTTACTTTTTCAGTTTAGTTTGTTTTCCAGATATGTTTTCTTTTGTATGAGGCCCTAGCGAGACATTATTATGCAGAATTTAATTCAGATGTAGGCATTCAAACTGATTTTAACTTGGATTTCCGGATCATTTTTTCCTTGCTTTAATTTCATTAAGTTATATTCTATGAACAGTTAAAAATATAACTTGCATTCCGTTGTGCCTTTGTCTAGGCATCTTGAATAGAATCAAAGTAAATTTGAAAGACATGCATCCCCAATGGCGTTGTATCAATCCTGATTTAGACAAATCTGATGCAATTTTTTTCTTAGCACATAAAACCAGTATGGTGAGTTATGTCAGGTATATAAGATTATAAATGCTATATGATGGCTTTAATCGTTTTTTATGCCTGGTATCTCTTATGGCAGAGAATATGGCCTCTCTCTGTTTTAGTGAAATAGTTGATATTTTGTCACAAGATCCATGTGTGTTTAGATTTTAATACATCAAAGTTTACTTTGAATCCTTTGATTTGACAGTCAGGATCAGACTTTGAGGTTAGTTAGTTGTCTAAGCATCATTTGTTTAAGATTCTTCCTATCAAGCTTGAGGAGTGTTTTTATTAGTTATAATATCATCCAAGAGGTGGCCCATTGGCCAAGTGGTTTCTGATTTCATCAGTGTTTTTATCGTGTAGGTGTCCTAAAACTTCCGACTGAGCTCCACAATCATAGCATAATCAAATAACCAAATCACCATAACATCCTCAAATGCTAGCTCAGGTTCGTGCCCAAATAAGTTGTTTCCTTAATTTTAATTTCGTTTGACCACATGCCAGTATGCCACCAAAGCTTTTTATCCTCATGCTTTCAATTATTGGTAGAATTGTTGTTATCGTGAAGAGGACTTGGCTACTTAAGAATCAAAGGTTTCTTTTTTCTAATTGGGCCCTTGCTTATCGTGTTATTTTAAACTCTAATCATTTTAATCCTTCCGGTGTAGTTATATTTTCCATGTCTCATTTCTAATGAATATATTTGTCAATTTCTAGGCGTAAAATCTGAGAAGCTGAGAGATAGTTAGACTAGGCATAATGGCGTGGTTTTTTGTTGCGTTGGATGTAAATTATGGTGAGCTCCTAAACTATTTTCCATTTCAGGTACATATCATGCCATTGCTCACTTGAACATTTAGTTCATGTGCTCATTCTTTTGTTGGACAAACAATTAACGGTTTGTTATTACTTTTACCCAGGGAATGAAAGTATAGTCACACTTATACTTATCCCTGCAATATAACTCTTCATCACTAATAAAAATTTGAACAACTTGAACTATACTGCTTATTATTTTTAATATACCTATTCACCAAGTGCTCGACCACTTGTTAATGGTGAAGTGGAAGCTGGTACTCTAACGAAGAAAATTTTTGAATACTCAACAACTCTTGAAGTAGGCATATAGATATTATATCTCTTTATTCATTTTCATTGGTCCATGGTTCTATGGGATGCGTTAATTATCATCAAATGTTTTTTCTTCCATTCTACTAAAGCACAAAATTACCTGGGATGAGATACAAGATGCCTGTTTCTTTCCTTGATTACTTAATTTGGCATGTTCAGTTGTATGCAGTGTTCAAGATTGTGTTTACAATTATTACCTATTACATTATATGGGTAAGTGATTTTTTTCTGTGTGTACAGGAAACTGTGAGAGCTTTGCCAATTCAGGAATTTTGTGTCATGGTTGCAACTACATCAATTTTTCGAAGAACAGTTCTTCATCCACCGTATTATCTGGTTTCAAGTAAGCCTTAGTTTCTTTTTGAGACAATCAAAATGTTCTTCGCATATAGAACAAATGACTGCAATACTACAAGACGGCTAGGATGAAGGATGTTCGGTTTCGTTACCTTGTCTCGGCATGTTTTGGATTGTGTCTACAATTTTTGGGCATCTTTTAATGTTTGTGAAATGTGATCCACTTTGCAGGTACCTATCAGGACTGCTTTCCTTCAGAAGTCTACAATGAAGGCTATGACTACACAAATCCTCTAATAATGGAGTGCACAAGACCTCCAATCAAGAGGCGCAGATGCTAAATTAGAGCATTGAATTTCAAGAAATCTAAGGTAGTGGAAGCTACTTTAGAGCATTAGAGTTCTGTAAATACTCTCTATTGTAAGGCAAAAAAGATAGTAATTTATTTATTTAGTTTTATCTTTGGTTTTATCATTGTGTTCGAACCTTGAATTTCATAAATAACAAGGTATTTAAGTAGTAAAATTGTTTCTTTTAGCTTTATCTTCAATTTAAAGTATCACCAATAACGTAACATTAACTCACTACAAATCAAATTATCCAATACAGTAGTACGGAAATTATGATACTGAAAAGGAAGTACGATGACAGTTTTACAGAAAATGTGTCGCAGAAGATAGTTGACAGTGACTGCTTTTACTAAAAAACTATCATTGTAAATTATCAACTATGACAGGTTTACGAAGGAACTGCCATCTTAACACAAGAAATCGAGTTTATGATGACAGTTCCATTTACAAAATGTTACACTAAGTTCTCAACAACGACAGTTTTATGAAGAAACAGTTATGTTATAGCCACAATTCTGTAACAGTTTCTTAAAGACCTTTTGTAACTGAGGCTTTGGTGACAGTCCAATATTTTTCCAAAACTGTCATATAAGCATTTTGGTGACAGTTTTTAACTGTCATCTAAGCCCATTTTTGTACTAGTGAATAGTTGTAGCAGAACTATTATAGCTTCATCTCTTTGGCTTCCTCCCACTGCACCTTTTTACTCAATTTGTTGTGATGCTTCCTTCAAAAAGATTATTTCAGTTGCACATACTGGCATTGGACTAATCCTTCGTGACTCTACAGGTACCTTTGAACGGGGACGCTGCATCTATGATCATGGACACCTAGATGCGGAGCATGCAGAAGTGAAAGGTCTACTGCAAGCTATTCAATGGGCGGAGGAACTCAATATTCAACATGTTTGCGTTGAGCTTGACGCGCAGAATGTAGTTGCAGCAGCAAATTGAGATTGTAGCAAAGTTAGGTGGGAGTTACAGACTCTCATACTAGACGTTATCAGTTTTTTAAGCAAGCATCCATACTGGACTTGCAAGTTTATTAGTAGAAAGCAAAATAAACCAGCAGATAGACTGGCTAAACACTCTAGGAATTTTTACATTAGTAGCACTTGGATTCATTATCTTCCAAGTTTTTTTATTGCATCTTTGAACGCTGATATAGCCTGTGTAACAAACTCTAGTTCTTAATAAAATTATCTTTTTGCATCAAAAAAAAAAATCTAAAATTATTGTTAAACAAAACCGTTCACTCATATAATGGATGGGACCATCACCCAAGAAATACTGGGTCCCATTTTTAGGGTGGAGTAATGTGCGTAGTTTTTATGAATTTCACGAGGACAATATGACAATAATTTTTATACCTCGGTAGCAGTGGCTATTGAACCAATGATGCTACGTTGACAACAATTTCTACCGGGTTTGATCCCGTGCAAGGATCAAAGGACTGTCCTGTAATGACTCGAGCATTTGGATAGGAGTGAGGCAAAGTGGAACCCACCTTTTATCTCACACAGTATCCTCATCCGGGAGAAACTCCCTGTACATAAATCATTCGCACCCGCAGTTAATTTCTTATCTTTTTTTATTTATTTGGGATCATTTGGTCTCAAATAACAAATAACGCATTTGTTAAAGACTCGGTCTTTAGGTCTCAAATTATTGCCTTCAAATATAAGAATATGAATTCTAGTTTAGCTTATTCTGACTTCAAATATAAGAGTCACAATTATAACCGACACTCCTCTATTTTTATTATGTATGAAATTGATCATAACAAAAGAATTTGAGTATACATTGAAATTTTTTTTACCAAAACCAGCTTTGATTCGTTTTCCCTATTTTGGGAATATTTGGTGGGATAATTTCATTTGGTACATGACATTCACGTAATTTCAGATAATTGAGATCTCAATTTTTGTAGTTTTTCTTTTGGTGTCGGTTTAGAATGACTGTCAAAAGAGCCCCAAAAGAATTTTATTTTAGATTAAGTTGATTTACCGATCAAATAATTTCTTTTCTTTTATTCTTTCCTTTTGAAACTACCATATAATTACGGGTCATTGCTAGGCAATCTTAATTATATGTTAATGAACTAGTTTAATCGAGTCAATTTTGTGTTAGTATTAGATTGGACTAAAGAGATTAAAGTTATAGATCAGAGTCAGTAGTTGTTTGATTAGATTGTATTGGGTGGTTTTCTTCATAAGCGAAGTTATTTTATTTTTTTTGATAAGTGGAAATTTCTGAGGAACCCAAGTTTAATACCTTTCTCTTTCTTAAATCTATCATTAAAATGATGTATATGTGTAGCCCAAAATAGAAAATCTACGGTTGAAAGTAATAGTTTTGGATTAGATTTAGATCTACACATTTTCAGATGGACTAAATTGACCTTAATTAATTTACGTATTATTAACAAAAACAAATTTTCTTTAAAATTCCATTCATAATCGGTCATTTTTTTTAATAAGAAAGGAACTTTTCATTGACAGAAAATTACTAAACTACATCAAGTTTACCGGAGACGGGAGACTATAACCACTCATGCAAATTCTCTAACCAAAAAACAGTACTATTACTTAGCCTAGCATCTTTAGCTAAGAGATGTATTACCTCATTTGTTTCTCTCGGGACATAACAACATTCCCATTTATTAAAAAACTTAAGAAGTACTAAACAGTCATATTAGACTATTTGTTGTCCGTTTTACTGCTTCCTGCTTTCCATTGATTGCATTCACCCCTTTAAGACAATCTCCTTTCAGCTGAAGGTTGACAACCTGATTTGCAACTGCCCATTTGATCCTCTCCAAAGAAGCATGTGTCTCAGCCTTTAGAAAAAGATGCATCAAAGTTAATTTTTGTAAAATATTTAGGAGGCCTTTTCTAAGGTACATGTACTCTAGCTCTAGTTCCATGATGATCTCTATTCAACTGATTATTAATGCTAGTAACCCAATCATGTCTATTTTGCTTTGACAGTTTAACTATAATCGACACATTCACTTGAGCGGTATCAAACACAACATCACAACGTAATTTCCAAATTTGCCATAAAGTAAACGCCGCAATCTTAACCATAGTCTTGTTAGCTTCTACAAAGTTGCCATTATATGTAAACCATCTTGCATTCCAGTCACAACGCCTCATACCTGAGCACAAACCTGCAATATTAAAGTCCATCGTCTCCCAAATAGCTTTAGAGATATCACAATCAATTAATAAATGTTGCACATCTTCAATTTCTTTATTACAAAAAGGACAGTGTGATTAATATCAGCAATGTATCTAGATAACCTTCCTCTAACTTGTACACAATCATGCACACATTTCCATAAGAAATGCATAATCTTAGGGGGTAAACAAGCTTTCCAAAATTTAGTCAATGGAAAATTATTAGTCCTACCATCAACACCAGAAACCCTATTCGTAGAATCAATAGCTCTATAAGTTGTTTTGACCGAGAAAAACCCATTTTCAACTGAGACCCATCTCAACTGATCACTACCGAAACAAGAATTCTTATGTTTATTATGTCTATGACAGTTTCCTCATCAAACAAACAATTGAAAATATTTACTCTCCAAGTCTTAGAATTATGATCAATTAACTGGTCAACTTTTCGGATAGAAGAAGAGATAAATTGAGAATTTGGAGGAGTTTTCCAACCCAAAATCAGAATATCTTTCCAGATTGAAATACTTTTACCATCCCCAACCTCCCAACAATAATTCTTTTTAATGATGCTAATACTCATACATACACCTTTCCATATCCAAGATCCCACATTTTCATTAACATAATGAAGAGGATTATGAAAAGGAAAATACTTACCTTTCATGACTTTGCCCCATAACATGTTTTCTTCAGTAATCAATCGCCACACCAATTTTTTTAAGAGAGCCTATTCATCACTTCAGTCTTTTGATATTTAGACCACCTAACTCTTTCGGTTGAGCAACAGTTTTCCACTTAATGAGATTTAGACTGCTACCATTTTGTTTTTTATCAAGGACAAAATTCCTTTGAAACCTATCAAATTTATCAGTTAGAATCTTCGACATAGGAAAAACAGATAAATGATGTGAAGCTAAAGACCCTAAGACAGTTTGCACTAACACAGTCCTGCCATGCATGCTGATTTAAATGCTTACCATTCCATAAGGCCAACTTATTACTAAATTTTTCAGAGAGATGTTTAAAAGTCTCTACTTTTTTCTTCTGAATTAAAAGTGGCACTCCCAAGTATTTATCTTGTAAGGTCAACCTCCTAATATTCAAAATACTAGCAATCTAGTTCTTAACATTAAGGTCAGTCTTCGGACTGAAAGCTAACCCCTGACTTTTCAAAATTAATGGACTGCCCTGAGAATTTACTAAACATATGAATTATTTTCAGCTAAATGTTTGGCTCCATTAACAGTAGCACGAGTAAACACTAGGCAATCATCAGTAAAAAATAAATGGTTAATAGATGGACAGTGTTTTGTAACTCTTACCCCCTGGATTTTCCTACTATTTTCAGCATGCTGCAGTCTAGAAAAATATTCCATACAAAGTATAAAAAGATAAGGAGACAAGAGGTCTCCCTGCCTAAAACCCTTTGTAGGATAAAAAATCTCACCTGGGCTGCCATTAAGAAGAATAGATGATGTAACAGTCGACACACATTCATGAATCATATCACACCATTGCTCATGAAATCCTAACCTTTTAAGAGTAGCAATCAAAAACCCCATTAAATCATAAAATCCTTAGACATGTCAAGCTTAACTGCCATAAGGCCTTTCTTAACTCTACATTTTTTTATGGTGTCAACTACTTCATGAGCTATAACTATATTATCATTTATTAACCTAGAAGAGAGGAAAGAAGCTTGATAAGGTCTTATTAATTATCTTATCCAAAACCTTTTTCAATCTAGTAGCAAACAACTTAGAAATGATTTTGTACGAAACATTACTAAAGCTAATAGGCCTAAAATCAGAAGCATTTTTAGGAGTTTCATTTTAGGTATGAGACTAATAAAGCTATGATTCATTTGGTTAAGTAAATGTATAGAGTGGAAAAAAGCCTTAACCATATTGACAACATTTTCTCCAACTACACCCTACATTGGCTGGTAAAAACCGGGTGGATAGCCATCAGGACCTGGAGCGGTCCATGGCTGCATTTGAAAGAGGACATTTTTAATCTCCTCAGAAGTTGAAGACTGAAGAAGCATAAGATTATCTTCTTCAGTAATACAAGGTTGCAAACTCAACAAAAAATTATCAGGTTTATCAGGCTTAGAGATCTTACTAACCTTATAAAAATGCTCTCTAAGCTCACTAGAAATGCTAGTTCTATCGGTTAACCAAGTCCCATCACTGGATTGAATAAACTCAATTTGGGTCCTTTTGTTCCTGAATTTAACTTTATTTTGGAAATACCTAGTGTTTTTATCTTGAAGAGGTACATCCTCTTTAATTCTTTGCATATCAAAGTCTTGCTGGACTTGGTACCAATGATTGAATTGATTTTCCAGAGCAGTGACAGTCTCTAAATTGCTGACTCTATCACCATTCTGTAAAACAGTGTCAAGTTGGCCTGAATAATCGGTCATTTAATTATGGATAGTTTCTCCTTTTCTTCTTTTCAATAATTTCAAAGTCAAATCTCCAAGATCCAAAAATCTAGGGATTTTTTATTTTGTTATTACGTATAACCTCAAAGTCTTTCCAATTGATTTTTTTTATAAGAAATCCTTGCTGATTGCTACCATCTCAACTTGGAAAGAATTATAACTGCATATCCAGATATGGTGTTGCATCATAACGACACTACCATTGTCTATCAAGTGCCAGTGCTGTTTCTCGAGGAAGACGAAAAGAAATCATCCAGAAAATTGGTGATGTAGATAAATCATAATCAAATTACATCTGATGGCCTGAAAGAGATGAGCTATTAGGAGATTTATCACTTTCAATTTAAGAAAGTGTTTCACCAAGTCTCAAAGTATTGGCACACGGGTTTATGCATGGTTAATTATCAGTACATAGAGTCATGTGCTTGTGGTTGAATATTTGCTTGAGGTCTCTCGCTAGTTACACCATACTACAGTTAATCGTGAGCTTAAGAGCATCTCCAATGGTGTACGAGTATTTATCATATATGGAGACCTAAAGAAAAGGTATTTAATAACATATAATCCATGTAGAAATCTTGTTTTGATAAGCATCTCCAGTGGTAATTGTATCTACAGTAGAAACTCTTTTAATTAATACTCGATTATTTAATAAACTCTCTTAAATAATATTTTTGGCCGGTTCCGAATCGGGGACAACGTGCCAAATTAATAATTCCCTAAAATTATAAGATAATACATTTTTGATTACCTATGTAGACCCCATATGAAACATAAATCAATAATAATGCATATATATATATATATATATATATTCAATACATTAGTGATTTACGAAGACTTTTAGAAAAATGATTTAATTGTCTTCCGTTTTTTGCTAAAATCAATATCGCATTGAATTTCATCTCTACTTTTTCTTACCATTTTAAGAATTTTTGGTGTTGTTTTCTCATAGCTCATCGAGAAATTATTTGCCGCTTTAATAGTCTCTTTTCGTGAAGGGGGCTCTATTGTAGAACTTTCATCATCTTCTTCCACATCCGTAACAGTTCCGATAACGCTCTCGATTAGTTCTTCATCAGTCAACAATTGTGTAGCTTCATTTTCTTTCGGATAATTTAAGACATCTTCGACATTCATTGAATTGCGATAGCCCAATTTTTCGATCAAATTCTGCAAGTCTTGAGTGATTTCAATGTCTGTATGTTCATCCAAATTGTCTAAACTTGTTATCTGTGGATCGAAGTTTACAATGACGAAAGCATCAATTTTGTCGTCTAAGCTTGTGAGATAAGAAATTTCTTTATAAGTTATAAATTAATAATTATTAATTTATCGGTTAATTAATATCTCGTTTAATTAATAAATTTTAATGGTCCCGACAGTATTAATTTATAGAGTTTCTACTGTATATCTATTTTGGTACACTTGTCGCTTATTTATAGAAACAAAATCTAAAAAATTAATTAAAATAATAACAAATTGATGATGTGGGTATGGATGGGAGTCTCTGAAAACCCATATTCTCTTCCAAACTCAAACTTCCACGTCATATTAAATTTTGATTATCCAACCACCACTGGAGAGATTTTTTTTTGTTAAGAGTCTCTAAAATCCTAAGTGGCATCAATATTTTTTAAAACCCATACTCCATAGGAGATTCTCTAATAATGGTAATGTATAGCCCATTTTTGGTATCATTCAAACACTTCGCCTTGATTTATTCTTTTGTAATTATCACTAAATAGTGAAAAATTGAATTTTCATTGAAACGACAATAAATGGAATTTTCACTAATTCAAATAAAAATAAAAATTACTCCCTCTGTACCTATTATATAGGCGGGATTTTCATTTTTCCTTGAACCACTATATAGGGGGAGTGCCAATTTCAAAACGATATTTTACTTCTACTACCCCTAGTTATTTGCTTGAAAATCATCATAATTGAATATATGTCTCTGACATTGGAAATACAATTAAGGGCAAAACAGGAAAAGACATAGATATTTGTGAAATCAAAAAAAGTTTTTTAATCTAAGAAAATTGGTCCCTCCTCCGCCTATATATGTGATACCAAGGGAGTATGATTTTCACTGAATTGTCAATTTCGACAAAACTTAACTAATTCTAATTCTAACAAATGAAAATTGTAATTATTGCTAAATGATGAAAACCATCATCTTCAATGATTGGTGATGATGTGAAAACATAAATTTTCACTGATTGGTGATAATGTGAAAACCAGAAATTTGAATGATTGGTTATAATTGTGCATTTCACGAAGCCCAACCAATTCCCACAGCTTGCAATAATAAATTGGTGGAATTAGAATTTTTCGCAGGTCAAATGAGTCTAATAAATTTGTTAGACTTAAAAGAAAAAAATGAGTGATTTTAGCGATTAGTCAAATAAATGTGCTAATTAAAGAAAGAAAAAAAAAGTGATTTTAGGATTATTACTTATCCATTTACTAACATCCGTTATTAAAAGGTTATTAAGGTAATTAGGATGATTTTAAAACTAATTATGCTTGATATATATATATATATATATAATTTAAATTGTGGTGTATGTATATAAAAAAAGTTCCAATTGGGCTACAAAAAAAATATTCCATAAAATAAAAAATCAAACCGAGCCTGATGTTCTATGTCGATTATCACATTTGCCTATGTCGAAAAATAAAAACTTTAAGCTAAGTCCAAAAATCAAAAACCTAGCCAATCTTTTTTATTAAATAAATATAGAATTGTCGAAAATTCGGTTGTCGCCCCTCATTCCCACTTTCTACCTGTTAACAATAGTAAACCAAAACTAAGTTATTGATTTTAAAATAAAGTAGATTTGTGTCCTTGCTACGCACCTATCACGTGATCATCTTCTTATTTTACACATATTTTGATTTGGTATGATGCCCCGCCTCGTCACAATACTTTGAACATTTTTTTTGTTAGAATTTTTGGTCTGGTCTGATTGGGCTTCGCCCTGCCCCGTTGTTTTCTTTTAAGAAAATTGGCAATTTTCTAAATAACTTTACCATCGAACTTTGGAGAAATAAATACTTGAAAGTTAAAATAAGGCAATTATCAATTTCATCTATTGTCATGCCAAACACATAAATTCGAAAGGATGGAATTCTTTTTCTACTTTTTTAGGTAGTTTGAAAACTCCCTAAAATTCAAAGTTCCTTCCATGCCAAACACAATTTTAGTCTTTTTTCGGTCACCAAAACACCTAGTATCCTATACCTGGCTCCTAAGGCTGCACAAAGAACAGTGCGGTTCACTTTTCTTCAAAACAGAGTGCATGTACCTGGCTCCTAACGAACGGTTCTATTTTTCGGTAGTTGTACACATAGAGGTGCCTGCATGTACCTGTATTTCTACCTGTATGACCGGTTCGATTCCTGTCGGATTCAGATTTCTTTTTGGGAAAAGTACAAGCTTTGGTCTTATCTAATTTTAACTTTTGATGTATCTTTTCTATCCCTATTTTATTTTATAAATAACAAAAATTATTCCTAAATTTGTAAACAGTCGATTTTTTATTCCTTAAATTTTATTCTTTAAGGATGGTTTATCATGTTTCGTTTTCTAACTATTTCGTTAAAGTTTTGTTTTAATTTATTTATTAATAAAATAAAAACATATTAAGGCACACTTTTATAAAGGTGCTGCAATACTGAACTACGCCTAAGTTATCACTGTGATCATAATTTACCACGTTACGTGAATATTCACCTCGGAATTTAAAACTTGTAGCGTTAAGTGATTTACACTGACCCGAAATCTCCCGATATTCCCGAAACAAACAGAACATAACCAAAACTCATCTATGACCCTTCTAAGGTGAGTGTTAAAGTATGCGGGCATCCAACTCAAAACCAATTGGCAATGAATGTAGCGGCCCTTCCATATTATATTTTAAGTTAATTAAGCGGATTATAGCGATGTGGGACTACTTTCCTTTCACACGCCCCTCACGTGTAAGGCCAGTCACTGGGACCTCACACGTGGACCTACGTACGAGTTTACCAGTCCATCGGTAAACAAGTGTACACAGATGAGTGACTAAATCAGGGGGTAACACCTCGGTCAGTATCGTCACTGGCCTACACCCCGGGTGTACAAGTGACAAATCGGTGACGATAATAATAATGGTCAAAATCGGGCCTACACCTGGCGTACGCAAGTCTGGGTCTGCGGCTTAGCTCTGATACCATGTTAAAGTCTGCGAGCATCCAACTCAAAACCAATTAGCAATTAGTGGAGCGGCCCTTCCATATTATATTTTAAGTTAATTAAACGGATTATACCGATGTGGGACTATTGTCCTTTCACAGTGAGAGACCCAAAATAAACCAGCCTAAAATAGCTTGCTTGGAAAACCTTTAAGGCCATTGAGGGCCCTAGCCGCCAAGGTAAAACCCTAATTTTCTACAATCGTGATCAGTTCCTGACTCTCGCTTTACCTCAATAAGGATAAATTATGCTGACTGAATAACAACAATGGTATTTAGCTCTCCTCCTGCTTTACAGTTATTTTGTATATATACTTTCTGAGCCTAATTAGTTTGATATTGTTAATGATGATAGCGTTGATATTCATGTTTTAGCTTGATCTGCCTTATTTTGATAAGACATGCATGCGTACCATCTACGGGCACTACAAAACAGAAGGTCTCTTGGGCGGCCAAAAAGCGTCCCAAAAAGCCCTAAAACCGTTCCAAGAAGTATTTGTGACGGTTTTGTGTCCGTCCCTTATTCTACCGTCACTAATACTTTTTTGTCATACTTTCTTTTAGGGACGGCCTAAAAATAGCCTTAAATTAATTATCCCGTGACCTATAGGGACGGTCAGACCATGAACGTCCCAAATAACCATCTCTAGGGACGGTTTTGAAAAAATGGCCGTCCCTAGAAGCCACCTGTTTTGTAGTGGCGTTTTTCTTATCCTCAATTTTGTAGCCTAATATTGGCTCTATGAATGTCTGTTATATATGGTGAAAATACATGCAGATCAGAGTATTGTGTTGGAAAACGATTAATAAAAAAATAATTTTTTAAAGTTTTAATAAAAAATTATAATTTATTGTTTTCTTTTGTGAATGAAACTTTTTAGTCCCAGATTGTGGAGTTTCCAATTTTTAATAGTTTTAAGAAACTATATAAACTTATTAGTCCCACATTGTGGAGTTTTCACTTCTTAAATAGTTTTATTCCATTATATAAAGAAATTCACTACTTTTGTAAAATTTATGGGAAATGGGTTGCTCTATATTTTAGAGGGACCCCTAAGGAATTTTTTTTTATAGCGTTTCTTAAGTGTTCGCGATTTTCCTTAACGGTTTTTTCGGAGTTGCCAAGCTCAAGTTGAGCATCTACTACATATGCTAGTAGTAGGTGTAGTAGGGTGTTTTATCCTGGAGATATCCGTCCTGTGAGGGATATAGCATCACTCTTGAGTGTAGCCGGGCGCTAATGTCTTAAGGGCAACGTGTTGAACACGTGACTCACTTTGTTTTTCCAAAGTTTTGCCTTGTTGCTGTTGTGGAGATATGAGAAGCTCGTTCGTTTCGTCAATCGATCAATTCCATTATAAAGGAGATAAGTATCAATAACTTTTGCTTATTTGATTTTTTCTTTATTTTAATTATTGCACCCAACAATCTTAAGACATTATAATTTGTAATAATCGAAAATGGTTGGTTGGTTTGTGAATCATGGATGTTAATTGTGGAGTGAAAAACAAAAACAATTTTTTGGTCAGCTGTAGAGTTTCGAGATTATATCTTAACCTAGAAGGAATTTCGATGAACCCTTTTGACACAACGTAGTAGACATCTTGATAGTTACCGACGTAAAATTTTAGAACTTTTGGAGTAGTAAAAGTATTTTTTTGATATTTTACAAAACAGACAAATGTTCCTGAAAAATTCTGACGGGCAAACTTTTGTTGTTAACTAAAGTATTTTTTATGGGGTAATCATGAGTTTTTTGATATGGTGGTTCAAACGAAGTTTTTAAATCTAGATATTATCTTCAAAACTCATATTTTATCTTCCGTTTCAGAACTAAGGTTTGTGAGATGTGGTGTATTAGGTGATTGGGAAATTACCGTGTCCGTGGTCAGAGTATAAACGAAGATTGTGATATGAAATTGAAAAGGAACATGGCTACCAGGCGCATGTGGATGAACACAAGTCTTCCAAAGCTGACAAAGGAGGGAATATCAAACACAACTCTAACCGTAGTCTTCATAAGAAAGGTATGTTTCGTAAAACTGAATCCGGCGTTACTTTAACTAAGGGTGATTGTTATGTTTGTAAAATTCCGGGTCATACGGTAGTAAAGTGTAGACAACATAAATCTTAATATGTAGAAAGTTAATGCTAATTTAGTTGAAACAAATTAGAACGAGTTCATTGACATGATGTCGGAAGTTATTTTAACAACCAATGTGAGAGACCAGAAGGTGGACTCTGGAGCCACCAAGAATGTTTGTTGAAACAGAGACCTGTTCACCTCCTATCAGAGGATAGGGGATGTCGAGAAACTCTTTTTGAGTAACTCATCTGCGGTAGAGGTTGCATAAAAGGAAAAGGTCGAGCAGAAGCTCATATCTGTAATACTCTCACATTGAATGAAGTTTTCATGTTCCAAGCATATGCAAGAATCTTGTATCTTGTTCTATTGTAGATGGAAAAAGATTTAAGATCTTAATTTTTTCTGGAAAACTTGTTGTAACAAGGCAGTTATTTTTTAATCAAGAGTTATAGGACTTTGGGTCTATATAAGTTTAACGGAAAAAACTGATGATGTGAACATAGTTGATTCTTGTACTTTCTTTATGTGATTGATTGTTTTATGTGGTAATCTTGTAACCGTAAACTTATAAGTCAATGCTTAACTGGATAGCATAGGCTGCGTACCCAAATTTAGTTTGGACTTTGAACACAAAAGTGAAATCTGTGAAGAATCAAATTTGCTTTAAAACCTTTTAGCACAAATGTTCAGAGTAATTCTAAGCCTTTAGAATTAATTCATTTAGGCCTAGATGACATGAGTTCAACCTAAAATCACTGTGGTAAAAGATGGTTTATAACTTCCGTAGATGATTGTACGAGGTACTGTCTTGTATACTTGCTTAGGGATAAGGATGATGCCTTGGAAGCCTTAAGATGTATAAACTTGAAGTTCAAAACCAATTAGAAGCCTTGAACATAACAACTGTATCCTTAAGAAGATGATAATTGTCATGTTGATTAGTTCAGGATTACCTACGGCCTTGTGGGGGAGGCAGTCAGGTTAACTAGTATATCCTGAATAGAGTACCCTTAAGGATCAGATAAAACTCCATACGATTTACGGATAGGTAGATGACCTTCTTATGAATGCGTCGAAGTGTGGGGGTGTTTGACTAAGTTTGCCATTCGTCTTCCTAAAAGAATTAGATAGAAACCAAAAATGTGATTGTGTCTTCATATAAGGTATGTTGAGTATACTTCTACACATAGATTTTTGGTTGTGTGTTCTGATATTTCAGACTTTGGTGTGATTACGATTACATAATCTAGGGATGTTGAGTTCTTTGAAGATGTTTATTCTTAAACATATACCTCATTAGAGATGTTTTGTTGATCCCTAGACTTCTTATGAAGCCGACTTCATAACATGCCTAGCTTAGTCTAAGCCCCGGACTTGTAAAGAAGCCTTGATATCTACTGAAACCCCATTATGGTAAGAAGCTTCATTTAGTGAAATGGACTCAGTCCGTCGGAACCTGACTTGGGAGGTTTATAGTTTACCTCCAGAGAGTAAGACCATGATATGTAAATGAGTCTTTAAGAGGAAACATTAGGTATATGGAACTGTAGAAAAATATTAGGCTAAGTTGGTAGCTAAAGGCTATAAACTAAAAGAAGGTGTATATTTCCTTGATTCTTATTCACATGTGACGAGATTTACTTACGTTGAGATGCTAATTTTTATTGCTGTCATAAACAAATTAGAGATACATCAGATGGATGTTAAGACGCTTTTCTAAAATCGTGAATTAGATAAAGAAATTTACATAGACCAACCTGAGGACTTTGTAGTGAAAGGTTACGATGACAAAGTTTGTAAGTTGAACAAAATTTTGTATGGTTTATAAAATAAGCACGTAAACAGTGACATGGAAAATTTGATCATGTGATAATGTACAATGGATTTAAGTTAATGAATCTGACAAGTATATTTACAAGTAACTTGTTAAGGATGCCTGTGTGATTGTATGCTTGTATGTTGATGATATGCTTATACTTGATACAAACTTAGATGTGATTAATTCCACTAAAAAAAAAGATGCGCTGAATGAGAACGTTGACTTGAAAGACTTAGGCCCTGTTGATGCAATCTTAAGGATGAGGATTAGAAGATAATCTAGCATTTATAGTCTTAGTCGTTCTCATTGTGTTGAATTTTGTGCTTAAGAAATACAGTCAGTGTGATTGTAAGACTGCTCGTACTCCGTACGATTATTCTTGTAGACTCAAGAAAATTAAGGATAGTGGAGTATCTTAACTTGAATACTCAAGAGTTATAGGATGTCTGATGAATTTAATGAACTGTAAGTGTCCAGACATTGCCTATAGTGTGAGTAAGTTAAGTAGATATACTTGTTGTCCAGAGCAAGAGCATTGGGATGCACTTAGTAGAGTATTACGGTACCTAAAATACTCTATTACCTTTTGTTTGGTTTATGAAAGGTATCTTGCTGTCCTTGAGAGACTTTGTGATGCAAGCTGGATAGTTGACTCAGAGGAGTCTTAAGTCTACGAGTGGATATGTTTTCACTCTAGCAGGAAGGTTTGTTTTGGAAGATTTCCAAACATACATATATTGCTCAATTCTTTATAGAATCTGAGAGTATTGCGATAGATAAAGCACGAGAGGGGGCTGAGTGCCTAAGATGCTTTTTAGAAGACATTCCTCTCTGGCATAGGCCTGTGCCAGCTATATCTATATACTGTGTTATCCAAGCTATAATAGCTAAAGCTAAAAATAACTAATCTCAATTGGCTTTATTTCCATTGATTGGATAAAGTCCAAGGAGAATATCGCGCAACCTTTTGACGAAAGGTTCATCCAAAGAGATTGTTAGAAACACATCGAAGGGGATGGGGCTTAAGCTCATAAATTAAACTTTCCATGAAGGATACTCAACCTTGCTGACTGGAGATCCAAAGATCAAGGTTTCAAATGAGACAACTAATTTGTGGTGGGTAAAGGTAAACACTATCAGAGAATTTTATTCTCTGTCCCTTCCCTATGGTGTAGATGTGATAGTGTGACTGCATGTGAAGGATGACTGTTAAGAAGTCTTAATGAGTTCTATAGTTTCAATTTAAGATTGAAGTGGGGTGTAGCAGTAACAATCTTTATGGAAACTCACCTATCTGAATGAGGAAGTGGGCCGCTTCCTATGAGAATATGAGCTTTGATTCTCTAGAGAATTCTGAGAAACAGGATATGTCCAGGGCCAAATTGGACAAAACGGCACGAGCTTGGCAGCAATCTTGGAGATATCACCCGTGGTTGTTATCGCGAATTACATCAAATGCTAGCAGTTCAAGACATAGTTCACTGTCTCTAACAAGTAATTCCGGTAATATCTCACTAAGCAAAGGTTCAAGACCTCATGGACACCTCTTCCTAAAATGGTATTTCCTGCGCTTTTTATGTGATTTTCGTTTTGATGGTCTTGGTATTACTGGAACTTAGGACCTAAAGGTCACTAAGGGTTCACTAGTTCATGCTTTTTCACTTTGGTGAAAGATACCTATAGTCTCACCATGTGAGAACTAAAGATGAAAGCTCTCAATATTATTATGATTTACGCAATCCATAGTATGACCTGGGGTCAACACACTTTTGTGTGAGGGAGAGGACGTCGAAATGACTAGTATGATTTCAACACTTGCACGATCAGTCAGTTTGGATCGTGAGGTTGGAATGTTGATTTACCAAGATCTATCTGTGTTTTCCTGTTTTATTGAGTTTTCATTCATGTGGGGGATTGTTGGAAAACGATTAATAAAAAAATAATTTTTTAAAGTTTTAATAAAAAATTATAATTTATTGTTTTCTTTTGTGAATGAAACTTTTTAGTCCCAGATTGTGGAGTTTCCAATTTTTAGTAGTTTTAAGAAACTATATAAACTTATTAGTCCCACATTGTGGAGTTTCCACTTCTTAAATTTTTTTATTCCATTATATAAAGAAATTCACTACTTTTGTAAAATCTATGGGAAAGGGGTTGCTCTATATTTTAGAGGGACCCCTAAGGAATTTTTTTTATAGTGTTTCTTAAGAGTTCGCGATTTTCCTTAACGGTTTTTTCGGAGTTGCCAAGCTCAAGTTGAGCATCTACTACATATGCTAGTAGTAGGTGTAGTATGGTGTTTTATCCTGGAGATATCCGTCCTGTGAGGACTATAGCATCATTCTTGAGTGTATTCGGGCGCTAATGTCTTAAGGGCAACGTGTTGAACACGTGACTCACTTTGTTTTTCCAAAGTTTTGCCTTGTTGCTGTTGTGGAGATATGAGAAACTCGTTTGTTTCGTCAATCGATCAATTCCATTATAAAGGAGATAAGTATCAATAACTTTTGCTTATTTGATTTTTACTTTATTTTAATTATTGCACCCAACATAGTGTAGGTGGACTTAATAACAGACGTGGCCGTGGAATAACTGGAGTGAAATTTGCTGCCAATATTCTGTAAAATTAATGTTAACAACAACAAACGAAAACAGAATGCAGACTGACAGTGTGAAGGAGATGAGACACAAGAAGACAAGTAGAGGTACTGCTGGTGGCAACATTGATTTACCAAATAGTACTAGTGGTTTTAAGGTCGACAGTGGCATTTTATGCGAGATATTAAGCAGACTACCAGTGAAATCACTTGTACGATTCAAATGTGTATGTAAAGACTGGCAGTTCCTCATCCAGGAAGACTCATACTTTATTAATTTACACTTTAACCAATCACAAAAACATCCGATTCTCCTTTTCATTCCAGACACAGATGAGCATCCACACGGATTTCTGCAGGAAGGTATGATTCAACATGAATCACCTTATGAGAAAGTGGAGCTCGTGACAATTGACTTAATGCTTGAAGGCAAAGGAAGAACAGCGTCCCTTGACACAACAAGGAAAATGGAAATTCCTGAAGAGAATGTAAGTTTCTGTGCACCTGTAAATGGACTGATCTGTTGCCACTTAATTAGAAAACACCATGGTATTTGTATATGCAATATCAGTACCCAAGAAATATCACCATGGATTAAATCAAACGTGTTAATCGATGTTCAAGGCAAAGAAATAAGAACAAGAAGAATACCTTGTTATGAATTGGGATTCGATCCTGCCACAAAGAAGCATAAAGTGATATGTGCATTGGGCATACATGATCCCAAGAGGTCTTTGTGCGAAGTCTTAACTGTAGGAGACTACGAATGGAGAAGGATTGAGAACACACCAATCGAGCTTGGACTTGAATATCACCGACGCAAACACACTGTTTATCTGAATGGTTTTATATACTACTGCACTTCAACATTTCTGGAAGCAGAGGAGGTTGGTAATGACAAGATAGTGGCATTTGATGTTGGGGCTGAGAAGTTCAGAGTGATCACAGTCCCTGAGTACATCCTTAATCAACCAAGGTATTTTCATTGGAACGGAAAAAGTTCTAACCGTTTAATAGTACTGAAAGGCTGCCTAGAACTATTAATTAAAATGAATGATTCCACTGCCAAGCTATGGGTATTTGATGATGTTCATGGGAGCAACAAAGATAAGAACATTAGCACGATTTAATAGCAATAACCAAAATTGGACAGAAGTTACTATTGAATTACCTTATCTATGGAGTGTCGATGCGGGTTTATATTTTCATTCAATAGTAGGGACAGACCAGATAACCATAGAATCCCATGAGAAAGTTAATTCTTACAATTGGAAAACCAAGTCTTGCCAAGAAATTGATATCAGTGGGTTCGAGTGCTATCCCTTAATGGCGAGGGTTTCAACCACGGTGGAGAGCCTTTTGCGTGTTCAATAGCACGTAACTCCTGGACATTTCACGCCAATTTATTAATATTATCGGAATGGTATCTGCTTAATTTACGACGTTTTTGTAATCTTTTAGTGCTGCTTTTCTCACCCCTTTGACATAAAATTGTTCTTAAGTGAAGCAACAAATTTTTTCTTAGAAACAGTTTAATTGAGTCTTAAAACATAATGTTAATTTGGATTTTTAAGGTAGAAACCTTTTCTCTTTTTCTTGGAATGGTAAAAATCATTGAATCCCATGATAATGTTAGAATATGGGCATCCAACTCAAAATCAGTTGGCTATGAATGGAGAGGTCCTAAGAGATTATAAACCACAGGATCTTAAATTGCCCAAAAGAAAGAAGAAAAAAGGTGAGATTGACGTACAATGACTGATAATTGCAACAGAGAGGAACAGCAGTGATCGGGCAGCCCTGCCACATTGCTGCTTGTCCTTCGTCAAAAGCTAGGAGTTAGTCAATGTCATCATCCTAAGCTGGAGTCTGGATCTGCAATAACAGGTAGTCCAGAGCCTAATTTGGGATAGTGCCCAAATTAAAACCTTTACTTTCGCGAAAGCCCATCTTGCCATACGGCTACACTTACCGTGCCCTAATACTTGGATATATAAGATGGGGTTTTTACAGATGGATCGCTCTAAGTACCAAACCCTAGCTTTTCTTTGATCTATATCATCAGCTCCTCTCTCTCGCTTTACCTTAGGGATATCAAGCAAGTTTACTGAAGAACAACAATGGTATGTATAGCTCTCCGCCTTGTTATGTATTTTGTATAATATTTCTAGATTTAGTTATAGAAATATTGTTAATGATGATAATAACGGGTGTAGATATTCATGTTGCTTCAGCTTGATTCTGCCTTATTTTGACTAGATATGTATACTTCGATTGATGGATTTTTTACAATCAATTTTCTATCCAACTAATGGCTGTATCTCTATATATGCCTAATGGTGAACTTATATGCAGAGTACTGTACCTGGACTTGGTTACAGAAGTTGCCATGCTGTAACTGGGGTGAAAGTTGTTACTGGTGGCAACAATGATTTATCAAATAGCACTTGTAGTTTTCATGATGATGGTGCCATTGTTGCAAAATACTAAGCCGACTACCGATCAAGTCACTTGTACGATTCAAATGCGTATGTAAACGGTGGCGGTTCCTCATCCAGAAAGACTCGTACTTTATTAATTTACACCTCAACCAATCAAAAAAACGTCCGAATCTCTTTTTCATGGTTCCTAGAGGTATGAGGCTCAGAAGGGACGCCCCACGCGGTCAAGATGTTATTTATGAGTCCTTAGACCTGTGACAGTTAGCTTAATGCTAGAAGACAAAGAAAGAGCAGCATCAACAGCATCCGTTAGCACAATTACGAAGATGAAATTTCCATATGAGAGTGAAGGTTTTTTTGGACCTGTAAATGGACTGGTCGGTATTCACTCAAAAAAATACTCCAGTATTTGTATATGCAATGTCAGTACCCAAAAGGTATCACCTTGGATTAAATCAACGTTGTATGCCAAAGACTTAAAAAGAATAGATAAAGGAACACCTTACTGCTATGAAATGGGATTTGATCCTGCCACAAAGAAGCACAAAGTGATATGTATAGGGCACATATATGATTCCCCTGATGATGTTTTCTGTGAAGTCTTAACCGTAGGAGACAAGAAATGGAGAAGAATTGAGAGTCCACCATTCAAGCTTGAACTTGAATATCACCAACGTAAACGCACAGTTTATCTGAATGGTTATATATATTATAGCACCTCAACATTTATGAAAGCCAACGAGCTTGGTAATGACAAGATAGTGGCATTTGATGCTGGGGCTGAGAAGTTCAGAGTGATCACAGTCCCTAATTTCATCCTTAATCAACCAAGGCATGTTTATCAAGACGGCACAAGTTCCAACAATTTAATAGAAGTGGATGGCCGCTTAGCTCTATTAAGTAGATTGAGTGATTACATTGCCAAGCTGTGGATATTTGATGATGTTCAGAGTAACAACAACGCAGTAAAAAACACAAGCAGTAACCAAGATTGGACAGAAGTTAATTTTGATTTACCTTACTTATGGAGTGCGGATCTGGATCTTCATTTTTATTGTGTTTCAGGGACAGACCAGCTGATCATAGAATCCCTTGAAAACAATCTCGTATTCAGGCGTCTCTTATACAATCGGAGAACCAAGTCTTGCAAGAAGATTAATACCAGCGGGATTAATTACAGCGGGTCCGGGTGGTTTTTCTGGGACTCATATTACAGGGTTTCAACTTTCGTCGAGAGCCTTTTGCATGTTCAGTAGTAGCACATAACCCCTCGACATTTCATTTGGATTTATTGATATTAAGGTATTTGCTGCGATTGTTAATACGATATGGAGAGAAAGAAATTGCAGACGGTTTGAAGATAATTACCTATTCAAAACAGATGACGATCTCATCTTTGAAGATAGATCATCAGTCCTAGCATGGGAAGCTGCTGCAGGTCATAGAGTTCACTTGAACTTCTCCAATACAATGTTATCTAATTGGCGCCTTCTTCTTGTAATTCTTTATTTTCTGAACTTTCATTTTCTTTTTTTCATCTACCTCTTGTGGAACTCTACGTATATTCTCTTTCTATTAATTCATCTTCCTTTCTGATCAAAAAGATATTAAGGTATTTGCTTAACTTAATAAGTTTTTTGAGTTCTCTAGTGTTACTTTTCTGAAATAAAATCAGTAAAAGTAACCTGTGCTGCACTAGTCCGGGTGTGGTATTTTATTTTATTTTATTTTATTTTATATTTTATTTATTTTTTAATCTGAAATATTTTCAGGTTTTTTTCTCGTCAGTAAATTTGTCTTTCACATGAGGTAATAAAATTATATTAGCAAGGGTGACGTTGTTGCTTTATTTCGCTTAGCAATCAAATCGTCCAAGTTGTGTGACGATATTTCACTCAAAGAAACAGACATTGTGAGGAAGATAAATGGACAATGATTGATGCAACTTCAGACAAATAACTGACCAGGATATTGTACACGATGGAAGAGTGGCTACTACCCAAACTTAAATAAGCCCCGTACCAGGAGAGTTCAAAATAATTTTTGATGCCCCGTTTCTATAAAGTTTTAAAGGCATACCGATTTTTTTAAGGCATATCTAGTGGTAACAAAATAAAGCTACTGGATAAACAACACCATCCCCTTATCCGCCCATGACATTACTACCCTAGCCTTTCATAATTAATGTTCATGATTATTGTTAATGATAATCATTTAATTAGTAATGTTAATGATTGACCAAGTTAAGTTGTTAGGAGTGCGACTTTGTGCACCCTATTAACCCGGGTGCACATTCCTTCCTTTGCTATAGGTTTAAACCACTAACCTTGGTTAATTAGCTATTTTCCATTTATTGAATATTAAAACATCGGAAATTGGAGAAATTTAAGAAACTCAAAAATTGTCCATAGCCCGAGTTGTCGCTGATATTGCTCCTTCTATTATCTCTTTCTTTTTTGATCGTTCCTTCTCTAATCTCTCTATTACGCTTTCCCCATTTATTTTCTTCTCCTGATTAGTGATGAAGAAGACTCAGGCGTAAACAAGGTGAGAAATTTTCTTAGTAGCCTTAAAGATCTGGATGAACATTATAAACTGCGGTTTGACAATGACCAATGAGAAATCAATTGTTTTTCTCAGAAAAACTCAAGAAGAAAGTAAAGAGTTAGTGGACGAAAATCTATGTCCCAATATTCAGTTGTCATCAATCATCAGCATAAAGACGTGAATATATAACATGTTACTTAATTATTTGGTTAAATCTTAAATCATGATCCGTTAACTTAATTTAGAGATAGAGAGAACTTAAAATGGATTTCTATGAACGGGTCCAGTCAATTGACCTCGGTAAAAACCATATCATAGATTTTGTTTTTTCTGTGATCGGTTTTATGTGTTCCACATCGAATAATCTGAAATCAAACGAGTTACTAGCTCTCGTTTACCGATCAAAATCATATGGTATTTCATGGATAGGAAATTGAATCAACCTTGTATTTTTTTATTCATCTATCAATGTTATGTCCAGTTGTGTATTAGCTAGATATATTCAAAAGTAGGGATCATCTTATGAAATCAACTTTTGTTGCTTCTAGTTTGGTATTGTACTACAAGCCTCTCTAATTTATCATCCAAGGATAAAGAGTAAGCTTCTGCTTAGTTTCAGATATATTCAAATAATTCGTGAGAGATTCAAATTTGCAGGTAGATTGGAAGAGGAGAAAGAAAATAAGAGAGATGTAAAGAGCTCCAATTTGGGTTTCGTGTCCAAAATATGGCTTTTACGAGTCACCGTGTAAATTCCTATTTTTATACACAAAAACCATAAACATGATATATAACCAAGGTTAAACCAACAACCAATAATGATGGGAGGAATGTGCACCCACGGTTTAGTGGGGTGCACAAAGTCGCACTCAGTTGTTAGTGTTATATTAGTAAAAAAATCTAAATTTTTGCGAGAGAGTATGGGTTTTTGAGAGAGCAATATGGAATTTTGTGATAATTGGGTCGAACCTACATCTGTAAACCCTAATTTTATCTTCAGAATCATATTCAATTAATCCAACAAAATAATAACAGTAGAAACCAAGATGGGTTTGTTACAAATACCTTCTAATATATATGTGAGAGCAATCAGGGTTCGAATTTCGCACTCCACTGTCGCTCACTTCGGTTAGTGCTTTCTTTGCTTGATTACTTTCTTGATTGAATTGGAGTCCAACATGAGCGTCTGGAAGGATATCTTTAGCGAAAAGTTTCGTTCTACTCATCTATATAGTTTTAATTTTAATCGATGACCAAATATTTTTCATCAGAGATTTATGGAAGGGGGGGGGGGGGGGGGGGGGGGGGGGGGGGGGTTCGTCTGCTCGAGAGATATAAGAAGAAATGTGAACATGTTGACTGTTTTTTTGTTTTTTGATTAGTTTTATTTTATGTTTTTAATTTAGTTAAAGGGTACTTAAGTAATCTAATAAGTTTTAGTTTAAGTTTTTAATAAGTTGAAGCATGTTTATGTAATTTAAGATAATTAAAGGATAACCTAGTAATTTCATCACAGCTAGGACACCCCTTATAAACATACCCTAGATGGTATTCCTCCCAAAGGAGTCTCATAAAGAAACAAGACAAGCAGAAATCGGACTGATATGGCGTGCTATAACAATATTAAATGACAATTTAGCTTGATCCCTAAGACTAAGAACCATAGACTGTTCAGACTTTAAGCTTGTTGATTACTTGTGTGATGTAGCATACAAGATAATATCTAAATTGATTGATATTAGGTTTAATTTTCTTTTCGATATAAGTATCACTCCTTTTCGCTCCGCTACTTATAGATAAAATAGCAAAATTTAGAGACCTCTCTAAACCATGTCACTGTATTTGAAAACTTTATTCCGTTGAAAAGCATTTTAGTATACCTAGGTAAAGAATATAAACATGTTTATCAAATTATACATATTTCTGATACTAAGATTTAATAATAAAAATCAATTAAAGGATAATTTTAGATATATGGTCTTGTTTAACGATAAAGGTCAACTTTTGAAAGAAAAAAATGTTAAATGAAGGAAAACATTTAGTTGGACGGAATGAAATTGCATTATGTAGGATGCCATGGTTACTTGGTTTTGTTTAACTATCTAATTTCCGAATTTTTTTATGATATTTCACTCAAATAGAGTGAATTATGTTTGATATTTTCAGTGGCTTGTGCATGTATCAATAGGGTGAATATTTCCGTAAAATTAACAATCCTGTTATAGGGGCGGCAAGTGAATAGGACAAAAAGGGTCATTACATGGTAATTCTAAGTGTCTCTTATAAAACAAAAACTGAAAATAACTAATTGATCCTTATATAGTTTAGTGTTGATAATCTAGTTTAGTTTTGATAATCAAATTTCACTTATATTTACTCTAAAACAAATCAAAATCAGCTTTTTCGGAGAAGAAAAAAAAAACTTTTGTGATATTTGTGAAACTCTAGATTTTGATTCACTCGACCAAAATGAGTGATTTTTCCAGTGACAAATTTGATATTGGTGAATCTCTATATGTCGCTCAAAATTATCTAAAGTACGTAAAAAAAATAAAAAAATTTACATTTTCAGAAGAACTTACGGTTGGAATTGTGCTCTTAACCAACCGTAACTCTGTGTTACGGTTAGTAAATTATCGAATACCAACCGTAACTGGTTCAATTTGGGGAAAACCCAATCGGAATACCAGTTACGGTTGGTAAAAAAAAATTTGGTACGAACCGTAACCTAATTACGGTTTGAAACATGACAGCATATAGCAACCGTAACAAATAACGGTTGGTAACTAATGAATAGAGACTAACCGTAACCGACTTACGGTTGGTATTTCAACTAATTTTTGAACCGGATAAATCGCTAAGACATAGTATGTTTTACGGTAAGTAAGGTTAATTGAGTTACAAGTCGTAACTCAATTACGGTTGATAAAAGTGATGCAAATACAAACCGTAAAAAAAAATGAAACATCCAGAAAGAATAACGGTTCGTAACTTAAGTATTGAGACCAACCGTAAATCAATTACGGTTGCAAAAAAGAATCGTAACTGAACATTCTTTCTGAAAATCAAGAACTTACGGTTGGTATTTGAGTTAAATGAACCGTAACATCAACCAAATCTATAGTTACGGTTCCAATTGGCGTTATTACCAACCGTAACTCACATGCCACACAGAAATTTCAATTTTGTTCCAAAAATCCTGATTTTTGATAAAAAAAACTAACTTCAATCTTCGTCAACCTTCTTCTTCGGCATCTCTATTATAGTTTCAATCAATGATTATCAATTTTTCAAATTTCTGATTAATCGAGGACGATGAAAATTTCATTTTTAATGGAGGAGGAGAAGAGAAGATGAAGATGAAAAAACAGTTTTGATTTTTGTGATTCATTAGGTTTAGAAATAGGGGAGGACAATTGTGTCTTTTCAACCAAAAAAGAATGGGTAAAGTAGTCAATTTACACCCCTATAGGACATCCCCTAACCAATTAGAGGGACATTGTTATCACACTTTCCGCCCCTATAACAGGATACAAAATTAAGTAGTCAGCTTTGTACGAGTAACCCTACCATGCTCTACATATCCAAAGATACTATCTAGTCTTTTAAGTTTATATAGGCCTTGTTCGGTAAAATTTATGATTATCTATTATGATTATAGATAGATAATCTTAAGTTGATAAATGATTATGATATAATCATTTTTAAAATAAATTTTTTCAAACACGGTTTTCAAATAATTGATTATCTTAGAATGATGATCTCAAAAAGGAAAGAAAAGAACAATGATCTAGGATTTTTCTTAGTCCTATGTTGTTTTTTTGTCTCTCTCTTAATAGTTTAGAGAAAATAAGAAGAAAAAATTCAATTTGAGTTTGTTAGAAAAATAATTGATTATATATAAATTTTCAAAACAAATTTTTCTGTTTATGGAAATAATGGATTATTTCAATTATGATTAAAATAATCAATTACTATAATGAATACCAAACACGTATAAAATCCATATAATCTGCATAATGAGATTATGGGATGATAATCCATTAAAGTAATGGTTACCAGATAGCCCCGTAAGAAAAATTCAACATGGTATCAGTGCCTAGTCGGTTTAATGGGTGTCAATGCTTCCGCTGCAAATTGAAGCCGATAGTTCTGCTCAAAAGAATTATAACTAATGAAGTAGAAGCAAGGCATGACTCTCAAAGTTTGAAGTTTTGTTAGTCTTGTTTGAATTATTATTGGATAAAGCGTATTATTACAAGAAACAAGTTAGAAGACTAACAAGCTAAGTTCCAACATCGTATTATTACATTAGTTGAACAGGTTACCGTGCTAGCCTACCAGCGAGCCTCATAGGAACCAGCCAAAGGAGCCGAAGCAGACATGGGATGATTATGTCGCAAGGGGGACAAGGCAAGCTAACTCTACCTTCCATGTCAAATTCTACAATATTGCGTCATCGGGGACTCAAACCTGGGACCTCCTGGAACGCATCAAAACCTTTGTGAAACGGGTATGACCAGATGAGCTAGCTACTTGTTTTTTCTTTCTTGTTAATAATTTTACATTTTTGATTGGGGCTCTTCGCTATAATTTTTGCTAAGTTTAATTTGGTGATAATGTCCCTTTTTGAATTAGTGGCAAATTACACGTCAGCATCTTAATTGGAATCTATTACTGTGAATTTGTGATCTAAAGTTTTCCACGTATTTGAAAACCCATTTCATAATGCTAAGAAATATATTTTCTTTATTCACAGATTAGGATAGTAATTCCAAAAGATATTAGAGCCCAGCTTATTGCTAGGATCCCCTCTAATTTCCTGTCGGACCTCTTTGTAATGATTTGGATGTTTAACTTCCTAATTAGAAATTTCTCATAACTCACATAAACTTTATTGTGACTCAAAATTTGTCCCACTCAATGTCTCCGATTTCACGAAAAAATCGGAGGTGATCATCATTTTAGACAAAATTTTCGAAAACTTGAAACATAACTATTATGCAGCCACCAAAAAAAATGCATAACACATTTTGCAGACGCATAACAAATTATGCAACCATTTTCTCCATTGTATAACAAATTATGCATTTAGATAACAAAGTTATGCATCTATAACAAGTTATGTAACCATTGTTTTTGTTGGTTTTAGTACGTCCATAAAAAAATTGATGCATAATGCAGTATGCATCCCATATTTACGGATGCATGTCAAGTTATGCATCTATTTTCTCGATGCATAAAAGATTGTGCAACAATTTTCTCGATGCATAATGCATTATGCAGTCATATTTTCGGATGCATAACATTTTCACGACTGCATAACATGTTATGTAGATATTATTGTAGGTGCGTGACAAGTTATGCAGCCTTATTTTTTGTTGGTTTCAATACTAAGAAAAAGTAGCTGCATAACGTGTTATGCAACCGTTTTCTGAACTGCATAACAAGTTATGCAAAAAAAAAAATGCTGCAGAACGTGTTATGCAACCAATTTCAGGAATGCATAACAAGTTATGCAACAAATTTTGTAGATTCATAACCTATTATGCATCACTATTCACACCTCCATTTTCTTATAAATGCACGTCACACGCACACCAAACCCATTTGCACTTCCATCTCCACTACAACATCCTTTTAGCTCCATTTTCTTTTAAATGCATAACCCTTTGATTTGCTAATTAAGGCACGCCGATTGGATGCCTGGAAATGAATAGAAAAGAGATCAAGTATGACATCCCAATTTGAATGATGATACGGACATTAACAGATAAGTAATGCTAGATGAGTTATATAAGCTTATAAAAGAGTCTAATGAAAAAAAATGAAATGCACTTAGCTAGCTACCCCCATTTTGTAATCCTTCAATTTGTTTCGCAGCATCTAAAACTCTAACTACTAGCTACATATGAACAAACTAGTCATGAGGAACATATGTGACCAACTTTAAAATGATAAATTTAGACTATCCGTGCTCTATCCAAATGATCTAACCCCATTTGGTACACAAACTGCGCACATGAGATGCAAATGTCTGTAGACACATCACAATAACAAAGATCATAAATCAAAAAATGAACTGGTATCGCATGCTCAACAAAGAAAAAGTGTTTATTCAGTCAAGTTTTAAAGTTATAAATGCAATTTGAACTGCCTAAAAGTTAGACCTATAAACAGTTATCGATGCAATGAGCACATGTATGTCTCATTTTGTCTTTGTACTGACTAGCTCAACCTATATGGGAACATTTATGTCTCATTTTGTTTTTGTAAGAAATTTCAATTTCAGATCACTAGGAATATTAATGTTTATACAACCAACAAACCACCGAGAGTCTGACAGTAAGCATTAAGCCATCCAAATCAGTCAGACACTTGCGGCAAAGCTACAAAAACTAAGCAATGAGATGTAACCCTCTTGTTGTTGGAATTGGAATGATTATAGGTTGGGAAATTAAGTCATCCAACCATGATTTTGGAAGATTCCATACCAAATAATACACCAAAAAAATTAACAACAGGGAGATTCAAGATCACATCCTTACTACTTTAAATGCACCTCTAGTTATGATATGCACTGAACTAATCAAAGTGAGAATCAATGAAAAAAATGAACAGATTACCCGTACGAGTCTCTTTATAGCCAATCCGCTCCCCAAGCAACTCATCGATGCAATCCAGTGAACCACCACGAGCATCCCAATGAAGAGGAGTGCTCCTCAGGGAAACTGCATTTAGCACTCCATGAATCTCAAATTGAGATATCCAACCAAAAGAAAATTTTCAACAAAGATAGCATTTTTGCACCAATATTCACCCAATGTACTGGTGGAAGCACAAGCAAAAAATCCACAATCCAACAATATAATATATGAACACATTCAGCACTTGATAATCAATACGATACATCAAAATCCTAAACACTACCAAATTGCAGATTTCATAAATTATTCATCTAAATCACTAAATCAAGTATAATAAGTAATAATTTGTTCTCAAGTGTTTGTAATTCATATTCAAGAGAACAAATATCAACAACAAACACAACCCAAGGAACCTTTTCATGAATTGAAGTGTTTACTCAATAGGTATTGATACTAACCTCAAATTTATTTCCAATTGTTTTCACCCTGGATTCAGATAAAAGACAATTTGTTGAATCTGGATCCATAATTATGAGCCGCCATCAAACCTCTGAAAGTGTGGTTCTGCGAAGAGAAAGAAAAAAAAACTTCTACAAGAAAGAAAAGAAAAATAACCCTAATCTCAAAGCTCCATTCCGGTGAAAAAGAAACAAGATTAGAGTGAAACCTAAAGAGAATTTCAGTTAGAAATCGAACTTGAAATCCTCCGACAGAGCAAATCAAATGCTTGAAAACTTTAAGAAAAAAAACACATAAAAAATAAACGAATACAAATGCATAATTTTTGAAAATAAGGGCCTGTGAATAATTTTTTTTCAGAAAAAGGGTGCGCGCGTGAAGTTTTCCGCCGCTGGGTTTATGGGTGGAAAAATTTGGAAGAATGGGTGTCACAGTGGTTTTCACTAACCCAAAATTTACTGAGATACCCAAAATCGAGTCCATAACATTCAAGGCCTAATAAGTGACCTCCATATTTAACCTTTCCTTTGAAACCCTAGATGCCAAAGTAAACCCTAACTTTTCTTTAATCTTTTTCAGCTCCTCTCACCCTCTCGCGCTTTAGCATAATAAGGGTATCCAGAAAGTTCTCTGAAGAACAACAATGGTATGTAGCTCTCCTCCTGTTTTACAATGATTTTGTATATATATTGTTCATGATGATAACATGTACAGATATTCATTCTTTGATTAACGGATGTACTTCTATCTTCAATTTTTCTAGCCTGCTAATGGCTGTCTCTCTCAAAATATATATATGAACATATATTGCAGAGTACTGTAGTTGGAAATGGTAAAATACACGACAACAACAAAGCAAAACAAAAAAGAAACGAAGATCAAAAAGACATGAGACAAAACAAGAAAAGTAGAGGTACTGGTAGCAACATTAGTTTAACAAATGGTTTGCATGTTGATAGTGCCATTGTAAGCGATATATTAAGCAGACTACCAGTGAAGTCAATAGTACGATTCAAATGCGTGTGTAAACATTGGCGGTTCCTCATCGAGGAAGACTCGTACTTTATAGATCTACACCTTAACAGATCTAAAATAAGTCTCATTCTCTTTTTTATAGGTTCAATGGTAGCTAAGTATACAAGAATATTTATCCCCGAAATAAATAAAGGGAGGCTCGTGACAGTTATGCTTGAAGGGAGAGGAATAGAAGCATCAACACTGTCCGCTCGCACAATAAGGAAGATGGAATTTCCATTGAAGAATGCATCTTTTTTTGGACCTGTAAATGGTCTGATCGGCTATGAGTCCGATGACTCAAAAAACTCTGCTATTCGTATATGCAATATCAGCACCCAAGAAATAACACATTGGATTAAATCGCCAAAGTGGAGTTTGTCGAGAACACCTTATTATGAAATGGGATTTGATCCTGTCGCAAAGAAGCACAAAGTCATATGTATATGCTGCATATATGATTCCATAGCAACTCGCGGTTATGGTGATGTGTGTGAAGTCTTAACTGTAGGAGACAAGAAATGGAGAAGGATTCAGAACCCACCATTCAAGCTTGAACTTGAATATTACCAACGCAGGCACACACTTTATCTGAACGGTTTTATTTATTACAAGGGCTTTTATGCCCGTGCAAAATGCACGGGCTAGTGTCACAATGGGGTTGTAATTTAGTCTTTTCTTAATCTTACTTAAGGGTCTGGTATGCATACTAAGCTAGCTGTGAATCACTACTCAATTGGGTACTTACTATAAAGCACCAGTGTGCAACATATATAAAAGCGCTACATGTACGTTGTATCCTGTTAAAATGTCACGTTAAAATGATAGTGCACTCGAATATATACTTACAAATAAATAAATGATTTGCTTAAAATCTCAGTGAGTACCCATGAAAGATTTGACATTACTCTTTTAAGTAACCTTATTACAGCAAGGGGGAGACAAGAGACCATAACTCAGCAACATAAATCTATTCTGCAACAAAAGTCAAGAGAAAAATGGTTGAAAGAAGGAGCTGCTAATACCAGATTTTTCATACTTCAGTTAAATTAAGACAAGCATCTAATACAATATCTGAGTTGGAAGATGATTCAGGAGCTATAATAACAGATCAATAAAGGATTTCTTCTATTCTTGAATAACACTTCGAGGAAAAGTTTAAATTTAAAGAGAATCATTTGGTGGGTGACATATTAGAAGCAATTCCAGAGGTGATTACTCAAGAAGATAATAAAATGCTAGAATCAATTCCTTCTTCTGAAGAGATCAAAAATGTTGTTTTTCAATTAGATGCTGATAGTGCACTAGGACCAGATGGATTTCCAGGCTTGTTCTACAGATTTGCTTGGGATATCATAAGAGATGGTGTAATTCAAGTTATTCAATACTTTTGGAAGCATGGTTTTATACCCAAAGGTTTGAACTCAAATACTTTTGGAAAACCGAGTCTTGCAGAAAGATTGATACCAGCGGGTTCAAATACTATCCCTCAAAGTCCAGGGTTGCAACTCTGGTGGAGAGCCTATTGCCTATTCGGTAGCACATAAAGCGTCGGCATTTCGCTCTGGTTTATTGATATTATGGTATTTTTGCTTTTTGAGTCTTTTAGTGGTATTTTTTTACCTTTTTGAAATGAATTGAGATTCAATTCTTAAGCAAAGCAACAATATTAATAAAATAGAGATTTCTGAAACATAATGAGCTTTACAATGCCTATTTCACTTATTAGCGGAGTTGTTATGGATTAAAGCAATTCCTTGAGTTGAAATAACGAGCTTCACAACCCAGCTTGAAAACAATACAAAAGACGAATGTAGATTGACGTACAATGCATGGCAACAGAGAGGAACGCCAGTTATCAGCCAGACCTGCCACATTGCTGTTAGTTGTTCTCCTTGGGTGATCCATGACCAGATTATGCACTGCAGGAGCGTCAACACATACCAGTCACAATAACTTGGTGTGCAACTTATAATCCTATAGCTGTAATGTCAGGTCCACTACTTCGGGAGGTCAGGCTCTATGACCCCCTTTTAGTTTTTTTCTTGTCTACTAAAATTCCTCAGCGGGAGTTTGTTCAAAACAAAAACAAAAAAGCTCCACTAGTGAACACAATTCAGCAGCATCTGGATCACCAAGGATCAGATCATCACAATTCAAACACGGAAAACAAGAAGTTGAGAATTAATATATAGAGAAAAGTAAAGGTGACAGCAACAACAGGTTATAAGCCAATGACTTGCATATTTCAGACATAAGTCAGTGTTACTACGGACACTTGATGATGTACAGCTCTGTGAAGCCAATAGTACATAGGAATTTAATTGGACTCGTATAAATTAGGACTGTCATGACCACACCATATGTTCTCCAAGATGGCATTGGTGAGTTGTTTTTAGCTGCATCTGGTACCCATTTACAACCAAAGTAGAATATAACTCCATTTGCAATTAGTGTCGAATTCTGGGAATGAATTATCCAAGGCAATTAACTTAGTATTTGCTCTGCCCCTAAGATATCACTTAGTCTTGCAGAATGGTTTACATCTTCCCTCACAGCTTACAAGAGTGCGAAGTTGGGGATTTGAGGCCCACACCCCCCGCGCTTATAATGCTTTGGTTGTGGTAAAATATACAGGAATAAGGTTGGGCAGAGTCAGAGGCTGTGCCCATACCAAAAATAAAAAAATAAAAAAAATTTGAAAATAGTCACGAACCTACATATATTGGGGTAGGGCTCATAAAAAATCTACACTTAGGGGGCTCGATAGGCCCGGTATTAAGTACACACAATGCTTCATAGTCAACCGAGAAAAACCCGCAGCAAGTCTCTTTATACGAAACCCTAACTTCTCTTCAATCTTGATCAGCTCCTCTCTCTCTCGCTCGCTTCATAAAAGTTCATTGAAGAAGAACAAAGGTGTGTAGCTATATATCCACCTGCTTTACAAATATTTTGTGTGTATATATATATATATATATATATATATATATATATATATTGTGTTTGAACCTAAGTTACGTAGTGCTAATGATGATTACATAGATGTTCCTTCTTCAGCTTGATTCTGGATTATTTTGATATGAAATGTATACTCTGATTAATATATAGCTCTATATATATGAATATATGCAGCGTACTGCAGGTGGAATAACTGGAGTGAAATTTACTGCCAATCCTATGAAATTGAACGTAATCAATGTCGAGCGCAACAACAACATACGAAAACAAAAAAAGGAACGACAATGAAAAACAGATGAGACACAAGAAGAGAAGTAGAGGTACTGCTGGTGGCAGCATTGGTTTATCAAATAGTACTAGTGGTTTTCATGTTCATGGTGCCATGGTATGCGATATATTAAGCAGACTACCAGTGAAGTCACTTGTAGGATTCAAATGCGTATGTAAACATTGGCGGTTCCTTATTGAAGAAGACTCGTACTTTATGGATTTACACCTTAACCAATCAAAAAATCATCCAATTCTGTTTTATATTGGTTTAGCACATAAGTATGAACATATTGTTCCCCCAGAAATAAATAAAATGAGGCTCGTGACAGTTATACTTGAAGGAAGAGCAAGAGAAGCATCAACAGCATCCTTTCGCAAAATAGGGATGATGAAATTTCCATTAAAGGATGCAGCTTTTTTTTGGACCTGTAAATGGTCTGATCGGTTATGAGTCTGCTGACTCTTAAAAAAAACACTGGTATCCGTATATGCAATATCATGTTGGTCGCAATAATTAAAATAAAGAAAAAATCAAATAAGCAAAAGTTATTGATACTTATCTCTTTTATAATGGAATTGATCGATTGACGAAACGAACGAGCTTCTCATATCTTCACAACAGCAACAAGGAAATTTTTTGGAAAAACACAGTGAGACACGTGTTCAACACGTTATCCTTAAGACATTAGCGCCCGGCTACACTCAAGAGTGATGCTATAGCCCTCACAGGATCGTTAAGGAAAATCGTGAACTCTTAAGAAACGCTATAAAATATTTTCCCTTAGGGGTCCCTCTAAATTATATAGAGCAACCCCTTTCCAATAGATTTTACAAAAGTAGTGAATTTCTTTATATAATGGAATAAAACAATTTAAGAAGTGGAAACTCCACAATGTGGGACTAATAAGTTTATATAGTTTCTTAAAACTACTAAAAATTGGAAACTCCACAATGTGGGACTAAAAAGTTTCATTCACAAAAGAAAACAATAAATTATAATTTTTTATTAAAACTTTAAAAAAATTATTTTTTTATTAATCGTTTTCCAACAATCCCCCACATGAATGAAAACTCAATAAAACATGAAAACACAAATAGATCTTGGTAAATCAACATCCCAACCTCACGATCCAAACAGACTGATTGTGCAAGTGTTGAAATCATACTAGTCATTTCGACGTCCTCTCCCTCACACAAAAGTGTGTTGACCCCAGGGTTATACTATGGATTGCATAAATCATAATAGTATTGAGAGCTTTCATCTTTAGTTCTCACATGGTGAGACTATAGGTATCTTTCACCAAAGTGAAAAAGCATGAACTAGTGAACCCTTAGTGACCTTTAGGTCCTAAGTTCCAGTAATACCAAAACCATCAAAACGAAAATCACATAAAAAGCAGGAAATACCATTTTAGGCAGAGGTGTCCATGAGGTCTTGAACCTTTGCTTAGTGAGATATTACCGGAATTACTTGCTAGAGACAGTGAACTATGTCTTGAACTGCTAGCATTTGATGTAATTCGCGATAACAACCACGGTGATATCTCCAAGGTTGCTGCCAAGCTCGTGCCGTTTTGTCCAATTTGGCCCTGGACATATCCTGTTTCTCAGAATGCTCTAGAGAATCAAAGCTCATATTCTCATAGGAAGTGGCCCACTTCCTCATTCAGATAGGTGAGTTTCCATAAAGAGTGTTACTGCTACACCCCACTTCAATCTTAAATTGAAACTATGAACTCATTAAGACTTCTAAAAGTCATCCTTCACATGCAGTCACACTATCACGTCTACACCATAGGGAAGGGACAAGAATAAAATTCTCTGATAGTGTTTACCTTTACCCACCACAAATTATTGTCTCATTCGAAACCTTGATCTTGGGATCTCCAGTCAGCAAGGTTGAGTATCCTTCATGGCAAGTTTAATTTATGATTAAGCCCCTCCCCTTCGATGTGTTTAACAATCTCTTGTAGAACCTTTCGTCAAAGGTTGCGCGATATTCTCCTTGGACTTTATCCAATCAATGGAAATAACGCCAATTGAGATTAGTTATTTTTAGCTTTAGCTATTATAGCTTGGCTAACACAGTATATATAGTGGCGCAGGCCTATGCCAGAGAGGAATGTCTTCTAAAAAGCATCTTAGGCACTCAGCCCCCTCTCGTGCTTTATCTATCGCAATACTCTCAGATTCCATAATGAATTGAGCAATATGTATGTTTGGAAATCTTCCAAAACAAACCTTCCTGCTAGAGTGAAAACATATCCACTCGTAGACTTAAGACTCCTTGAGTCAACTATCCATTTGCATCACAAAGTCTCTCAAGGACAGCAAGATACCTTTTATAAACCAAACAAAAGGTAATAGAGTATTTTAGGTACCGTAATACTCTACTAGTGCATCCCAATGCTCTTGCTCTGGACAACAAGTTATCTACTTAACTTACTCACACTATAGGCAATGTCTGGACACTTACAGTTCATTAAATTCATCAGACATCCTATAACTCTTGAGTATTCAAGTTAAGATACTCCATTATCCTTAATTTTCTTGAGTTACAAGAATAATCGTACGGAGTACAAGCAGGCTTACAATCACACTGATTGTATCTCTTAAGCACAAATTCAACATAATGAGAACGACTAAGACTATATACTAGATTATCTTCTAATCCTCATCCCTAATTACATCAACAGGGCCTAAGTCTTTCAAGTCAACGTTCTCATTCAGCGCATGTTTTTTTAGTGGAATTAATCACATCTAAGTTTGTATCAAGTATAAGCATATCATCAACATACAAGCATATAATCACACAGGCATCCTTAACAAGTTACTTGTAAATATACTTGTCAGATTCATTAACTTAAATCCACTACACACATTATACATGATCAAATTTTCCATGTCACTGTTTACGTGCTTATTTTATAACCATACAAATTTTTCAACTTACAAACTTTGTCATCATAACCTTTCACTACAAAGTCCTCAGGTTGGTCTATGTAAATTTCTTTATCTAATTCACATTTTAGAAAAGATGTCTTAACATCCATCTGATGTATCTCCAATTTGTTTATGAAGCAATATCAATTAGCATCTCAACGAAGTAATCTCGTCACAAGTGAATAAGAATCAAGGAAATCTAACTTCTTTTAGTTTATATCTTTAGCTACCAACTTAGCATAATAATTTTTCTACAGTTCATCTACCTAATTTCCTCTTAAAGATCATTTACATTCATGGTCTTACTCCTGGAGGTAAATAGCAAGCTCCCAAGTCAGGTTCCGACGGACTGAGTCCATTTCACTAAATGAAGCTTCTTACCAGAATGGGGTTTCAGTAGATATCAAGGATTCTTTACAAGTACGGGCTTAGACTAAGCTAGGCATGTTATGAAGTCGGCTTCATAAGAAGTCTCAAGTCTTTTTTTTTTACTTCTCTTAGGCTCAACCGTAACTTCATCTTCCTTGATAAGTTCTGACTATTTGAAAATAAATCTAGGGATCAACAACACATCTAATGAGGTACAGGTTTAAGAATAAACATCTTCAAAGAACTCAACATCCCTAGATTATGTAATAGTATCACACCAAAGTCAGAAAAATCAAACACACAAACAAAAATCTATATGTAGAAGTATACTCAGCATACCTTATATGAAGACACAATCAACATTTTTGGTTTCTATCTACTTCTTTTAGGAAGACGAATGGCAAACTTAGTCACACACCCCCACACTTCGACGCATTCATAAGAAGGTCATCTACCTATCCATAAATCATATGGAGTTTTATCTGATCCTTAAGGGTACTCTATTCAGGATATACTAGTTAACATGACTGCCTCCCCCCACAAGGTCGCAGGTAATCCTGAACTAATCAACATGACAATTATCATCTTCTTAAGGATACAGTTGTTATGTTCAAGGCTTCTAATTGTTTTTGAACTTCAAGTTTATACATCTTAAGGATTCTAAGGCATCATCCTTATCCCTAAGCAAGTATACAAGACAGTACCTCGTACAATCATCTACGGAAGTTATAAACCATCTTTTACCACAGTGATTTTAGGTTGAACTCATGTCATCTAGGCCTAACTGAATTAATTCTAAAGGCTTAGAATTACTCTGAACATTTGTGCTAAAAGGTTTTAAAGCAAATTTGATTCTTCACAGATTTTACTTTTGTGTTCAAAGTCCAAACTAAATTTGGGTACGCAGCCTATGCTATCCAGTTAAGCATTGACTTATAAGTTTACGGTTACAAGCTTACCACATAAAACAATCAATCACATAAAGAAAGCACAAGAATCAACTATGTTCACATCATCAGTTTTTTCCGTTAAGCTTATATAGACCCAAAGTCCTATAACTCTTGCTTAAAAAATAATTGCCTTGTTACAACAAGTTTTCCAGAAAAAATTAAGATCTTAAATCTTTTTCCATCTATAATAGAACAAGATACAAGATTCTTGCATATGCTTGGAACATGAAAACTTCATTCAATGTGAGAGTATTACAGATATGAGCTTCTGCTCGACCTTTTCCTTTTATGCAACCTCTATTGCAGATGAGTTACTCAAAAAGAGTTTCTTGACATCCCTTATCCTCTGATAGGAGGTGAACAGGTCTCTGTTTCAACAAACATTCTTGGTGGCTCCAGAGTCCACCTTCTGGTCTCTCACATTGGTTGTTAAAATAACTTCCGACATCATGTCAATGAACTCGTTCTAATTTGTTTCAACTAACTTAGCATTAACTTTCTACTTATTAAGGTTTTATGTTGTCTACACTTTACTACCGTATGGCCCGGAATTTTACAAACATAACAATCACCCTTAATTAAAGTAACGCCGGATTTAGTTTTACGAAACATACCTTTCTTATGAAGACTACGGTTAGATTTGTGTTTGATATTCCCGCCTGTGTCAGCTTTGGAAGACTTGTGTTCATCCACATGCGCCTCGTAGCCATGTTCCTTTTCAATTTCATGTCACAATCTTCGTTTATACTCTGACCACGGACACGGTAATTTCCCAATCACCTAATACACCACATCTCACAAACCGTAGTTCCGAAACGGAAGATAAAATATGAGTTTTGAAGATAATATCTAGATTTACAAACTTCGTTTGAACCACCATATCAAAAAACTCATGATTACCCCATAAAAAATATTTTAGTTAACAACAAAAGTTTGCCCGTCAGAATTTTTCAGGAACATTTGTCTATTTTGTAAAATATCAAAAAAATACTTTTACAACTCCAAAAATTCTGAAATTTGACGTGGGTAACTATCAGGATGTCTACTACGTTGTGTCAAAAGGGTTCATCGAAATTCCTTCTAAGTTAAGAGATAATCTCGAAACTCTACAGCTGACCAAAAAATTGTTTTTGTTTTTCACTCCACAATTAACATCCATGATTCACAAACCAACCAACCATTTTCGATTATTACAAATTATAATTTCTTAAGATTGTTGGTCGCAATAATTAAAATAAAGAAAAAATCAAATAAGCAAAAGTTAACGACCGAGCTTCTCATATCTTCACAACAACAACAAGGAAATACTTTGGAAAAACAGAGTGAGTCACGTGTTCAACACGTTGCCCTGAAGACATTAGCGCCCGGCTACACTCAAGAGTGATGCTATAGCCCTCACAGGACCGTTTAGGAAAATCGGGAACTCTTAAAAAACACTATAAAATATTTTCCCTTAAGGGTCCCTCTAAAATATAGAGCAACCCCTTTCCCATAGATTTTACAAAAGTAGTGAATTTCTTTATATAATGAAATAAAACAATTTAAGAAGTGGAAACTCCACAATGTGGGACTAATAAGTTTATATAGTTTCTTAAAACTACTAAAAATTGGAAACTCCACAATATGGGACTAAAAAGTTTCATTCACAAAAGAAAACAATAAATTATAATTTTTTATTAAAACTTTAAAAAAAATATTTTTTTATTAATCGTTTTCCAACATATCAGTACCCAACAAACAACACCATGGATTAAATCACCAATGTCGAGTACAAAAAGAACACCTTATTATCAAATGGGATTTGATCCTGTCACAAAGAAGCACAAAGTCATATGTATGCCCCATATATGATTCCATAGCAGCGCCCGGTTATTATGATGTGTGTGAAGTTTTAACTGTAGAAGACAAGAAATGGAGAAGGATTAAGAACCCACCATTCAAGCTTGAACTTGAATATTATCAACCCCAACACAGTGTTTATCTAAATGGTTTTATATATTATTGCGCTTCAAATTTTATGAAAGCAGGCGAGCTCGGCAATGACAAGGTTGTGGCATTTGATGTTGGCAATGAGAAGTTCAGAGAGATAACAATTCCTAATTTCATCCTCAATCAACCAAGGTATGTTTATCGAAATGGCCGTAGTCCTAACCATTTTCTAGAACTGGAAGGCCGTTTAGCTCTATTAAGTAGAATAAGTGATCACACTGCAAAGCTATGGGTATTCGATGACGATGTTCATGGGAGCGACAAAGAGAAGAATATTCGCACTAGTAGTAGCAGTAACAAAATATTGGCAGAAGTTATAATTGATTTACCTTATTTATGGAGCGGGAATCGGCATTTCCTTTTTCTGTCTGTGTTAGGGACAGACAAGATAATCATAGGATCCCATGGAGAATCTCAGCTCTTCAAGCTTCATTTTTACAGTTTAAAGACCAGGATTTGCAAAAACATTGATACCAGTGGGTTCAAGTACTATCCGAACTCCAGGGTTGCAACTCTGGTGGAGAGCCTATTGCCTGTTCGATAGCACATAAAGCCTCTGCATTTCGGTCCGATTTATTGATATTTATGCTATTTTTCCTTAATTTGGTTTGTTTTTTGAGTCTTTTAGTGGTACTTTTCTTACCTTTTTGAAATGAAATTGTAATAATTTAAATCTTAAGCGGAGAAACGAATTTTCTTTAATTTGATAGAGATTTCGAGTTTTGAACCATAATGAGCTTTACAATGCTTATTTCCCTATTTTCATTTATTAGTGGAATTGTCACAGCAGAAGAGATTACAAAAGCAGTTCCTAGAATTAAAAAAACGAACTTCACAACTCAGCTTGAAAAGAACGCAATAATTGCAACAGAGAGGAACATCAGTGATCAGCTAGCCCAACCACATTGCTGGGTAGTTGTTGTCCTTTTGGAATTAAGCTAGGAGTTAATTAAGCGATCCATGACCAGCTTAAGCACCGCCGGAGCATCAACAGTAACAGCCACCTTAACAGTTGGTTTACCTGACCACTCCGTCTCATCCATAAACCTGGTTTATTTTGACAAATTTAGTCAGTAGCCAACAAGACATTTCACATACGATTTAAGTTCAGTTTTATAAGAAAACGTGATTAATAGCTAAAAAACTATAGTACTGTCTAAAAATATGATATAACAAAGTGGAACTAGAATGTGGTGTTACGTAAACCGCTAAAGAGTTAAAAAGGGCGCGCTCGTTTCATTTTTTGCTGGGTGGTGGCAAACATGATTTGAGGTAAAGAGGAATAATTTACTGACCAAGCGAAAAAGAAAGTCTAATAAAAAATTACTGAGTGATAAGAGAGAAGCCGGCTTTACCTTTTGACGGTGTTATAGAAAACTGTCGTACCCCTCGTTATACCACTTGTCTGAACTCTTACGACCCCCTCAGTGTAAGTGAACAAAGAAGGATCCACAGCCGCAATAATAGTTGCTGGATCGTGAAGGTATACACCTGTATGTAACGCCAAGAAATTTAATATGACATCAAAAAGATGAATCTACTAGTCTATTTCGTTGATGGAGCCCTATTTACCGTACAACCTTTTGTGTTATATGACTCGTGATGATAGGAGTAGTAGATGTCTAAGATCTTGCTTATGTATTGCGCAAATTTCCCATTGGATTGTACAAGCTTGTCTCGGTCATCATCTGCAAGACAAAAGAGAATATGGCTATGAAATTCATGCTAAAGAAACAAAAAAAAAAAGTGAACGTGCAGGACACTAGCGTGAAGGGAGCTTTTGCACACATTCTTCACAGTACATTAATGACAAGGAATTCAATGGATCTTTACAGTCAAGTTTTTATTTTATTTTTGGGCCAAATCGTCAGAAAATGGGATCAAGACAGATACGTGACATTAAAACATACCAAAAACTCAATGAGCATAAGAAATTGTGAGAACCATACCTGACATAATAACTTGATGAGTAACATTTAATCCTACAGCTACAACGTCAGCTCCACTAGTGAATACAATATCAGCAGCATCTGGATCACCAAAGATCTGGTCATCACAATTCAGAAACGGAAAAAGAATTTGAGAATATATAGAGAGAATGTGCTGGCTTTGAAGGTGGCAGCAAAAACAGGTTATAAGTCAAGGACTTGCATATTTCAAACACAAATTAGTGTTACTGCGGAAACAAACAACATAGAAAACTCTTTTCTACATATGAGTAATCTGGCTTGGTAAGAAGATTGATAGAATTCTTATTCCTTTTTCTTCTTTTTTTTTGAATCATAACTAACGTGTACTGAACTCTCTGTCCATAAGATATAAAACTGCAAAAGATATCGAGCTACATACATTAGCCTCAGAGGCAGGATTCACGTTCCCATTCACAAAAAAAGCACCGCCAAGAAGAACAATTTGTCCTATCTTTTTTGAAAATTCGGGATCTTGCTCAACAGCCTGTATCGACATGGATATGAAATTAGGAAATATCATAAACAAATTCGCCTGAGAAGAATCAATGCTTAAATATATGCTAACTGACCAAGGCAATATTGGTAAGTGGTCCAAGTGCAACCACAGTAACTTCTCCAGGGTACTGATTTGCTTGTTCGATGAGATAATTGACAGCTGACTGTTCAATCGCCTTTCCTAGAGGTGGAGGAAAGTTCTGGTTCCCGAGACCATCAGTACCATGAACAAAATCAGCAACACGAAGCTTCGTACCTTTCTTTAAACCAAGCAGAGAAAACAATTCAGCCATGATGAAATAACCCATAATATGTAACACCAATAAACCAGTGAAACACAATCCTAGTGTGCATGTATGTGCTGTGTTACGAAATCAGTGACACTTAGATAGTTACTGAATGGAATTTCTCAGCCACATGTTACCATAATATAGAATCAAGACATTTCTGGTAGATAAGATTAAAAAAGAAACTGATTGAAGGTACAAGTAAAACAACAAAAAGCATTGCCATTAGATAAATACATACAGTAAATGAGGTATGGGACCCCTCGACTACTGGAATATCTGTCCGTCCTGCAATTTCCAACTATAAGAAGATAAATAAAAACTGTAAGAATGATATCTTTACAAAACAAAACAAGTCCAATCAAGGAGAAAACTATGTCTGCAAATACAAATGAACGATACAATATTATAGACACAAATGGTGTTTGTTTCGTTAGGAAACTACTCTTATTAGTCAAGGTCTGTTTTAGTTTCCTTGCCGTTTAAATCTAACTCGTTAGAATAAATCATCCTTCTACCTAGCATGATCTCTAAGCGTATGTAGTACAATACGATCTACAGACTGCATTTGCCTTGAACACCCTGCAATCTTCACCTCAAAGTTAGCTAAACTTTGAGACTGCTTTACAATGTTTACATAGCTGACTCGAACAAACAACAGTTAACTAGCATCAATGTGAATTACATTCATATACTTTAAAGAAAAGGCGAATACCACCTGAATCTGACTCAGGCCAGAATTCTAAGTCAAATTCAAGACACCCTCTATAACTAGTCTAAAGAGCTGCATAGTAATTCAAATGCTTGAACCGAATGTTTTGTAATTCATTGGAATAAACAGTAAGTATGTGTGACTTGCAACATTGAGAACCCTACTTACCAAATGCAAAGCATTCCTTGTAGCAAGAGTAGTATACACATTCCCAAATATCGTAGTCAGTCCAATTACTTCTACTTCTGGTGAATTTAAGGCAACAAATATTGCCATTGCATCATCTATACATACAAAAACTTAATCAGATTGGCAAAAGGAAAACAAAATTTGTACACAAGAATCTGGTCAATAGATGTTGACCTTACAGATGTTAACAAAATTGAAAGGGAAATGAACAGGAAACCAATGATCTTTTAGCTCTAGATTGTGTTTTATTATGAGATTAAAATTGGGTTGTTGATCAATTTGAGTATTAATGAGTTAATCTTATAGATTGAGATTGAAATAGAGATAAAAGGAAAGAATGAATTGAGATTGCTGAAGAAAAAACTTACCAATTCCAGGATCAGTATCAATGATGATCTTCTTTTTCTTTGTTGCTTCTACCATGATTCTGATTCAAATTGATTGTGATTGATTTTTTTTTGGGTATGAAATCAATAAAAACGGTGATGAAAAGAGAAGAGAGAGACTAGACGGTGTCAAATTAGGTACCGGTACGTTATAACGGTAGTGGGGAAGAAGAAGATGGTCAGCGTACGCAATGTGCGTAAGTTAGTGTCTATCTTATAATTGTGATTTGGGATAATTTAATCTATTTTGGGTGATAATTATCACTCTAATAAAATAATTGTGGTAGGCTGGTAGGTACCTTTGCATCCACGCTCCACATCTGACTAGGGAGGGCATACCAGGGAGGGCATCAGATTTCATTTAAGACATCCTCATTTCTGTTTTGTTTTAGGTGAAATTTGGTACTTTCCTCTAAAAAAAAAAAAAACAAAACAAAAAAAAGAACTGGTACATCCCAAGCTAGCTATTTTTCCCCTTTGTTGTCCAACTCAACAACAAAGTGTTTTTTCCTGGCTAGTTTGGGCTTAGTCCATTTAGTTGGAGCCTGTTATTAGATGACAAAAAAAAGTCATTAGAATTAAATTTCACACAACCCTTAACCAATTATTCTCTAACTACCTATTCTACCGTTGATTAATTGGCGTTAATTAATCGTAATCGGTATTTATTAATCGTATTAGATTTTAGATTAATTAATGTAAATCGATCTTCAAAATATCAAACAACTGAAAAAAATTGATTTATTTTTCAAAAACACTACTCAGAATCGGTTAACGTTCATGCACTTGTAAACCGATTCTAGATAGTGTTCTTTGGTATTCAAGAAGAGCACCATCAGTCGGTTAATGTTTGCATAGATAAAATCTTGCCTAAATTTGTTATATATCTTCGCCCAAAAGCTCTCGGACGAGGAGTGATCAACTCGACTTTCGTCGTACCATGTTTTGGTGATTGCCAAATCTTCCGCAGAGTCAAACAATATCATTTCTTGTATGTGGAGGTATGAAACAAGTAGTTGTGGAGTATATGGAGCGAGAGGGAATAAAACGAGCAATTTTGGGGCAAATTAGGTCCAAGGATGAGGTCTTTATATATAGAGAAAAACCCCAACGACTAGTTTTTCGAAAAAAGTGAAATAATTTGGAACAACCAGTCTATCGAATGTCTATAAAAGTTGATTTTTCTTTCATGCCCATTAGAATCGGTCTTTATGATTGGTAACATAAACCGATTATGCGCTTGTACAAAATTTGAATTTTCACCGACATTAATCGGTTTTTATATTTGCACACGTAACCCGTTTATCACTAGAAAAAGATACAGAAAAAAGCGTTTCTAAGGCATGAAAAATCGGATTATATTGACCCCCCACATAAACCAATTTCATGAAGGAACCTCGACAGTCTATTTTTCTCAGAAGTCGCATATAGCCCGATTGTTTGCCTGTATTTGCAAAACATAATTTTGAACATGCATAAACTTGTTTTACGATAAACTCATTATCCACATAATTATAATTAAAACATTTTAGGTGCACGTAAGTTCAAACCATGATCATCCATGAAATAAACCTTAAACCATCCAAAAAAAAACTGTTAAAAACTTAAAACTTAAACCACCAAAAGTCTTAGAAACTTAAAACTTTAAAATATAATATCTAAAAGAGAGCATCAGTATCATGGAGCACCATCACCAGGAGCAGCATCATCTTCTGTTTCAGCAAAGGCTTGAACTGTAGACAATTCTTCAAACAAACCTTCTAAATGCATGTCGCGATCCCTCGCAGCTGCAAACGCATCCCTACTTACTACATAAACGCAAGTGTTTTCGGTTTATGTGGTACATATATAAATATCGATTGTAAAATGGAATCTGAAGAGACAACTTCACAATCAGTATGTTAGCATGTAAACAAAACCTGATTGTAAGAGCACATAAATCATAAAAAAATTACACCCAGAATCGGTTTATGCTAATGCACTTATAATCCGCATCTGATGATGTCTTTTCCTTCAACCCAGAATCGCTCAGTGCTAGTCATCATATAAACCGATTCTGCATGCTCTTCATGGACGAAGAACAAAACCCTGAATCGGTTAAAGCTTTTTTTTTTCCTCTACATACACCACGAAACATTGAAAGATAAGTAACCCCATAATCATTTTACTCAATCAGGATAGTACTGGAAACTCTACCTTGACATCTTTTATTTCTAGAAAGCTTGTATGAAACATGAAAAAAATATCTTCGAGACTATTCTCCCACCCACGTATCATTCCAAAATAAACACCACTATCATTACCCGGTGCTAACTTAGTACTAGATTTAACAAAACTTTTGGCTTTCAAATTTCCATCCCATAAATTATGAGAAAATGGCCTATTAGATTTTTTACAAAAAGATAACTTAAGTCAAACCTTAAATTTCTGGTTTATGATCTTTGTCCACAAAGCTTGCTTCTTTTCCACTAAGCAAGTAGAGCTTTATTGAACAGTCCTAACTTTTTATGCCCAATCCTCCCAGCATTTCGGTTGTGCCACCTTGGACTAAGCATCCCAACTTCTTTTCTCCACGGTACGTAGCACCAGAACCCGGTAAGAAATTCATCATAATTCTTTCCATTTCCTTTACCACATTCAGTGGTATCTGGAATACAGAAAGATAATATACCAGAAGATTAGAAAACACACTTTATATCACAAAACACATCTTTGTCATTTGGACAAATAAATTGTTTTCCGACGTGCCAAATAAGTGCGATATTATATTAGCAACGATGGATCTAGGGATTGGGAGAAAACTCCAGGCCTAAGCTTGCAGCTTTCGTCAATGCCCAATTTTTTTGAAAGATTTATTTTCCAACTTATATTTTAGGCTTTTGGATCTAGAGATCTACCCGGATAAAACCCAAGTTAGCTCTCTTATAGGTCTATCCCTATTGTATAGCTCATGTAGCAATGGAAAACAAGATCGCAAATGAGCAAAAAAAAAAAACGCTAGGTTTAGTGTTTGTACCCAGAAATATTTCCAGGAACTAAACACGATGATTTTGACAATTGATGTGTAATTGGGTTAAGTTACTAATGAAGAAAAATAAGGAAGACAGGTTTAACGTGGTTCGGTGATTGTGCCTACATCCACGGATGAAATCCCCTTAGGGAGAGATATCTTATTGATAAGAATTACAATGTTTTTCTCTGGTTCTGAAAACCTCCCCCCTTTTTCCTTCTACAAGGGTGTCCCTATTTATACAGCTGAATAATTAATTTCGAGATAAACTTAAATGGCATTAGTCTCCCTGCATGCCTCCTAGAATTAACTCTGCATGAAACTGCATGCATGCCTCCTTGAATTAACTCTGCATGAAATTGCCTGCATGCCTATTGGCTTGCCCTGCATGCCTCCTGGAATTTATCTTCCCTGCATGCCTCCTTGTATTGATTTGCGGGCCTCCCGTGTATTTTATACACGGTACAAACATCGCCCCCTCTTAACCTCCAACTTGTTGGGGGTTAAGAATTTTGTTTTTCCTTCGTGTCGATTGTCGATACGTAACTATCTAGTTGCCCCCAAGCGTGAGTAGAGACATTACAAAGACGCCCCAAACTGTGATAACCTGCAATAAAATTTGCTCACGTGCTAGGCGAGACTTTTTTCCACGTGGTGGACTTGTGATGCTCGATAGCTAGTCGAGTCTTGAGTAGAATGTAGTGTGTGCTTGCGGCTGGGGCAAGGATTTTTGCTCGCAACGTAACAAGGCTAGCGCTTGTTGCTCGGGCAGGCTGGTTGTTTCTTATGTTGAGCACGAGTCTTTGGACCAATATCGGGCATTGGGCTCGTGGTTCAGACGAGACTTTATGCTTGCCAAGATTCAAGTCTTTCATACTCGCGTGAAGGACGAGATTTTATGCTTGCGATAAAAGCAAGACTTATGTGCCCACGTGCAAGGTGAGGCTTTAGGTTCTTGCGAAGTGATGCAAGGCTAAATATTGAAGGGTCTGTGCAATCCTCATCTCGAACTCGATCATGTCGCTATCCACGAACCACGAACTCGATCATGTCGTTATCCACGAACCTCGAACTCGATCATGTTGCTTCCCCAAGTGCATATAAAAGTTTCTCGAACACGGTAATTTTTGCTTCCATGCTATAGGGAATTGAAAAACGGTTCTAACTAGCCAAAATCACTCAATTCGGACTTCAAACGAAAAAGTTATTGACGAAACAAGATTTGGATGAAGCGGGTGTGTTTGCTGGCGTGGCGTGATGACAGTGCATAAGCGCTCACGTGTCACTGCTGACTTGGACGACATGGCTGACGTGGCACCAGAACGGTGCTGATTTTTGCATGGAAATTCGTGGCATGATTTTTGAGCTTTTAACGCACCTATCTCAATGATAAAACACGATTGTTTTACACGAATCCCCTTAGTCGGCGCCAATGTTTGTACGCAGAAATATTTCCAGGAACTAAACACGATGATTTTGACAATTGATGTGTAATTGGGTTAAGTTACTAATGAAGAAAAATAAGGAAGACAGGTTTAACGTTCGACGATTGATGCCTACATCCACGAATGAAATCCCCTTAGGGAGAGATATTTTATTGATAAGAATTACAATGTTTTTCTCTGATTCTGAAAACCTCCCCCTTTTTCCTTCTAGCAGGGTGTCCCCATTTATACAGCTGAATAATTAATTTCGAGATAGACTTAAATGGCATTAATCTCCCTGCATGCCTCCTGGAATTAACTCTGCATGAAACTGCATGCATACCTCCTTGAATTAACTCTGCATGAAACTGCCTGCATGCCTATTGACTTGCTCTGCATGCCTCCTGGCATTAATCTGCTTTACATGCCTCCTTATATTGATTTGCAGGCCTCCCGTGTATTTTATACACGATACAAACATTTAGAATGCTCGTACTTTTGACTCGAAGGTATTATTATATATTTGATTTGGTTGGCACATATATGACTTGATAAAAGATGTCTCATCTAGATTAAAAAATATCAAATAACTCAATCATGAAAAAGCAAAAAAATCGCCCAAGTGCTAGTTCAACTATTGAATTTTTGTTATTGCGACAAGATTACACACATATTAGTAGTAATTTCATTAATTCTTGTAATCTTTTAAAAGAAATAAGAAAAAAAGATCAAGTCAATAGAATTTGTCACCAGTAAAGGAAATCATACTCGTATACATGTTAAGATTTAATAAAAAATTATCTTAGTATATAGAATCTTCAAAATTGACAAACCTATCAACAAGCTGGGCACCGACCCCTTTTTGAATAACTACCCATAATCTATGAAAAAGAAAACTACATATCTTGAAAAATATATATTTTTTTGTTTTTTTGATTTTCTTTTTATTCCCATTAAATCGAAAATTGGTTTCTCTTTTATAAAAAGCAAAAAACCATTACAAACAAATCATTTCCCAACAATTATTGCTTAATCGAATCCTAACATATATGCTTGTATATAAATTAGCAAGACCCGTTATTGATATCCATGCAGGTAAATCCAATGCCCAGAACAATGTAAACGAGTTCAAGAAGCCACCATGCTACGACCAGAACCACAATGCTTAAAACAATTAACGTATAAGATGTGACACAATGTAAATCGTTGAGAGGGGAATAACTTTAATATTGGGATTGGTAACGGGCGGAAGTGGAAAATGATCAAGGGTCTAAATTCAGATTTGTCCGGTAATCTTTGCCCCCCTTTAGCATTTTTCGCTAAGAAGCTATCCCCAAGACTCGAACGTTTGACCAGGCAGGGGATGTTCTAATTATTTCCAACCACCACTGGCTGCCATAATAATTGCACAGTGGCATGCTCTGTAAATAAGACCAAACCCCAAGAAAGTCCCTCTTTTCCATAATTCAAAATCGTCTTCCTCTAGATCTCACTGCAACTTTCAGACACACACAGTTAATGAAGTTCAAGAAGAAGAAGAAGATCTAATCAATTAATCAATCAACAACACTCACTACTTTCACTTCATCAATTTCACAGAAATGAAGAGAGGGGGAGAAAAAAGCAGCAATTTTGGGCTAAAAAATCCACCCATGAAGATCGATTTTTCATCTTCATCAAAGAAGCATAAGAAACCCAATCTCAGAAACCCATTAACAGACATTAATTCCTCATCTTCTTCATCTTCTACTTCTGCTAGTACTGTTTCAATTGAAGCTTCGTCTAGGGGTTGTTTAGGTTTTTTCTTATCAAATCCTTCAAAACCCCAACTTAAAAACCCTAAATCAGTACCAATTTCAAATCCCAGATTAAAGAACCCCCCTCAAAATCAAGAGAAATCGGTGTCTAATAAAGGGGTCAGGGGGAATTTGAATCAGAAATTGGGTTGCACAAATGTGAAAAGTTCGAGCTTGAAATCACAATCGGGTTTGAAAAAGAAGAAGAAATTGGAGTCTGAGGCAATGGGGGTTGATAAAGGTGAGATTTTTGAAAAAAAATTATTTAATTTCAGTAAATTAGGGTTAGATGAAACCATAAATGTAACTCCTTTGAATAAATTTCAGTCCGGGTCTGTTTTAGATATGGAAATTGAAGAGAATTCAGTATGTAAAACATTAGAAAAAACTCCAGAAACTATAACACCACCAATTCAAGCTTCGGTGTCGCCGGAGCTTCAGTATGGAGCTTCTTCCATGGTTGGTGGTTCCACTACAGGGTCTTGTTATGCTGCTGGTCATGTTTTATCTGGTGTACCTGATAAGAGGAAATGTAGACCTAGAGGTATACTTACAGTAGGTGAAGAATTGGGGTTTGAGAGTTTTCAGTTGTCTAGTGATGAGAATGTGTCAAATTCGGGTAAGGGTCGTAGAGTGTCTTTGGTTCCGACGCCTAGTGGAGCGTCAATGAGGTGGTTGTTGTCGCCTTGCAAAGAGGAAGAAGATAAAATGGACAATTGTTCCCCGAATGCCTCAGCTGAATTTAGGAGGAGAATGGGTCCAACACCATTTCAATCACTTTCTTCGCCGTCTTCAGATGTTTGTTTGAAAAGTAATGGTAGTAGTAAAACTAGTTCCGTTGTTAAGATGGATTTGTCGATTTCACCAATTGAATTGTCTAAGTTTGAAGGATTTAGTGATGTTTCTCCATCGATTTTTCAAGTTAGACCTGATGTTGAGCATCATTTGGTTTCTTGTTTCTCACCGTCTTCGTTTGCTGATACTACTACTATTACACCTAGTAAAAGAGTAGAAGAGAGTTCTCCATTATCTGTAGACTCTTTGGATAGTCACAATGCAATTTGTACTCCGGAATCTGATTCAAGTTCGGAGAGACAGAGGTTTTCCTGGATGCAGAATGTTGTGGATCACCGTGAGTCTCGGTTTGAATTTGATCCATTGGCAGATGTTTTCCGAACGAAAAGTTTGTCTCCTAGGGGTAGGAGAACGAGTTGGGATCCAGCTGATGTTTTGCCACTCCCTGGGTTGAATTTTAAGCTTCATGATACTATGATGGATCCATTGTTAGGTGTCTCAAGTTCTAGTTTCATAGATTCAGTTGATTCCCAAATGAGAGTATCTTGGAGAGAAGGACTAGTTAGTCGGATATTCGATATGGATGAGTTGGATTCTTGTAGATGGTTATCAGATGAGGAGGTGGAAGTTGGTCTTTGTGGGAATAAACAGTTAAGTTCTGCAGATTTCGATTGTGAAGTTGATATGAGTCTTGAATCTCTTGATGGCGAGTTAGTTAACATTACTAAATCACCTGAATTTGTCTCTGAAGAACCTGAAATTATTGGAAAAAGCAAGCTAAAGTCTCCTCAGAAACTCAGATCTTGCGCAGAATCAATGAGCACAGACGGAGGAGGATTAATCGCTTCGGGGGATTCAGATTGGACTCAATGTTACAAAAACCGTCTGTTTCAAGGATAGGTTCATTTCTTCTTTTTCTTTTTATTTTCTGTTTATTTCTGTAACATTAGTTTAAATTACATCATTTTCAAACACTGAGGTCTAGACTAGACAATTGTGAATTATGTTTGTTAAAGTATCATCTATTCGTGCATGTTGTAATATTCAATTAGTCTAGTTTGATGTTCAAACTAGTACTGATAAAATTTATATGTAATTCACATGGGTTCAATTACTCTTACAGTTTACTCTGTTCGTTGTGTTTCCTATGATCATGTGAATTGTGAACTTTTTTGTAGTTTGAGTTGAAACTTAGACAGAACGAGATCCTGTATGGCTGTTTTTGGGTACAATTGCAGAGTTCAGAATTGCAGCGCTTCATACAGGTTTGAATCCTTTGAACACCTTCAATTATGAGCATGTTCATCTTTTCTTTTCATTTTTTCACATCTTTCTCCATTTGTTAATGAAGTAAAATTTCCTGAAATGCGTCTTGATTCTCACCCAAAAACTCATTTCTCAAACACATCCAGGGAATTCTGCAGAGTATACACAGAATCATGAGAAAATTGAAGTAGGAATGCATATAATTACGAATGTGTTCGTTGATGATCATCTAACCATAACAACTCAATGAAAGAAGAAAGATGATTAGGTGACTATCAACAAAACATAATCATAGATGCAAAATGAAACTTGACACAGATTTTTCTTAGTTTTCATCTTGTAAGAAAGTAAATAGGAATAGGTTTGCTTTTAAGGAATTCTTACGCAACATATAGTACAGCATATTCCATAAGAATAAACCTCTTATCCAAAACTTTCTTGATTGCTATGAGTGAAACTTTGCACCTACTTGGTACCTCACAGTTAATGACATGCTACATAGATAGAGACTGATTGATTTCGACTTAGGTTGTTTCTCAGTTCCTTCTGTCTCATAGTGGACCTACACAGTAAAGAGAGTCTGATGAATATAATTTTTTACTGTTGTTCAATGCTTTAGAATCTCTGCTTAGACGATGTAACGATCGGGGACCTTTACTGTTTTTCTGGAAGAGGAACACTAGATGTCTAATTAATCAATCTGATATAACCTTTTCCCCTGTTATATGATCGTTTTTGAGTCATTCTATACTGTACTGACTGTAACAGTGATTTTCAAGTTGAGCAGAGACCGTTACGGTTATAACAGGCATTTTTTAGCTGAATTTCCAAAATCTTGCAGGCTTCATAGACACAACCAAAAGAGTGTAGGACCATAAAAGTAAACTCCAAAACATATCCATTTCAAATGGGTAAAGACAGTTAGGTATCTTCATAGGTCACTTCACTCTACAATGTAGTTCACATGGAAAACAACCTTTCAACCATATTAAAACAGCTAATTTTATAATTATAAAAGATTAGAATCCCATTAAGTCACTAATGCAACAAAAAGTTTGTAGAAAACAAAGCATAAACTAGCAGTTCAGAATGACAGAAACGGAAATTATAATTATGCCATAAACCTACTACTTGTTTTTCTTGTTTTCTATTCAATTTCCAATAGAAAGTTGAGTTTTATCTGATGAATGAGGACAAAACTAAAAAAAACTGTCGACAGTATCAAAGATACAAAAATCTATAAACTGAGTAAACTTTTGTGAATCTTGACATTTTTACCAGAGGAGATACCATGGTTAGAATAAGAGTGATGCATTTTTCTATCTGCTTGGCTGTGATTTTGATTGTAATTCAGGTTTGTGTTGCTCAGGGCGATAAGAAGCTGAGAAGTGAAAAACTGTGTAGTCAGTGTTCTAAATGTGAAGCAAATCAATGCCCACCTAGTGAATCTTACCCACATATGACAACCTTTGATAATAGACTGATTGCTAGTGCTTTACAATCTGACCATGTTAGTATTGGAGATAGAGGTGTCTATTCAGTTCCAAATGTCATTGGTGGTGTTTCTAAGACTTCCAATTCCTATTATGGATGGAAATCAACTTCCGGTTCAGAATCCGGATACCACAGGTAATTTTACTAACCAAAGATTTCTCCACGAGGCATAACTCGTATGATTTTGCGTCTGAACTGAGTATGACTTGGGATCCAAACATTTTTGTTGTGCACTTAGAGTTTTCACCACTCGCTATGCAAATACTGTGTTGTCGTTTATTCTTATTTTGAGAAATTTCACACTCCTCATGGAGTGGATTACGATAGTAATTCAACTTCTTGATGATATGTTCCAGGTTTAGCAACTACATGGATAAATGTTCAGAAGGTCGGACCTATCTGAGTGTAGACAAGAAGGGAAACGTAGCAATTCGCTCGTTGCAGTCCCTCGCATGCCTAGCCCAAGCTGATTGGAAATCTGTTAATCCACCATCACATCTAAACCACCGTGAAGTTCGATTCTGGGTCTCTCTTAGTACTGGGAAATGCTTAACAGTATTGCGGGGCAAGAACAAACTTAAACGAGTTTTAGGCGTAGCTGAATGCAGATTTGATGGTTCCAACCTTAATCAACTGTTTGCATTTCGGTTTCACTATCACAAAGCTTTTTGCTGTTGTGGTGTCTTCAACAAATAAACATATTTAACTAATCAAAACCTTCAAAATCTTGATTTATATATGCAATCACAACATTGTTGGCAGCAATTCAGTACATTTCGTATTTATCAAATAAAACCATCGCGAAATCCTAACCGTTTTTTTTTATTACCTGAAATTTGTCATTTAAAACAGAAATAGACGCAAAGTTTGTACTCAGAAGAACGTTAATCTTTCGTTCTGACAACTGAGTACGGATTAATCAAATTGAGTTTGCAAACAAACAAAAACCAGGAAAGTATTATACAGACTTGGACACGGATGCAAATAGTTCTGGTGGTGATAACCAATCTTCAACAGTCCAGCAATAAAATTCAACCCATACACGTAGGCTTTCAAGTGATGAAAGGTTTGGAAGCCACTCAGGCGAAACCACCGAACTAGAACATTTCTCTGTCTAATTTTCTCAAACCTGTGAGGTGTTTAACTTGATGAGGAAGAGAACCGCCCGTGAGGAATCTGTCGATAAGTAAGCTACGCAGGTAGATGAGGTGTTGAATGCCCTCTGCTGCTTCATCTGCTTCTGCTGGTAGGGGTACTGGTATCATCGAGGAAGGGATAGTAAAAAAGGCAGAGTTACCAATCCCCAGTTCCTCAAGATTGGGAAGGTATTGAAGATCCTCCAAAGGCTTCCTTTTTTCTGAATAATAAATCATCACTTTGCAAAGGGAAATCATTCCACTAAGGTATAAACGGCCCTCCTCTTTGTCCCGAACCAAACTATGAAATTCAGGGTAGCCTACAACCAGTAGCCTACAACCAGTAGCCGAAAAGGACAAACAGAAATACGTAATTGCATACTTACATGTATTTTATATGAGATATCTTCTGATACTCTTCCCCTTGTCTGTCTGCATATGTTTTACCCAATTGTGGGCAACTACTTACGCGTAGTCTTTCAAGTGATGAAAGGTTTCTAAGCCACTCAGGCAAAACCACCAAACCATAACAGCTCCATAGGTGTAATTCTCTCAAACCTGTGAGGTGCTCAAGTTGACGAGGAAGAGAACTGCCCTCGTTCCAATTGATAATATTTAACCTACCGAGGGAAATGAGGTGTTGGATACCTTCTGCTTCTTCATCTTCTTCTGCTGGTAATGCTACTGGTAACGAGGAAGAGGCAAAGTGTGAACCAATGTTGCGTACGCTCCCAAGCCCATCTCTGCTCTTTTTTTCCTTTATCCCAAGCATATTTGTCATCTTTTGCAGAAACTCAATGTTTTTTGCCTCCCCATAGGAAATTTTCTGGCTCCACCCCTGACTAAAAACAAAGTTATCAAGACAAGTAAAAAGCGAGTAGTGGAGACTACCAATAGTCAGTTCCTCAAGATTGGGAAGGTATTGAAGATCCTTAAACGGATTCCATTGTTTTGAATAATCAATCCTCACTTTCCGTAGGGAAACCATTCCACTGAGGTGACGGTTGCACTCCTCTTCGTTCTGAACAAGACATTGAAATTCTGGGCAGATTATAACTTCTAGCCGTTCGATACTAGGTTGCCATATCTCTACCGGTAGAAATTTGAGTTTGGGAATCCTACATACCGTAAGCTCCTTGAGAGAGGTTAAGTGGTTTCCCAGCAATGAACATAACACTTCTTTGTTGCCAGATACGGACAACTTCTTAAGAGAAGGAAACGTCGACGTTGGTACCACTCTCAAATGTTGACAATTATCAATTGTCAATTCCTCGAGAGAAGGGTAATAACAAGGTCCTTGCGGAAGTGTTGTTGTAGTTAATGGCAACGGCTCTACCCATTCTCTCAGGTTTTGCATAAAGAGTAGTCTGAGTTTTTTCAGGAAAGGAAGTAGCCCAAACCCTAAAACCTGTTCACATCTCGAACAATAGGTCAGCTGGATCTCCACCAAATTTGGCAAACACAGTAAAACTTCATTACCCATCAACCATGATGGGAGCTTCCAACCTGCAAAATTTTCAATGAATAACACTTTCAAATTAGGGTGAGGTTGGAGTTCTTCCGAGACCTCTGCCACATTAATCTCTTCCATAACACTCACCACCGCCTCATTTCTAGACCACTCCAAATGTAAATGGATAACGTTTTCCATAAGTTTCAGATTTGCTTGCCGGGCTTCTTCTGCTCCACCTCTCACATTTTGTAAATTTTGAATATGTATGCGGTTGTCGTCCACCACTGTATACAACCCTCGGCGTTGAAGAGAAATTGGTAGTCTTTTTCCTCCTGGAATTGTGTGATGCTTCAAATTCGTCCGATTCTTTACTTCGGTAGAAACCGCACAATCCGCAGATGCTCTTAATTCTTCCAAACTATTGAGGCCGTTATTGCAAGACTCTGGCAATTCTTTGATGCGAGTGCCAGATAAATCAAAGAATGTCAATTTATTTAAAGCTCCAAATGCTATCGGCAATTCTTCAAGATCACGACATTCTTCAAGTAAGAATTTACTCAAATTATTTAGACCAGTGATAGAGTCGGGTAACTTTCTTATACTTCTATTACGAGAAATATCAAGGCACCTTAGACTTTTTAACTCACCAATATTGTCTGGAAGGTCTTCGATTTGACACCCAGAAAGATCCAACATTTCCAGATCGGCGCAATCTTTGATGGACTTTGGTAATTCGGTAACTCTAGTTCCGCATAGCTCAAGGCACCTTAAACTTTTCAAACCTCCAATATCATCAGGTAAACATTTCAATCCACAAGAGTCGAGATTTAATGTTTGCAAGTTAGATAGACTAGTGATGGAACCAGGTAGCCCTTCAAGTAAGGAATTCCAACCAAGATGAAGATTCCTTAAATTTTGGGCTTTTTACAAAAATAGGTTTGTTTTTTTTTGGTGCTTTTCAAATCTAGGCCACTTTTTTTATTTATTGCTAGACTAGACAAGTTTTGACCAAAAGTGATGGATGGAAAGTTAGCACCGTTAGGTGTAACTAAAAAGACCCAAAAGTCCTTTGTATCACTGATTTAATGTTATATCATTGATTTAACTCAGTTAAATCAACATGAAAACTGTACACGTGGGCTCGGATATGCCATGTGGATTGCTTACGCCATCACCGGAATCTGACCGGAGTGCTGTCGCCGGTTACCAGGAAAGTCCACTACTGGTCGACGGTCAAACTTGGTCATCGGTCAAAGTCGACTGGTCAACCAGTGAGTTAAGCCAGCCAAGTCAGGTTGAGTCAGAGAGCTTGTCAGCTAAGTTAGGCCAAGGCCTAACCAGTGCTGCACCTTTCATTCCACCTGAATCAGCTTCATCTGTACTACCACATTAAACATTTGCCACACTCATTCTTGCAGCCACTGTATTTTCTGTTCAACACCTCCGTTTAATAACAATTGTTTTCAAAAATGAATATTGACTATGTGCTCGTATCAATGTAAAATTGGCATGTAGATTTTCAATCTACATTTTAGGAATATAAAGAAGGGTCCAGATTAATTCACATATAGATTTTATCTAAGACAATAAGTTAGATTTTTAATGAGAATTTATTTGGGAGTTATTCCTCTCATTTAATGTGTTACTTTTATTCTAAATTAAACGCCCATTAACTTAACTCTTAATTTAATCTTCATTTAATGTCAAACCGTTACTTTTTAATTCCCAAATAAATGCACATTAAAAATTTAATTCATTGTGTTAGGTAAAAGCAGTACGTGAATTAATTTGTAGCTTAATTAGATGTGTGCCTCAATCTGGACCGTTCTTTATGTGGCCAAACTGTACATCTCCGTCCAAATAAAAAAAATCTATTGTCCCTTATAATATAGATACTTCATTTTATATATGCGAAAATTTTTGTGCCCCATTCATATATATAAAACGTATTATTCAATGAGAATTCTGTCGTTTCCGCATTTTTACAGAATTACGCGTAATTGATCGCAGAATTGACCTAATTTGCATTTTACATACCGAATAATGCATGCATTTCTGCCGATCCAAATTCTTGCGGTACGCAAAATTGCAAGTCAGACGACTCAATAATAATTCTTTTTAATTTTCGCGCAATATTGTTTTCTCTACAAATTTTCCTATCTATTACCCAAACATATGCCGAATTTTATATACGACATTTATATATACTAGATTGGTGCCCGTGCTATCCACTGGGTATTTTCTTCTTCTTATTTGGTGTACGGGGGGCTTCATCCAGCCCCGTGCACTGACGGACCTACACCTGGGCTAACCCGGGCTTTAGCCCAGGTAGTCGTCACATCCCAACAAACTAAAAATTGAAATGCTATACTGGGCCAAGGCTATTAGCCCATACAGAGAAAAAATTAAAACTTCTTGGGTCCGTCCCTGGCCCCGTGACGATGCAATTTTTATTTGGTGCGGCCGGACAAATGCAATAAATACGTGGAGAAAAGATAGAATTTTGTTTATTGTTTCTTTTATTTTCGCAGAAAATATATGATCTTTTTTCCCTTTAATGTATTAATTTGGAAAAAAGAGTTGCAATATATTATGTACTTGAGTTCTAAATTGAGTTTGGACTTCCATAAAATTCTAAACACGGTAAGTTAAGTTTTCTTTTTTCATAACAAAATTTTTGGCAGAAGTATTGTCCACCTTAGACGGTGGAACTAACGTACAATTAAGTATTTGGTGTAAACACGGTGTAAGAAAATTAAATTGATTAAAACTCTCACGGAAGTGTTGTCATCTTCCTTTTTGTTGACGTCGTTACTAACATACGGTTAAATACTTGATGTAAACAAAGTGAAACCCTATTTTTAATATCCTGACCAATAGAGTTATGCCAAGTGTTTTCAATAACTTCTATATTAGAAAAGATCTACTCCGACTATTAGGAAACGATGATTTCATCACCATTCGGCGTGAGAGCTTATTTTATCAAGACTTTTAAGTGTGAAGATGTGAAATGCATTAAACAAAATTAACAATCTTGGTATAGGGGCGACATGATTTAGTAGAGGGGCGACATGATAATAGGACAAAAAGGGTCATTACAAGATCATTCAAGGTGTCCCTTATAAAAAAAACTAGAAATGACAAATTAACCCTCATCATTGATAACCTAGTTTAGTGATGATAATCAAGTTTAGTGTTAATGATTAATTTCACTTCTATTAACTCAAAATCAAAACAAAATCAGATTTTTAGAGTTAAAAAAAAGTTCAGAGGAGAAGAAAAAGAAAATCTTTTGTGATATTTGTGAAACCCTAGATTTTGATTCACTCAACCAAAATGAGTGATTCCAGTGATTCCAGTAACCCTAGATTTTGATTCACTCAACCAAAATGAGTGATTCCAGTGATTCCAGTAATCCTAGATTTTCAGAAGAACTTACGGTTGCAATTTTGCTTGTGACCAACGGTAACTCTTGGTTACGGTTCGTAATTTATCGAATACCAACCGTAACTGGTTAAATTTGGGGAAGATCCAATCGTAAAACCAGTTACGGTTGGTAATTAAATTTGGACAACAACCGTAACTAAATTACGGTTGGTAACTAATGAATCGAGACCAAACGTAACTATCCTACGGTTGGTGTGCCAACTTAACTTTTGAACCGTAAATCATTATTTGATAAGTTCTTAAGACACAAGATTATTTACGGTTGGTATGGTTGTTTGAGTAACAAACCGTAACTCAATTACGGTTGATAAATATGATGCACATACAAACCGTAACTGAACATATTTCTCAAAATTAAGAACTTACGTTTGGTATTTGAGTTTAAACCAACCGTACAATCAATCCAATCTACAGTTACGGTTCGTATTTGAGTTATTACCAATCGTAACTCACATGCAACCAGAAATTTCAATTTCAATTTTCATACAAAACCCTAATTTTTGATACAAAATTAACTTAAATCCAACAAACAAACTAAACCCTAACAGGGTTTTTCCAAACTTTTTCAAATCGCCGGTTAATCGAAGACGATGAAATTTTCAGTTTTAACGGAGGTTACGGTTGATGGAGGAGAAGAAAAGATGAAGAAGAAGATGAAAAAAAAACTGATTTGATTTTTTCTTATTCATTAGGTTTAAAAAAAAATTGATTTGATTTGGGTTGATTTAAGGTAAAAAGAGTAATCTAATCAATTTACAACCCTTTAGGACATCCCTAACCAACTAAAGGATCACGGTACCGCCCCTCTACTCTTTAGCATATTGTTTTGAGTAAGGGTAAAAACTAAAAAGGAACCAAGGAAACTCCACCGCAGTGCGTTACAGTTCCCTATGCCTTTGTCTCCCTCTCTCTCCGAGTCTTTCCCCTTGTTTATGTCGAAATTTTAAACCCTAGCCCCAATTTTTCACTCACTATCTCCATCTCTGTTTCCATCACTGTAATCTCCATGGATTTCAGATTCCGACCTGAAAATAGAAATGCTCCGTCTCCTCCATACTTCTTTCCTCCCAATTCCCATAACATTAATTATTTCGCAGAACAAGCAATGCGAGGTATGATTCACTAAATCAATACAAAACCTTGATTTGAGTTTTTTGATACTAATTCTTTTGCCTGATTTTGTTTTTTTTTCAGCTGGTTATTTCAACAATGGTATTATAAGTAGAGATTTCTTTAGTGATTCAAATCCTGTTAGAGAAGAAGCAATTCAAAGGGAAATTGAAAAAAGAAGAATTCGTGAAGAGATAATTGCAGCTGAACTTATCCGTAGACGTGAATTAGAAGATGAAGTTAGAAGAGAAATGGCTATGGAGAGACAATTAGGGTTTCCATTACTTAATAATCAAGTCGTTGATAATAATCTTAATAATCAAATTATTGATGCTTCTTCTTCTAGGTTACAGGACAGATTTTCAATCTCATTACAACCTGAAGTTGGAAGCTTTGGCAGGTTACCATTTCAGAGGCATCCTGATGGAGTTAAAATCACTGAGGTTGGTAAGAGGAATTCGTTTTACATTTTAAGTAAAATTGATTGAAATTTTTTTTCCCTTCATTTGGTTTGATGCAATCTGGTGTGTGTTGAAATGATTATGATGAGTAATCGGATTTTCCTAATTTCAGGATTCTAGAAAGCTAGAGCCAATCAGAAAAGCCAAAAAAAAAAGATTGTAAAAAAGCTACACTGTGTTTACCTGAAGTAGTAAACATTCAAACTAGAATCTTATGAAATTTGATTTAAATTTTTTTCCAGATTGGGTAATGTTGTCAAGTAAGAAAGTATGATATGTTTTGACAGTCTTTTTTCATTGCTGTTTTGTTATAATAACTGTGCCTCTCTTTTCAAGGTCAAACTCTAGGTTTTCATTTTGGAAATATATCTTTGCGTGAAAGAATTGTCATGTTTCTAATGTCTACCCAAGCATATTTATTAGCAAGGGTTTAATAGGCAAAAGGAGCAAAACCCCACCAACCATATGAGGCTTCTTTGAAACTACATCCTTGCAGTCCTCATTCATTTTGTTTTCTCTGAAGAAATACAAATTGTAGGTAGGATACTGCTATTTTGCACATTTTGCTAGACAGATTAGGGATGTGATAAATTTCATGCCACTTTGGGTTCGCAGTGTCATAAAATCATGTTGGCCAGCTGCATATCAGGGGGTGACATTTGGTTTATTGGAACCTAAAATTGTGTTGCGAATTTGTACAAATAGAATTAGTAGTTGTGGTTTTCATCCATGGTGGGTAGTTGATGACCAAGAACTACAGTTAAGCTTTCCACTTATAAATCTTAGGTACAGAGTTTTTTTTATTTCGTGGAATTAGATGGTGTGGGTTTTGTTCATATGAGTTATGCTAAATGCACCTGTAGCTGCCTTCTGCAATACCTTTGTGGCTCTAACCATCCTGTTCAATTAACTGTGTGACAAAGAACAAGAAATGTTCATTCTTTTCTTAATATCTCTTAAGAAATGTGTTTTCCTTAACCAGAAATAATTTTGATTTTCTTTATCCCTGATTATGTACTTGCAATGGCTAATAAGCAAGGCCATTGATCTTGCTAATAAATACAACGTTATGGTATGCTTCATGGTGATCAATTTACTAGGAAGAGTTCAGTGTTGTTTTTAAAATTTTTAAGCATGCTCATCTCCGGATCATGTTGCTGGAAACGTATGATTTGGGTGTTTTTTTTCTTCTCTTGGTTTGTCCATTAAGTACGGTTTCAGTCACAAAGTGCATACTAATTCCAGAAGAGAAACTTTCTTTATAAAATCGCTGTACTCTTGCTATTTAGGCTGAAAGTACAAATGTGACTGCACCTAAAAGTAAGGCAAGGTAAATATGATGTTTTAGTTACAGAAAATGGTGTCGTTGACACAGAAAAAATTGTAATGACTATTACCATTCATCAGATAACAGTTATTCCATGTAGAATCCCTGATAAGGCTGTCCATGACTGTTTCGTTGCAGCTTAAGCCGGCAATCCCCAGCATTACTGGGATCAAGAGAAAAATAACCGCGATTGGAGTTAATGGGTTTGCTTTATGTAGTTCGAAGAAGAAACCTCAAAAGGAATGGAGCTGTGCTCTCTGTGAGGTAAGTGCCACCAGTGAGAAGGCTCTGGACTCCCACCTACAAGGTAGAAAGCACAAGGCCAGAGAACTAGGACTGATGAGAGCAAAGGGAGCAATAAGTTTGGATATTGAAGGCTCTGGTGTGTCGAAGCACAGTGATGAACTAGACCTTGCAAATGCCAGTAGCAGTTCAGTATTAGGTGACGAGGGAAAAAAGATTCCAGCGGAGCAGATGAATGACATAGAATCAGTTCAGAAAGACAAAGCTGCAAATGAGCATAAGCAGAGTGACCATCTCCAAGGTGAGGAAGATGAAGACGATGAGGCCGAACTGAATATGAAGGGAGTAGAGAACAAGGATATTGAGAGCTCCATTACATTTGCAGAGAAGCCAAAGATCGATAGTAGGTCTAGTCCAATTGGCGGGAAAGTGCACATTGAGGGCTCCATTACATTGCCGGAGAAGCCAGAGGGGTCAAAGATTAATAGCAGGTGCAATCCAGTTGGTGGGAAAATGCCAGCGAAAGCTATGAAGTCAGAGAATAGTGGGGAAGCAATACTGCAGAAAAATCAGAATCCTGAAGATGTAAAGAAATTTTTTAAATTCTGGTGCGAACATTGTCAAATAGGGTGCCGGAGTGCAATTAATATGGCTGTCCATGAAAAGGGAAAAAAACACATCGCTCAGATTCGGACATTGAAGCAAGATAATGAGGATGTTAAATTGGACGTTGGGAAAAATGTGAAGTCAGTAGTAAAGCAAGAAGATTTCAAGGAAAAGTTCAAATATTGGTGTGAACAATGCCAGGTTGGGTGCAGAACTGAGAAAATGTTGGTCAGTCATGAGAAGGGAAAAAAACACATGGCTCGATTGCGGGTTGTAGAGCAAGATGTTCACGCTGTTGAAGCCTCTGAGGCTAATATTGGCAAAGCAGAAGCAGTTGATTTTTTAAATGAGGAGGCAACAGAAAATGTTTATGGGAAAGAGCACACTCCAGCCACCACCACAACCATCGCTGCAATTACTGATGCTACTGTTGAAATGTCAAATGAGATAGTGATGAACAATATTGATGGGGAAGTTGATGAAAACAGAGAGCCTTTAGCCACCACCACAACCATCACAGCCATTACTGCTGCTACTAGTGAAATCCCAGACGACGAAGTGATGATAAATGTTGGTGGGGAAGTAAATGAACAAGAGGCTTTAGCCGACGCCACAACCATGACACCTGTTACTGATGCTACTGGTGAAACGTCAAATGAGGAAGTGAAGGAACAAGAGATTCTTGCCGGCATCAGAAATACCACCACAACCATCACCTCCATTACTGCTGCTACTAGTGAAATGCCGGACGAGGAAGTGATGGAAAACATCGGCGGGCAAGTAGATGAACAAGCCGATGCCACAACCATGACACCTGTTACTGATGCTACTGGTGAAACGTCAAGTGAGGAAGTTAAGGAAAGAGTTGGTGGAGAAGTGAAGGAAGCTGACATCAGAACTATGCCTTCCATTGCTGATGCTACATGTGAAATGTTAAATGAGGAATTGATGGAAATTGTCGGAGGAAAGGTAAATAACGAGGAGGCATTCAGTACCACCACCATCATTACTGATGCTATTGTTGAAGTGGCAAATGATGAAGGGATGAACTTTCTTCCTCTGGAAGTAAATGGAGAAGGGGAAAATTTTAAATTGAATGCAAGCGAAGAAGACATGACAGAAGCCGACGGAAAGTGAGTTTGCCTTTCATGTGTGAATACATTTTGTTCTGGGTAGGTGAAGTCCTCGAAAAGATAATCAATTGAGGGCAATTCAATGCAGATACTCTTTTAAGTGATGAAAAATTTCTAATCCAATACACTGCAGTATTTCTAATTGATAATTCTCTTAAACCTGTGAGGTGTTCAAGTTGACTGGGAAGAGAGTTTCCCTTGAGCCCTGCAGATAGTTGTAAGCTACGAAGGGAAATGAGGTGTTGGATATCTTCTGCTTCTTCATCTGCTTCTGCTGGTAGTGGTACTAGTAATGAGGAAGAGGAACAGGAAGAGACCTCAGGTAAATCGCTAGCAACATATTGTGACTAAAAAGCTCCAGCTCTAGTTCCTCAACATTGGGAAGGTGTTGGAGATGTTTTAACGGTTTCCATCCTCTTTAACACATTTGTGCTCCACTCACTGAATATTGTCGGTAGGCTTTAAAGAGAAGTAAGTCTTTTTAAACCTCTTGGTCCAAAGATTACTGGAAATACAAGATGTTTCAAATTCGTTCAATTTTTAATTCCGCAGAAAACACACAAGACTCTGGTAATTCTTTGATTTAACAAATTACAGGATTATTTCCTTGTTTAAACTTCAAAAACATCCAAAATACATGGATTTCTAAAAAAAAAAACTCAAATAACCAAAGCATTCTAAAATGTCAAATTTGCCATTCTCTGAGGATTTTTATCCTCTAGTTAGCAAGCAGAAAGGCCAGGTTTCCAGCTTTAGTTAAATCAGCTGTATCCCACATTCTCAGTAGCTTAGTCTATTTTGGTTCCAAACTTTGCATTTCTTATTAAGAGCTAGCTAAACAGTAATTGATAAACGAAGAAGCTAATTATTGAATACAATTAACTGCAGGGATGCATTAGATTTGCAAAAGGATAGAGTAAAGAACTGAATCCATTGAAACTGTTCAGAGATCACCAGAATGAATTACAAGCCGTAGATGCAAATAACAACTTACATTGCTCTAAAAATTTTAGATACAAACTTGCATACAAACATTAATTAACATAAGAAAAAGATTGGATCTTTAGACAAATCCCAAAGCAGATCAACATTTTCTAAGTGAAGGAGGTAGTTCAATAAAAAAACATCTCGTAAGAACCACTGAGCACTTAGAAGATCCACACCAGAAAAGTTTGGATAGACAAGGAGGAACTACCCATTTGATTACATCAAGTTGTCATTGACAGATAAGAATCTGAATCAATGGGCGAAGGTAATCAAAAAATCAAAGTTGTGTGAGAGGAGAAATCACTGTGATGAGGGAAACATCTTGTTGACTCGGCTGATGTTTTTGTTTCCATTTGATGGTTCATGAAGAAGAAGAACATGATAAAAATCTATTTGTTGGTTGATTTTTATGGTTAGGGCTCGGATTTTTTCCTTTCACCAGACAGACGGAGGAAGAGTAAAATTGAGGACAAACTTTTCTTCTTATAGGGTTTAGAGATCAAGATCCAACCCGTTCATTTTAGGGTTAAATTTTGATCTTGTTTCACTACTATACAATGGGTGGGATGGGATGTTCTTTGATTCACGTTAAAGATATAAAACCACACATTCTTCACACGTGTTATTAGTCTTGCGAGTTCCTTTTTCAGTTGTATTACTATGTTCATGTTGTCTCGCTTCTTACGCCTTTGAAGCTCCAACCGGAGCCCCAAATTTGCTCCACTTTTTGTTCTTTGGTCGAATGTTATTTTTCTGTCATTTCCACCAAGTCTTTCTACCTGCACAAAATATACATCTACTTCTATCATTCCTTTATCAACAGTAACATATTATCCAATTGGAATTCTACATTTTTCTACTTCACCATCTTTACCTGCGGCCTTCTTTACACCATGTAAGGCACTAGCTTTCACTAGTCTATCTACCTGTTGCGCATTAGTCAACTGAATTGTACGTGGTACGTAAGTCTTCAAGAGTATTTACCTTCGGACTGCCCCTACTTGTAGTTGTAGAGTCTTTGCCTCCAACGTCATTTTCATATTCATCTAAATCAAAGGAATCCTCACCATGACAAGTATCCGTGTTTTTAGGTTCAACATCAAGCATACCAAATGAATTCTTTGGAATAAGTTGTTGCTGCTACCACACCAGTCTCTCTCATCCCATTCAAATCAGCATTTTCAGCAGTGACCTCCTTTCCCTATAGACTCCCCACCATATTCTCGTCAGGGTCGTCCAAGACAATTGGCTCAGTAATCTCTAGCTCCACTCCCTTCTAAGGTTCTTGAATCTTCCCGTTATCTTCCTTATCTCTCAAAATACCTTTAGGAACCCAAACTCTATCCGTAGCATTATCCTTGAGATATTTAGCACCAGAATGCCCAAATGAGGAACATGACTTGCACCTAGGAGGTTTCCAGGAGCTATGTTGTGTGAGCCGTGAAGCGAGGCGAGGTGCCAATGCCTAAGAGCGTCTAAGCCGCCGGAGGAGACTCCACAACCATAACAGTACCTACTGGTGAAACGTCAAATGAGGAAGTGAAGGAAAGAGTTGGTGGGCCGGTAAAGGAACAAGAGATTCTTGCTGACATCAGAATTATGCCCTTCATTTCTGACGCTACATGTGTAATGTCAAATAAGGAATTGATGGAAATTGCCGAAGGTCAAGTGAATAACCTGGAGGATTTAACCTCCGGTACCCCCACCAACACCAGCATTGGTACTATTTTTGAAGTGGCAAATGATAATGAATGATGAAGGGATGGACTTTCTTCCTCTGGAAGTAAATGGAGAAGGGGAAAAGTTTGAATTGAATGGAACAGTGAGTTTGCCTTTCAAGTGTGAATACATTTTGTTCTGGGTAGATGGAGTCCAAGTAATGAAAATTTTCTAAGCCACTCTGGCAAAACCACCAAATCATATGTGAATGCATTATTGGTAGAGCTATAACAAGGATTACTTATCCTAGTTGGTGACAAAAATATACAGGATGTTTCCTCATTCTAGTTGTTGACAAAAATTACAAGGTATTATGACTTCAGAGTAAAACCACCTCCGACCAACTCTCAGTTTCGCTTGCAAATAATGGAATCGGAATCAACTTTTTCTTAGGCTTAACCTAGACTTGTAGTAGATCTTCATCTTCGTGAGTTCGTAATAGCTATTCATTCCGAAAACCAAAAGTAGCCGTAGTCTGGACTCCGGTAGGCAGATATTTCCCAAGATTTCCACTCATATGCAGGAGGTTTCATGGAAGACTTTGTACCCCAGAGGGGAGGCAGACAGATGATATACGTATTTCATGACCGACCAGACGGTTGTGATCGTGGGTATGGAGCCATTTGCTTGGAAAAAGACATTGGCAGACGGTCCCATGTGAAGCATCAAACTTCTGTTTACGAAATTGTAACTAAATAAAGATCCAAATTTTGCATTTCTTAAATAATTAACAGAAAAATATTGACATATTAACAGATAATTGGATAAATGAAGAAGCTAATTATTGAAATATAATTGATCGCAAAATTGCATTCGACTTGCAAAAGGATAGAGTAAAAAACTGAATCCACTAAACTATTCAGAGACCAGATATTACAAGCCATGGATACATATTAAAACTTAAATTACTCTGAAATTTTGACATACAAACTTGCTTTTCAGATTTCGCATACAAACGTTAATTAAAACAAAGAAAAAAAAATTACATTTTCAGAAAAATCCCATAACATACAAAGATTTTCAGGCGAAGGAGGCCATGCAATTAAGAACATCTTGTGATGAACCACACAAAACAACTGGGAAAGCAAGGAAGAACCACCCTCGTGATTAGAACCAGATTCTGAGAAAAAGAAAGAAATCTAAATTAATGAGGAAAGCATGAGGCAAAACATTAAAGTTTCTTGAGAGGAGAAATCATTGCGATGGAAGACGTTGTTCAGTGGGGTGATGTTTTTGTTTCCATTTATGGAACATGAAAAAGAAGAACATGGTAGAGATCTGTTTGCTGTTGACTCTTAGGGTTAGGGGGGGATTTTTTACTTTCACCACAGGTGGGGGAAGAATGAAATGGAGGACAACTATTCTTCTTATAAGGTTAAGAGATTTAAATCTAGTCCGTTAAGTTTAGGGTTTTATTTGTGCTGGTTATATCTGTTTTTTCTAATTAATAGAAACGGAAGGAATTTACTTTTTGTACACCGTGGGGGAGTTTTATTTTTGAATTATGTTTTCTTGCTATTTCAAAAGGGGAGACTCACCTTTCAAAAATATAAGAAATTTCTTTCTTTCTTCCTTTCAAGCTCCAACTAGAGCCTCATGGTGGAATGTTGTTCTTTATGTGCCATTTGCACTAATTGTGGGTTTAGTTGAGAAATATATAATTACCGAGAATTTATAGTCTCATGGAATTTTAAATTTTCGGGATTCATGCAAATTTCTCGTATATTTAAGAACTCAGTTAAAATATTTTGGATTCGTAGAATTTCTCTGTTTTGAAGTTCATATATTGTTTGACGTTACCTTCAGAATCTTAAAGTTACGTGTGTGTGTCTATATATATACTCCCTCCGTACCACATATATAGGCGGAGGGACCAAATCTTTTAGATTAAGAAAATCACCTTGAATTCATCATTTTTCATGTTTTTTCTATTTTTATCCTTTGTCTTATTAGTAACACAATTTTCTATGTACAATAAATAAGGATATTTGTGAGAAAATTCATCTTGAAAATAAGAATCCACCTATCTATTGGTACAAAGAATTGGGTTTATAAATCGCTTGATAAGATTCCCATCAAACTTTTAAGGGAAAGGGATCAGATTCCTATGGAGGATTTTGCTGGAAAAGTGATTCCAGAGGATTTGGAAACCACACGCACAAGGGAAATATAATTCTACCAAAATCTCTTGGATTCATAAATCCCACCTTCGAAATCCTGCATCCAAATTCACCAAATCCCACCTACAAGATTTACATCTACCTACTTCCTTTTTAAAACCACAACTTTCCATTGGCGATACTATATTTTCCACTTCACCATCTTTACTTGTGGCTTTTTTTCACCAAGAAAGGCAGTAGCCTTCACTAGTCTATCTGTATTAGTCAATTGAAATGTACTTGGTCATTCCTCTATAGAATATACCTTCAGACAACCCCTACCAGCAGAGCCTTTTTATTCCGTGTCATTTTAGATGAATATGAATGGCCAAGAGTTGGCCCGGGGTCATTCTATCGAGTTCATTCTGCCTGCAACTTGCAAAATTATTGTTATGTACATCTGTACCAGTTGAAACGTCCTCGGCTTTGTGATTTAAATTACGCATTCTCTTGTAGAGCCTCGTTGTTGCTACATAATCCTTAAAAGGGTCTTGTATCCAGTTTGAATACCATACCTGCTCAGTTATTATATATATTTTTCTTTCAGCATCAACTATTTATAATTTCAAGACAAAACTATCACGATGGATCGATCCGTTCAAAAACTTTACGTACTCAAGATGCGCTTGTGTCAGGTACTTAAGTGCGTTGCTCAGCTTACTGGTTTTCATTGGTGGTGGGTATTTTGCTGCATACCTGGTGAACAATACAATTTCAATTAGAACACTAATAGGAACATCCTTAAGAACCCATGCTGGAAGGAGGATATTCCATGAAACAGCAAAATAGGATGAAGAAAGAATCGGTCTAAAAACATAGAAAAAAATCCTGACAAGGATGAAGAAAGAATCATTACAAGTGAGGGAGGTTTTTGGAAATCCTAGTCTAACGAGACTGTTTTAGAATCTGAGTTATAATAGGATACTGAACTACAATTGGTAGTTTGGTTTAGTTTAAAAAGTTTGCTTATATTAGGAAATTTAAGTTCTGAATCTGGTAGAACTGTGTTAGGAAACTACTGTGATCAACTTAAAGTATTTAAAGGGTATTAGACCCTTGGTTCTCTGTGTGGCAAATTCTTTATCAATTTGATTTCTTTCTTTGGTTTACTATTGTTCTTTCCTGCAACTGTGTTTTGATTTTAGTAATATAATCTAGGTGAATCTTCATAAGATGTCAATACCCAAGGCGATGATGCGGATTATACACAAGTATAAATCATGGGAAACAATGGAGGATACAGATAACGCTCAGACAAAGTATCGTGATATGCCCCATGAGGATCTTGAGATAGAACTGGGGAGAATGAAGAAACTGGATTCTGATCTCAAGGACTATTTCCTTTCTGGTGATTTTGGGAAACCACTTCACGATGCTGTTGAAGATACTAAACGTCAGATATTTGACAAGTTTCAAAATATTGAAGCATACGATGGGTTACATGATGAATATTGGGCCAACACAATTCTGGAAGATAGATCGGTGAGCGATACAGTGAGAGATTACACGGGCGACTGGCCTGAGTTTAGCATCGCCACTCTCGCGTACGGTCAATCACCCTACGGGTCTCGCCCATCCTGCTCCCCACCGGTGGTGGACGATGATGTTGAAATGCGTCTCAAGGAATTGTATGACGAACTAGCGGCCAACAGGAGCAAGGTGTTTGAAGCATATAATGTTTATACGACTTCGGCCTCGGTGTATTGGAGGGTGCACAATCTAGTCAAAACCTTAAAACAAGCAGTTGATCGATGCAACCGACAGATGTGGACAGACGAAGTTGTCGTTAAAGGGAAACCGACAGTTCATATTAACATTCACATTAATATGTGATTATTGTGGCCACTGACTGACCACCACGCTTAATTAGTCTTTTTTATTTTATTTTTTGATCGGTACTTAATTAGTCTTTTGATTCTTGTGATCTCAAATCAGATTGAATGTCTTGTATCCTTCAACCTAGTGCTGAATTTTTCTTACTTCATGTTTCTGTCTGTTTATATTGTGATCGTGCGTTTTACTGAGCCTGCTTATTTTTGCCGGTGAGGTATCTGAGTCTATAACATAAGCTTGATTCCCTTAGTTGAAGTAAGGAAGGAATTTGGTAATCCCTTAAAAACTCCCCTCATAACTAATGTCATTCCCCAACACTGCGCTTACCCTATAGATCCTTTGATAAGGTGCTTGGAGTACCAGAATGCATTACAGGCCATAGATGCAATTATTTAACAACTTAAATTAGTTTAAATTATGATGATTACTCATTAACAGCCTGTTTTTCACATACAAACTTGATTTTTACATTTTCACTTACAAATTAATTCTCATACAAACTGGAAAAGAAGAATCTTTAATAAAGAGACGCTAGAAGGCTAATTAGCAAAAGTGGGCAATCCAATACGGATAGTTTTCCAAGTGATGAAAAATTTCTAAGCCACTCTGGCAAAACCACCGAACAGTAAGATTCCCGTTTTTCCAACTCTCTTAAGCCTGTGACATTTGAGAGCAGGTTTCCATATCTCTACTGGTAGAAACTCGAGTTTGGGAATCTCATATACCTTAGCAATGAGCACAACCCATCTTATTAATAGAAGGAAGTGTCGATGTTGGTACCATTCTCAAGTCATGACAAAAAATAATCCTCAAATCCTCGAGGTTAAGGTAATAACAAGGTCCATGAGAAATTGTTGTTGCAGGTAATTATAAGCTGTTCATATGACCACTTCCAAAGCTGGATCTCCACCAAATTTGGCAAAGACAGTAAAACTTGATTACCCATAAACCATGATGGGAGCTTCATACCGGATAAAGATGAAATACGATAAGCATATTTATTATTTAACGATAAGCAATGTTACCACTAACCTTATTCTTCCTATATTCTTTTTCATTTGGTTTTGATTCAAAGAGCTTGTAGACATATTTAACAGTAAGCGTCAGAAGGAAGACTTGAATTGAAAATAGATAATTAAAGAAATCGAAAATTGTTGTTCACTAGTGTTAAAATGTGTTTGGAGTTGCTTTTGGTCCAGTTTTTCCACCAAATTGTTTATAGAAATTGCAAATTTTTATCTTACATGTAAAACAGAAAACATGACCAGGACCAGCCGGTTACCGGCATATGAGTGCTTGCACGTGGATTGAAATTTGTACATTATTCAACAGAAAATGAAACCAACGGTGATGAAATTAAATTTACTTCTAACCCAAGAGGGTTTTCAGTTACAGGCTTTAACAGAGCCGGGCCTGAGGGTGTGCGGCCAGGGCCAGCTCTGCCGAAAAAAAAAAATTTAAATTTTTTTTTACCCTTGCCGAACTCGAACACAAAACCTATGGAGGCAATAATTAAACAATCCATCCACTGAGCAATCAATTCGTTGTTGATTTAAATTTAAATTTAAATTTGATCATATTTAACCCAAGAGTAAGCTTACTATCATTTGTGTTATCCTTGCGTATTCTTATTGACATCCAGAAAAAAAGTTCTGATTTAATACTTTCATTTTTTCTATATAAAATACACATTAACACCGTTATTTTGTTGTAAATTTTTCTTTGGTATCGTCGATAATTTTATAAATTAAATAAAAATTATTGATTTTTTTTGTTTATTATTGTTACAAAATATTCGACATTGTAAAAAGTTTTACGAAAAAATTTCTCACAGGGTCCTTCTAGACACGGGATCAGCTCTGGGCTTTACAGATAAAAGAAAACAAAAGTTAGATCTAATTTTTGAGAGGAATGTAAACACAGCTGTTGCATTTATCAATCACCTGTTGGAAACAGAACAAACATATGAATAAAGCACTCAGTTTACAGGAATCAATTAAATAGCTGCTGAAATTAAGATGAATAAGATGGAAACCCAAACAAAAATTAATGAAAGTAAAACATACTTTTGAGAGGAGATACCATAATATTAATTAACTAGAATGGTTGGGGTGTGTATGTGAGGTTTTCCATACACAACAAGTATTTCATTCACAATCCTGATTTGCAAAACCATTTTTGCACAGAATTTCTGAGAAGGAGGTTTTGTCTGAAGTTGGGGGAGTAGAGATCTACTCCCTCCGTACCACATATATAAGCGGAGTAGTAAAATCTTTTAGATTAAGATTTTTTTTTGATTTTATAAATTTCTGTGTTTTTTCCTGTTTTACCCTAAATTATATTTCCAATATTAGAGACATACACTTAATTGTGATGATAAATAGGGATAATAGAAGTAACAGATGGTTTTGAAATTTGGACTCCGCCTATAGTGGTACAGGGAAAATGAAAATTCCACCAATATAATAGATACGGAGGGAGTAGATTTCAAGCAAGGAGATATTTGAAAGGAGAGAACTGAAAGGATATATGTAGATAAGTTTAGAGTTAAAGTGGAAAAGAAATTACCAAAACTAGCCTTGTATACATTCTAAGCATGGGCTTTGTCACAGGGATTCACTTTGTGATATCCATAACTGCTGAAGCTCTAAAGTGCACTAACTTGGCTAAAACATTTGACAAAATCAATCTTTCATGCTTTCTCTACATATAACAATGCCTTTCCTGTGAATCATCCACCTCTTTCATTAATCATTAACAAAATTCCATACCACTTCTAGGTCTAGAAAAGCTATTGATGAAAGAAAAACCACAATTGTAGTAGTTTTGTTCCTTCAGTTGGTGCTGTTATTGACAAAATCAAAACTCCACCGTAATGTCAAATCTCGTAGATGAACACAGACAAAACAAGAGTTCAAGTGCCTTAATTGTGATTGTGAGCAATTGGTTTACAAAATGAAATGACCAGACACCATAGCATGGCTTTCTGTTAAGGAAATTGTAACGAAATAAATCTATTATGGCCCCATAATTTGCATTTCTTGAATAATTAACAGCTTGCTATATGATGATTAATAATTGAGCTCCTGCTTTTCACATACAAATTTGATTTTCACATTTGAGATACAAACATTAAAAAAGTGTAGAAGACCAGTTTTGTAAGATGTGTTAATTAATAGAAAAAGAAAATTAAAATCTTCACTTGAAACGGAAATTCCCATAGCGTAGAAACAGGTTCCGCTGGACTGAGCAGATCGATGAATACTCAACGGAAAAAGTTAGTGCAGAAGAATCCCCCGATTACGAAAAGGCTGCTGGTCCAGAAAGAATCTAAATCAAGGGTTGAAATTAATATGCAAAAAATGAAAGTTTTATGAGAGGAGAAATCATTGTGATGTAAAGTTGTTGTTGATGTTTTTGTTTCCATTGATGCAACATGACGAAGAAGAGAGATCTGTTTGTTGTTTGTAGGGTTAGGGTTTGGAGTTTTTTTCTTTCCACCGCACAGATGAAAGAGGAGAAAACTCGAGGAGAAGCTCTTCTTCTTATAAGGTTTAAAGATTTGGAAGGAGAGAACTGAAAGAATAAGTTTAGGGTTTTAAGGTGGAAAAGAAATTACCAAAACTACCCTTGTATACATTCTAAGCATGGGCTTTGTCAACCGGCTTCACTTTGTGATAAACCCTTTTAAATGAACGGTTTTTTTGGGACCATGGTTATTTTGGGGGATCATAGTTTTATTTTGGGTAAAGACATTAGAAGTAAATCTAGATCACCCCTTATCTATATATTTATATTAATGCCTAAATTACCCTCTTGATTAATTTTTTGGTAATGATTAGTTAGTGTTAATAATAGTTAGTGTAGTGATTAGTAAAATGATTAATCAGAATTATTGAGAGAGTAAAGTTGGAGAAGATGAAGAAGGAAAACATGAAAAACAAAGGATTTTACCAACCACAACCGAAGAAAGAGTATTTGGGTACCCAGGTATGTTTCAAACTTAGATAATGTTGGTTGAATTACTCCAAATTTTCAAAAAACTGTAAATTTTTAGGGTAGATTTGGGCTTGTTCGGTTATCTTATGTGAAGAACAGGTTACCGAACTCATCTGAAAGTGTAGTTCGGTTACCCTTTCCATATACGCAGGTTACCGAACTCGTTCTTTAATGGAGGTTTTTAGTTGTTCGGTTACCTTTTCCATACACGCAGGTTACCGAACTTTGTTTATAGGACTTACAGAGTAATGTTCGGTCGGTTCGCAAACTTTAACCCAACAACATATCTAACCGAACTCCACATGTATGCAATTAGTGAAGAGTTCGGTTTGTCAAAAATTTTTGCGAACAAACCGAACATAGTGGAACTAGTTCGGTTAAATTGAAACTCAACATAGTACACAAAATAACACAGTTCGGTTACATTGGAAAAAAAATTTCTTTTTGGAATATAAGTAGAGTTCGGTTACTAGATAGTTTTAGAAATTTTTGCGAACCAACCGAACAAGGTAGGTAAAGTTCGGTTATATCATAACTCAACATAGTAGGAAAAATAACACAGTTCGGTTACATTTTTTTTTGTATTATGGGTAGAGTTCGGTTACTAACTAGTTTTAGAATTTTTTGTGAACCAACCGAACTCGGAGTTCGGTTATAAAAAATTAAATTTGTGATAACCGAAGTGTTCTTCGTGTTCTTGGTTTCAGAATGTTTGGTTACAAAACTAGTTTTTTTAAAACTATTCCTAACCGAACATGCCACTTTAACATCCATTTAAACCATATTTTGATGATTTCTACTCAATTTTCCTATCCAAAAACGAATTAAAACGATTGATGGGTTTTTCAATCGACCGAGGAACGTCAAGGAAAGAGAGAAGAAGAAGAGAATAAACTTTTTTCAAAACTAAAAATTTTCGATTGCTCTTTTGATTTTGATTTTGGTTAATAAATTCATTTAGATTAGATGTATATGATTAGATTTATATAGTTATTAAGTTAATTTTAATTTAAATTAAAAATTTTGCCTAATTTTGGAACATCCCTTATAAGTATAGGGAGGTTGGCCTAATAAGACCATGATCCCCTAAAAAACCATGGTCCTAAAAAAATCGTTCTTCTAAATGCTGGACGAAAGCAGCGCATTAACTTACTAAAAGTCTAAAACACATTAGACAGCTCATGATCCCAAGATTCCCAACATATATAAATATATATTTGGAAGTATTGAAAGGAAATATAGCTCTGCACATCATCCAGCTGAACTAAGCATACTGCCATGTGTTCCCGTACTTTTATACCTGGGCTGATCAAGGAAAATGCATGCAAAAATGAATATGTTTTGAATAACATTAAGAAAGGGTAACCAAAAAACAGAAAGAGAACTCTGGTAGTTGTTGTGCTTCAGTGAATATATCCTTGGGCTTTGAAGAGAATTTAGTCTTCCTATACCTCTTATTGGTCCAAACAGTCCTGGAAATGCAAGATGTTTTTAAGTTCTTCAGAAAACACACAGTCCGTAGATACTTTTAAATTCTTCCAAACCATTGAGGAAGTTATTGCAAGACTCTGGTAAATTGATAATTCATTGATTTGAGTGCCACCAAAATCAAAGAGTGATAGTTTCTTTAAAGCTCCAAATGCTATCGGCAATTCTTATAACACCCCTTGAGTACTCAAATAATTAAGACCGATGCGGGCATAGGAATCGTTTTCGACTCATACAAAAAAAAGATCACATGCCCAACCTTTTAAGACTCTCTTCGCTGCAGAAATAAATCTAGGATAGACTCATACAGCAGGAATACTACATGCCAAACCGTGTATGAATCTTTTCTCGGTATAAACAAATCTAGGATATCTGCAGCCATTTTCTCGACTTTTTCATACTTTACTTTCCCAGCAGAAAGTCTGAGATATTCTGCTACATGCATGTTATAACGAACTTCGTTGTTTTGTTTTGTTTTTTTTTTTTTTTTTTTGATAGGAAGAAAGAAATTTTATTAAGAGAAAGGAGGATTTACAAAGTCTACAAAGTATAGACAAAGAAAAAAGCAAAAGCAAAAGCAAAATAAAAGACTTGGGACATTAGCAAAAGGATAAGTCCCAGTTATTTACAGTGTAAGAGAAGATATTGTGTATCTCGTTTCCCATAGCCGTAGCCCAAGTAAGAACCAGAGTTATTGCTTCAGTACAAAGTTCCAGATATGTTTTGAAATTATAATTAGATTAAAAAATTCTGCAATTTCTTTCTCTCCATAAAATCCAAGTTACAGTCGCAGGAATAAGATCCCATATCAAAGTACCAGCACCCGAAATATGATTATTATTCCAAGTATACGCCAAAGAAAACATAGTTTCCGGGATGCCCAATCTTAGTTTGGAGTAATACTAGACCAAATATTATAGGCTACTTTGCAGTGAATAAGAATATGATCGTGGGATTCTGGGCTGTCTCCTCAAAGGATACCAGAGCTGTATAAATCCATACCTTTATGTCGCAGCATGTCTAGCGAGTTTAACTTACCATGCACAGCACAAAGAAGGAAATTGTTTTTGGGAGGAACGCCAGACTGCCAAGAGAATTTGTATGAAAAATCAGGAATACCTTCATCTACAACAAGCTTGGCATAAAGAGATTTAACTGAAAAAATCCCAGTGGAATGAAGAACCCATCTTCTAGTATCAAAAAAAGTATCCCTTGTTGGAGGTGAGGATCTAAAGATATTCATCAAGGCAGCGAAAGAGTTTGTCTCAGAGTTGGATAACGTTCTCTTAAAATCAAATTGCCAAGACCCATCTGCAGTAATATGTTCATCAAAACTTGCAAACTGCAACATATCCAGTTTATAAAGAGAAGTAAAAGAAGTAGCCAAACTGCAGCTTCCGATCCATATATCGTGCCAGAAAGATATTGACGTATCAGAATGTAAAGTGAGAATGGAATTTTCAGAGATTAGAGAACTCATTTCAGTTATAGTTCTCCAACATGAAACACCATGAGGAGTTCTAACATTACCTAGAATCCAGTATGAGAACAACTCCAATAATTTTCTGTGATAAGCTTATACCATAGTTGTGACTTTTCCACCCCAAATCTCCAGCATCACTTCGCCAATAATGCTTGATTTATTTTCCCCAGATTGAGCACGCCACGACCTCCTCTCTCTTTGGTAGCACCAACTTGGTTCCAGTTGATCAAATTTGACAACTTCCACCACTGCCACTATGATGCTTCCACAAAAAATTCCTCATCTTCTTCTCCAAAGCATTGATAATCGATATATGAGTTTTAAAAAGAGAGAAGTAATACATGGGGAGAGAAGTAAGAATGCATTTCAGCATGGTCATCTTACCACCTTTTGTAAGAGAAATCTGACTCCATATTGAGAGATGAGCATCAAATCTTTCTAAAATTGAGTCCCAAATTTCTCTAGAGGTAGCTTTTGCACCGAGAGGCATTCCAAGGTACATGAAAGGTATAGAGTCAGTTCTACAACCTAACTCCACAGCCCAACTGTTAATTTCTGGAATGTCTTCAATGGCAATGATACTTGTTTTTGAGGTATTAACTTTAAGGCCTGCAATACACTCAAAACACTTTAGAATCGAGAATAAGTTAATGAGCTCTTTTTTCTTGTTGTCAACAAAAAAGATAGTGTCATCAGCAAAATGAAGATGGTTCACCACCATCCCATTTTCAGTCATAGAAAACCCATTGAAAAAGTGAGAATTTGCTACTTAATCCACATATTTAGAAAAACCTTCCATAGCGATGTTGAATAAGTGAGGTGATAGAGGGCAACCCTGTCTTACACCCCTAGAGATAGTAACCAAAAGCAGAGCCATTAATTAACACCGAGAAAGAGGCAGTAGAATAACAGAATCTCATCCACCTAAACCAGTTGTCACTGAAACCCATTTTTTGCAATATAAACTCCAAATATCTCCAATTAACTCTATCAAATGCTTTTTCAAGATCAATTTTGCAAATCACCCAGACTTGCCAGATTTTAATCTAGAATCCACCAACTCATTGGCAATGAGAGTACCATTAATGATTTGTCTTCCTTCAATATAGGCACATTGTACAGGAGATATTAGTTTTGACATAACTAACTTCTATCTAGAAGCTAAAACCTTTGCAAGAATTTTGTAAACACTAGTAAGTAAACATATGGGTCGGCAATCCTTAATAGTTTCTACATCCTCCTTTTTTGGGACTAAAGTGATAAAGGTAGAGTTACGTTTCATATCAATACAACCCTTCTCACAAAATTCTGCAATAGTATTCATAATGTCTCCCTTTAAGAAACACCAGCAATTCTTGAAGAAAATTATAGGAAAACCATCCGTCCAGGGAGCCTTATCTTTTCCTAAATCATTAATATCCTGCAATACCTCAGCTTCAGTAATATTAGCATCAAGATACCAGATTCAACAGTGTCGAACTCAATACCTTCAAGAGCAGGCCTTATAATTTCTTCTTCTTTGAAAAGGTTTTCATAGAAACTTACAATGTGTTTTTGCAGAGTACGTTTATCAGATACCATATCACCTTTTATGTATAATTGCCTGATTATATTTCTTCTTTTTCTAGCAGTAGCCTTTCTGATGAAGAAAGATGTGTTCGTGTCACCCTCTTTTAACCATTTTGAGTTAGCTTTAAACCTCCAAGAGATCTCCTCCATATGTGTAACTTTCTCAAACTCAGCTTTGAGTTCCAACTTCTCCTTTTGTTGTGCGTCAGATAAAAAAATGTCTTCAGCCAAAGAATCAAGAGACTTGATTTCAAATAATATGTTCTTCAATTTAGCCGGGATATGACCAAAAACTTCTTTGTTCCATTCTTTGAGTTTTCTTTAAGAGCTTTAAACTTACACCAAAGTATTGTACTCGGCTAATTACACACTACACATTGAAGTTTGCTTTAAGCCAACGAACTTCGCTTTTTGCAACAATCATCTGTAGTTTTAGACATCGAGAGAGAATGATATAGATGCCTTCGGCCAAGAGCGATACAGACTCTGGTGCCAATACGGCTGAAGGCATATTTTTTAAGCAAACAAATTTCTAATCAGCTTCTCCAGGACCCTACTGGTCCAACTCCATATCTGTTGTAGCCAAAATCGTTAAAAAAAATCGATCCAAAAGAACTAGCACCTTTCTTTTCCCGTCCCTGTCTTTCTATGAATGTATGGGTAGAGCTTTTTTATATATCCCTCAAGTTTTCAAGGACTACTTGGGAAATTTTTTTTTTTTTTTTGTGATCGTCTAATTACACACTGCACACACATGAGCTTAAATTACATGAGCTTCTAAATTACATGTATTTCCTTGTTTACATTCAAGCTGTATTTAAAATTAAATCTCATAACCAAAGGATTCTGATATATCAAATATGCCATTCCCAAGGATTTTTATCCTCTGGTTTCCTGCTTTAGTTGAATCATCTTCAGCTACATACCACATTATGAATAACTTAGAGTAATGATAATATACACACATTGAAGAGTCCAGGGCTTCTGCTCAAGTAACCAAAGGTATCGGTAGTCTGGCCTACTTCCCAAGATCTCCACTCATATGCTGGAGGATTTCTTGGAAGACTTGAACCCAAGGGTTTACAAAATGACATAACCAGACACCATGGCATGGCTTATAATATACTTCTGTTAGCTCTAAATTCTGCATTTCTTAAGCAATTAACAGCTGGCTAAACCTTAATTGATAAATGAATGAGCTAATTATTGAAATATAATTAATTGCAGAGTTGGATCGGACTTGCAAAAGGATAAGAGTATAGAACTGAATCCACTGAAACCATCCAAAGACCAAAATGAATCACAGGCCATGGATGCAATTAACAACTCAAATTAATCTAAATTTATGATTATTACTCACCCCAAGGAAAATTGGGGATGGTCTGGATCCCATGAGTTTTGTCTCTCCCAGGAAAAATCTCAATGGATTTCCTTCAGACTCGTTATATCTATCCCCTCGGACTCGTTATATCTATCTCATCGGGAAAACATGGGCGATTCATTTAAAAAAAATAACTGATATTGAAAAAGTTACGCGCAATTTCTCTACAATATGGTAGATACCTAAGCACTGGCATGCCGAAGTATGCGGTCCAATCACTCACTCAGTAAACTCAACATCCATCTATTGTTTTTATTTTTTTCACACCACCATAGAGGTAGAGCAGGACATAACCATAATGTTGAGACTGCTAGTCCCACATTGACTAGATTATCTAAGATCATGCCGTTTATAGCTCAATGGGCCACTGCACTCATCGCCAATTGGTTTTCAATTGGATGCCGATATTCTAATATGGTATCAGACTCGGCTATTTGTGCCGAGTCACTTGACCGCACGTTTACTCCAGGTCACCCGATTTATTGTCCACGTATTAGAACCAATGAAAATGAGGTTACACGTGAGGGGGCGTGTTGAGGAGATTATTAGTCCCACATTGTTCGGGTAATTTAAGATCCTGCGATTTATAATCCTTAGGGCCTCTCCACAATTGGTTTTGAGTTGGATGTCCATATTCTAACATGCTCTGATACCATATTTTAGCGTCACCGGATTTAATTGTCCACGTGTTAGATCGAACGAGGCTACACGTGAAGGGCGTGTTGAGATTATTAGATCCACTCATGGATCACTTTATGGGCCACTCCACTCATTGCCAATTTTTTTTTGAGTTGGATGCCCATATTCTAACACATAGTGTCCATAATAATAAATTACGTTACTATTATGGATGGGTAATCTTTCATCAAGTAGAGTTTTTGCCATTTCTGATCTTTTTGGGATATGAGGATTTAACCTCATAGAATAGATTGATTAAGTTGCTAGTATAAAGATAGTGCAACACTAGCTACTAGTATGATTTAGGAAACGAAACTTTTTGACGTGCACTTGGAGTTCTCAGAACATGTTGTCATTTGGTCTCAGAATATGCTTTGCAAATACTATGCTGTCATTTGGTCTTTTATTTGAGGAATTTCACAGTTTTTGATGCAAGCTGTATTCTAAAAGAATCACATTAGTCTAAAAGAATAACATTAGTCTAATGATTACGCATTCGTAGGCTTCAGATGTTCAAAGCCATTAAGTTATACTCCCTCCGTTCTTTTATTATAGGCTGGTTTCCTAAAATAGATGTTACAAAAATATAGGCTGGTTTCCTAATTGGGAGGGTACTAGATTTCAATTTTACGCTTTTAACCTTCATAAAATCGTTTTTTTCTCTATCACCATTATATCACCGAAACACCTTCACCGCCATTACAGGCCTCCTTCAACTCCATCTTTTCCCACAAAAATCACCACCAGCAACACCATCGCCGCCATTACAGCAAAGACCATCATCGTAACAACAAACCCAATCTTGTGCCCTAACCATCATCGTAACAGTTACTTTTTACAACTCTCCAGGTGATTTTTCTTCCCCATCGATTTCACCCTTCTCTTCTGTTTGATTTTCTTCAATTGCATGCCATAAATTGATATATCCATCTTTTCTTGGTAGAAGTATGAGAATTTTCAGTAACTCGAATCGTTGCTGCTTTTTGTTGATGAACAAATCGGATTAGAAGAATTCAGTAACTCGAATGAGAATTTTACGCCCACAAGTTGTTTGTAGAAAGTCCGGAATGAGAATTTCGAGATCCTTTTAATTTCTCGCTTCTGTAAAATCGGAGTATTTATTTTCTGATTGTGATTTCAGTTTTCAATGGCTGTCAACAGTGCTCAAGCTGCTTTCGAGAAAGACCAGGTATAATAACAGATTTGAATTTCCCTAAGATGCCATTTTGATAGTGTACACTTGAATCTGGCCTGAGAATTGTCCTGCTACTGAATTAAGTTTGAAGATTGAGCAGTTGGAAGAACGGGATGGTGAAGTTGATGTAGACTTGTTGGAGCTGGCACCTTGGGATTTGTCGCAGCTGAAGCTGATGTGAAAGCTGATACTGATGCAGTTTTTGTTAAATTTGGGTCAAACATTGATAAACCTGTTATTCTCTGTAAAACTTAATGATATACGATAACCATGCATGAGCTAGCTAAACTCCGAATTATCCAAACTTAATGATATACGATAACCATGCATGAGCTATCTAAACTCCGAATTATCCAAATTTGTATGAGTAAAGATTACAGACATTGAAATATCGCGCAAAGAAGTTAGCTCTGCACCTGCAACAGTTCTCTATTCATCATACTTTCTCACATTTCTCTGTCTAAAACAAAATATGTACACCTTCTGGTCAAGAAACAAAGGCCTGCCATGATGTGGACTCAATCATCAAAAAGTCTTCCAATACAGTGGAAAAAAAAAATGGAAATTTTAAATTTGGGTCAAGTACATCTGCTTGTGCAGAATGAATCATCATGAATATAATCTCTAGACTTCATATGAAGTACTAGAAGTTTTTGTTAAACTGGTTGGCGAACTTTTAACGCTTTCCTCCCTTTCCTTTTCCTGTACAGACGTTCCTTTTCTGTTATCCTGGAACCTGAACAAATATCAAAGTGGCCTGATTGAAGTTCTGGATCTGGCATGTTTACTTGGAAAGCTTTTCCACAGATTCTTCGACAGCATACATCATCTTCTTCGCCTGTACGTATGTGCAGACACAATTATAATGTTGGTGATAAAATTCTTACTTTTGCATGTGCGTAAAGGCTCTTCTTCTTCGGCATGAAGATAATACTTTTGTGCTCTTCTTGTAATGTAAAACCATTTTTCATCTATATGAATCCGATCCAACATGTCAATGAATGAATTTGAAGAGGTATCAACTTAATTCGGTTGATGTTGACAAGTTTAGTTCATCCGTAAGTCCCGGCCTCAAGGCATTTGAATGTGGTCGAAGATTTCCATTCTTGATTAGTCGATGTACGGTTGATGTTGACAAGTTTAGTTCGTGTGCTATTCCTCTTATTGTTGTTCGTTTGCGAAGAGGTATCAACTTAATTCTATCTAAATCTAATTGAATTCTCTTTCTACCAACTCTATTGACCATCTTAGAAGAGATATCAACTACATCTCCATTTGCATTAGCCAGTTTTGCACAATTCCATAATCTCGAAACCGTTCGAAATCCAACTCCAAACCGAGCCGCAGTATCAGTGATTAGTCCCCTGTGAAGTTTCCCATCTATGCTCCCTTGCATCAATTTTTCAAGAATTCTTATCTTCACATCAGAAGTTAAATTCTTCTTCTTATTTCCATGGCGAATAGGTTCTGGTTCTGCAATGGTGTTAAAGGGACAGTGTATCTCCTCCTCCTCCTCCTCCTCCTCCTCCTCTTCTTCTTCTTCTTCTTCTTCTTCTTCACTATCACCATCATCATTTTCTTCCGGGTAACATTTATTCAAATCGATGAGACAATATTGATTTAAATCTCTAATAGTTGGAGATGGAATTGTAATTGGAGATGGAATTGTAGTAATTGGAGATGGAATTGTAATTGGAGTAGTTGATGGAAAATTACCTTGAGATAGAGTATCCTCAGGAGTTTGATTCAGGTCAAAACCCATTTCACTTGGTAATTTTATCAAACAGTTATAGGGTGAATCCCCATTGATTCAGGTCAAAACCCATTTCACTTGCAGGAAGTAGTTGGTTATTGAAACTCATCTTATCTTCACAATCGCATTTTTACTTAACCAATCAGACCTACAAACTAAACACAGACTTTCTTTAATACCAACCCATGATAAACCTCAATCTAACTAATCAATTGAACAAATTTGAATTGGGTGAAAACCAGGAGGAGGAAGTAAAACGACCAAAAAAAGGAGATGAAGAAGAGTAAGATATCTGATAACAGATTTGAATTGGGTGAAAACCCTAAATTAAAAACAGGAGCAGATTAAAATCCATGGAAAATTGTTTCTCAGTTTGGAATTTTTTTTTCTCAATTTCGTTTCTCCGTTTCAGAAAGAATCACTCACTGAAAAATTGTTTCTCAGTTTCGGAAAGAGGAATTTATCGTGAGAGAGGGCAAAAAAGGAAAAAACAACAAAAAAACGGCCGAAATGATTGATTTTGTTAAAAACCTTAATTTATCCGATATCCCAAACCGGCCTCTATTAAAGAAACGGAGGGAGTATACAATGGGGCAAGGTATATTATGACCGACCCTCAATTCACTAGCGAACAATGGAACTAGGCTTAAGTAAGACTTCAAATTGCCTATTCAATTTTTCAACACTACTGGTACCTGGATCTTCATCTTCGCGTGTTCCTAATAGCTAGTCTTTCCAAACACCAAAGGTGGGTAGATACTTCCCAAGATTTCCACTCATATTATATGGAGGAGGTTTCTTGGAAGATTTGAACCCCAAGAGGGTCGGCATACGGATGATATATACGTACCATGACTGACCAAATGGTTGTGTGACGGTGAGCAATGGTCATTGGTTTGCAAAAAGACATAGCAAGACACCATGGTATGGCTTATAACATGAAGCATCATACTACTGTTTACGAAATTGTAACTAAATAAATCTACCAAATGTGTGGAAATGACCACAATACCCTGACTACCAAACGTGTGTGTCTACATGCTCATTATATCGAGTACACATCTGCTACACTGAAACCAAACAGAAACAAAACCAAAAGCCAACAAAATGAAACCAAAATATTAGATCTCCAAATGAAACGAACGTAAAACATGATTTTATAACTAGATCTGGACTATTTTCATCAAAAACCACCAATACATCATATACGTACTGATGATTAATACACAAAAGCAAACTAAAAACAAACCAAAGACCAACAAAATGAAACTAAAAAATCAGATCTACTAATGAAATGAACCTAAAACATGATTATGTATCTAGATCTGAAGTATTTTTATAAAAATTGAAGTAAAAAAATTAACGAATCAAGAATAAAGATCGTAAACACACAAAAAACCGAGTTCAATTCCTCTTTCCATAACCCAAAAATCTTAATTCTTAATTTCTCTCCAAGGAATCAAGAGATTTGGATCTCAGATTAAGATTGAATCAAGAAGAAACCTGAGTTAAAGATCAATAATAGGTAAATCAACTTACAAGTTACAATCAATCGAAGCTTGATTTCCCAAAATCGCATGATCTCAATAAAACATTCGTTGCCAGAGCTCCTTCGAGACGAAAATGATCAGAGAAATGAAAAGAAGGTTATGATAAGAATTTTTCTTATATTCCTACAAATTAAGGATATTATTGGTATTTCGACCAAAATTCACACGTGTGGTAGGACCTGTTGATAAAAACATGGGTCCATAATTTTCCTTTTTATAAAAAAGGATCTCCGGTTATTGGGCTTTAGTGGGTGGACCTGCCACTAACTAATACCATTATAATAGAATTTATAGGTAATTCCTACTATTGAAAATAAAGTTTTTTGAGAGGATAAATCATTGTGATGGAAAGACGTCGTTGGAACATGAAGAAGAAGAACATAATAGAGATCTGTTTCTGTTGATTTTCAGGGTTCTGATTTTTTCTTTTCACCACAGACGGAGGAGAAACTTTTCTTCTTATAAAATTTAGAGAACTAGATCTGGTTCCTAGATTTTAGGGTTACATTGTGATCGTTATATCTGTTTCTTTTCTATTAATAATTTCTTTCTACTTCCTTTTAAGCTCCAACAAGAGCCCCACGTTTTGTTTTTTTGGTTGATTTTTCATTTTATGTCATTTCCTCTAATATATCAGGTTGAGATGCACATTGTGAAATGGAAGTAAAAAAATGGATTTTTGTTAAAGGGAGAGCAAAAAGTGATTCGAGGAGAGCGAAAATCGTATTCGACTCACTAATTATGACCTAGCCAATAAATTTTCCCAACTCGGACTAGACTACCCCTGTTTAGTACACTTGATGATACACAGTTTACCCCCAAATGTTCATCTTCCTCTCACGGTAACCACCCTCTCCGCCGCACCATCATCAAACTATTTATTGCACGGCCACTAACACAATTACAGGTCGATCCTCTCTTTAATGCTCACCATTAACATACATTTCACTCAGAGATAATAAATCTCTTCGTACAGAAACAAATAATTCTGGTTTGTGAACCATATAGACAACAATTAAACATTCCTTCACTACTAATCATCTGAGGCATCAAGATGATCTAGAATTCAGTTGTCCAACTTTTCCAATAGAATCTCTTCATCTACTTAATTATTACTCTTCCTGCGTGGCTTCCACCATCTTTCCTAAGTCCATCTATTATCAAATAAATAAAGATAATCAAATTTGTTATTTAACCCAAATTAGATGCAAATAACTTGTTTAATTTAAAATATCAAAAGAGAATCAGATTGTGTACAGGATGATTTGATGTCCTAATTTTTGTTTTCACAATTTCAGGGGTAATTTGTCTAAATTGAATGATATTTTTGCCTCAAAAACCAGCTAGGTATATTCCCAAATTTGGAGATTCCGCAAATGCTCGCCTTTTGTTTGGTCTTTGATGGATGACTAATTATGATCAATTTCTTATTCAATCTCAGAAGAAGATGATTAGTTAGGTCAAGGGTAGATATGAACAAGTAATCAACTAAATAAGCCGTTATGGTACGTAAACCAAAACCCATTGGAGGTGGATTGTGCGGTCGTGAAGTAGTTTCTGGAGATAGTACGAGTTATGTTGGTTTGCGGGCGTATTAAATTAGGGTAGTCTTGTCCGAGTTGGTGAAATAAATTGACTAGGTTTAGCGAGTCGACTACGATTTTCGCTCTCCTCTATCCTTTTTTACTCTCCCTTTAACAAAAATCAAAAAATACATGAAATCAGTTTGGTTATAGAATTTCAAAACCGGTTCTAAAAGAATCCTATTAATGGGGCTTAAAGTTTTTGAAATTTAGGTGCTTGACATGCTATATTATATACTTAGGGGATAAGGGGGACCTAAATTATTTGAAAAAGTCAAATTTACACTTGACCATTATTATACCTAAAATCTAAACTAAATCAAATTTCAAAACCAAAATTAATTCACCTAACCTTTTTTCAAAACCAAATTTTAAAAAAGTCAAATATAACCTTGTTATTATCTTAATTCCTCGAGATTAAGATAATAACAAGGTCGAGGCGAATTGTTGTTGTGGCCAATTCCAAAGCTGGATCCCCACCAAATTTGGCAAAGACAGTGAAACTTGATTACCCATCATCCTATCTGGTCAGATCTGAATTTTGGTTGATCACTACTGCAAATTTAACGCAAAGATGTTCAACACTGTTGTTCACTCGTGTTAAAATGTGCTTGGAGTTGCTCTTGGTCCAGTTTTTCAACCAATTTGTTTATTGAAAATGCAAATTTTCATCTTACATGTACAACAGAAAACATGACCAGGATTAGCCGGTTACCGGCATATGCTTTGCTTACAAGCGGATTCAAATTTGTACATCATTCAGCAGATAAAAAACCAACGGTGATGCAATTACATTTACTTTTAAACCCAAAGAGGGTTACATGTTACAAGCTTTAAGGATAAAGAAAAGAAAAATTAGACCTAATTTATTTTTGAGAGGGAAATTCATAATGGTAGAAATTAGACATTGTCTTCTCATACAGTTTCTGAGTTGAATTGCAATCGTTTTTACTGCATCCAGAGTATTGTATCATCACAACTCTTAATATACCATTAGCAGCTCATTTATGAATCACCTGTTGGAAGTGAATAAACTATTCAGTTTACAAGAATCAATTAAATAGCTGAAATTAAGATTAAAATGATGGAAATGCACACAAAAATTAATGAAAGTGAGGCATACTTTTAAGAGGAGATATCATAATGCTAATTAACAAACATGATTTGTTGAGTGAGGTTTTCCATACACAACAAGTATTTCATTCACAACCCTGATTTGCAAAACCATCTTTGCACAAAATTTCTCAATGTAGCAGGTTTTGTCTGAAGTTGGGGATCTAGAGATCTAGATTTGAAGATGAAGACACGGCGCTGTATAGTGATAAAAGTAGAGATTTGGAAGGAGAGAACTGAAAGAATATATAGATAACTTTAGGGTTTTAAGGTGGAAATGAAATTACCAAAACTACCCTTGTATAAATTCTAAGCATGGGCTTTGTCACCGGGCTTCATTTTGTGATATCCATGACTGCTGAAGCTTCCAGTTGTTGTGCAAAAATGCAGGGAATGGAAATGCTTCGTTTACTAACTAGGGTAAAATCAATGCAAAAATGATATGTTTTCGATAACATTACATACACACAGAAGGGAACTCTGGTAGTTGTTGTGCTTCACTGTGTATGTCCGTAGGCTTTGAAGAGAAACTTAGTCTTGCTATACCTCTTGGTCCAAACAGTCCTGGAAATACAAGATGTTTTTTATTTTTGTAGAAAACACACAATCCGCAGACACTTTTAAATTCTTCCAAACTATTGAGGACGCTATTGCAAGACTCTGGTAATTCTTTGAGTTGAGTGCCAGCGAAATCAAAGAATGTTAGTTTGTTTAAAGCTCCAAATGCTCTTGTAACAGCCTTTTGAGTACTCAAATTATTAAGAATAGTGATAGAGATGGGTAACTTTTGAGTACTAAAAAAAAAACAGATCTCTGCTACATGGTGATAACAACTTACGCTTTCTGTAACAATCAACTCAAGTTTTACACATGATCCAGAGGAGAGAGATGCCTTCGGCCAAGAGCGATACAACCTCTGGTGCCAATACGGCTGAAGCCACACGATCCAGAAGAACGAGCACCTTTCTTTCTATGAAGCTTAGACAATTTTATACGTGAATGTATTATTGGTAGAGTTGTATAGCAAGGCTTACTTGTCAAATTACTAGATATTCCCTTGTTTAAACTTAAATTCCAAAAGTTCCATTGAAGGTTTCCTTTTTAGTGTGGACACTTTGTAACAACGGAGCTCTAACTTTGGATAAGCTTTATAGAGCAGGTCTAGTAAACTATGATCAATGCTTGCTATGTTATAGAGATCAGGAAACCCATGGATGTTTGTTTCTCCATTGCGATGAGACAAGAAAGATTTAAAAGTATTTTTTGGATAGTTTGGAGTAAGTTGGGAATTTGGTGACAACATTAAGTCTAATATCTGGGATTGGTCCAATAAAAAGAGCAATAAGATTGTATCTACTGGAAATCCAGTAGTACACTCAAAAGGAAAACAACCAAGATCTAAGACATGTTTAAGTAATATAAACTAGAAAATCTTTATTGATGATTTAACCAAGGAAACGAGTAAAAATTCTTGGATACAAGGAAACCCTAATATCACCCTCTAAGCTGAGTTCTCTCCTCTCTCTCCCCAAAATCCGATCTCCCATGCCTTGCCCAAGGACCTCTATTTATAGGACAATCAACCCTAATGGGGTACAGCTCATTTTACTTCGCCGAGTTCTTTCAGGAGTGCTTTATACTTCGTCCAGGCGATTTTCCATAAAGTTTTTCTTCTTCTTTCGCTATCTTCACATGGGTTTGTTGGGACACCTGTCTCTTTTCTTGCTCCCCAATATATTTACTTCGCTATCTATCTTTTCAACCAAGTTATCGTACTTCGCCCTTTCGGTTTCGTCGTTGATATCTTGTTGGGTACTCTAACTTGGTCTTTCCTAACTTAGATTCTTCGTGTAAGTCTCTTCGTATCCCCTGTGTACTTCGCGGGATCGATCAGTGACGAGGTAATTCTGACATTCGAATTGAAAAGTCCCTGATTGGGATCTCTAAATGAGATTCTCTAGCCATACTTATTCCCTTTATGTACGACACGTGGAGAGCCTATTTCGTGTACCCACATTTTGCCTTTTCTTATTCTATTCGAGCCATTCGAGAATGGAATAAGAACCTCTTTGGATTCCCTTCCACGTTCTCCACTTTCCTGCCTCCACGTGACCATGTTCTCTGGGTAATCGCCTATTGTGGGTTAATATACCTCGAACGTGTCGTCAACCCGCTGAGCCAGTCATCTTCTCTATGTTATTTATATCCAACTTGACTTAGGTCTGGGTTGCTTTTCCTCTTCTATCTCCCTTTGCTCTGTGTTTTATCTGGTTTTTGCGCTTTCTCCATCTACTGCCATTGTCACTACCCTTCTCAACCTTCTACTCTTCTTTCGTTACCATGGATCCCAAGAAGGTTTCCACAACTATCTCACTCAAATCCCTTGAGGAATTCCAAGATGATTTTCAAAAGATGGGTTTAGCCCTAACTCCTGCTGTTGATTCTTCTGTGAGTCCACCTGTTATTGCTACTCAGAACATGGAATTGAACTACAGGTGGATTCAGTCGGATACTTGGACGTCTGACAATATGATCGTCACTGTGGGCCAATTGAGGGCTGGATTATATTTCCCGCTTTACGACCCTTCTAACCCCATCTTGCTCGAGATTCTGGGTAAGCTGCAGTGTGGAGTTTTTCAACTCTCTGGTAACGCAATCCGCATTTCCAACGAGTTTAGGGTTCGCTCAGGTAATGGTACTTCGCAAGTCCCATCATCAACAGAAGAATTCGATTCACGAGACTTCAATGTGGACTCTTTCGTGGCCAACTACTCAGCTAAATTCACCAGCATGAGAGATTACAAGGAGTGGGGCATTGATCTTGTTCGAAATGTTGTTATGGCTCCGACCAAAGCTCTATTGTTAGATGTGGATTCCCAACTTCGCCTCTTTTGTGATGATGATTGGGAGTTGTTTCCTCTAGTGGTTGGTGGCCCTTTTATTTGGGGTTTTGACGAAAAGGGGGCTCCTCGCCAAGTCCCTCTTCTTAAACATTGCCATCTCACTGGTTGCGATCCTCGGATATTTGGCTGGTCTTTGCCAGCCGAGGTATGACTTTCTTCCTTATGATTCATCTCGTTTCGGGGCCCGATTTGTTCTTATGTTCCCCTTTTCTTTTAGTTCGTGATGCCTTCCTCTGGTCTTCTGAAGACGTGCAAGGAAAAGCTTGTTATTACCAAGTCTCCAACTCCCAAACAGGTATCTACCTCGCTTATTATTTTCCTCTTGTGATATCTTTAAATTCTTCACAGGATGACACTCTCCTTGCGAGGCATCTTGTTCTTGGGTCAACTAAGGGGCGAAAAAGGCGTGATCATCCTGTTCCACCTCCTCCTTCTTCTCAGGTATCTTTACTTCGTTATTATTGTCACCTCGCATATCCCATCCTTTTAGCCATCTTTCACGCTGAATTTGTTATTTCGCAGACTAGGGTCCCCCCTTCTGGCGGGTCCAAAAGACAACGAAAGGTCTTGGATCTGGCTTCCTTGACCGCACTTCCAACTTATGTCATTCTTACAAGTATTTCTACTCCTCCCAAGCTTCAACCTTCTCAGTCTCGCACAACTACTTCTCCCAAAGTAGCTAATCCTCCTGTTCATCCCATGGTTGAGCTCCGAATAAGTTCACAAAGGATTCCTCTGTCGGCGAGAAGAAGAAGCAGGCGGCTCCGTCGGTTCTGTCTAACCCTGTCTATGATCCGTACATGAAGTTTCTCCAAGAGGTCTACGACAAAGCTCGCAAAGACCCAGCCATGAGGTCCCGTGCCTTAGAATCTCTGGTGACTTTTAGTGATGATGACTTCCTTTCTCAAGAATCATTTGTAATTCTAAATGCCTCCATGAACTTGTCTCTCCAACAACATTCATCTTTGATGAACCAGGTGAGCCTTTTATGCTTTTTCCGTTATGCCTTCTTCCTGTCCCGAGATTTATTTCTTGAATTTCGATTGTACAATTCGCAGGAGGTCAACCATCACATGGCCAGCCTCGTGGAAATTAGACTTGTTCGCGAGAAAACAAAGAGGGATGAGGCTCAAATCAAAGTTTTGACGAAGGAGCTTCAAGAGGAAAAGGAGCATTCCAGAAAGCAGAGTCAGAAGATACAGAAGCTTTTAAGTAAATTCCCTCCCCTCGCAGAATCATTCTTTTCCTTTGCTTTTACTTCTGTTATTTTCTTATTTTGTATTTCGTCAAGCTCGTCGTATGCAACGCCAAATGGATTCTTCCGAAGCATCTGCCTCGCTAGAAGATATTCGTGCTGAGAATATGAACCTCGTGACCCAAAATGATTGTTATGTGTCTGAGAACCATATTTTGAATGAGAAGGTCGAGACTCTTTTTTTCACAAGTGGACCGCCTGTCTATCGATTGTTCTCGCAATGAGGAACTGAATTATCATCTTCACGATGAGAATGAGCGCCTTAAGCTTGAACTTCAACGGGTCAGCAATTCCCTCACTGCTTCGAGGAACCTTCATTCCTCGTCATTAGCTGCCTATAGGAGACTGGAAGAAGATAATGAGCGCGTGATCAATAGTAAAGCTAAAGTTGTGGTTTATCTTCGCAAATCTCGTAACAAGGTAGCTGGTTTAAACGAAGAGATTGACAGTCTGAAGAAGAAAGTGGAACTTCTTCAAGCTCAGTTAGATAACTCGTCTCGTCCTAGGTCTATCAAATCTTCTTCTCAAGCCAAGTCCGCAAATTCTCGCAAATGAAATGTAGCTTTAGGTGCAGTGCGGAATACCATTGATTATATCAAACTTCTAATTTCTGATGAAGTTTTGTTTGGTTTTGCAGAATCCGAAGAGCGCCATATGAGCTTTTCCCGTGAAAGGGATGAATTTCGCACAAAGGTTTCTCGCCTCAAGAATGAGGTCAGTGATTTGAATACTAATATGGACGAGATGATTGAAACTTCTACGAAGGTAGCAAAGTTAGATCGCAAGAACACTCAAAACTATCTGGTTTCTCTTTTTGGTAATTTTTGCGACGAGCATGGCCTTCCTTATCCTTATTTTCCTCTGGAGGTGTTCTCCGATGACGAGCAACCAAAGGATGATAGAATCATCTCTGGCGAAGAAGAGAGGATTAGTGAAGAAGGCGAGGAGCGGAAGATTGATGAAGCGAAAGTAGAGGAGGAAGAGTCCAAGGGTGCCTCTGCTAGTACTGGTGCTGATCTTGGTGGAGCGGGTGATGTTCTTCCTGACGACGTCCCTCCTCAGCAACAGTCTTAGTTTCTCTTCCTCATATTTTAGTTTTATGCTTAACTATCTTGGAAACAGTTTATCTTTCTGGGCGCTCCCAAGCTTGGGGGTAAAAAATCTTAATTTATTTGGGTAGTATTTTGATTGAATTTTATGTTAATATTATAATTTTTTATTTCGTCAAGTATATATTTACCGAGGAAATACTCAGAAGAATAATGAAATTCAAAGTATATACTTGCCTCTTATTCTTTTGTGTATTTCCAAGGTAGGGTGTAAAATTAATCAATACCTCCCCAGTTGTGCCTCTATAAGCTTTCAACCTTACGAGATCCTTCTTTCCCTTGGGGTTCACGAGGCATCTCGCCGCGTCTTATTCTGAATTTCGTCTGTGCTTTTCACATTGTCTTCATCTTCGACTTTCTTATTTCGCTTGCTCTTTTCTTTGCCTTTCTTTGATGGGATATCTTACTTTGGTAAAACGCTGAGTCTTGCGAGGATAAAGCTAAAGAAGAACATAAAATGTAAAAGTATATACTTGTCTCTTGTTCTTGTTGAGCATTAGCCGATCAAGACGAGGTGGTACAAATCAAACTATTATTTTCCCTTGGTAGCTTTGCCTTTGTTATTTCATTGCGGCTTCACAAGCTTTGAATCTCGCTAGATCTTTTATTCACCTTCCTTTTCTTTTTGGAATCCATAAAGCGTCTTGTCGTATTTAGTTCTTATTCACTTTCTGATTGCTATATGTTTCTTTATACAAGGTCTTAGTGTGCCTCCTAATTAAGGTCTTATTGTGCCTCATCCTTCTTTAAGGATTTTAATTCGGCGTAGTATCAGGCACTTATTATTCTTTCGAATAATATTCCATCAACCTCGCCTTAACATTTATTTTACCACATCTCGCGACAATGCGACAGGTCTAGCCATTCCCATGAATGTTAGTCCCATGACATTGCCGTCTTTTTGGGTCACACAGCTCCCTAATATGGAGGGTGTCATCCCTTTATATCCCCCTGATTTCCCCTTCAAGGAGGTTAACCCTAACATGCATGTTGGTCTCCTCCCATCCAGTTATTACGACATTCAGTGGTTTTCATGACTTCTTATCACCTTCGTCGATATGGCTTGGGGTTACGAAGTCACACCCTAAGTGAGGTTTCTTTGGTATCGAGTGCATCGTAGCCAAGACTTGCCATTAGGACATGGCCGGTAACTGATAGACGCATTTATGTGTCTATTTTGATCTCTTTTATGTATTTTATTAGTACCCATTTGTTCTCATTATGGTGTTTTTATGTTTGTTTAGGTGTTTTTGGAGAAAATACCCTTGTATGGAAAGAGTTGCTCAAAAAGTGATGATTTACACCCCGGAGAAAAGTACTAAAGGCACCCCAGAAATGTCTCGGAAACGTCCCAGAAATGTCCCGGAGGAAACCAGAAAAATTACTATTTCAACCCAAGAATTACTATTTCAGCCCAAATTACTAAGGGGACACCAAGACAGAATAGGGGGACACCCCTCTTCTTCATTTGAATATCGATTTTGGCGGGAAAAATGTTCACAACACAGGAGAATTTTCGATCGAAGAAATGAAGTAGTGGTAGGTCGATTCAATGGCTGAATTTTGGTATAGAGATGTGATATAGGTTGAGGAACACAGTATGGGTGACGGAATCGGTCAATTTTGGCTAAAATTCCTGGTTCGATTCACCAAACCAAAACAGAGCAACACGCACTGTAAGCGAGCTCAAGTGTGTTTCTGCTGTGCATGGAGTGATGTGGAGGAGAGGGAAAGCTTCTGAGGCATGAAGAAACTAATTTTGAGCGTTTTGGGAGCGAGTTAACGTGTGGAAATTCTATCAATGGTAAGTATTCTCATTTTTGGGCAGCAAAAAATAATTGAATTAAAGAGAAAATATACGCAATCAATGGTCGGATTTCTTGCTCCAAAACACTATAAATACAAGTATAGGTCATTGGGAAGAGGCTGTCGAGAGTTGGAAGTGAATAGAGGCGTAAAATCGAAGAACCGGGCGCTGAAAGAAGAAGTTGTTCTGCTAGTGTTGCTGAAGAACACGAAGAACATCAACCCACGCTCAACAGTCGCAGAATACTGTCGTTGTTCTACAGCACTTCGCTATAGGACAGTTTTATTTCTTCTGTGTCGACGCCTCCTGTGGGTCGCAGAATCCTGTTTTTATAACATTTACTTATCTTTCTCTTCATTGTAAACACTTGTGAGCATCAATGAAATATTTTGAGAGTTTTTCCAACATGATGAGCGGCTAAAATTCCCTCGTAACCAAGGCAATGGAGGAAGTTATTCACGCAACATAAATGGGTAACTATTTCATTTAATTATATAATTCACCTAATCACTGCTTTTGCAGAGTTTTAAATTATTTGAATGATTGTCTTAATTATTTGTTATTCAGTTTGATAGGTTATACTTGGTTAAATCTCTTGATAATCTATGCTTAAAGTTTACAAATAAAATTTGAGAATTTGTATGATTGATAGTGAATTAAAGATAAAAGAAGACTTAAGAATAAAATAGTGTTTTGAAATATTTATCAATCAATTTTGCGTAATAGTGGAATCTAGTGTCTTGGTTACCTCTCGCACCCATTGTTAATATTTTTGTATATATATTTTTAAATCTAAAAATCCATTACCTTCACAAGTTCGAGTTTGAACGATACCCCTTACCACTACAACTACAACCCACATTAAATCTTTAAACAAAATGGTGCCGCCGACGCGGACTTGTATATAGGTTTATTTTTATTATTTTTTTATTATTTGTTCCTTTTTACTTTGTCTTTTTTCTTTGATTTACAGGTTCGAAGTGGAGCACTAAGGACTTGGAGAGGAAAAAGCTTAAAGCGAAAAGCGAAAAGAGAAGAAAAAAGGACAACTTTAGGATTTAATTTTTAATTTTTTTAGAGTGTGTGAGGAAAACTGTAATTTTTTTTTTTATTTTGGACTTTGGACTTTAAACAATTGGACTTTGTTTTTTTTTAACCCTACAGAAGGGTATTATTATTAAAAAAAAAAATTATTATATAAACTGTGTGCAGGGAAGGACGACGATTACTATATCGTCTCGGCCCCTCGGGTTCGCACACGGCATAGGAGTCGTGGCCCGAGTCGACAACAACGGTTCATCCCCCGTCTGGTATGGGAGGTAAGTCCAATCGAAACACCCGCGAATCTCCTGCAAGCGGGTTACTGTCTGCCTTAAGGTGATAATTGTTTGAGGACGAACCGGACTGTCTTTATTTTCCTAGTAAAGGGCAAGGCCTGGCCTAAACGAGATAAGGGTTCGGATTTCATCACCGTTCCCTTCTTGCCCGCCTTAGGAAAACGAAACCTAACGCGAACCCAAGCTTAAAATTTGGAATAGAACGAGACCGATAGGGTAACGAGTTTAATAGGAAACTCGTTCGAAAAATATTGGTTGCTCTTTAAGCACACTCCAAAGTTCATGATGGTTTCTGTGAGTTGAATGCGTGACTGTGCCGCCTTGTGATGGCGGTGAGGCCTTGGGTATCAAAGCTCCACTGAGCTTCCCTCGCCTCAATTCAACTTACTTTGACTCGGATTGATTCCAGAGGGGTTTGCTCAAATTACAACGAATTCCCTTTCGAAAGATAGAAGCTGGTCTAGAAACAATCTAAGTGGAGCCATCATGCTTTTTGTTTGCTAGAAATCTTTAGGTTTGCTTTGGTGGAGTCGAGTCGGCCTTGTTTGTGATTGTATAGAATCCCTCTGTAGTTTATATTTCTTCAGTGATGAATCCTTTTGAGGAGACGCCACCTGCGATGACGTTGCGAGAATATATGTCTAGAAATTCTCGTTATCAAGAGAAGTCTTCAGAAATGACTCTTGGTGAATATATGCGTGGGCAGCGATATATGGATACTCCAACTTTTATTGAGGAATCACCTCTAACGATCTATGAGAAATATTATAAACATAGACCATGTAGTTGGGAACAAAGCTTGAGAATTCGTGAATATCAAAAATTATATTGTGATGATGATGAGGAGGAGGATGGTGATGATGATTATAATGATATTTCTAGTTCAAATCCAAATAATTTTAATAATTATTTACCTATTCAAAAGGACGAGGATTTTACTAGAAATATCCCCGTTTTAGACGATGATTACGAAACCGATGATGGTTTAGAGGAACCAGTTTATCTTGAGACTACTGTTTTCGAGTCAAACGATTTAGAAACAATAGTCTTAGAAGAACTCGTAGAGATTAGCGGGGATGAACCTGACTTAGAAAAATCAATCGCCCACTTTCAGGAATCTGATGACCTAGAAATTAGGGAGATTATGACCAGTCTACCTAGAGACGCCGAAAACTCTAAGTTTGGGGGTGATTATCATTCTCCATGTTCTTTAACTATTAAAAATATCCCTCACTTGGGACTTGACATCAATGCCTCACCCATCTTACGAGACTATCTTCGTACTCGTTTTCCAGAACCTAATAATATCCAACAAGAGTCTCAACTGTTAGAAACCCATCCTCTTGTTGATGTGGTTAACCCAGGCAATAATACCAAGATTGATTTTGTTTTCCCATCAAATAGTTTTCTTCCAAATGTGGGAACATATAGATTTCAAATGTGTCGAATATTAAGTTGTGAGACTAAACCTAAATGCCTTAGGAAATTAGAATCGACACATTTGCTTAAGAATGACCACTACTCTCACTGTGGTCAATTATGTAAGTCAAACCTGATTGACCTAGAGGATCCTCAGTTATTTAGGTTATTATTATTTTGTGATTCTAAGTTCTTATTTGAGTTTTTCCAGACTCTAGGACCTAGTAATTTGGATCCAATCTATGAGGAAATGCATCCAAGGAAAATATTTTATTTAGAACCTTTCATAGAACCTGAACCTGAACCACAATTAGATATAAATATCTTAATCAGGAAACTAGGTAAGGGCACGCTAGTCTTATTCACTTTCTTGGTTTACTGCAATTTCCTTTGGTCAGCTCTATTTGGTTTTAAAGACCCACAGTTATTCCGGCTACTGTTATACGATCCGAGTTGACTGATCCTTTCCTAAGTCTGGCTGAAGACTATAAACTTAGCACTTCTTGGGAGGTATCCCATGCTCATGCAACAAGGTAATATCTTCCCTTAACTCTTCCGCTTCAAATGGTAACAGTTTCTCCTTGTTCATGCTTTTAGTTTCATCTTTAGAACATTGAGGACAATGTTAGATTTAAGTTTGGGGGTATGGGAGAAACTTTTTAGTTGCAATAAATAAACTCCAGAGCCTAGAAATTTACGCCTATTAAGGATAACACTAACCAATCTAAGTGGATGGAAACATTTTTGTTTTAGGAGCTGAGGAACCAATCTGACTAGATAGAAACATCTATAGAGTCTATTCATAAAAGCACAGAGCTCAGGTGTTAGAATTAATATGATAGTTTCGCCATATCTCGTCGAGTCCTTTTCACTTTCTATTTTTAGTTTTCTTTTATTTCAAGTGATTTGGTGGGGCACACGATTCAAGTTGTTACCTTTGCTAGGGTGAAATAAAGTGACTGAGTTACCTTTTCAAAAAAAAAAAAAAATTAGACCGGACCAGTTACACCAATCGGAATAAGTATTAACACTTGGATAGCAATATGCGTGTGTTCTCCCTGTTTCCGTCGCCTAAGCAAGCGTGGAATGCAGGACCCGTGGGAACTATCGTGTAATCTGCTGACAAGAAGAATGCGCTTGGATCAAAAAGATCTATTCATGTCGTTAAGTTAAAAAAAAAATGGTTATTGTTATGTGTAGTCAACTGCTGGTTCCCTTGTATTTGCGAGTTTGTTGATCTAGATTTAAGTTATTGACCACTGGTTCCCTTGTATATGCCAGTGTGTTAATATTAGTCAGACCGGTATCTCAGTCATTTAGGTTAGGTTCATCTTGGCAGAGGCCTTCAGACAGATATGGGAAACACCGTTCGCTTTTCAACCATCTACATTTTTCTTTTTCCATCTTCTTAATCTTTTCATGTGATTAGTCTGACTCCGAGTATGATGTCCATCGTGAAACTATCTTAGTAGAGCTCTGTCACTTATATGAATTTTAATATGCTTGAATGCAAACTCGTATACAGCAATTGGAATTTCGCGTCAGGGTACTTCCTCATGTAATTAATAAGTATGCCAACCAAGGAGGTTCTTTAGTGCTTTCCAAGATTTTTCGTAGATAGCTAGGGTATGGAGTATTGGTTTTTGTGGGTACACCTCTGATAAACCCACCCGAGATTAACTCGGTCACTTTTCAAGAATAAAATTTGCTCGGGGACTAGCAAATAATAAGTTTAGGGGTATTTGATAGACACATTTATGTGTCTATTTTGATCTCTTTTATGTATTTTATTAGTACCCATTTGTTCTCATTATGGTGTTTTTATGTTTGTTTAGGTGTTTTTGGAGAAAATACCCTTGTATGGAAAGAGTTGCTCAAAAAGTGATGATTTACACCCCGGAGAAAAGTACTAAAGGCACCCCAGAAATGTCTCGGAAACGTCCCAGAAATGTCCCGGAGGAAACCAGAAAAATTACTATTTCAACCCAAGAATTACTATTTCAGCCCAAATTACTAAGGGGACACCAAGACAGGATAGGGGGACACCCCTCTTCTTCATTTGAATATCGATTTTGGCGGGAAAAATGTTCACAGCACAGGAGAATTTTCGATCGAAGAAATGAAGTAGTGGTAGGTCGATTCAATGGCTGAATTTTGGTATAGAGATGTGATATAGGTTGAGGAACACAGTATGGGTGACGGAATCGGTCAATTTTGGCTAAAATTCCTGGTTCGATTCACCAAACCAAAACAGAGCAACACGCACTGTAAGCGAGCTCAAGTGTGTTTCTGCTGTGCATGGAGTGATGTGGAGGAGAGGGAAAGCTTCTGAGGCATGAAGAAACTAATTTGGAGCGTTTTGGGAGCGAGTTAACGTGTGGAAATTCTATAAATGGTAAGTATTCTCATTTTTGGGAAGCAAAAAATAATCGAATTAAAGAGAAAATATACGCAATCAATGGTCGGATTTCTTGCTCCAAAACACTATAAATACAAGTATCGGTCATTGGGAAGAGGCTGTCGAGAGTTGGAAGTGAATAGAGGCGTAAAATCGAAGAACCAGGCGCTGAAAGAAGAAGTTGTTCTGCTGGTGCTGCTGAAGAACACGAAGAACATCAACCCACGCCCAACAGTCGCAGAATATTGTCGTTGTTCTACAACACTTCGTTATAGGGCAGTCTTATTTCTTCTGTGTCATTGTTTCTGGACGCCTCCTGTTGGTCGCAGAATCCTGTTTTATAACATTTACTTATCTTTCTCTTCATTGTAAACACTTGTGAACATCAATGAAATATTTTGAGAGTTTTTCCAACATGATGAGCGGCTAAAATTCCCTCGTAACCAAGGCAATGGAGGAAGCTATTCACGCAACATAAATGGGTAACTATTTCATTGAATTATATAATTCATCTAATCGCTGCTTTTGCAGAGTTTTAAATTATTTGAATGATTGTCTTAATTATTTGTTATTCAGTTTGATAGGTTATACTTGGTTAAATCTCTTGATAATCTATGCTTAAAGTTTACAAATAAAATTTGAGAATTTGTATGATTGATAGTGAATTAAAGATAAAAGAAGACTTAAGAATAAAATAGAGTTTTGAAATATTTATCAATCAATTTTGCGTAATAGTGGAATCTAGTGTCTTGGTTACCTCTCGCACCCATTGTTAATATTTTGTATATATATTTTTAAATCTAAAAATCCATTACCTTCACAAGTTCGAGTTTGAACGATACCCCTTACCACTACAACTACAACCCACATTAAATTTTTAAACAGTAACGCTCCAGACGTCCCAGGCACCCGCAACTCAACTGAATACATCGGCGCCTTGATCATATTTCTGCACCCCTTACCGAAGGCCATCATAAAAGGGATCCTCGACTGATAGGTCTTATCATTGCCCCCAAATTTCTCTCTGAGAGTTGTTCACGACATGCTTTAGGTCTTGCCTCTAGCACTTTCATGCGAACTAGGGTGCATGCCGTGGATTCTCAGCCTTCCTAGGCGAAGGTTTTAAGTTTCCCTAGAAACTGCTTACTTCGTGAATCTTATTTGCCTCCTAGTGCGAAGTCTTATCTTTCTTTGATTATCTTGTAAGTATGAAAATTAATATTTATGATACGATTCATCAAAATTTCATTGTTATCCTTTTGAAAATTTGATACATTATCAATTGATGGATTAAAATAAGTACATTCATCTTGTTCCTACGACCCTTCCTCGACTATCAGTGTTCTTCTTCCATGCGAATGTGATTAGATTGATATCTTGTCAACTCCCTCATCTTCACTTCGTTCCTGATCTTGAACAGAGTCGCAAATAATGGCTACCTAGTTGACAGCGCATAGATGAACGAGCGCACTAAATCTTCCTCTGAAATCCTTCCTTTTAGTTCTCTACAAATCGCGTCCCATCTCGCCACTAGACTTCGTAAACTTTCATTTCCCCTTTGCTTTAACGAGAATAGTGCCGCTATATCTGGCTTGCATGGTTCGTTTGTCGCGCATTTTTTCATCATTTCTGGCTGCAGTCCGATTGCCTTTTTTGTCACTAGGATACTGTTCCTTTTTCCACCGGCCATCATTGATTGATGCGTTGGATACTTTCTTTCTCTGAATTCCCTTCTACTACTCTCTATGGCTCTTTTTAGGTCTTCCCCTTCATTTTGTTTCCCTCGCCCCTTGTTTTCTCGCCGGTATTCCCGACGTCCTCCAGTTTTTAATGCCCCTCCCGGAGCATATTTTCTTCTTTGTGCATTGCTCTCCGCTTGATTTCTTCTTAGATGATCGTTCTTAATTACAAGTTTCTCATTTTGCCTTTCCAACCTTATACGCTCCCTCACCAAATCTTCCTTCTTTAGTCTTTCTTGATAGAGTTCCTTCTTCAATCGTTCCATCTCTTATTCTTCGCAAGCCTTTCCTCCCTTATCTAGAGAATCATGTAATTCGAAGCTTCCCTCAACCTCTTGTATCGATACTTTTTTGCGCCTAAAGGTGTTTGTCTTTGATTCTTCTCGCGGGGTTCGTTTTTCCTTGATGGCAGGGGTTTCTTTCTCATTTTTTGTTACCTCACTTTCTTCAGCCGTTTTTCCCTTCTTCGCCTTTCCGCTTTGCTTTATTTCAGATTTGCTTCCCTTTTATGGAGTCATTTCGCGGTTCTTCTCGCCGTTCATCGTCGTTTTTTCTGCCTCTTCTATGTCTTTCTATGTTGCAACTATCTCTTCACTTATCCAAATCGTGAATACCATCAGCCGCTCTTCTCTTCTTTCTTCGCATGCGCTCTTTTTTTGTTCTATTTTCTTCCTTATTTTCTCCTCACGGTTATGGACATCCTTATTAATACAATCTTGCGCGTCCTTAAGATCTCCCCTTATCTCGCCAATTGCACTTGGCGTAGGAAACCGTATGGCCTGATGATATATAGATGCAATCCCTTTTATCCCGTGTATCCATGGTCTTCCTATAAGAGAATTGTAAGGTGAGTCTATGTCTATCACGCAGACTGTGACTTTCGTTTCCAGCTCTCCAGCAAAAATCTTTGCAACTAGTTCTCCCTTTGGCTTAGACGCAACCCCGTTAAACCCATATATGTTGTACGTCGATGGCACGAGGTCCAAGTCCTTATATCCCATAGTTCTAAATGTATGATGAAAGAGTATGTCGACCGAGCTCCCCGTATCCACCAAAATTCTGTCAATTACCCAGATTTTCGCCTTCTCGGCTTGATCTTCTTCCCACCTTGACTATTTCCCAAAATTCAGGGTTATAACCAAAGGGTTTGTGTACGAATTTCCTCTTCAGGTGCATTCTTCGCTGAGAACGTTATTTCTCTTTTCTGCCATTCCTCCAACGGTTCCTTCGTGTTGACGCTGAATATTTCGTTTTCTTCGAAGTCCCTCTTATGTACTCTCTTGAGTATGTTGTCATCGAAATTTTGGATGCTCTTCGCTGCATGTATTATCGTATTACAATTCTGATTTTGTGCTCCCCGATCTATTTCAATTCGGTATATTTGTTGATTGTCACGAGATGGTCTTGTCGGTACATAATTTTCTAGGAAATGTGCGAGTTTTCTCTGCTCTGTCAGAGGAAGTATAATTCGTCGAATTTTTCGACAATCATTTGTGTGATGACCATGAAAGCGATGATATCTGCAAAACTCATGACTCCTTGTCTCCGGAGGTAGCTCTCTTCCCAAATTGGGTGATGGTGAGATCTCCTCTGTTAATAATATTGCCTCTCATATCTTTTTTACAGTTGTGTTAAGCCTAGGGAGCTTTACGTCTTCAAAAGATGGTGCATTTGGTCTCCGCTCTCCAAATCGGGGCCCTTGGTTGTTTCTTTGTTGATATCCCGTGTTGTAGCTTCGTGGCTCATAATTCCTTCGTCTTGATTCTTCATATCTTTGTTGATCGATCCACTCTTGATCTCCACTTGATACAACTACTAACTTCGCCGGGACTGGAGTTGATGGCTCTCCTTTTTCATATTTCAGATCATTCTCCACGACATGCACTTCCCTTGGTAATAGCCTTGAATTCCCTTCTTTTGATGGAATTGGTGCTGCTTCGCTGACTTGCCTCTGCTTTTCTTCTCACGTTATGTACTCCTCTTGGTACTCTCTTAATTCATTCATTGTCAAAGAGATGTGAATAATGAATATATTTGAGTGTACATCAGATCAGTTGGGATTAACGCTTTCACGAAAGCTAGGATGAAATTTTTCTCATCAACTCCCCCTGCAAGCTCATTGCATACCATCCTCCACCTAGTTACCAATCCTCACAGGCTTTCCGTAGTTCTCCTTCTTAAATTGAATAGAGTCTCAATCTCCGGCCTCAGCATGTTGTTAGTTATGTAAGTGGTCAGGAATATCCTCTATAAGTCTTTGAACGACGAAATTGATTTTTCTGGTAGCTCGTCAAACCAAGCCAATGCTTCCCTGGCTAAGCTCGCGGTAAAATATCGACAAAGTACCGCATCATTTCGTCCCCATTGCATCAACGAAAGAGTGTGTTGTTTCAAGTGCTGCATAGCACTTTCGGATCCGATGAATATGCTCGGAAGCGTTGGCAGTATACATTTCTCTGTGATTTCCGCGTACATTATCTCATAGGTAAATGGAGATTTATCGGCCTCTTCTATTTCCTCTGCCAGCTGCACTCTACTGCCTCTTCGCGAATTGTTTATCAACGTCCTCATATGTCGTAGCTCATCCAAGATTTTCTGGTTTAGGTTCCCTCCGTTTTCTTCCTGACGGCCACCTCTCATCACGCTGAGCCTTCCTTCACCACGTCTCCTTTCTTCCTCATTCCTCCGGTCGAATTCGCGCTGTCTTTCATCTTCTGGCCTCCTCTCATTTTCCTCATATCTCCGCTCTTCTTCATACCTCCGCCTTTGATCTTCCCAACTTGATATTTCCAGTCCCCTTCTCAGTTCTCTTTCTTCAATGCTTTCTCTTCGTCGTCTCCTTCTTCGCTCTCCTCCGTCGTCCTCGCGGGTATGTCTCCTTTGTCATGATATCATGTCCACCTCTGAATCTGTGATGTCAGCTGCAGCTTCCTCGTTCAGTTGGCGATTTTGCAGCTTCATCTTGACGTTTTGTCTCGTCAATCGGGCATGCTGCTCCGCTAGATCCATGTCTCGTTCCCTTTCAAGGCGGAGTGTTTCCCTCAGCTGATCCAATGTCATGTCTTCTTCACCGATGTTCTCCTCCATTTCCTCACGAGTCATTTCTTCTCCTGCAATGGTGTCCGTGTCAGAAGTGTGTACAGAACCCTCTCTAAAGTTATCTTTGTTGGCCTCCCCAGTCCGCTGTTGGTTCACGCCTTGTCTTTCTCCTGTAGCCGATGTTCCTCCTCTTTCCATTCTTCCTCCTCTTTTGGCCTCCAATCGCTTGCTTCTCCTCGTCGTTATCATGTGTGCCGCTCGAACTGGTGTTCTAGTTATCAACTTATCCTAGTTTCAATATCAATTATCCTTTAAACCCTAATCTTGAAAGGGATGTCTCACTAAGATCTCTCACTCCTACAACTTCAGCTTCTCTCCACTCCTTAGATGAGGATGAATCCCTAATCTAATTTTCATGTTTCTGAACGCCAAAATGTAACTACTGAAAATCCATTAGTACACCCAAAAGGAAAACAACCAAGATCTAAGACTTGTTTAAGTAATATAAACTATAAAATCTTTATTGATGATTTAACCAAGGAAACCCTAATCTCACCCTCTAAGCTAAGTTATCTCCTCTCTCCCCAAAATCCGATCCCCCATGCCTTGCCCAAGGACCTCTATTTATAGGCCAATCAACCCTAATGGGGTACAACTCATTTTACTTCGTCAAGTTCTTTCAGGAGTGCTTTATACTTCGTCCAAGCCATTTTCCATAAAGTTTTTCCTCTTCTTTCGCTATCTTCACATGGGTTTGTTGGGACACCTGTCTCTTTTCTTGCTCCCCAATATATTTATGTCTGACACGTGGCGAGCCTATTTCGTGTACCCACAAAGATGATAAAGAAGATTTGGGGTATGTTACCATTTGCTATTTGGTGGACAATTTGGACCGAGCACAACTGCAGGTTTTATAACAATAGGAAAATCTATTTCACTGATCTATTCACTCTAAGTTATTTGAAGGTTTTTCTTTAAGTACTTTGGTTTGTAATTGGGGGATGTTGTTGGTCACAATTAACTTTGTTTTCCCTTTTTTTTTTGTACTCTTAACATTTCGTCATTTTGATGAGTTGTTAATTTTTAATGAAATTTTCCCTTCTTATTTAAAAAAAAAACTTAAAGAACTTCTAAAATAGAAGCTGTATTAAAAAAAAGAATTATGATATAACCCCTGTAAGTTGCAAGCAAAATTCCAGGTATCGCAGCTTTAGTTAAAGTTAAATCAGCTATATGCATATATTCCACATTCTTAATAGCTTAGTCTAATGATAACACACATTCAGAAATCAAGGGCTTTTGCGCAAGTAACAGCTCAGAATCCGGTAATGCGTTCAGATGTTTGAAGCCATTGTATTGTGACTTCAGTGTAATTGTGAACACGTAAATCACGAGGGAATTTATATGTTCACAAACAAAGTACGTACTCTAGGTACAGACTCGCACTGATGATACATTTGCATTGATTCCTTGGCTCAAAACCCTCATGTTTATCACAGCCTCGTCTAATAACATCGCGAGAGGCGTTTACGCAGGGGAAGATAAAGAAAACGAAGTATAAAAGTAAGACTCATGGAGCGTTAAGCGAATATAAAGTGCTGAAATGTAAATAAGACTGGAATTTACGTGGTTCAGCACTAAGGCCTATATCCACGGGGTTGTTGTTTCAATATGTACTTGGTGATTACAGAGATAGTCGAGTGACTTTGGAGTTTACATAGGTCTGTATATTGTAAAGGACAAACTTACACTCACAATCTTTCTCTCTCCCCTCCTCTCCCTGGTTTCTCCGATCCCCTCACTCTTGGTGGAGAGGGGGTATTTATAGGGTTAGAGTGTGGGACCCATTTCTGAGGTCCGTTGGAACCTTATCTTCTTGTGTCTTGTGTCCATCACGCGGAGGTCTTCGTTCCTTACTTGATCACGCAGAACCATCCTCGTTCGTTCCACGGGTTGATCGATACGTATGCTGCTCAGGGTGTTTAATGCGGGTAGTTGAGGCGCCTGCTCGTGTCATACAAGTGTCTTCTGCCCCTGTCACGTCCATGTCAGTTAACTTTCTCTTCACCGTTGATCCCGGCTTCTTTTGGGGATGAGGTAAAGTAACTCTTCGGGAGTTATTTGGTGCTCCGCGGTACATCGTGTTTCAGTACATCTTTTAACTTCTGCCCTTAGATTGGTTCGGGCAAAGATCCGACGTCGCCGGGATAGGCTTCTTGGCTATGGGTGTGTGTCATCGTGTTTTGATGACTTTGTCTGCATGCTCTCCACGTATCTTCCTATATACACGTGTTTGATGATGAAATATGTACACACAGTAATGGCTAGTCTTTCAGAAGACTAGAGGTAGTGGTAGTCTAGTCTCCGGCAGACTCTGATACGTCCCAAAATTTCAACTCAGATGCAGGAGGTTTCTTGGAAGACTTGAATCCGAGAGGGGCGGCAGGCGGATGATAATTGCATCATGCCTGACCAAAGTCACCAAACGGATGTGATTGTGAGTAATGGAGCCATTGGGTTGCAAAGAGAAATAGCCAATCCCCATGGCTTGGCTTATAATATGAAGAATCGTCCTTCTTTTTACGAAATTGTAACTAAATAAATCTATTTTTGCTCCAAATTTTGCATTTCTTAGATAATTAACAGCTAGCTAAACCGTAATTGATAACTTAAGAAGCTATTTACTGAAATACGATTAACTACAGGGTTGCATCAGACTTGCATCAGACCATAGATGCAATTAACAACTTAAAATTTAGTCTAAAACTATGATGAGTACCAATGTAGTCAATATCGGGCGTATCTATCGGGGATATTTCGGATATCGGCCCAGAACTATACGATAAGAAGGACATCGCGGATACGATATTCTCCCGATAATATCTGCCGTATCGGTCGAATATCGGCCGTTTCGGTCAAATATCGGTTGTATCGGTAGATACGAAATTTTCCTACATTTCCCGATATGAGACGGTATTGATCGTTTTCTATAAAGTTTAAGGGTAATTTTGGCGAAGAAAGTCTTCCAGGTGGTAGTAGAGGTGCATGTAGCTCTCGAACCAAGTTACTAAAATTACTCTTTTGTTTTTTTGATAAAATTTAATGTTATCTATTATATCTTATCCGAAAATATGTGGAGAAAATGTTTAATATAAAATTATAGTCTCTAAATCTAGAACCGATATTATACCGATATTTCAACGATAATATCCCCGATATAAAATCGTACCAGTGTATCGGTCCCGGCCGAGATGAACCGATAATATTAACTACATTGACTACATTGATGAGTACATTGATGAGTACTCGTTAACTACATTGATGAGTACTCATTAACCTCATGCTTTTCACATACAAACTTGATTTTCACATTTCACATACAAACATTAATAAAAAGTAGAAGACAGCTAAGATGTGCTAATTAATTTAATTTAGACTGAAGGCAATGAAATGCCTTAGAACCACACATTTTTGTTTACGGTCTTTTTGGTAGATCTCTGTACACATTTCAAAGACTATTATTTTATTTTATTGAGACTTTGAAATTTGACTTGCTTGCAAGCATCAAATTCACATATAATTATTTATTTTGCAATAGTCTAACAGCTTATACTCATTCTCTTTCTTTTGTGTCGAGAGAGATAGTACCCTGTCGTGGCCAAGAAAAAAATGTCAGTGATCACACTAATACCTTAGCAATCCTATGACGAATTGAATTTATTCTCAAATTTATCCAAATAGAGAGAGAATTCATCTCTTGCACTGTCCGTTCAAGTAATAAATTTCATGGTCCAGTTATAAAGAGTTATTTTTATTTTATTTGAGAAAAATACATGTCCATGTACAATTGCAGAGAGTACCCTATATTCTTCAAGATCAAATTCAAACAAGAAAATGGATTCATCATGATCCTGGTTAAATTGGGGTCTATATCATTTAATTGGGGCCTATCAAAATTTTCTTCCCACACCAATTACTATAGGCACCCAAACTTCTAAAAAATACAAATTTACTCCCACATTAATTACTAAAACTCTTCATATAAATTCTAATCTTTCTATTTTCAGTAAATCTAAAAACAAAAAAAAACCTAAACATAAAAAAAACTTTCTATTTCCATCCTAATCTTTCCAAATTCTCAAAACCCTAATTTTCATCTTCTTCTCCAACGAATCTACGATCCACACAAGAAAAAGGTAAATCTCCATTAACCCAATCTATGATTCTTCATATCTTGTTGATTTACATGTTTAAATCTTCGTTTTTGACAAATCAAAATTCTGATTACACCCAGAATCGGTTTTTATTGACCTATCGAATAAACCGATTCTGGGTTTTGTTTTCGTCCATGAAGAGCATGCACAATAATCGGTTTACATGTGATTAACATATCCCGATTCTGAGGTAGAAATGAAATATTTAAAATATATCACCAGAATCGGTTTATATATGTAATATGTAAAATCTGATTACTATAGTCTCTTCATCTTCATTTCCTCAATCGGGTTTTATACATTTACCACATAACCCGATTCTTTGAGTCTCTTCAGAATTGGTTTACTTATGTTTCCATATGTACCGATTTCTTACTTTTTTTTTTTTGTAGAATGGACTTCACACACCTAGCATTTTACAATCGAGAGGTAACCTTGGAGGATGTTCTGGGGAAACCACAAAGAGTGCCAGAGAGAAGCATATATAAGTTTGCTTTCGGAGCTGAGACCCGTCTTGAACAAGCCCTCCCATTGATTGATATGCTTGCACTAGAAGAGCTTGTTGAGGTCATGAGGTTCGCTAGGATGAGGACAAACATTATATCAACTGAGAGGGATCGCCACCAAGAATTGGAAGGTTTGTTTGAAGAAATGGCTGAACATATAGCCATGGATGATGTAGAAGCTGCTGCTCTTGATGATGATGCTGCTGGTGGTGTTGCTGCTGCTCCTGATGCTGGTGTTGGTGGTGGTGATGCTGCTCCTGATGTTGTTGCTGCTGCAAATGCTCCTGGTGCTCTTTAAGTTTTTAAGTTTAACTTTTAACTTTAAGTTTACAAGACTTGTGGTTGTTTTAAGTCTTTTGGGATGGTTGATGTTTGTATTTTTGATGATATTTGTGTGGTTGATGTTTTTATTTTGGATGATCTTATTGAACTTAATGCACTTAATGTTTAAATTGATTCTAGCTTGACATGCCAATAATCGGTTTACTCGATATGTCAACATAAACCGATTGTGCAAGTCATTCTTCCTGGATGTTTTTAATCCAAGCTAGAATCGGTTCACATATGAATATATATAAACCGATTAGTTTCGGTGAATTAAAAAAATTATAATCGGTTTACGTTGGCCGCAAGAAAGTCCGATTCCTTGTGGCATACAAACACAATCGGGGTTTACAATCCTTCTAAAAGACCGATTAAATCAAATTATTTCACGTTTTTCAAAAAAAATAGTCGTTTGGGAGTTTCTCTATAAATAGAGACCTCACCCTTGGATCCCATTTGCCCCAAAATTGATCATTTTATTTCCCCTCACTCCATATACTCCACAACTACTCATTTCATACATATACATACAAGAAATGTCATCGTTTGACTCCGCTGAAGATTTGGCAATCATCAAAGCATGGTATGAGGAAAATCGACTTAGACGTCAATCCTCCGAGAGGGAGGATTCCACAACCTTTTGGGCTAGGGTACACAACAAATTTAGCCAAGAGTTTGGGAATCCTAACGCAAGAATTGTTCAACAAGTGCACGCTAGGCACCTAGTAATCGAAAATACGATACTTGCTTTTTTAGCTCTCCAACCTCGGATTTATAACACTCGCCCCTTCACCTTGTCCATTGCAGAATTTGTAAGTAATTTTGTGGTTTATTTTACGTAACCCATTTTGTTTAATCTTTCAATGAAACACCGCTAACAAATGTAAGTTTGTTTTTGTGTTTTTGTAGCACGAAGTCGTGAAAGCGCACTACTTGGAGGATAGGGGGGAAGCATTCGCATTCGATGCAAGTTATCACTTCTTGGCAGAAAGAATCCCGGAGGATAACCTGGACTACTTGGATGTTGTATTGTCTTCGTCAGAGGAAGATTGATGGATTTAGAAGTTTTTGTATAGGTTTTGTGGGTAGACCTCTATGTAAACCCTCACGAGACTATAACTCGTCCAATAGGGTCGCTTAGGGGTTTAAAGGCTTGATGCATGTGCTAAATACATCCTACAATAATAATGCAATGAATGAAAATTGATAATGAAAGGAAACCATCTGTTTATATGTGTCATAAGTAAAATCCAATTTCCTAAATCGGGTTATAAAAATGTCAAAGTTAACCGATTATGAATGTCCTCTGTTAATTCGTAAACACCAATCCAGAATCGGTTTACAAGTGAATGAACGTAAACCGATTCTGGGTACTGTTTACGAAAAAAATCAAAATATTTAATATTTTGATGAACTCTCTAACATTAGTTAATCTCACATCTGAAACAAAATTAACCCCTAATACGATTAATTAGTACTAATTAATCAGGGGTAAAATAGGTAGTTAGGTAATTATTTTGATAAGAGGTGGTGTGTAGGTGATTTCTAATGACCTTTTTTATCATCTAGTTATAGGCCCCAATTGAATGGTATAGGCCCCAATTTAGCCAGGATCATGATAGTCATGCTAAATCTCCCTTAATATTCCATACCATCGTCACCACAGATTTCAATACATCATTTATGTTATAGGTTTAGCAACTGCAGAAGGTCAGGACTCAGGCCTATTTAGCGTGGGCCTATCTAAACTACGGTGAAGTTCGATTATGGGTTTTTCATAATACTGGGAAATGTTTAACAGTACTAGGACTCTAGGAGGCACGAACAAACTTAGACGAGATTTAGGCGTAGCTGAATGCAGATTCGATGGTTCCAACCTTAATCTGCTATTCGAGTTTCAGTTTCACTACCATAAAGCTTTTTGCTGTTGTGGTATCTTCAACAACTAATTTAGCTTTACGATTAGAACCTTGGAAATTTTGATTTATATAACCAGAATAAATGGGCCTATGTTGTGGTATCCTGTCAAATGGGCCCATGTTGTGTGATGTGCGAGCGTCACGTACTTCGCGTCAGACCTTTTGCGCCTAGGCGCGTCTACAGTGCCCCAGGGAACTAGAAAAAAATAATCAAAGGTAATCGCTCACGCTTTTTTCCCCTTATTGGTGAGGCACGTCTATGGACTAGAAAAGAAATAGTCAAAGGTAATGGTTCATGCCTTTGCCCGTTATTGGTGAGGAGATCCCTTGACACCTCGTGCGCCTAGGCAAGCGCCTTACTTGCCTTTCACAACATTGAAATAGGTCGCTACTCAAATCTCTTATTATCAGCTCGATTGCTTTCTACACAAAGTAATTTCGGAATTTCAGCCTTTCTCGTCTTGAAATCTTATGATTCTTATTAATTTTATGTTCCATAATGAAATCATGTTCTTCTTTTATCTTCAACTGCTCCATGAGTTCTTCTCCAATCCATCTCGGGTTTTTCCTAAGTTCTTCAACTGCATCATACTTCCCTTGCAGAAAGTCTTGATGCAAGCTGAATAATTTATCAGCCGCTTCCAGAAGTGATGGATTTGGTCCAAGAGTGTATTTGAAGGAAATTCTGATCGCCTCATACAACAGAGTTACTACATCCCCAACCGTGCAGGAATCTTTTCTATGTAGAAACAAGTCTAGGATATCTGCAGCCATTTTCTCGACTTTTTCATGCTTAACTTTCCCAGCAGTAAGTCTGATATACTCTGCTCGGTGGAAACAACAATCTGCGGCAATCATCTGAAGTTTTACACAGCGAGAGAGAATGAGAATATGCCTTCGGCCAAGAGCGAATGAACAAATCGATAGAAAAGAACGAGCACCTTCTGTTTTCTGATCTGAATATATATGAGTAGCTATATATATATCCCTAACTGATCACCACCACTATCCTTTCTCAACACCCCAATGTATATTAGTAGAGCTTTTATATAGCGGTCCTTGAGTTATCAAGGATTAGTTTTCCCAGTCCCTAACAAATTCCGCTATATTCCTTATTTATACTTTATATACCGCTGGGACAATACCAAGGCAAGAACATCGTCCTCTGGGCTCTGGCTCTGGAAACTCTAGTCCGATCTATTTCTCTTTTTTCGATCTCTCATCTCTCTTTTCGATTATTTAACCATGTCGATGTCCACCATCCGTTTTTGTGAAGAAAAAGAAGGAAAGATAGACCATGGAAGCGAAGGTGTTGTTGGTTCAGCTGCTGAAGATATCGATCTTGGTTCGTTTTCTTTCTCTTATGTTATTGATCTAACTTGCTATTTCATCAATCTGAAAATTTTGCTAGGGTTTGATTTTCCCCCAGTATCATTAGTGGTCTATTTTAATCCCATAATTTAGGATCTTATTTTACGTGGCTATTTTCTTTTTTTGATCGGTTATTTTACGTGGCTATTTTACAGGTAACTAATCATATAATTGATGTGCATGGGTGAACACAGGTGATCAGGAAATAAAAAATGCGCCAGAGCCTTCGTCACTGGTCCATGAAAGTAGTACGTGCAAGAAATGTGGGAGAACTGGTGATCACTTGGCAATAGATTGTCTTTATGGAATTGGTAAGCTGGCAAGCAAGTATGTCCATACCACTATTCGTGTCAGAAACCTCGCAGAAGACACTCACAAGTCAGACTTGGAATGTCTATGCGGTACCTATGGGCCAGTTGCTTTTGTTTTTGAGCCTGGAATGCAAAGGGAGGGAAAGAGAGATCAAGGTTTGGTAGCTTTTGTGAACAGTGAAGATGCACAGATGGCAATTGAGAAGCTGCATGGGTACACTTTTAATAACCGTGTTCTCACAGTCGAGCGGGCTACGAATGTACCAGAGGAACCGAAGAATGTACCAGACCCTTTGATACTGGTGCAGGAAAATGAATGCAAAAATTGTGGGAAGATTGGTGATCACTTGACAAAAGATTGTCGTTACATAAAGGGCAGATTGATAAAAAAGTATGACCAAAAAACTATCCTTGTTAAAAACCTCGCTGAAGACACTGAATGTTCAGATTTGAAATGGCAATGCCGTACTTATGGGCCAATTCATAGTGTTTTTGAGCCTGGAATCCAAAATGAGGGAATGAGAGATCTAGCTTTGGTAGCCTTTGAGAACAAGGAAGATGCACAAATGGCAATTGAGAAGCTTAATGGCTCCACTTTTAACAACCGCGTTGTCATAGTCGCGTGGTCTAAGAGTGCACCAGACCGGTCACCGGCCCAGGAGGAAAATAGGTGCAAGAGTTGTGGGGAGATTTGTGGCCACTTGACGAAAGATTGCCAGCATGCAATTAAGGGTAGGCTGGTATCGAAGTATGTCGAGAACACCATCCGTGTTGCAAGCCTCCCAGAAGAAACTGATAGGTTAGACTTGATAGAGCTATGCTCTACTTACGGTCCAGTTGATCGTGTTTTTGAGAAGAAAGATTACATTGCGGTAGCCTTTGAGAATAAGGAAGATGCACAAATGGCAATTGACAAGCTCAATGGCTCCACTTTTAACCACCGCGTTCTCGCAGTCGAGTGGTTGGCAGAGTGGGCTATAAAAGAATTCCCCAGAAATGAATCTTAAGATTTTCTGTGTTATCTGTCGTATATGCAATATCTATCTGTGTGGACGCATGTCACTGCTACGATGTATTTTTTCACCAGATAATTCACCGTCAGTTTAAAATCGTCGGCCACCTGTTTTTTTCACGAGATAATTCACCGTCAGTTTAAAATCGTTGGATACCGGTAGCTAAAATCTGGTTTAAAGTTGTGCTGTCAATGAGTCGGTTCCAGTGATGACTCCGTTAAATTTGGGTATCAGAACCGTAACCGGAATTTGGTAATCAGAACCGAAATCGGTAACCGGAATTTGGTAATCAGAACCGAAATCGGTAACCGGTAACCATTAGATCTGGGTAACCAACACGTTCCTTCCGTATAGTTGACAACTTCTAAAATAGAATTTAAACGGCTGGTCAAATGGCATTTTCGAAACTCCTAAAAGAGCAAATGCATATTCCTAATTGTACTTTTTAAAACAGAAATAGCGATTGTAATGCAGGCTGTAATCTGAAAAAAAAATTCAAAGCACCAAAGATTCTGATTTATCAAATATGCCATCCCACTCTGCAAGTTGGAAGATTCTGATTTATCAACTTTAGTTGGAACGATTTTTTTTGGCGATCATGGTTTTTTTTTTGGGACGATGATTTTATTAGGCCACCCTCCTTATAGTGATAAGGGTGTCCTAAAACGTTGAAATGACTAACCCACTCTTAACCTAATTTGATTTAAACCAACCTAATAACCACATATATATATATATATAATCACCACCTCCTCCCACCACCACCGCCCACCACCGCCGATTACCACCACCACCATCTCCGATTATCACCACCACCAACCACCAATTACCACCACCACCTCCTCCCACCACCACCACCACCGCCTATTTAAGGAAATGTAACAACATCAATGCAGTCACAATTAAGTTCTGTTACATGATAATTTTATCGAGTATAAAAGACGTCAACCGCAGCCTGATTCTGCCATGGGACCACTCCGGAGGTATTTTCCAAAAAACCCTTCACTTTAATTTAATTTTGATTGCTTCAATCGAATAGAAATCATCAAAATAGGGTTTTAGTAGGAGTTACAGAGTCATGTTCGGTTAGGCCGATTTTCCAAAAATCCCTAGTTTACTAACCGAACTTCTTGAAAATGAAGAACACGAAGAACAGTTCGGTTCCATTGGATTTAAAACTAAGTCACCGAACTCTCTGTTCGGTTGTTTCGCAAAAAAATTTAAAACTACAAAGTAACCGAACTCCACCCTTAGAACCGAAAAAAAAAAACAAATCCAGTCTAACCAAACTGTGTTGTTGTGGCCACTATCTTGAGTTCCAAAATAATCGAACTTAGCCAATAGAGTTCGATTTTTTTCGCAAAAAAATTTAAAACTACAAAGTAACCGAACTTAGCCAGTAGAGTTCGGTTGGTTCGCAAAAAATACTTTTAACCGAACTCCTTGTATTAGAACAACAGAAATCCATAAGTTCAATTCCTTCGCAAAATAAGGATATCACCAAACTTTAGTTTACGAAAATAATGAGAAGTCCACAAGTTCGGTCCGTTCGCAAAAATGTTAAGTTTTCTTTGTAACCGAACTCTACCTTTGAAACTTCGTAACCGAATTCTACCTAATTCGCCAAGAAATAAATTTCGTAGTAACCGAACGTTTGCCTAATTGCATATATGCATATATAAGCCCAGTTCGGTTGATTCGAAAATATGTTGAAGTTTGTAAACCAACCGAACTTCTAACACTAGGTTACTTTTAACCTGCAGTTCGGTTGGGAACTTGGTTGCGTTGAAGTTTGCGAACTAACCGAACACACAAGATATACCCAAATAAATTGTTAAGTTAAGTTCGGTTACCTACCATTTTATCCTAGGTAACCGAACATTACACTGTACGACCAAAACCTCCATTAATGAGCGAGTTCGGTAACCTGCGTGTTTGGAAAACGTAACCGAACTACACTTTCAGGTAACCAAGATTATCTTTAACTTAATAAAAAGTTCGGTGTTAAAAAGTTCGGTTACATGTTCTTGACATATGGTAACCAAATTGGCCCAAATCTACATAAAAAGTTTCATTTTTTTTTGAAAGTTTGGAGCAATTCAACCAACATTATCTAAGTTTGAAGGACACCTGGGTACCCAAATGCCCTTCCTCCGATTGTGGTTGGTAAAATCCATCGTTTTTCATGTTTTCCTTCTTCATCTTCTCTGACTTTACTCTCTCAATAATTCTACTTCTTAAAAAAAACATCTGATTTTTTAATCTCATTAATTATCTTTAACTTAATCATCTCACTAATCATTACACTAACTATTGTTAACACTAACTAATCATCACCCAAAATTAATTAGGAGAGTAATTTAGGTATTAATATAAATATCCAGATAAGGGGTGACCTAAATTTACTTCTAATGTCTTTACCCAAAATAAAACCATGGTCCCAAAAAATCGTTCTTTAGTTAAATCAGCTAGACCACGTTCCGAAGAGCTTGGGCCTAATGGTAATACACATTCAAGGCTCGACGAGTTCTGCGCAAGTAAGAGCTCAGAACCCGGTAACAGATTCAGATTTTAAAGACATTAAATTTATCCAAGAGCCTAAGTATTATGATTTCAGTGTAAAACCACCTCCACAACTTCTCTAGCAAATAAGACTTGCATTTGGCAGCTATGGTGCCAACATTATCACATGCAGAAGAAATTCGAGCACCTGTTTCCCAAATAAATCTTCAAGTGTGTCCTTGGTCAGATGGAGGTAACATTGATGCGCCAGTCCATCATCTGTATTCACTCCAAGTTCAATAATGAAGAGCACAGATCACCTGTTCCATGCACTCAAGAATGTGAACTAATGCAGGTCCTAAGTATTAACATATAATATCTAAATGAACCCTGGCAAATTTAACATTCAATTCAGCTGCAGTTATTCCTCCTTGAGTGCCTGCAACTGCAGGCCCTTAAGTTCGATCAACTAGTTCATACAGATGCATAAGGATGATTGAATTAAACCCATCAAAATATTCATCCAGACCAGTATGTTCTTAAAAATTGCCGACATGCAAACTTGACATGGTCAAGCATGTCAGCTCCATCAAATACCTAACAGACACGTGAACCACACTTTTTTTGCCTTAAAAGACACAATGTTAGTTACAACTGAACATCCACTGCCCTAAGTGAACATTGTACTAGTATGCCAAAAACTGGCCGAGTAATACAACAGGCAAAAAAGGTATCCAAATCTGGTACCTATCCAAAGAAACGGCCAAAAACAAAGCAAAAAGGAAACCCAAAACGAGGCACCCAACCAAAAAAGCCCAAAGACAAGGCTAACTAACAAAAAACTAGAAAACTAGCTAAATCTGTACTACTTGCTACGAGTATTTTCAGGAACTGACAGAATGGCGAGTTTTTCATTGTAACTGTCACAAATATCTATCATTCTACTCAACATAGTAACAGTTGGATGAGAAAAGAATGTAAAACATTTGTGTATCATACATCAATTACTACATAGGAGAGTCAACAGAAAAAGAATATCACATTAACTAGATTTGAACTGCATATATATAACATATAAAGAAATTTAAAACGAGACCAAGTTTTTAATGTCTAGTGAAAAGGGTGAAGGAAACTAACACTACATGGTGTTTGCAGCTTGATCTCATGGTATGGTAGTTAGCTAAGATGGAAAGAAAGGATCTTCTTTGTTCTGGTAGATCCTGAATAACTGCTTCGAGTAGCTTTTAGCCAACCTTTTGCAGTCTTCACGAGCTTTGCCGTCGAATACATCCAACTCCTCCACAGTCTTCTTTAGGTCACCTCTGCGATCCCCATCCATAAGAAACTCGGCGAGCGTACTACCCCTGCTATGGTAGATAACAGTTCAAGTGAGACGCACATGAAAATGGAAAACCGTGAAAAGATTCAAATGTCGATTCATCTAATTTAGTTTAGCAATTCAAGTTTGAAACCAAACTGAACCGTATCATTTGGCAGTACGACATTTTAACCAAATATAACTAGTCATCAGGAATATAAAATTGAGCAGGTCAGGAACTTATTAGGATGTACATATATCACGACAGAAGAAGATGTGGAAGCAGAACAAGCAGAAGCTTAAGCAAATGAAATTAGAAAGCATAAAAATGTAAACCTACATGTTTTTCAAACAAAAAAATTATGACGTTTTACTAATCGCAGATTTATTACGGCAACTGCACATATATCATATCCAACATGTCACCTTGATATGTGCAGATGGTTTCAATCGCTTATTCGACTACTTGGAGCTTATACTTAGCTACTGAATAGTACCGATTCAAATATAAAGCTTAATGTGCTTCCAGTTTTTATAAACAAAATGAAGGATAAGTGCAGAGGATGCCCAAGCATACCTGAGTGCATCACTGTAATGGAACAACCAATCCGCCGATACGTTTTCTTCAGATCTTTGAAGCCGAAAGAGAGCACAAACGGCTCTCATACAAAGTTCAGCGTCCTCGTCAAATGAAGAAATCATGTCGGCCTCAATTTCCCAATTTATTAGTTTGTATTTGTCCCTAGTCCTATATTTTATCGCCGACTTATCCATAACATCACCAGAAGAATTTTTTGAATCACTAGTACAGGTATTAGAATCTTCTAAAAGAGACTGACCAACAGTTTCACCACCGCTATCTGAAACCCCGTTCACAGAAGGCTTCTTGTTCATTTCCAAGTGAATTTGAAATGAAGTTCCATGCTGCGATTTTCTCTCCTCCCAATCAGCCCCTTTCCCTTCTTCAACCTTTTTTCCTCCACATGAAGAAATGTTCAGAGCAGAGTGTTCGGGCAAGGCAGGTTCCGCCTCAGGATATTTATTGATGTCAATGCCATGCCCATTCAGAAGTTTCTTTTCAGTTTGTAACTCAGCCACATGAGAAGCATTCCTCCCTCCACTGGTTTCAGCATTAGGTTCGTCCGTTGTACTTTTATCACATTGGTTTTTATCATTGTCAGTGACTTCACTTTGTACACCCCGAACTTCTGATTCTATCTTCTCAGAAGTTGAGTTTCCATTTTCCATCTTCAGGACTCGACTCTCCAAATCGCAGAACTTCTTCCTCCAGTATTCAGTCTCATCTTCAGCTTTGCTCTTCCCGTGTTCCAAATCCTTTTCTATCATTTTTATTTTCCCCTCCAAGTAAGTGATTGTTTCTTGAGCCCTCTCGTCTTTCTTGCGACGTAGTCTTTTGTATTTCTTGAACTCATCATCAGCAACAACCTTTCTAGATTCAACATCCACCAATTTACCCTGCACTTCAACACACTCCATTTTCTTCTTCTCAAGCTCCACAGACATCTCAAGCCACTTGCGTTTGTAATGCTGCAAACTTTTTTCCATTTCAACCATACGCTCCTTAGATTTTGTCGATTTAACTTCTCCAGAACATCTCTTCAACTCCATCTTCTTTGTGGTTTCAACTTTCTGTTTTTTCATTGCAATTTCAGCAAATGCTTCTAAAACTCCGTCGGCTGGATATAAATTCCAAATTCGTCAACAAAACTATAGTGTTACAATGAAATTCGAAACTAACTGATCCATTTAAACATTCCACAACTCAAAACAGATGCAATTAACAAAAACAAAAACCACAGAACAAAACAGGAGAACTGTAAGAGATACTCACAGTCACAGGTAGCTTCTTGAATTGCCGCATCACTGACAGACCGAACATGTTGAATTGCGATTTCATTAACGGACCGATCACCTTCCATTACCTTCCTTGGTTTCGCGCTATCTATTACCCTAGTTCCTAAACCAGAAATAGAATGAATTTCCCTCTCCCTTTTCCTCTTCTTCTTTTTCTTATCCTTAATTTGTGATTCAGATTTCCCATTACCACCACCTTCGCATCGCTTACTCTTCTTAATCTTCTTCTTCTTCTTCTTTTTGATTTCCTGCACAACTTCATTCTCCACTTTCGGAACATTTCCATTAGATTCCTCAACACCACCACCATTACCCAAATCACCAGCTCCTGCATCCCCATTTTCCTTATTTTCCGATTCAACAGGTTTATTCCCCTCAATTAAATAAGCAGGTTTATTCCCCTCAATCACATCAGCAGGTTTATCCTCCTCAATAACCTCGGCAGGTTTATCCCCCTCAATAATAACATCAGCAGGTTTATCCTCTTCCATTACATGATTCCCATCAACAGATTTATCCTCACTTTCAAATTCAACCTTCGAATCGATCTGCTTCGCACTAATTTCATCCTCAGACGCCAATTCAACCTTCAAATCGAGATCATTTGCAATAGATTTCGTCTGAATACCCCATTCAACATTCCTCGGTGTCGTCTTCCTGGAATTGCTCTTCCTCCTCAGACCAATAACCCTAGTTGTATAATGTTTATCACAATATCTCAGATCATTATCACTGCTCCAGTAATTCTTACATCTCCAATTCACCCCATCATTTCTTCGACACCGCAATTCATCCGGCGGCACATCCACCTTCTCCATATTCCTCCCTGAACTCCCAAATCCTAGATCATTAGCAGTAGGAGTCACAACAGCAGCAGCAGCGGCAACAGTAACAGGTTCATGAGTAATTGCTTCCGGAGGATGGTTCACATTCAGATCAACACAATCCCCCAATTCAACCCTAAGATGCTCTTTCTGGAAACAATCTAAAGAAAATGAAACCCTAGGTTCAACACAACAAGGACAATCGACTTTCTTCGTCTTCCTTCTCCTCTTTTCTGAACAACAATCAGCAGATTCAGAACCACCACCACCACTACGACTACAACCACCACCAACACCACCGCCGCCGCTGCTTCCAAAATCTAGATCCACAACATCTCTTCTTCTCCGAATCTTAAGCTTAATCGGTGAAGAAATTGAATTTGAGATTGGAGATGGAGAATAATCAGATTCAATCAATTTTTTCTTCTTCTTCTTAGGCGGATTGTTTTTTCTCGAATCGTAATGTTGTTGACAGTATTGTAGATTATTATCAGCGCTTAAATTCTTACATCTCCAACCAGAATGACCACTGTTTCTTCTGCAACGCTGCGAATCTGGTGGTATGATTGTGACTGTATCTATGAGATTCACAGTAGCAGGAGGAGGGGGAGATGGAAGAGGATGAAGATCTGTGTTCACATCTTGTTGATGAGGCTGCTCCTGCTGCTGCTGGTGGTTGTTCTGATCTTGAATTTTTTCTTCCTCCATTTCTGACATGCCCTAGATGTGTTTGGGAGTGATGGGCTTTTACTTTACTAAAATGCTTTGTTGCTTCTGCAGCTTGCTTTGCTGCTGCAAGAAGAAGGTTGTGGTCAAAAAGATAAAGTAAACTATGGGGGTAGAGATTTTTATATATGGTGTTTGTTTGACTGATAAGGGCAGGGCTCATGAACTTTGGGTGAGTTCAAAATGGGAATGTTCTTTTGGAAAAATATCTTAACTAAAAGTCTTTAAAAGGAAAGTTTTGTAATGTGGATTGAGTTATGTGTTCATATACAATGGATTTGTCATTAAGGAAAAAGATTGTTGGATTAATAAGTCGAATCTCCGGTTGGATAGCTTAGCTGTCTGGATTTGTCCACAGTAATTAGAATTTAATTGTTGAATTAATATGTCGAATCTCCGGTTGGATAGCTGAGCTGATTGGATCTTCTCAGAGTAATTAGAGTTTAATTGTTGAATTGATAAGTCGAATACTCGGAGGAATAGCTGAGCTGGCTGGATCTGCTTAGAGTAATTTGAATGTAATTGTGTCGTATAAAAAGAATAGTAGGAAAGTCTATCCATAAAAGATCTTGGTCTTACCTTCCTTCATACATATTACAATCGTGATTCTAGAGTGAAGTAGAATTTTCGTGTTTCAATATTTCAGTGATAGATTCAATTGTATAAAGGAGAATTGTAGACTATTCGAGTTTCGAACTGAATAATCATAATTAGGGCTGCACACGGTACAGTTCGACTCGGTTTTGGCCAAGCGAGTACCTGTACCTCCCTATGATCGGTGCTCTACCTGTATACATGTATTTGTAATGCTCGGTTCTGTTATTTATTTGTTTCTATTAACTCGGTCCGGTTCTGAATCTGTCCTGTTTCTATACCTGTGTCGTATGTGTACCTATTTAATTACTTTACAAAAACAAAAAAACATATGAAATTCGACCTGAATTGTTTTACCTGCATGCAAATTGGTAGTTACTCATACATATACTAAATTATTAATTCTTCTAAAGTCTTTACTACTTAAGTTTAAAACAAGTTGAACAAACTTCAAAGATCGAGTTCAAGTCATCAACATCAACAAAAAAATAAAGAGAAACCGAAGTAACTTTGTGCTTCATCTGCATTTAACCTTGTGAAGTTTATATTGCTTCAAATACTTCCAAAAGCCAGAAGCACTATTTCTTTCCGCGTTGGCTTTCAGTTTCACAGAGTAATTTGAATTTAATTGTGTCGTATAAAAAGAATAGCAGGAAAGTCGATCCATAAAATCAAATAACAAGTTTGCTTGTAAACTGCGACAACTTCCGCGTTGGGCAGTTTAAAACATTCTTTGAATTTGGAAGTTTAATAAAAACCCCAAAGATAAGGCACAACAAGGTCAGCTGAAGAGAAGAACTGCGATAAAGGAAGGATAAAATAAAATGAAAAAAGGAAAAAAGGAAAGATCATTGTTCTAATTTCTTGGGGTGCAATTTGGGCAGCAGGATTTGTACTTCTTATATGGTTCTGTTGGGAAGTGATCATTTGCAACAACCGGAAGACCAGGAACAATGCGCGTGCTGTATTACCCACTACTACACCTACCGGAAGAGTTGGAGGGATGATTATCATGGTGGGTGCTGGTCCCACCATTGAATCTCCTAGTTGTATAATGGGTGATGGTTGCGGTCAGCGTAGTGGTTGCGGAGGAGATTGAATTTTGATGATGTGTGGTAAGGAAGATATTAATAAAATTATTTAGAAGATAGCAGGAAAGTCGATCCATAAAAGATTTAGGATCAAATTCAAAGACAACCAAAAACCCTGAGAGCAGAGTAATATGGTTCTTTATGAAGTAACATCTCATGAGGAGTTTTATGAGATAAAACCGGAGTGGGCAACTTGTTTATGATATAAGTTGTTGTAAGGATGCATTCTCCCCAGAAACGTATAGGGAGATTGGACTGAAAATGTAGGGATCTATCTACGTCTAATAAATGGCGATTTTTTCGTTCTACAATGCAATTTTGCTGTGGAGTATACACAAAGCTGGTTTGATGGAGAATTCCATGTTGATGAAACCATGACTGAAGTGCATTAGACTTAAACTCATATCCCTTGTCAGACCTAAAAGTCTGCAACTGTGGAATTATTAATGAGTTAATACCAGAGGAGATGGTGGTTATTTTGTGGCCAAATTGTTTAATAACAAAGTTAAAAAAGTATTAAAGAAACTTTAAGGTTTCTGATTTAACTTTCATTAGAAATACCCAAGTACATCGAGAAAAATCATCTACAATTGTAAGAAAATACTTACCACCAGTATGAGATGGGGTTTAAAAAGGTCCCCAAATGTCGACATGAATCAATTGAAATGGATGTGTAGAAAAAGATGCACTTTTATTAAACTTTAAACGGGATTGTTTTGCCCTGGGGCATACATCACATACATGATTGAATGAAAAACTAATGAAAGAAAACTTGGGAGATAAAAACTTGAAACAATCCATATTTGAATGACCAAGACGACAATGCCATGTATCAACTGGCTTATTTGCAGCAAAAGATAAAGCAAATGGTTGAAAACAGAAATGGTAAAGGCCAACAATCCGCCTACTCCATCCAATCTCCATGTTCGTTTGACGGTCCTGAAAGATACATGACTCGTGTGAGATTTTGAGATAGAAAGTAGTTGTGCTAGTCAGTTTGCTGACAAAGATCAAGTTAAACTTAAAAGATGGGATATAAAAAACATCCAAGAGTTTAATAGTTGATGAAAAATTAACAGTACCAACATGAGTGACAGATGTATTCCATCCATCTGGTAATTGGACACTAGTTGGCTTAGTAACCAAGTAATGAGAAGTAAAGTAAGAAAGAGAGGAACATATATGGTGGGTTGCACCACTATCTACTATCCAAACATCAGATGAACAAGATAAGATATTACCTGCGAAATTGGCCGAGGGATGAATATCAGCATTGGCATCATCTGGTTCGAGAAGGGACATCAAACGAGCATATTGAGAAGAAGAGATGGCAGGTGCACTGGTGATAGCAGGTGTAGAAGGATGGATAGCAGCAAAAGCATGAGGATCTGATTTACGCGGTTTTGGCAGATCTTTTGGGTACCCATTCAATTTCCAGCAAGTCTGTCTAGTATGACCATGCTTGTTACAGTGAACACAGAAGGGCCTCTGTCGTTTGTTATTTCCAGATTGCTGAGATGACCTTGACTGACGTGAATCAAAATTGCGAGATACGTGCAGAGCAGCAGAATCCACAGAAGGAATAGAAGAAGAGTTGAGTCCCTGTTGTTCTTCTTCCTGCCTGACATGGTTATAGATCTTCGCAGGCGATGGCATGGGTTCCATAAGAATAAGTTGACTACGTAGAGCAGATAATATATCATGCAAACCCTGCAAAAACTCCATGGAGCGATCCTGAATGTGATGACTCATATAATTCTTACCTGCTCCGCATATACAAGGTTCAATGGGTCGAAAAGCATCTAACTGATCCCAGAGTGATTTGAGACGAGTATAGTACATGGCAACACTCAGATTGTCTTGTTTCAACAAAGCAATAGATTATTTTATAGCATATAACTTCGACGCATTATGGTTAGAAAAACGAGATTTGATTTCTAACCATTGTTCATGTGCCGACGGGAAGTTCTGAGTGCTTGGACGGATTTCTGGATCCACTGAATTAGAGATCCAGTTACCGATTAAGTCATCACATCTCGTCCAGTGAGCGAGATCTGTTGTATTAGTCGGCTTCTTTACCATTCCATCAACATACCCTAATTTTCCTTTCGCACTGAGTGCTTTCAACATGCCTCTTCCCCATGTGCAATAGTTTTCACTGGTGAATAGAGGGGTGTAGATGACGGACGTCGAGTTATCAGAGGGATGCACGTAATAAGGGCTGGTAGGGGATAAACTAGTATCCTTTTCGAGAATGACAGGGGAAGGGTTAGATTGATCGCTCCGTTGGTCATGATTATGATGTTGCAGGAGAAAAAAAATCTATCCTAACTCTAGATTACCATAAAGAAATTTGGTGACATAGGTTTAGGGTTTTCTCACACAACAGTTGTGAGCATATTTCATTGAGATTGTATTTATACAATTACATGATAGTTAAGATAAATCTAAGAAACAGAAAACGCAAAAGAATAGTTACGGCTCGAGAATCGAGAGACTAAACCTAATATCCTGTAGAATAGAAAACTATATTGAACAACCTTATGTGTTGTAGAATAGGAAACTATAGTTACACGAGCTTTACATATGCTGTCTTGTACGTGTTGTGACAGCCTGTACATTGGAAGTTTATCAACTCATGTATAAACTTAATAGTATTGCGTTCAGGAGAAGAGGAGCAGCCACAACAACATTTACAGCAATTTGGTACTTCTGTTCCCCCATTCTCTGTTTGGTCTAAACGTTGAACTTAATGTTCCGTATTAGTCCAGGTTTACTTTTCATTATCTTTATTTTGGTAAATTGTTAAAGCCCTGGAAAGAAAAGATTAAAACTAAACTTTTGAGCCTAATTTGATCGATGTTTATGTGATGACAATAATATGAGTTGGTTGGATTCTTCTTCGACCTCTGCAGTTGTACATGTAGCACGATGAACATACCACTCAAGTAGTTACTCCAAATGTTCAATAAATTTTAAATATACCATTGAATGAATATATTTGTCTTACCTTTGATTCAGGCGTAATGAGAACGGTAAACTGTTAGTGGACACATTAAATGGGATGGAAATTACACATACGGGGAAAGAATGTTTAGCAACAGGTTTTTATAAGGATATTAGTTACTTAAAGGGTTTGCACTGGATGGAGAATTATTCTTGGTTAGTTTTCTTCCCTTGACTATAGGTTCTTAGGCTTAGTTTGGTATTGCTGCAGTTTTTGTAAAAGCATTTTTCTGTTGTGCGTTGTTGTAATGTGCTGTGAGAAAAAAGCAGTTAGATGTTTGGTAAAAAATTAACTAAAGTGAAAGCTGATTAAAAAAGAAACCAAAGTGTGTTTGGTAAAATATTAGGTTCAACCATTGTTGTTATAGCAGATGACAAAAACAGACATTTCTCTGAAAATAGTTTTATTCAATTTTATTGGTTTAAGAAATAAATTAATTTTTTTACTATTAAATATAAATATATATAATATCAAATTTACTAATTGTCACTATTATTATGATTGTTAATTTTTTTTTTTACTTAGTCACTTATTTATATATGTGTATATATATATAATTTTCAAGCAAAAAACCAAACTAAAATAAAGTGATTATTTAATATTTCTTTTATTTTTATTATTGGAAAATTAAATGAAATGATATATAAAATAAATAGTTTGAAAATAAAATATAATAATATTTAAAGAATAAAATTTAAGAAATGAAAATTGATTGTATATAAATTTAAGGGTAACATTTGTCATTTATAAAATAAAGCAGGGATAAAAAAGATAAATCATATATTAAATTTAGGTGGGACCAAAGCTTATGCTTTTGTAGCTTTTAAAAGCTCATCCACCCCAGCTTTTAAAATTTGAGGAATTTGGGAAGTGCTTTGGCTAAAAAGCGCTTTAATTTTTTTTTTACCAAACACTAATTTCAAAAATTATTGACATATATAGGTTTTGAAAGTGCTTTTAGAAAAATAAAAGCATTACCAAACCCAGCCTTAGTTTTTGTACTTGAAGTATTAATTGGTTACATTTTGCTACTCAGGGAAGAAATGGGCCAGTTTAAATTTGTATTAGTCAAACCAAGGCTATGTTTGTTCAGTTGCCAAATTTCAAGTCTTCCCTTCGTTTGAATACTGATTTTGGGCATACTGAAATCTTACTAGGCATACTACATAAAGACAAAAAAGGTTGTGAAGTAACAAAATCAGATTACCCCTTAACCCAAATTTTTTTAATGACAAATCTGCCATTTACGTATTAGTGTTAGTAATATCAATTAGTGATTAAATATTTTGTTTAGTGATTAAGATAATTTTCAGAATTATAAAGTTTGTTTAGATGATTTTTTGGATCATGGTTCGGCGAAACAGGTTGAGGTTCGGCTCACATCTATAAGCCGAATCTACCAATTGATGAACGGTTCGGCTCACTGAATCTGTTTACTGCATGCGCCGAACCTATAATTTTCAATTCCATCCCTTTTACTAGACACTAGTTCGGCTTATATGAAAGTTTCATAGTAAGCCGAACAACATCCTGAATAGCCCGGAAAAAAATTAATTACTGGTTCGGCTTATATTTCGAAAATCGTATGAGCCGAACATCAATTTTTTATTTTTTGGGTTAAAATATTGTTATTGGTTCGACAGATATTGAGAATATCGTAATAGCCGAACCTCGTAAATGTGCTAGGTTCGGCACATATTATGATTATCGAATACGCCGAACCCCTATGCATCTCTATCTGTGACTATGTTCGGCTTGAAATTTCATGCCGAACTGTTCATATACACTTACAGGAAGCTTTTGTGAAGAACAGTTCGGCTAAAAACGCAACTCAATTTTGAGCCAAACCCAACACTGTAACCGTCATTTAATCGATGAAAAACAGCAAATAGGAGATTGGGTTTGTAAAACTTATTTTCTTATCCTTATTTCCGAAGTTGGAGATGCAGTTGGTTCAATTTCTGGTTCAATTGGTGGTTGATTTTCAATTTCTACACCTTCATCTTCAATTGGTTCTTCTTCTTCAATTGATGGATTAGAAGACGATAGGTTTTCCTAGTCCCTAATTTTCTTTGTACGAGTCATTATGTGGTTGAGTTTAATCGACGATCAAATTTTTACGAATCGACAATTAATCATGATGATGAATTTTTTTTTCGCAGGAGGGGGAAGAGTTCGGCTAGAGGAGGAGGAGGAAGAAGCGATGTTAAGGGAAACTGATTTTCATTTTTTAGAAAACTGATTTTAGATTTTTGTATTAAGGGTATATAGGTAATTGAACTACCCATAGGAGATCCCTTATAAAGTCACCCAAGATGGGATTATTATTTTGTATGCCTAGAAAGATTTAGGTATGCCCAAAATGAGGATTCCTTAGTTTGTTGGAATGTTTTTGTTATCTCTCGAATGTGATTGATCTTCAATAAATAATTTGTATGATGTTAGCTATCTCCGTTCTATTTACCATAGGATTGCAGTGGGTCCAGCACCATGACCCAACGTAGCTGCTACTACTACATGCTGGCACATGTACCTTACAGTTGGAAAATCACCTCTTACGAGCACTGTGGCGAGCAACATATATGACTGAAAACTAGAGGGAACAGAAGTTATTTCAAGCCACACAGTGAAAAATCCCCCTTGATGATGTCCCCAACCCAACTTCTGTTGGCTACACTAAAGGTAATGGTGTGATAATTATAGCTAGGAAGACAACTGTGAGATTCCTTTGGCAATTGTTTTCCTCTTTCTTTTACCTTGATGAACATTGTAGTAATTGAAGACAAACCCACTGTAGTAACTGTGACGCCGTAACCTCAGAAATTGAAGGTTCCGACATGGATTGTTGTGTCAAGCCATTGTTAGATTAACATATTTTGGTTCCGCGGATTTGTCATCTAATATATTTTTGGACATATAGAAGCATGTAATGTTCTAAATATGAATTTGTGGTGCGGAGCATATATCTATCTAAGCCTTTTCTTCAAGAAAAATATAAGTAATAAAATACCTAAGCCTTATTTTGGTTTTAGCATGAAAATTTGAAAACAACATACACGACTCCATATTTTTCACAATCGAAGCTAAAGGTATTCAAAGCTATAGTTTTTTTTTTTTTTTTTTTTTTTTTTTTTTTTTTAACTTCTCTCACTGATTCTTAGCTTTCTTTCTGTTTTGCATTGATTTTGAATATATTCATGGCATACTGAGCTAAGCCGGAACTTGGCCTAACATGGCATTGAGTATTGGTAACGGGTACCCGTAAAACGATATCAAGGTTAAACATTGATAATGTTTTATATGAACACAATACCAGTTTCCATTAATTTATAAACCTATATGAGAAACTAACAACCATCACCATTTAACAGGGAAGTTAATTATCATTGTCATCAACTAATTCCACCAAGATCTACTTTAACATAGAGCTTCCTGAAGAGATGGATGAGCGGCAAAGGTAAGGGAACCATCTAATATTTCTTGGTCATGGTAAGGAGTGCTTCACATTCAAAGGATAGTCACTCATGTTAAACTAATGTGTAACACAGGTGCTTCTGAAAAACACCACCTCATCAGAGGGAATTGGACTGCAGCATTTTTGTTGTTTGACAACGGAAAGACAATTTCTGAATTATTGGTGGTCAAATGGGTTGCCGGGTGTAACGTACATTTCTAGCCCATTACTACATTTCTAGCTGGTTAAACCCTTTTTTACAGAAAATCCGACCACACAATCTATGTTTCTAATCACGGATACTGCAGGAACACAACAAATATTTGTTTCGTGCAACCGCTAATCGTAATTGGCTTATGACCGATGATGGTTGGTACTGCAGGGGATGCAGCAATTGCACAGCAAAATTAGATGGACATTCTATATCAATTCTTCTTAATATAAAGGAGAATCATTTTGCTGATGTGTCGGAACACCAATAATCCTGATATTTTCTCCGATATTAGTAAGCCACGTGGACGCTACAAAAGATTGGGTGCTGTTTGGAAAAGATACAAAATTTTCTAACAGATTCTGATTGGTAGCTGTTCCGAAAAGATAAGACTTTTTTAAATAAATGCAAGATTACGAAAAGACATTCCTCTTGGTCAATTTGTATAAAAAAATTGCCCTTCACAGATATCCGAAGTTACGGTTTATAATACCAAGCAATATGAATTCTTCTTAATCTAGCAAAAAGAAGAAAAAATATCGAACTCATTTTGGGGAAAAACAGATAGGAAACACTTCTGGAATAATCTTTGGTTGCGACGCTTCAACAAAGCCCACTTTTTCTTTACAAATAATCGGAAAGAAAAGAGTAAACTTCTAACGATTAGGTTACATTTACAGGGCGTCTTTAATTGTGGCCGGAGACAAATAATAGACTTTACGAAGGGAAGTATTAGTCCCTGGATATGATCATCATCGCAGCGAAGATCACCATCTTTGACTTGGCTTCGACGTCAAAAATCAGTGGCATCTCTTTCGATCTGGGAAGCAAGTAAGGCTTTGCGCAGGATTCATAGTTTTGGATCGTTTTGGTTTCTCTCTGCTTCGATGGAAATCAGGTCTACTGCTGACAAAAAAAAATAAAATTAGGTGCTTTCCGGTTTGAAATTATTACACACACATAAAACGGTTCACATAATAATATTGAACTTTACATCGTTTGATGGGTCGTTATTGGAAAAAGTTAACCTTTACCCAGTTTCATCCTCAGACAATAGGTTTTGGAAAAAGAAAAATAGAACCGACGGTGCACATAGTTAATATTGACACAATTATTCTCATCAAAAGTAGATTATTAGAATAAGCTGCAGAAGAATGGAAAGGCGATATTTACCAATTTGTTTCTCTTAGCAATTAGCATATATACTTATTGAGCCACAACATTTTACCAAGATATCATTATAAGCAAGTGGTTTCAGATTTTCATTTTCTGAATGACGCAATAGGATGAGCACACTAATGGAGGAAGAAACACTTCGAAGGTAATGTGAAACACTTACGAAACTACGGTATTTTTTTCTTCTTGCTCTTCAAATGCATATATATATATATATGCATGTGAAGTATAAAAGAGAAAATATCTAACTATTTGTATGCAGTTTTGATGTTGAGTGACGGTCCTTTGGCGTTGAGATAATCACAAATACTCATTGATGAAATTCCTCGGATTGGATCTATCAATTATGTATTTTCTTAGATTGAAAAAAGATTTTGAAATTTCGCGTCAGCAAATTAAATTGGGGGTAGAAAATGACTATATGATGATGGCCGAAAGTCACATATCGCTTGGGGTATGATATATTTAACTTTTCCAGTCAACAAATTGGGTATGGATTTGTATAAATAGTGGGAAAATATAAGAAGTGTGATTTTTCTTTGAATACAGGTTTAAAGTCATTACTCACTGTACAAGTCGAGAGAGGAAATGTCGTCTTCATAAAGAGGTAGTTGAAACGCATGGTATGCAGCATTGCAAATTCATAACTGGACAAGACATCAGCATCGTAGAGACAATAAATATTACATCAGCACAGTGGCAGGAAGTAAAGTCACATTTATCCGACAGTAACAAATGAAATTCTAATACATGCATGATGCATGTATCACGCTTATATAGGCACATATATAAGAACAAATGAACCAACTAATTAAAATGCTTAAAGAAACACGGAGCGTCGAAACTTTGTCAGTGAAATAGTTTCTATTATGAACTATTAACAATGAATTGTTAGGGGTAGCACTCGATGATCATTCTAACATTTATTTGCAGGTTTTGCTTGATTCTTTCTTTTTTTCTTCTTTGTTTCAGCTTTTAATGGCAGTACCTGAAATCAAAAGGGCCATGTTCTATGTCAGTTTGTACTTTGCTTGATAAACCTACAAGACGGTATGACTTCTCAATTAAATCATGTTGCTTTTTTCATCTTCTGGCAAGTGAAGAGAAGTTTTACAAGGGATTGAGGTATGATTTCTCAGTGTCGATGGAGTTCATGTTACTTTTTGCATCTTCAATCTACTCAACGAGCAGTGTTAGAAACGTAGGTAGAATATCCCAATGATTTAGCCATTTAGGATTAACATGAAATGTTTATGTTTCACAAATGTAGAAACCTAGCCCGTGCATTTGCACGGGCATTAAAGGCCTTGTTTTGATATAAATTTGATTTGACATCCGGAGTAAGAAAAAATAAATATAGCATTTTGTGAATTGTCATCCATCTCCTGTCAAATATATTCCAAACACATTAAGTAAGGCTATCAAACTTAACCATTACAGCATTATTAAAACTAACAACATCCTTTTGAGCATGAGAACAGGGCCTTATCATTCGAAATCACATAAACCAGCCCTTGATCAAGCAATTTCACTCAATTAGATTGTATAAAAATCGGAAAATGCTGTGACCGTTTATAACGGAAGCATTGTCATACGTATTACCCACATACACGGAAGCAATTTTGGCTAATGATGAAAAAAAAGTCTCCTGAAGAATTTTTTTTTTTTTTACTAGAGAAGGTATGAAGCACTATATAAGTGCCAAGTGCAATCTCAAAACCTACAGCTCCTTCAAAACTTAAAGAATTTTTCCTAACAAACAACAAAATTCCATCCATAGACTTAATACATTGGGTAACATTAACATAATTTAATACGTAACCACCATAGCGGCATAGCCTTCAGAATGGTACCATATCAAATGAAAATGATGAGGGCTATCACCAGTATCTTGCAATCTAGGAAAGATAATTGAGAATATTGTAAAGCCTATTATATTGATGGAAAAGATTAGTGTATTTATGACCAGGAATTGAGGTTAAGTTACATCCACTGCACTGAGACGAATGTTAACAAATTTAAGGAAAATTGTTAGACGAATGTTAGCACATGTATTTTGGAGTTCTACGGATGGTTGGATAAGTAGCAGTCTAAAGAGCTCTTAACGAACGCGCGATTAGGGATATGGAAACTAATTGGGGGATATGAATTACTTCCCCCAACCAAAGGTGTCTGCTAAGGGATGTTTTTTGGGCCGAAATTACTAAAACACCCTTAAATTAATTAAAAAACATTATGAAAAGATTGTTATACCCTTTCAACTAAAACATAAAATCAAAAACCAAATCAAATATCTCTCATTTCTACACCATTAGTTCTGTCATACTCGTAGGCTAGGGTTTTCGATTTTTTGTTTCTTCATCGTTCTTCATCGACGATTAATCGTTCAATCAAAAATTTCTTCGTCGATTAAAACCAACCCATAAGAATGCCTCCACGAAAGAAATCAGATGCCCAATCAAAATCAAAATCGATTGCTCAACAAAAACAAGAAAAGAGGATTGCTTTGATTGCTCAAGAGCAAGAACACGAAGAACAAGAGTTATCGGACGATCAACTACTCAGGAATATGGCTTCTGTGAGAAGGTAAGTCATTTAAAACGATTAATTAGTGTTTCAATCGATTTGTAGCTATGGGTTTAGGTCAAAATCGCGAAACCCTAACTGGAAGTGTTGAGCTTCAGTAGTTCCGGCATTCAATTTAGTATGAATGCCATACCAGAACTATGTAACGGCCTTCAATTTAAGATGAAGACCACACCGGAACTATATAACGACATTCGATTTAGGATGAAGACCTCACCGGAACTGTTTCCCGGCATTCGATGTAGGATGAAGACCACACCGGAACCCTATCACGGCGTTAAAATTAGGTTGAATACCATGCCGTATTGAGCTTCTAATAAACAGAGAACCCTAGGATTTTCTTATCGGTACCGTCTTAGAATTTAGGTTAGATTCTATGCCGGTATCCAGTTACGGCATGTGTTTCAATTTTACGTTTGTGCCGGCAAAGGTGTTTTTGTATCCAGAAACTTCCCAAAGATTACCGGCATTCTCGTCAATAATTTGTCAATGTCGGTACCAGGTCCCGGCATGTGACGGTTTGAAATTACTATGCCGGATTTTGGTCACGGTGTGGTCGAGACTTTGTTTTTGTATGCCGGTAGTGATGATTCTATGCCATTATGTAGTGTATCTATGCCGGTATTAGGAATGAAAGTTAGTTTTCTTATATTTATTTCGTGCTTCTTTTTGAATAGGGATAAAGCAAAGGAAGCTACCAAACTAAAAACTAAAGATGATGGCATTAAGAAAAGAAGGAAGGACGGTTTTGGTACTCCTCAATCTCTTCCTCCTAGAGGGAAAGAACAAGGTCGCAACAAGCATTTGGGGGCTGATACAAGAGGTGAAGTTTGGGAGAGTGGTCGTGACCGTACTAAACTCGTAATTTGTGAACCTACCGGAGAAGTTGAGGAGGAAGAGGAGCAAGATGAGCAAGATGAAGAGGAAACTAAGGAGGAAGATAATGAGATTGATCCAAGTCAAGTAGTAGTAGAAAAAGTTGTGTCAAGTCAAGAACCGACACAAGGCAAGGGCACATGCAGAGTAAAAGTTAAAGGTTCACACCTTTATCATGTTGATGACATGATACCTGACCTTGACCGTGGTAAAATTTGGGGTGCAGCTTCTTATGATCCGTGGAATCTATTTGGCTATAAGGACTCTTGGTCTCGTACTATCTATCAAACCTATGTAAGAATTTCTATCTCATGCATATGTATTGTTTTGTATTTATATAAAACCTCTTAATTGTATTATCTCCTAATTGTAGGATCATAAGAAGGTTGTGCGTTGTTGCCGAAACCAAGCGGCGTCTCATTGAGATTTGTCTAAGGAATGTGCAGAGGTCCAAAAATTAGTAAAGGATTTTGGTCTATATCCTTTGGTTGAAAATTATGTAAAGCGAGATATTGTGACAGTCAATTGCTTCGTCGAAAGGTATCATGGTGAAACAGATACCATGCACTTCCCGTTTGGCGATATAACCTTGATCCCTGATGATGCTCAGAACATTCTAGGCTTGAGTGTTACCGGAAAATCAATTACATAAGGAGATCATTATCCGGAGCTAGAATGGTCGAAGTTGCACGCTCTTACTAACAAGCTTTTGGGTTGGGACTACAAAACTTCTGTGGAAAGCTTCTATGTATCTAAGAATAGTAGGACAAAGACCATCAAGCTGACGCTTCTTAAGTAAGACCTTTGAATGCACGGCGCAGAGAAAAGACAAGGATGGATGGGACCCCGCACAGATTCGTTATACAGCCGCTGCGTACCTGTTATTCATCTTGGGAACTAGGGTATTCCCTGATACTAGTGGCAACAAGGTTAGTGCAAACTACCTTCAATACTTGGATCCGTTGGAAGAGGTCTTTAGCTATTCTTGGGGCACCGTGGTAATGGCACATTTGATGACGGAGATGAGAAGGGCCTCTAAGGCGGTTACAAACCAATTTGTCGGGAATTTCACTCTACTCCAGGTAATTTTGTTTTTTATCTTATGTTCTTATTTATATTGTTCACATGTACCCTTATGATGAACTTAGAAACAAAATTTACTGATTTTTAAATGTATCGTTTCACATTTGTATAGGTGTGGGCTTATGAACATTTCCCAACATTGTTCAAGGGCAACTCCTTCTTGAAGATTATACCCATTGATGACCCTGAGAAGCCTAGAGCCAAGAGATACCAACTGCAAGTGCACAGTGTCGGCAAGCAACACAGGGCAAGCACAGGTCAGTTCCACAGGGACAAGGGGGTGCAAGTGCTATTTTTCTTATTGTAACCAATTTCTAACTGATTACACTAACCAGGGCAGATTACTAATCATGATACTTTAAACAAGAACAACAAAAGTGACAGTTGAAGCAAGTTCAACACTGACAGTTGAAGCAACAGCAACTGACAGTGAGGCAAGATGAATAATGGACAGTGAAGCAAGAGCAGATAACAGTTGGGTGATTTTAGCAAATAACAGTTGAAGTTTTTTGAAAGCAAAGAAGTGATTGGATGTTTGATAGAGGGTAACTAGGGCTTGAGAATTCACCACTCAACCCATACTAGCATGTTAGCTATTGCACTTTTTTTTCAGCTTCTTTAAGTGGATAATTTAACTCCAATCACTAAATCAAGGCAAGCATTAGTTGTCTGCTTAAAGAACAACTAATCAAAACACAATAACAAGCATTTGAGAGTAAGTGAACATACATAGAAGGATTCTAACTACCTAGGATGCTTGACATTCTAGGTGAAAGCAATATGTTGTTCATCAACAAAAATATATCCTACACAGTGATCTTAGCATAAATTAGTAGCAATAATCACACATCCTAGCATTAAGGCTAAGGGTTTCATCTAAACCCTAGCTAGGATGTTTAGTTCATGAATAGAAGACCTAACATGATACTAGCAGGGTTGGTGTACATGGAAAAATCAACAGTGACAGGACAAAAACCAATTGCAAATGAATTGATAATTTTTCACTCTAATTAACTTGGGTCTCTCCCCCTATGCTTCACAATGTTACACAGTGTACAATTTATACCAGAACACTAACCCTAATTGTAAATCCCCAAATCAGAAAATTAGGGTTTTTTTAAATTACACAAAATTTAACTTACAAACTCCCAAAATCTGCTCGACCCATGCCTCCTCTAGTCCTTGATGCTCTTCCTCTGCTCCTATTGTCCCCTAATTTCGAGTTATTTTACTCACCCCAAAACCTAGGGTTTCAGAGGTTGTGAGATGAAGAAAATAACTAGGCTAGGGATATGGGGGTGTTGTCGGTGAAGAGATAATAGTGGCAGTGATGGAACTGGTGGTGGTGACGGAAGTGACAGCGGCAGAGAGGGGAGGTGGTGGAGTTGCAGAGCTCTGCAACTGTCGGGTGAAGGAGATGAAGTTTTGGGGCGATGGGTTGTTTGGGTGGATAATAGGATTCGGTGCTAGGGTGTGAAGCGGGAGCATCTGGTTCGATGTTTGGCGAGCTGAGCCGCTGGATATGGAGATGGTAGGTAGATCGGACGGCTAAGAGAGAAGCAGTTTGTAGCGACCGTTGGATGTGGAACACAACGAAGTCAACGGTGCTAGATTAGGTTAGGTGCTGTAGTGTTGGGCGGAATCATCGGGATTTGATGCACAGGCATAGGAGCGACCGTTGGATTCAACTGCAATCTAATCTGAAGGCTTGGAATTTAGGTACTATGGTGTTTGATATGAACTTCGGATTTTGATGCACAATGATGAGGTGACCGTTGGATGACAAGATGGATCCAATCTGACGGCTCTCATGGAAATGGGTATGGATAAAGGAAATGGATTTGGGTAAGGGTTTTGGGCCTTGGGTATGCCAAGCCCATATCTTCTTTAAGAACAATTCTTCCTTCTTGAGCCCATTCCTAGCTTTTTGGTCTTGTGCGCAACATTCTTCGCGGCTTCCTTGCGTAATTTCTTCCGGCTTTTCACTACTTTTCTGCTCTTTTCGCTCCGCAAGTCATCCAGACTTTATTTATTACCTAAAAATGCAAAATTAAGTAAGAAAAATATTTATTCTTGAAAACAATGACAATACAGAATATGGGATAAAATGTAGAATTAATGCACAAAAGATGAGTTAAATGCCAACAAAAATATATATAAATATGCACTATTTAGCACTCATCAAATACCCCCAAACCTGAATTTTACTTGTCCTCAAGTAAAACAAAACTAAGGAAATCCTAACTATACCACTGTCGCTGGTCTTTCGAATGCATTTAGCGTATGCACTAAGCCTTTTAAACCACTAAGTGTCCCTAGTGGACGAGTTGAAGTCTCGTGAAGGTTTGCTTAGAACGTACCTACAAAGTTCTAGGTCAAAATATAAGCTCAGATTCCATCAAATGTGACATGTGCAAAACAGTTTAAGCTCACAGCAAAATGGAGATGTCAATCTAGCTATCGAAGGCACAATCCTAGCACTGATAACAAAAAAAAGACATGTGATAAGAGTGTAAAGTGTATCTACACATGTGTAAAGAAAGATCTGAAGTTATGACTACTAATCACCAAGAGATAGTTTCTCAGGCTAAGAACCGAGGTCGAAATCTAGCTAGCTGTACGGACTTTACGAGAATTGTGAATGAGTAGGAGGTGTTTCACAATTGCTCGCGTTGTACATCAATGGCATACACCCTCCTTGCTTATTACAAAGAAACAATAAAATGACTCTTTACATGACTCTTATTTACATTGACTACTCTCTTTTATTTTTGGAACAAGAGAGGATGGAATTGATAAATACTTGATTTTTTTTTTTTTTTTTTTTTTTTTTTTTTTTTTTTTTTTTTTTTTTTTTTTTTTTTTTTTTTTTTTTTTTTTTTTTTTTTTTTTTTTTTTTTTTTTTTTTTTTTTTTTTTTTTTTTTTTTTTTTTTTGAACAAGGAAACACTTTTGATACATAACAAGAAGAAACAAAAAATTACATGACACTTTGCAAGAGGTAGCCCTTTTTGATGCACCCAGTTAAATTCGATGGTTGTCTTTCTTAATGTAACCTCCACCTTCTATCCCAACCAACCAAAGAACAAGCTAGTCAAGTTTCGTTCAGTATTCTAAAGTGATTGGCAATCGTGACTTCCTATCAAACACCTTGAAGATCGAGGCTATACATGTATTGGTAGATCGTGCGCGTGCAAGTTTCTTATCACTATGTGAATTGTGCTAGAATCAGGGTGCCTAAATATCTAGACTAAGACTCCTAATAATTACATATTTGCACAAGAGTCAACATTTCAAGGTAAATGAGCTCGATTTTTATGTTTTGTTTTTTCAATTTTTAATTTTTTTTATTTTGATTTTTCAATTTTTTTGGAATTTTTCAATTTTTTCAAAAAGATGGAGTTTTGTTTTCAATTATGGCATATTATCGTGGTATCTACTCTATACCCCCAAACCTAAACTAAACATTGTCCTCAATGTTTCAAAGTATGGAAAGAATTATAAAACAATATATGAAGAGGAACATGCTGAGTAGAGTAAAAGGAGAGAGAATACCCGATTGTACGGCGAAAGCTCGATTAAAACTCCGTTATTCAAGGCAAAAATCCATCATATTAGGAGTCACAATGGATGAGCACAAAATATATACAAAAGGAAATTTAACTAACACATTATCTACAAGAAAATTTGGTTTTTAATGGGATTGGACTTTTTGGGAAAAATTTGGTTTTGTCGGGAGACATTTGGTTTTGATGGGAAAAAGAAAAATTTTGGTTTTTAGGGAAACATTTGGAAAACTTTGGTTTTTATGGGAGAAAAACATTTGGTTTTTAATGGGATAAGGAGACCAAGCCCACTGTTGGGTTTTGCGAAGCCCAGCTGCGTTTTTGAAAAACAGGCCCACTGCTGGTGAGTAAAGCTCACTGTTGGTTTTGTGTTTGCTTTGGCTCAGCTGGTTTGAAAACGTTTGGTGAAACTGAGTCCAAAATCTCGGCCTAGAATTTGGGTACTCGGCCCACTAACGAGTTAACCTAGCGTGATCGGTTACAAGCTCAGCTGGGTTTAAAAACCCAGAATACAAAATACAAGTCCAAATTAAACAAGCTCACAAAAATTAAAAACAAGCCCACAAATTAAACAAACAAGCCCACAGAAATTAATTACAAACCCAACAGAAAATAAAAAGCCCAAAAATTGGCTTTAATATTACAAGCCCACAATTAAAAATTGGAAGCCCACAATTCGGGTTCTCTTAAATGGGTTACCTTTTAAGCACAGCCCAGCTGCTCTGATATTGTTGCAAAAACCCAGTTGGGCTTTGGTTCTTTTCCTTGGTGGCGTCCCAGCAGAGGAAAAACAGGTTCGGAACAGCAGGTCCAACAGCAAATGAAGTGAAGCAGATGCAGATGCAAATGCTATGCAGTGAAATGCAAAAATAGCTAATAAAAAACACAGACCCAAGTCCCCGGCAGCGGCGCCAAAAACTTGGTGGGCCCGGGGATATGTCTATTTAAAGCGCAATAAAACGCGGGCCTACATGTAATACCGCAAGTGCACGGTCGTCGGTTGTAGCTCGTGCAAGTACGGGTCGATCCACAGAGACTGGGTGTGTTTGAAGTGTTCTAGCTATTTTGGGCTCCTAAATTGTTGTTGGTTAACTTATGAAGCCTTTTTGGGTTTTGGGCTTAGGGGGTTTGTTTTGGTCTTCTGGTGAGCTCAAGTTGTGCTCTGGGCTTTTGGGCTCAATGGGATTGAGCTAACAGTGGACTGTGGGCTTTTGATTAGACCTGGGCTTTGGTTTGTAAAGGGCCAATGGTTAAAAACCCAGGCTTTGGACTTATGGGCTTCTGGCTTAGTAGCAAAAGAGGAGTGTAAACAGTGGCTCTAGGCCAAATTGGAAGCAAACCAGAGAACAAAAGAATGGCAAAAACAGCAAAGATTAAACAGACTAAAAACTAAACAGCAAAAGAAAGACAGTGAGAAAAATGGTGGAAAACAGTGTGTGAAAATGTGAAGAAAAACAGTGATACTAGAGCTAAACAATGGCTGTGAGCCAAAGGCAAGAGTGTGAAAGGATGGCACAAAGGCAGTTAGCCTAAGGCAAAGTGTAAAGAAAGAACAAGATACAAAAATAAAATGGCAAGATCCTAGACATACAAATGGAATGGGAGGAGAAGAAGCTTGTCCACTGTTTTGCTCCTAGAATTGACTGTCTTTTAACAGCACAGTCAATCACAAGCAACATTGGACACTAAATTCCCCTCATTTCTCAATGAGCTCAACTTCCATGGATTCTAAACTAAACTTGATTAACAGGAACAACACACATTTAAACAACACACATTTAACAGGAACAACACATTTAACAGGAACAACTTAGGATGGCAAAACAGGAACAACACATGTAAACAACACACATTAACAGGAACATCACACATTTAACAGGAACAACACAACATTTAAACTACTAAACAGGGAATGAAAATTGCAAAACAAGAACCCTAAAAATTAACAGTGAAATTAAAATTGGAATTAAACCAAAAATTGAAATTAAACCTAATTGGTAACTTGGCTAGTCCAAGAACACCTCTAACAGTGATACCCAACCCTCAATTTATACCCAAACATTAAAATTAGGGTTTCCCCCAAATCCCAAAAATTAGGGTTTAACTTTCATTACCCAAAATCGAGGAATTGACTCTCTTATCTTCGACCCATTCCTCCTCTGATCTTCCTGCTTCCTCTGCTGTGTTCGATTGATGTCTAGAGCCTCATCTATTTTAGTGATTTCCAACCTAGGGTTTAGAATGGTGAGAAGTCACTAAAATAGATGGCTAGAGAGATAAAGGAACGGACTGGGGAGGTACTGATGATGTTGGTGAAGAAGTGATGGTGTTGCAGAGGTGAGGTGGTGGCTGGAAATGGTCGGGGAAGGTGGTGGCAGAGAGGTGGCTCTGCAAATGTCGGGTGAAGGAGATGAAGTTTTGGGGCGATGGGTTGTTTGGGTGGATAATAGGATTCGGTGTTAGGGTGTGAAGCGGGATCATCTAGTTCGATGTTTGGCGAGCTGAGCCGCTGGATATGGAGATGGTAGGTAGATCGGACGGCTAAGAGAGAAGCAGTTTGTAGCGACCGTTGGATGTGGAACACAACGAAGTCAACGGTGCTAGATTAGGTTAGGTGCTGTAGTGTTGGGCGGAATCATCGGGATTTGATGCACAGGCATAGGAGCGACCGTTGGATTCAACTGCAATCTAATCTGAAGGCTTGGAATTTAGGTACTATGGTGTTTGATATGAACTTCGGATTTTGATGCACAATGATGAGGTGACCGTTGGATGACAAGATGGATCCAATCTGACGGCTCTCATGGAAATGGGTATGGATAAAGGAAATGGATTTGGGTAAGGGTTTTGGGCCTTGGGTATGCCAAGCCCATATCTTCTTTAAGAACAATTCTTCCTTCTTGAGCTCATTCCTAGCTTTTTGGTCTTGTGCGCAACACTCTTCGCGGCTTCCTTGCGTAATTCCTCCCGGCTTTTCACTACTTTTCTGCTCTTTTTGCTCCGCACTTCATCCAGATTTTATTTGTTACCTAAAAATGCAAAATTAAGTAAGAAAAATATTTATTCTTGAAAACAATGAAAATACAGAATATGGGATAAAATGTAGAATTAATGCACAAAAGATGAGTTAAATGCCAACAAAAATATATATAAATATGCACTATTTAGCACTCATCAAATACCCCCAAACCTGAATTTTACTTGTCCTCAAGTAAAACAAAACTAAGGAAATCCTAACTATACCACTGTCGCTGGTCTTTCGAATGCATTTAGCGTATGCACTAAGCCTTTTAAACCACTAAGTGTCCCTAGTGGACGAGTTGAAGTCTCGTGAAGGTTTGCTTAGAACGTACCTACAAAGTTCTAGGTCAAAATATAAGCTCAGATTCAATCAAATGTGACATGTGCAAGACAGTAGAAGCTCACAGCAAAATGGAGATGTCAATCTAGCTATCAAGGCACAATCGTAGCACTGATAACAAATAAAGACATGTGATAAGAGTGTAAAGTGTATCTACACATGTGTAAAGAAAGATCGGATGTTATGACTACTAATCACCAAGAGATAGTTTCTCAGGCTAAGAACCGAGGTCGAAATCTAGCTAGCTGTCCGGACTTTACGAGAATTGTGAATGAGTAGGAGGTGTTTCACAATTGCTCGCGTTGTACATCAATGGCATACACCCTCCTTGCTTATTACAAAGAAACAATAAAATGACTCTTTACATGACTCTTATTTACATTGACTACTCTCTTTTATTTTTGGAACAAGAGAGGATGGAATTGATAAATACTTGATTTTTTTTTTTTTTTTTTTTTTTTTTTTTTTTTTTTTTTTTTTTTTTTTTTTTTTTTTTTTTTTTTTTTTTTTTTTTTTTTTTTTTTTTTTTTTTTTTTTTTTTTTTTTTTTTTTTTTTTTTTTTTTTGAATAAGGAAACACTTTTGATACATATACAAAAGGAAACAAAAGATTACATGACACTTTGCAAGAGGTAGCCCTTTTTGATGCACCCAGTTAAATTCGATGGTTGTCTTTCTTAATGTAACCTCCACCTTCTATCCCAACCAACCAAAAAACAAGCTAGTCAAGTTTCGTTCAGTATTCTAAAGTGATTGGCAATCGTAACTTCCTATCAAACACCTTGAAGATCGAGGCCATACATGTATTGGTAGATCGTGCGCGTGCAAATTTCTTATCACTATGTGAATTGTGCTAGAATCAGGGTGCCTAAATATCTAGACTAAGACTCCTAATAAAAATACATATTTGCACAAGAGTCAACATTTCAAGGTAAATGAGCTCCATTTTTATGATTTTTCATTTTTTTAATTTTTTTTTTTTTTTTGAATTTTTTCAAAAGAAGAAGGAGTTCGTTTTCAATTATAGCATATTATCGTGGTATCTACTCTATACCCCCAAACCTAAACTAAACATTGTCCTCAATGTTTCAAAATATGGAAAGAATTATAAAACAATATATGAAGAGGAACATGCTGAGTAGAGTAAAAGGAGAGAGAATACCCGATTGTACGGCGAAAGCTCGATTAAAACTCCGTTATTCAAGGCAAAAATCCATCATATTAGGAGTCACAATGGATGAGCACAAAATATACACAAAAGGGAATTTAACTAACACATTATCTACAAGAAAATTTTGGTTTTTAATGGGAATGGACTTTTTGGGAAAAATTTGGTTTTGTTGGGAAAAAGACAAATTTTGGTTTTTTAGGGAAAGATTTGGAAAACTTTTTGGTTATTTTAGGGAAAGAGTGGACCAGTTTAGTCCACATAGACCGGGTCCTCCAGGTTGGTTGTTTCAATGTCGGGTGGGAATGGCTCAAGGAATGGCTTTAATCTCTGCCCGTTGACTTTGAAAACGTTCTTGTTGGAGACATCCTCCAGGTCTACAGCTCCATGAGGAAAAACTGTGCGTACTAGGTACGGACCCTTCCATCTGGAACGCAGTTTTCCTGGAAAAAGATGTAACCGGGAGCCATATAGCAAAACTTTCTGACCAGGAGTGAAGGATTTGCGTAGAATACGCTTGTCATGAAACATCTTCATCTTCTGCTTATATAACTTGGCACTATCATAAGCCTCATTCCTCAATTCTTCCAACTCGTTGAGTTGAAGTTTCCTTTGAATTCCGGCTTCGTCCAGGGAGACGTTCAGCTCTTTGATTGCCCAGTAGGCACGATGTTCTAATTCCACAGGTAGATGGCACGACTTTCCATACACTAGACGATAGGGGGACATGCCAATTGGTGTCTTATAAGCTGTTCTATAGGCCCACAAAGCATCATTCAATCTTAATGACCAATCCTTCCTAGACGGATTAACCGTCTTCTCGAGAATGTGCTTAATTTCCCTATTAGAAACTTCTACTTGTCCACTCGTCTGAGGGTGGTACGGAGTGGCAAACTTGTGAGTTATGCCATACTTGCGTACTAAAGACTCAAAGTACTTGTTACGAAAATGTGAACCGCCGTCACTGATGATAGCTCTAGGGGTACCAAAACGTGCAAATATGTTTTCCTTTAGAAATGAAAGTACCACCTTGTGGTCATTTGTTCTGGTTGCTATGGCTTCTACCCACTTAGAAACGTAATCAACTGCGACTAGGATGTACACTCTACCGTCAGAAATAGGGAATGGACCCATGAAGTCGATCCCCCAAACATCAAAAATCTCCACAATCAAAATGGGGTTCAATGGCATCATGTTTCTCCTCGAAATGCTTCCTAGCTTTTGACAGCGTTCACAAGCAACACAATAATCATGGCAATCCTTGAACAATGATGTCCAATAGAATCCACACTGCAAGATCTTTGCAGCGGTTTTCTTGGCACTGAAATGCCCTCCACATGCTTGGTCATGACAGAAAGATATCACATCTTTCTGTTCAGTGTTGGGGACACATCTCCTAATGATTTGGTCCGGGCAATACTTAAACAAATATGGGTCATCCCAAAGGAAGTGTTTAACTTCAGCCAAGAACTTATAGCGGTCTTGTCTCGACCAATGTGAGGGCATTCTACCTGTAGCGAGGTAGTTAACAATGTCGGCAAACCAGGGGAGGTCTGATACATACATCAATTGTTCATCAGGAAATGATTCTCTAATCAGCTCAGATTCATCAACAGACTCACTAGTTAATCGGGACAAGTGATCAGCAACCACATTCTCACACCCCTTCTTATCACGGATTTCGATGTCGAATTCCTGTAATAAGAGTATCCATCGAATAAGGCGAGCTTTAGCATCCTTCTTAGAAAGAAGATACTTCAAAGCCGCATGGTCAGTGTATATGATGATCTTAGATCCTATCAAATAAGATCTAAACTTGTCTAATGCAAATACCACGGCAAGTAACTCCTTCTCGGTAGTCGAATAGTTGAGTTGAGCATCATTAAGAGTTTTACTAGCATAGTATATCACATATGGTAGTCTATCAACACGCTGCCCTAGAACAGCGCCAACGACATAATCAGAGGCATCACACATGAGCTCGAACGGTAGTTTCCAATCTGGTGGTCGGACTATAGGAGCGGTGGTGAGGAGAGTCTTGAGTTCTTCCCATGCCTTCACACAAGCAGCATCGAAGTTAAAGACAACATCTTTGGCAAGTAGGTTACACAAAGGTCTTGAGATTTGGCTAAAGTTTTTGATGAATCGCCGGTAGAACCCAGCGTGACCTAAAAATGATCGAATCCCCTTCACAGAGTGGGGTTGAGGTAATTGCTGAATGAGGTCGACTTTAGCTTTATCTACTTCAATTCCTTTTTCCGATACGATGTGTCCTAGAACTATGCCGGAGTTCACCATGAAGTGGCATTTTTCCCAGTTTAAAATCAGATTCTTTTGCTTACATCTTGATAGCACAAGGACTAGATGGTCCAAACATTCGTCAAAAGAGGAACCAAACACAGAGAAATCATCCATAAAGATCTCGAGAAAACTATCTATCATGTCTGAAAAAATGCTCATCATGCACCGCTGAAAAGTAGCAGGTGCATTACACAGCCCGAAGGGCATACGTCTAAAAGCAAATGTCCCAAATGGACACGTGAATGTAGTTTTTTCCTGATCTTCCGGTGCAATATGAATTTGGTTATAACCGGAAAAGCCATCTAGAAAAAAGTAGTGACTGTGTCCAGACACACGTTCTAGCATTTGGTCTATGAAGGGAAGGGGGAAGTGATCTTTTCTTGTTACTGTGTTCAACTTCCTGTAGTCGACACATACTCGCCATCCTGTGGTTGTACGTGAAGGGACTAACTCATTCTTTTCGTTCCGAACTACAGTAATGCCTGACTTTTTAGGCACAACTTGAATGGGACTAACCCATTTACTATCTGAAATCGGATATATGATACCCGCATCAAGTAGCTTCAAGATCTCACTCTTAACGACTTCTCTCATGTTAGGGTTAAGTCTCCTTTGCATTTCCCTAGATGGTTTGGCATTCTCTTCAAGATTAATGTGGTGCATGCAAATGGTGGGGCTTATCCCTTTGAGATCTGAGATGGTCCATCCTAAGGCTTCTTTCTGCTCCTCAAGTACTCCTAAAAGCTTGTTTTCCTGTTCTATGTTTAATTGTGAAGAAATGATAACGGGTAAAGTATCAGAAGGACCTAGAAATGCATACTTCAAAGTATCAGGTAATGGTTTCAATTCCTGGTTGGCCTTAGGCGACTCATCCGAAGATATAACAAACTCCTCAGAAAGTGGGGGTTGTTCCACTGTATTCTGCCACTTAGTGATGTCCATTTGAGGTACAGATTCGAGCAAAGATTGGACTTCACTAGTGTATTCATCATCATACAACTCCAAGTTAACACCTTCCAAACATGCTTGCAGGGGATCTTTTGACATAATGCTAGTCAATGAATCTTGTATCAAACTCTCAATCATATTGACTTCATGTACCTCCTCATCATCAAGATTCACAGGTTGTTAACTAACATTAAACGCATTCAATTCTACAGTCATGTTTCCAAAAGAGAGTTTCAACACTCCATTCCGACAGTTGATGATCGCATTGGACGTCGCCAAGAATGGACGTCCTAAAATGACAGGAATGTGACAATTTGGGTTTTGGACAGGTTGAGTGTCTAAGACAATGAAGTCTACAGGAAAATAGAATTTTTCAACCTTAATCAAAACGTCTTCTACCACTCCACGAGGAACTTTGACGGATTGATCCGCTAATTGGAGAGTTATAGGTGTAGGCTTCAACTCTCCCAGACCTAACTGCACATAAACAGAATATGGTAGGAGGTTCACACTTGCACCTAGATCTAATAAAGCTCTATTGACCGTGTGTTCTCCGATAGTGCAAGAGATTGTTGGACAACCTGGGTCCTTAAACTTGGGTGGAGTTTTGTTTAGAATGATGGAACTCACTTGTTCAGCTAAGAAAGCACGTTTGTGCACATTAATCTTGCGCTTTTGAGTGCACAAATCTTTGAGGAATTTGGCATATGCAGGGATTTGCTTAATTGCCTCAAGAAAAGGAATGTTGATGTTGACTCATTTGAACAGTTCTAACATCTCATTGTAGTGGGTGCTTATCTGTTGGCGAACTAACCTCTGAGGAAAAGGAGCAACAGGAACATTAGGAGGTAGAGTGACGTTCCTAGAAGTAGGTTTGTCGGCTTCACTAATGTGCTCGGATTCTTTTTCTGGACTGGAGGTTTCCTTAGGTGGTGTAGGCAATGCTAAGTTCGGCTCGGATTCACTTGTTTGTGGTATGCCTACATTGTTCTCAACAATTTTACCACTTCGGAGAGTGGTGATGGAATGGACTTGATCGGGTGAGGTTCTTTCGCAAGATGATGATGATGTGCCCGCTTGAAATATCCTCTTTGGATCTTGTTGGGGTTGGCTAGGAAGTTTACCCTTTTCTCTTGTATTCAATGCATCGCAAATTTGACCCATCTGTAGTTCTAGAGCGGTGACTCGCTGATCAGTTGCTTTCTCGTTTTTCATCAGATGTTGGGTCAACTGATTGATACTTTCTTCAATGCTGGACAATTTCTTATCAGCAGTGTATTGAGGGTACGACTGCTGTTGAGGATTTCTCGGGTATTGATAGCCTTGGTTGTTTTGATAGATTTGATTTGGTTGAGATGGTCCTCCTTGGGCAGGGCCTTTGGACCATGAAAAGTTGGGGTGGTTTCTCCATCCTGGATTGTAGGTCTGTGAATATGGGTTGTGCTCTTGTTTTTGAAACATAGCGTGTGCTTGCTCAAGCTTAGATTCCTGGAATGCATGCATTTCCGGACAATCATTGACTTGGTGGTCAGATCCATTACATAGAACACAGATAGCCATTTCGACATGTTCACAAAAGGTAGTGGGAGAAGGGTTTACGTTTTTCTGTAGTTCTAACGCTTCTATTCTTCTTGCTAGCGCAGCCATCTTTGCACTTCCTTCAAAATCAGACTCAATCCTATGGACTCTAGCTACAGGTGTAGTCTTTCTAGGTTCACGAATGGATTCCCACTGTTGCGTCTTCTCAGCTACTTCAATCAGGAAGTCCCAAGACGCATCAGCAGTCTTGTTTACAAAAAGACCATTGCACATTGACTCAACCGTTGTTCGGGTGGACACATCTAGACCTTCATATAAAATTTGCACAAGTCTCCATTTTTCAAAACCATGATGGGGACATTGGAGCAATAATTCATTGAATCTCTCCAAGTATCTAGCTAGGGTCTCACCCTCTAATTGCACAAAGCTATTCAGACTTTGACGAATTGTAGCAGTCTTGTGATTTGGGAAAAACTTTTTGAAAAACTCCTTGATGAGATCATCCCAAGACATGATGGATTGAGGCTGTAAAGCATACAGCCAGGCCTTAGCCTTATCTTTAAGGGAGAAAGGAAAGAGCCTCAACTTTAGGATTTCGTCGGACATTTGAGTGAAACGCAGAGTTCCACAAATCTCCTCAAATTCTCTCACGTGGTGGTACGGGTTTTCATTTTCAACACCTTTAAAAACTGGAAGCATTTGTATTGTGCTCGATTTAAGCTCATAATGGCCATTGGCTTCGGGTAGCACAATACAAGATGGTTGACTAGTTCTCGTTGGGTACATATAATCCTTGAGTGTACGGGGTTCTCCCATTGTTTCTGATTGATCTGGACTGTCTACCTCAGAACTAAGGATTTCGATTGGATCGTCCGGGTTAATTCTAACGAGTCTGTTTGTTTGGTCTCTGTAGGTCACAATCATGTCCTCGCAGGTACCTCAACTAACATGTTGGTCAGAGCAGTCGGAAACAATTTTTGAACCACAAAAGGCCCAATATTTTGGTTTAAAATGGTTTTTTTTTTTTTTGATGATTTGGTTTTGAGTGGGTTTTGGTTTCACAATGGGTTTTGGTTTATAAAATGTAGAGCCCAAATTTTTTGGTTTGTAAAGTTAGGAGCCTAATGGATGGGATATAAACTTAAAGTCCAAATTAAAATACAAGCCCATAAAAGAAAAGAAAAAATAAAATAAAAAAAATAATAACAAACAATAATTACAAGCCCATAAAAGAAAAGAAAAAGAAAAAAAGAAAATTAAAAATTATTACAGGCCCAAATAAAAAGAAAACTAAAATAAAAATTATTACAAGCCCAAATATAAATACTTAAATACAAGCCCAAATGAATTTAATGAGGCCCAGTTGGGTTAGCTCATGGGTTAGGCTTACCTGAATAGCACAGCCCAGCTGTTCAGTTTTAGTTGCAAAAGCCCAGTTGGGCTTTGGGTCGTCCTAAGTAGCAACTCGTCCAAGCCCAGCAACAGTTGTGGGTTCAGAAGCCCAGCAGTAATGGTGGCACAAGCCCGGCAGCAACAAAGCCCAGCTCAGTTGAACTAGCCCAGTAACACTTGCCAAGCCCAGTTCAGTTGAAGTTGGTGAAGCCCAAGTCAGAGAAGCACAAGCCCACCAGTAGAAGGCAGAGTCCAGCAGTAGCAGGCTTAGCAACATCAGCAGATTTTCAACAGCACCACAGCACCACAGCAGATTTCAGGCAGCAGCAGCAGTTCAGTGGCAGACTTAGCAACAACTCAACAGGAGTTACAGCAAGCAAAATCAGCAAGCAAGCATAGGAGTTACAGCAAGCAGAGTTCAGTAACAACCCAAAAGAAAGAAAGAGCAATTGCGCCGCAACCGAGTCCCCGGCAGCGGCGCCAAAAACTTGGTAGGACTAGAAATGATCCTAAAAATTCTAACTGCAAGTGCACAGTGTCGGCAAGCAACACAGGGCAAGCACAGGTCAGTTCCACAGGGACAAGGGGGTGCAAGTGCTATTTTTCTTATTGTAACCAATTTCTAACTGATTACACTAACCAGGGCAGATTACTAATCATGAGACTTTAAACAAGAACAACAAAAGTGACAGTTGAAGCAAGTTCAACACTGACAGTTGAAGCAACAACAACTGACAGTGAGGCAAGATGAATAATGGACAGTGAAGCAAGAGCAGATAACAGTTGGGTGATTTTAGCAAATAACAGTTGAAGTTTTTTGAAAGCAAAGAAGTGATTGGATGTTTGATAGAGGGTAACTAGGGCTTGAGAATTCACCACTCAACCCATACTAGCATGTTAGCTATTGCACTTTTTTTTTCAGCTTCTTTAAGTGGATAATTTAACTCCAATCACTAAATCAAGGCAAGCATTAGTTGTCTGCTTAAAGAACAACTAATCAAAACACAATGACAAGCATTTGAGAGTAAGTGAACATACATAGAAGGATTCTAACTACCTAGGATGCTTGACATTCTAGGTGAAAGCAATATGTTGTTCATCAACAAAAATATATCCTACACAGTGATCTTAGCATAAATCAGTAGCAATAAGCACACATCCTAGCATTAAGGCTAAGGGTTTCATCTAAACCCTAGCTAGGATGTTTAGTTCATGAATAGAAGACCTAACATGATACTAGCAGGGTTGGTGTACATGGAAAAATCAACAGTGACAGGACAAAAACCAATTGCAAATGAATTGATAATTTTTCACTCTAATTAACTTGGGTCTCTCCCCCTATGCTTCACAATGTTACACAGTGTACAATTTATACCAGAACACTAACCCTAATTGTAAATCCCCAAATCAGAAAATTAGGGTTTTTTTAAATTACACAAAATTTAACTTACAAACTCCCAAAATCTGCTCGACCCATGCCTCCTCTAGTCCTTGATGCTCTTCCTCTGCTCCTATTGTCCCCTAATTTCGAGTTATTTTACTCACCCCAAAACCTAGGGTTTCAGAGGTTGTGAGATGAAGAAAATAACTAGGCTAGGGATATGGGGGTGTTGTCGGTGAAGAGATAGTAGTGGCAGTGATGGAACTGGTGGTGGTGACGGAAGTGACAGCGGCAGAGAGGGGAGGTGGTGGAGTTGCAGAGCTCTGCAACTGTCGGGTGAAGGGGATGAAGTTTTGGGGCGATGGGTTGTTTGGGTGGATAATAGGATTCGGTGCTAGGGTGTGAAGCGGGAGCATCTGGTTCGATGTTTGGCGAGCTGAGCCGCTGGATATGGAGATGGTAGGTAGATCGGACGGCTAAGAGAGAAGCAGTTTGTAGCGACCGTTGGATGTGGAACACAACGAAGTCAACGGTGCTAGATTAGGTTAGGTGCTGTAGTGTTGGGCGGAATCATCGGGATTTGATGCACAGGCATAGGAGCGACCGTTGGATTCAACTGCAATCTAATCTGAAGGCTTGGAATTTAGGTACTATGGTGTTTGATATGAACTTCGGATTTTGATGCACAATGATGAGGTGACCGTTGGATGACAAGATGGATCCAATCTGACGGCTCTCATGGAAATGGGTATGGATAAAGGAAATGGATTTGGGTAAGGGTTTTAGGCCTTGGGTATGCCAAGCCCATATCTTCTTTAAGAACAATTCTTCCTTCTTGAGCCCATTCCTAGCTTTTTGGTCTTGTGCGCAACATTCTTCGCGGCTTCCTTGCGTAATTCCTCCCGGCTTTTCACTACTTTTCTGCTCTTTTTGCTCCGCACTTCATCCAGATTTTATTTGTTACCTAAAAATGCAAAATTAAGTAAGAAAAATATTTATTCTTGAAAACAATGAAAATACAGAATATGGGATAAAATGTAGAATTAATGCACAAAAGATGAGTTAAATGCCAACAAAAATATATATAAATATGCACTATTTAGCACTCATCAATAGTTGTGTTTCGTTATTTGGATGGTGGTTGTTATGTTTTGAACAATTTCTAACTTGTTTTCGGTTGAACTCTTTAGTTGTTTGTTTTACTTTTGGTTTATGATATCGTGATAAAGAACATTTAAGCACGATTCAGTTGTTTGATTTATGTTGAACATGTTTAGATTTCTAGTGAAACGTTTTCTTTGAAAGTTTTCTTTACACCAGCGTTTCCGGCATAAAAACATCTAGGTTATCCAGTGCCGGGACAACTTCCGGCGTGTAAAAGTTATTACAAATCTATGCCGCCTCTCATACCGGCATTGAAATATTTTCCTAAACCTATACCGGAAAGGGTTCAAGTTCCTGTATAGAATTTGGACAGTACCGACATGGATGTATTTATGAATCTACGCAGCAACTCTGTGTTTTTCTAACACCTTGCTAGTTTTTCCATAAAACCGACATTGAAATATTTATTGAATCTATGCCGGTATTGATTATAAATCCGTTCTGAATGCTATTTTATTTCATTCCTAAGTAATCTATTACATTGGATTTGAAACTTTAAATTAAAACATACTAAAAAACATGGAATTGAGCAACTTTGGTTAAAGATGATTTCATAATCTATTTCCATCCCTTTTCAACAATTGCGGATCCTTTGAGCCTTTCGCAAATATCTTCGAAGACATCGTCTGGAATGGGGGTGTCAAGGAAAATCTTCATTGTTTCATATTCTCTTTCAACATATTCCTTTCCCTTCATATAACACCCATCACACCCATCAATAGGCTTGCATTGGCCCTTGTGGTTTTCTCTTGATTGTGCTAGTGCAACAGCTTTGTCAAACCATTGAAACTCATCGCACTTTGGGTAATTCAAACACCTTAGAAACATTCTTCCATTTTCAGCATCATCAGTTTTTGCAATCCAAAACCGGCGTGTCCAATCACAGCTTCTACACTTTGAATAAATAAAAGGACAGTCCATTGCTAGATGAGAAGGTGACTTGCAAATTTGACAACTGCAATGATGATTCTGTAAGAGAAGATTATATTAGTGATACGTCATAGTATAGAGAAGATTTTAACTGTCCATATATAGTTAATAATGTTGAATCTACTTACTTTGCAGTTAGAGCTTGATGATGAATCTCCCATCGGTTGTTAAGCTTTAACCGTGCTAGATTGATCTATTTTTTGGTGCTTGCTTTCTTGAGAGAAGGATTTTTGTTATTTGGTGGGTGCTTTGTGTAGATTTTTCCAAAGGAATAGGGGGTATTATATAGAAATGAATCTCCAGCTGTCTTATTTTTCAAAAAGCTAGCCGTTTTTTTTAAAAAAAATTCAATACCACCGGCATGGTCACAATTATATATGCAATGCCGGTGTTACGTACCAGCGCTAAACCATGTTGTTCAACCATGCCGGTAAAGGTTGCATATTTCTCTGTGAAGAAATTCACTTGTACCGGCAAAAACATCTAACGGTAAACAACACCGGGACCGTGTGCCGGCATTGTATGTCACATTTATTTCAATGCCGGGTTTTGTGTGATTTCAAAAAAACTAATCGTTGAGGTTTTTCTCTATATAAAGAGAGCTAATACTTGCACCCAAACCCAAAACTCGTGTGTTCTTATATATCTCCTTGATCCTCTTAACTTACAAACCCTAAACCCTAGAATAATCATCTATAAATAGCTTAGTACAGTACCTAATCCCACATACAACAAATGGCATTGTTCGACTCCGAGGAAGATTTAGAAATCACCCAAGCATGGTACGCCGAAACTCGTCCTTCAGCTATAGATAACAACACGCGGGATTCCATGTGGTTGAAGATTTTTAACAAGTTTATTCACAATTACGGTAACCCGAAAGGAAACAACGGATCGAGCAACGAAACGACAAATCGAGCAACAACACGACATCATCCTAAATGCGGTGGTTGAGTATCTAAAAAAGAAACAACGGATCGAGCACGCTACTAGCAATAGATTGTCCCCTCAACAACTTGTAAGTATCTTTATGATTAATTCGACACAATCCACTCTTTTTCAATTTTTAAGTAACAAACTATGTTGATGTGTTGTTTTTGTACGATGAAGCCGTGAAAACACGTTACTTACAGGAAAAGGGAGAAGCATTCATGTTTGATGCCAACGTGAACCACATTGTAACCAAAGTCACGGAGTACCACCAGCCGGGTGAATCGGAGACGGATTCTTCCTAAAAAGATTGATAGGTTTAGCGGTATTTGGTAAGGTTTTTATGGTATTTTTTGATAAGGTTTTGTGGGTACATCTCTATGTAAACCCTCACGAGACTATAACTCGTCCACTTGGATCACCAAGTGGTTTAAAGGCTTGATGCACGTGCTAAGTGCATTCGTGCTTCATGCGACAAGGATTACATTTGAAATAAATTATAGTTCTGGCTTACTTTGTTAACATAACTCAATAACGTTAGGTTTCCGTCATACATACTATATACTATCCTATGCCGGAATTTAGTGTCAAAATTCTGTGTGCAATAAACCATGTTCCGGCTTTAAAATCATATACATTACATTGCCGGTAATCGCTACCGGCATGGTCGAACATCTTCCGTACACTGCCGGAATGGAACATTCGATGCATAACGACTATTTTTTTTAAACCATAAACCAGTAAAGACCATTTCCGGCATGGGATCTAAGATACTGACAATGCCGGTATGATAAAGTGGAAAAGAGCCGTTGTGTCCTCATCTATTTAAAGGAATGGATACACCTATTGCAGTTGATACCTCAGGAAAAAAAACAGGTGAGCTCCAACATATTTCTCTGATGTCAAATCAATCACCAACTCAATTCCCATGATACTAGAAAAACTTAAAAGGAAGGAGAAAACCACCAAGTCACTTGCCGCAATGGAAGAAGAGATACTTAGAAGGAAAAGAGCAGAAGAAGAGGAAGCAATACAAGGAAAATATCGCAAAGAAACTAAAGAGATAATCGAACGTGTAAAACAAGCGAAGATAGATGTTGAGGAAAAAACCGAATGTATTAAGAATTACTTCATAGTTTCGGATTTGCCGGAAGATCACCTCCCTTCAAACCTTTTTCGGGGTCTTGTTGCGGATGGTCCTTATATGTCTAGGTTATATGACGGTAAGTGCAAGAAACGCGAAATGGATTATGAGGATGAGTTTGTAGCGAATCGGACAATTGCCCTCATAAAATTATGTCGCAAATACAACGAGTTCCTCGCAAGATACAGAGACAATAGGTGGCAAGCTCATAAAGCATATACCAAGTGGAGAAAAAAGCCTTTTAGGCATTACGAACACGTTTTGTTTGTTGAATCTCGTTACAAGAAATAATGCTAGTTGCAATTAGCTTAAGATCTTTCATTTTATGTGGAATTTTTTTTATGTGTTTAATGTTTTTAAGTTTATTTCCTTAGTATTAATATGGAGAAAAGAGACTTTTAGGCATTTCGAGGCAGCTTTGTTTGTTGAATCTCGTTACAAGATAATGCTAGTTGCAATTAACTTAAGACCTTTCATTATATGTGGAATGTTGTTTATGTGTTTAATGTTTTTTAGTTTATTTCCTTATGACCAATTTGGGTCAGTTTGCTTGCTTAAACCTTTTGGTGGTTCGCAAATAATGAATCAAGAAACACTACCGGCATAGATTGTTAATAACAAATCAACGCCGGCACACTAGATATAAATTCAGTTAAATTCGTCAGAATTCCGGCATAGGTTTTGATAGTTCGACAACGTGGGAATTATGAAGGTTTGTTACCATTGTAACTGTCTCCCAATTATCCTTATTCTTTTTCATTGTAACTTTCGCACCAATTATCCCCCATTGTAACCGTTACAAACTCCCTCATTCCATTTAACGGTTACAAACTCCATAATTACATAAAATTGACGGTTATGGAATGGGAACGGTTTCAACTTTCTATTTCTTTGTTTTCACTTCGCAATTCCAAAAGAACTTCCAAAACCACTAAACTCCATCCTCTGAACAAAATTCATTCAATTCTTCAAACCCAAAGAAGAATGGGTCCTCGTAAACCTCCTGAAAAACCAAAACCTATTCCCGGTGGTAAATCGAAATCATAAGCATCTATTGAACAAGATGATGATGAGGAAATAACAGGGATGATGGGGTAAGTGATGTCTATCTTTATTGAAGCATTGTTAGGGTTTATTTCATAATATAAAAAACACAAATTGAAACTTGCATGATTATTGTTTGTACTAGGTAAAAGGAAATTTGAAATTGAACTTAGTGAATTCGAAATTGAATTTAGTGAATTGAAATTCCAATTTAGTTTCGGCGTACAATTAAATTAAAATACAATGCCGATTTATATGTCTTGTATCCCCATTTTATTGCATGCAAGTTATTAGAATACCGGCATAAAAACCTTATTTTGTTAAATCTCGGTAGACAATTCCCATACTAACGGCATGTCATTTTAGTTTCATATAATGCCGGTACCGTGTATCCGGCATGAAATTGCTTTAGAGTACAATGCCGGTACGAATGTCGGCATTATCGTTATGTTCAACGTCCATGCCGGTTTTGAATACCTTATTTTGCTAAATCTCTGTAAACAATTCCCACATTACCGGCATAGTATTTTATTTTCATACAACGTCGATACCTCTGGACCGGCGTAGAATTTCTTTAGACCACAATACCGGAACCGGTGCCGGCAGAATCTTTATTTTCATCTGCCATGTCGGGTTTGATTTCCTTATTTTGTTAATCTCATTTTGTATGTAGGTCCCAAGCTGAAAAATTGAAGAAAGGAAAGGGAAAAGTTGTTGATGAAGGAAAACATAAGTCTTCTCGGCCTCGACGTGGTCGAGATGATCCAGAACGTGGTAAGGTCATGATTCGGTATATTCCCGCGGAGGGAAACACAAGCAGCGATGATGATGTTGAGTGGAAGAAATTTGTACCTTCTGATCCAACAAGTGGCTCATCCTCATATGGCTTAGGACAACCTGAAGTTGAAGACAGTGAGAAAAAGGAAAAGGACCCACCAAAGCACCTCCCAAAACCTTATGACATGATTCCATAACGCACTGATGGCAAACACTGCGGTCAGCCGAGAGATCTGAAACTCTTATTTGACTACAAGGACTCATGGGCTCGTTGGATCTATCAAACTTATGTAAGAAGTTTGCATCTTGTTGTTATATTGTTTATATATGATCAGGTGAATTGAAGTTTGTTCGGTGTGTTTTTATAGGACCACAAGAAAGCCTTCCGTATTTGCCGCCATTAACAAATGGATACATGGAATTTGTAAGGGGAGTGTCTGGCTGTTCAAGCAGAAGTAAGAGCATATAGGTTGTATCCCGCGGTAGAAAACTATGTGGCCACTGTTCAAGTGACGGCGAATTGCTTTTTGGAGAGGTTTTTTTCTTCAACTAATACCATGCATTTTCCTCTTGGCGAGATGACCATTATCCTTGAAGATGTCCGAAGAATATTAGGTCTTGAGATCCTTGGAAAATACGTTAAGAAAGAAGCTGACGGTAAGACCCTAGAATCGTCCAAGATCTATGAGCTGACTAAAAATTTGTTTGGTTGGGACGTGGCAACGACAAAAGAAAATATGTACATGTCAAATAAAACCATGACAAAGACTATTAAAGTCGTCACTCAGAAAGTTGTTTGGGAATACGATGGTCAAGGAATTGAATGCCGAACAAATTCAACAAACTGTCGATGCTTATATTTTGTTCCTCTTGGGCATCGCAATATTCCCTGACTCTAATGGTAACAGGGTGCATATGAACAACTTACAATACTTGGATCCCTTGGAGGAGGTTCATGAGTATTCATGGGGCACTGCTTTCTTGGCACATTTTTTGGCGGAGATGCGTAGATCTTCTAAGGCGACTACCTGTCAATTTAATGAGAATTTCACTATATTACAGGTAACATGAACTAGTTATTTTGTTTTCCAATTAGTTCTTTTCTTATACATTTCATCGGAACGATCTTTTATTTATATAGGTGTGAGGTTATGAACACTTCCCAACAGTTTTTAAGGAGTACAAATATTTGGAGTCGTCAACTCGTGGTTTGGACCCACTGGGTCCTATAACTAAGAAATACTTTTTCGACAATAAACCGATGCCTAATAACATAACTCGGTTATTCTCCATGAGAGAGGATTTGGACTCTATCGTTGTCGAAGATGTTTTGTTTGACCCATATATAAACGAAAGAGGAGTTCACTTTGCAAGGCATGATAATGTATAATTTTACAACTGACCATTGTTTCATCCAAAAGGATTTGTCATGCATAACCCTCGCCGTGTGATGCGCCAACTTGGGTACAAACAGAAAAAACGTATGGGTAAATCTGATGCCAAATTCTCTCATGACTTTCCTCAATGCCTATCAGATGAACAACATACGCTGGTAGTTTACAAACCAACTCCTCTACTTTTACATTGGAATGAAAGGGAGGAACAACGACTGGTGATGGATAGGGGTGGTTGGGAATTGGCAGAAAACGGTTATGAGTCGGAACCAAGCTTCCTCAGAGGTCATTCGAGGTACTCCCATCCTTGTATTGTACGCCCGGCCAACGAAACAGTGCCCCACAAGCAGAACCTCCCTCCACAACTCTTGAAGAAGTTACTGTACCCGTACTTCAAAAGACCCTCATGTTGTTGGTACGTAATTTTGATTCACTTCCTATTTATTTGAATGTATATCTATACACTTATAAAAGTTAACATACTAATGGAAAAATATGACAACAGCGTTCGAGGCTAGGAAAATTGGGAAATTGGTTTAAATGCAAGAACAAGAAAGGAGAGGTGCTGACCCCTGCAGAAATGAAGACAGGCGAGGAAAAGATAGACAAAATTGAAGATCCAAATGCAAAGGACTTGTTGAAGGAAACGAAGAAGAGGGTTCACAAGAAACCAAGGACCGAGTGATCTAAGATGTTTGTTAATGTTTCTTTTATAGTATTAGTTATTTCTTTGAACAATCTACTGTCGGTTTATGTTTGTTTGTGTGTCTTGCTAAACTTTGAACATCTTTGTTTCATTTGTTTTCGGTTTGGAACATCTTAACTTTACATATGGTTTGTTAAACAATCTAGTCTTTTCTTATGTTATTTTGTTTGTCTTGTTAAACTATGGAGATGTTGATTTCATTTGTTTTTGGCTTAGAACATATTATATTGGTTAATCTATATCAAACATTGCCATTTTTATGTTTATTTTTTCAAAATCGGGATGGTCGAAATTATAACAATAATGTCGGTATAAATTCGTTTTTCCGGACAATGCCGGTACTCTTTCTTTTCCTCACACATAAGTGATCTGTGTATAATTATGGCATTATCAGGAAGTTAATTTCGACGCCGTCAAAAAACCTGATATCTTTATGTACTTATGGTGCTTTCCCGGCATAAAAGATACAAAACTTTCTAAGCCGGTATCAGTTCTTGGCGTTGTAAAGTTTGAACTAAATCATGCTGGCACTAATCCTGATATCTCTGTGTACTTATGGTGCTTTTCCGGTATAAAAGAAAAGAAACTTTCTAAGCGGGGATCAGTTCCCGGCATTGTAAAGTTTGAACTAAATCATGCTGGCATATCCATAGGATATGGTTTAATGATTTCAATTCAAACTTCCAAAAAAACAAAAGGTTGCGTAGTAGTGAACCAGACATTTCCAAATTACTCTTCATCACTATTCTAATTTATGAATATGAATTTCTCCCTTCTCCGGGTTAATTGATAGCTTCAACGCATCCCATAATTGGTGGTTCTCCTCATACAATTTCATCCATTCCTCCGAGTGATTGGGGACTATATCCTTGTTTTTAGTCAATGGACAAACATGTGGCAATGGACAATTTTCCTTAAGCTTCAGAATAATGAAATGATTCCCGTTCACGAACGCCAAAACAACTCTTCTCTTCTTAAGAGATCCTTCGCACTTTTGCCACTTTGGCGTATAAGTTTTTTGTTCGGTGGGGAAAAATAATGAACAACACAGTTAAATGTAGGGATAATTGGTGTTTGGTACTCAGGTTTCGACCAACACTAGGCTTTGGTCTAACATTTGGCCGACGTTGGTGTTTGGTACCTGGACTGGATGTTGACCTACATTGACCGGTTATGACTAGACTTTAGTTAATTCAATAAATTAAAAATAACGTAAAATTATTAGTTTACAAGTGTACCCCTACTCTGTTCATCTGTTTCTTCCCCACTCACCTGCCGGCCACAGGAACATACAACTATTGGCCGGAAGAACACCATCTTTAATCAATGGTAGTATCTCAACTTCATTCCTTATCCGTTTTCCGGAACCCCAGAGAAGTTTTTAAAATTGATAATAAAAAAAAAACAAAAGCTTGAAAAGGCCATAGATTTGAAGAACATCAATATCAGAAAAACATCAATATCAGACCACAAATAACATCAATACCAGACTACAAATAAACCCTTAAACTATTGTCGTTGTTGTTGTAATCACAACCAACATCAATCTTAGACAAAACCCATACTAGAAAATTCCACCATTGCCTTCAATTGAACCATCGATTCAAACCAAATTTGATCTCCAAGCTTCGTCTCGTACATCTTTACAGAAAGAACCCTAAATAACCATCTCAGCTCATTTTTCTTCTTCTGCAATTCGAGCACAAACTCACCATTTCCCTCAATTGAACCATTGATTCAAACCACATATGAACTCCAAGCTTCATATCCTACATCATTACAGAAAGAACCCTAAATCACCATCTCAGATCATTTTTCTTCTTCTGCAATTCAAGCACAAACTCACCACTGGGTTATAATTTGAAATTGCTACAAACCCAATGTTCAATATCCTCCTCGTGCTCTCAATCATCTCTTCAATCTCCATAAAATTACTTATTTAACTGAATCCTACTACTGTAACTCATTCAATTTCAATTTTTCACAAAACCCTAAATTGAATTTTGATTTCTTCAATTTTTGGATAAAATTATATTTTGATAATAACCCACTATGATTCGATCGAAACCCATTGGCCAAGTTTAAAAAAACCATTATCATCTGTTCTTTACTGTAATCTTTGATTCATATGATTTATCACTATGAATATTCAGATAAACTTCACGAATCTAAAAAAATCAATCCAAACGGAAGAGAATCAGAATCGCGTTGTTATTGTTTTAGGGTTTGGAGAAGGAAGAGAAGATGGGTTAAAAATAGAAAAGATGCAGAGAAAGTGAGAAGGTGGTTGTGATTGTGTTGCAGTGGTGGAGATAGAGAGACGGAGAAAATGATGCAGGTGGCGTCAATGGTTTGGAATAACAAAGATTCAGTTGTGTTATTCTTTTTAGAGAATTAGGGTTACCGTAAATATTCGATAAATTGAAGGGTATGAAAGTAAACTTGTTTAGAAAATATATTATGTATAATATTTTTAATAATTTCTTAATTTTCTTTAATATAAGTCAAGATTTAAGGAAGTCAACTCGGGTTAACGTCAAGTCCAGGTACCAAACACTAATGTTGGACAAATGTTAGACCAAAGCCCAGTGTTGGTCAAAACCTGAGTATTAAACTCCAATTATCCCTTAAATGTATCCTTCACAAGATGCCCACAAACCGGCATTTTCATCCAATATTAAGTAGGAAGGAACTTCATCTTGTGCTCTGGCCCTAACACCCGACCATGCAAACTATCAAACCCTTCCTCATCATCTACCAATAGTTCATAACAACTCTTCTTTCTCATAAGTTGTTCGGCCATCCTATTTCTAGCGTATCGGCATGGTGTCATCCCTTTACTAACCGCCGTCTCAAAGATTCCTAATTATTCGGTCACGACATGATAGCCACAATTTCCATCTCCATCATCATCATCTATATATACAATATACTCGCGAATAACCTCGGGAAGTTGCAGCACATAGGATTATATTTCGGTATGGTAATATCTATGAGTCTTGCCTGTTTGGGAATCCTTAAACATCTTCATGTTACCAACTTTTAGCTTAAGTATATCCAATCCATCATCTGCAATCTATACATTTCCAATGTCTTCAGTATGCGATGGGAGTCCGTAGTTCCTTGGCCTACCCCTTCGCCTTTTAAAAGAGACTACATCACCATCGTGTTGTTGATGTACTTGACTTGATGTAGATTCCTTATTTGGCCTTTCAGTTTTGATATGCAAAGCCTCCCCTTCAACTATGGCTGTGACTTAGGAATTCTCCCCTTGTTCAATCATTGTTGGTACCTTCCTAAGCCTACCCATTTTCTTTGTAACCTCGACTCTATGCGTGGCATCCGCTTCCTCGGCTTGTTGTTCTTGTTCCATCGATGCGGGTACCTTCGTGGGCCTGCCCCTTTTCTTTGGAACCGACACTTCATCGGCTTGTGGTGTGGATACGGAATTCCCCATTGGTTGTTGACTTGATGGCGGTTCCTTCCTCGGCCTACCCCTTTTCCTTACAACCCGCGCTTCCGCGAACCTTGTTTTTGAAAGCTCACATCCAGTTGGATCTCGTTTCTTACTTTCCTCGTCTTCACATTCACGTTGACTCAATGCTTTCAGTTATTTCTTTTGTTTTCTCCTAGTCGTTTTAGTTTGTGGTCTACCAGGAAGATCTCCCTTTCTTGGTTCTTCGCTTTGTTCTATCCATGGGCGTGTAATTAGCCTTAGTTGGCTCAACAATACTTGTTGGCTAGCCGAGTTTCCACATGAGTAAGCTTCATACAATTCCTTGGCCTCCTTTGTTTCCCATGGTGATTTTCCGGGAGCTTCCGAAGGGGGAGGGTCGAAAGATAGTTGCTTCCAAAACGGATCAATAACCTCAATAGTTATAACTTCTTCAGACTTCACAAGCATATGACGATACGGAAGCCCCAATGAAGACATGTCAGGACAAATACACACATCACCCGGTTTGTCGTAGTTTATCTCTTTTTCCATTTCTCTAATCATATGTTTTATTGCCCAATGCGATACGTTGAATTCTATTCCTTGGAGCAAATTACCATATCGAAAATGTGATGTCATCCTTTCCATTGAGCTTTTCTCAAAGGCCTTCTTGATCCTATCAATGTCAGCCTTAAAGTATTGCTCAATTGCCTCGGTGACCGTAACCACGTTTCCTTGGCCGGACTGGATGAGATCTTTAAATCTCCCATGATCGGACTCCTCTATACTAGTTGCTTCATTCCCGTAGTGTCTATAACGATTTGTCCACGCACAAATTTTTCCTTGAACTTATCCAACAATTTATACCGACAATATGAGACGAAACTTGGATACACTTCGTTATATTTGGCAATAAACATGTTCAATCTCTTTTCATATATATCCTCGGTAAGATACCAATAAAATTTCTCCCAATCCTTTAGAAATTCCAACAACCTTTTATGATTTTCATCGTGTTCTTTGTCCACTCGCTCTTTAATCTTTCCTCTTTCATCTTCTTCTTCTTCGGATGATAGTTTTTTCTTGCGAACATCTTCCTCTAGTTGAGCAACCATTCTCTTCTTAATATCTTCCTTAGAGGGTTCAAACAAAGCATGACAATATTTTATCACATTTTGACCTATATGATATGTACATAGGAAATTTTGTGCATCCGGAAATACGTCGGATATAACATTCATTAGTGCTTCATATTGATCGGTTATGATGACCCTCGAAAATTGATTTTCCGGGAACAATAATTTCAATTGTCGTAATGCCCAATGATAATTGTGATCCCTCTCGTTTTCCATTAAACACCAAGTCAATGTGAATGATACCTTATCCGATGTTTTCCCTACGAAGTTGAACAACAACATGTTGTATTTGTTTGTCTTGTAGGTGCAATCCATCATAAGAACACCACAACATGTATGAGCCAAATGTGAACGCAAAGGATGCGCAATGAATATTTGAAGGGGTTTGTTGTCCGATCCTCGTACGAGTCTTGTATACCCTATTAGTCTTCTTTGGATATACATAGCCCTTTCTCTTATGGTTATCCTTCTTCTTGTATTGTCCACTTCTCTCACGAACCATCTCAAAACGATTATCTGAATGTTGGGTATTCCTCACCAACACACACATGTTCTTAAGAGACGCCTCTTTTTCCCAAGCAATTGCTTCTTCTGGAGATTTTATTCCCTACACAAGGACAACAATGGGAGATTATAAGGTTAATTACAAGCAATCCCCACCTAAAGTTTTAAAAACTAGGTGTTTGGTAACATATCGGAGGCATTCTATAGTATTCGTACGCATCCGGACCAAGCAGTTTGGAATTTGTTGGATCAACGTATGTCACAATCTAAGGAATGAATGAAAAGAAAATTGAATTAGTTCGAAATAAAATTAAATTACTATGCCGGGTACTAGCTCCGGCATGCTCGACGACAGTACCGCCAAAACAATCAAAGCCGGAAACATGTGACGTCATTCTCGATTAATGTTCCGGCATTCCGGAATTGCACTTGAAAAAGAGGAGCTAATTTTTAACAGTACCGACATTGTATTTTCTTGAATTAAGGTCGGATTAAGGTCCCAAGACGGATTCGCAACGCTGACATGCTCGACAATTAAGGTCCCAAGACGGTACTTTGTGCCAGTTTTGTTCGTAGTTTACAAACCACGCTGGTACATGGTGCCGACGTGCTCGATAATTTAATTACTACGCCGGTATGTAAGTTCAAAAATCTTTAACTCCTGGATGTTTTTCTTGTGGTACCAACATAGTTAAGTTAGGAGTGAACCATGTCGGTTTGGATATTCCATGGAATATTCGGTGGTAGGTAAAAGTTAACTGCGTGTCGGCATGGAATTGTTGGGTTGAAGACCACGCCGACGGTTGATTCAAAATGGGGGATAATTTCCGCCGACATGAAAAATAGTATAAATACCGTGCCGGTTCTGTTGGTGTCGGCGTGATATTCATACTATGGGTATGCCGGCACCAAGCTTTTTCAGAGAAAAAATGGAGGTTTCAAAAAAACTAATCAAATTTTCGACCTCTTGGCGGCATTACCTGTGTGTTGGGGATGCTTGTATGTTGAACTTGTTTACTTTCTTTGTTTGGTTCTTCAAAAAACACTTCATGCTTACCAAAATCATATTCCAAGGGTGTTGGTTCATCATACAAGTCCAATTGTGAGTTGTTATCAGTAACAGAAGATTGAAGACATGCCTCTTGTTATAGTTGAGCTAAAGATTCAGCGGCAACAATTCTCTCCTCACAATCATCTTCCATTTTCACAAAAAAAATTCAACTCAAAAATATTTTTCCCTCCTTTAACTCTCACCACACGCAAATTCAAATAAAAATACACACTAATCTATCCCCCAAATACTTAAAATTTTACTAATTATCATTAACCACTAAACCTGATTAGTGAGGGCTAGATTAGGAATTAAAAATATAATTACATAAGGGGTGACCCAGATTTGATATTTGGATCCATTTTTTGTCATGTAGCTATATCCCCCAATTAGTTTCCATATCCCAATCGCGTGTTCATTTTAATGCTAAATGTAATTTGCAAAAAGCAACTTTGGTGTGACACAGTGGAATCCAATTGTATATATAATTTGAGGGCGAAATACCGACTCCAGAATGAAAGTTAGGCCAAAAGATTGAATTCTAAATCTCCTGGCCGCCAGCCAATAAGAATTGAGGATTTTTTCTTTTTTTTCTTTTTGCAAAACAATAAACATATGTAAAACCCTAACATCTCCCGTTTCATGAGAATGAGAGCGAATGAGAAAACTTCAAACCCTAAATCTCATCTACTCGCTTTTCGTTTTGATCAGTTCTCATTTGTTCACTGTTATACCCTAAATCTCATCGGTTCACTTATACACAATGGTGAAAACGAAATATAGAGCAACAAAATACTATTATATATACAATTTGAGGCCTAAATACCGGCTCCAGATTGAAAGTTAGGCCAAAAGATTGAACTCTAGAGCTCCTGGCCCCAACCAATAAGAATTGAGGATTTTTTCTTTTTTTCTTTTTGCAAAACAATAAACATATATAAAACCCTAACATCTCCGGTTTCATTAGAATAAGAGCGAATGAGATAAACTTCAAACCCTCAATCTCATCTAGTCACTTTTCTTTTTGATCAGTTCTCATTTGTTCACTGTTATACCCTAAATCTCATCGGTTCACTTATACACAATGGTGAAAACGAAATATAGAGCAACAAAATACTATTATCTGATACAAGAGGCGAATACAAATCCGTTTCCAAGACATTTCGTTCATTGCATCAATTTGTTTTAGGTATTTTCCTTGATTATGTGTCATGGTTTTTTTATTGTTTGATGAAGGCATTGCTGCTGATGACGGAGAACGGAGATTTTATGCAACTAATCGTGATTGTTTTTAGAATCATTGAGGTTAAAATCCTAGGGTTTTACGCCGGGTAAGCTGATTATACTTTAAAAATTGATTTTTTTCAATTTGGTTTTTGGTATACGGAACTAATCAAAGGCTTCTGGATTCTGGATCTATGGTGTTGGGCTACAGTCGAGAATCAATCACTCGGAAGAAGATAAAGATGTACGTAGAGCAACGACAACATTGACAAAGTTTACACTATCTAGGTAAACTTATCTGTCATGATCATATTCAGTGTGTGTTTTTGTACTTTGAGTTCTGAAGACAGAAAAAAATATATTAATTCCATTATTTATTAACAATGGTGATGCTTAGCACTACGAAGCATAACACTACTATTAATATTTAGAACTATTTTACATCATATAGCAGGTACACCAAAGAGGGTGTCAGTCCTTTTCTTCACTATCGAAATGATCATTTTAGAGGTATGAAATACATTCAAATTAATAAGTGCTATCTACAATAATAGGTCAAATTTAGTCTTTCTTCTGTCTTGAAAGGAGGGTGTAAAATCTTACAATTTTTAGGTAAAAATTGTTATGATATTCCATTGAAACCATATGATTGATATCTAAGAGTAATTTGATAAGAATTATTTGGAAAGAATCATTTGATTGAACGATTGTTGGGGAGTTTTTTTTCTTCAGATATACGTTTATAACCTATTCTAATTGGTTCTTTGCACAACGATAAAAACTTACAAAAAGAATAAGAATCTGGAGCCACGTTAATGAAGGGAAACGGAGAACCTCATTGAGCAATTCTGGATTACATATGATGGGCGTAGGACAACATTAATGATTCTGTATGAAGGCAAATTTCCATATCAGCTATAGTTTGCTCAGGGTATGGTTTTCCAATCCTAGTTATCCTTCATAGATGTTTACTTCAAACACATTTGTGTGATTACCCACTATTCTGGATGACATAATTAAGCTGTTGCTGATATATTAAATAGTTGTAGCTATCTTAGGATCAATGGTAGACATATTTAGCACTACACATACTCTTGGAATTATTCTTTATTTTCGTGGAATATGAGAATGTTGGTATGCTTACAAGAAACCAAGTGAGATTGAGTACGTGAAGCAGTTATTAGAAATTCATACTTCAATGGCTTACTAAAGCCGGTGAACAAATTGATGCAAAGAAAAGAAGGTCTTTAGGAAATTGAGATTGTTAGAGATATCATTTTGATTGGGTGCACGAGTTGTTGGTAGTTGGACAGTTGGACTGACTGAATCTACGCTTGGATAGTTGATGAGAACTGAATGTAGTTTGCCGCTTTAAGTTTTGTCATGCCAGTGTTTTGATGGCATGCCATCTTTTGGTACACGCGTCAAGAATACAGCAAAAATGTAATTCTATTCCACAACTGAATGATTTCTATATCTCATTTTGTTCAGAGATGATATTTGAACATTAAAAAAATAGAAACAAGAATCCGTTTCACAATTCTAGGGATTAATCTTTACGTATCATATGGGGACATGTGATAGTCTAAAGGTACAAGAGACCTACATGCATATGGTACTCCAGCTATCCGTGTAGTTATCTAATTATAAAACTTAGGAGTATTCATTAATGTATTGCGTATATTTGCATCTTTGAATCAAATTGTTAGACTGTCAACACATATAACAATATAAGTTTTTGTTGTTTCAAATATCTTAGATTTGGCCTATATTCTCCATTTCTTGGTGTCGTAACATATATGCGAGGTTTCTTTTGTACTCACTGTCTTTTAACGAAGCCAAAGTTCATTGTTCCAGGGGTCAAAATCAACCTGCATTTTCAATTTCCTCCTACCCAATTTGCCCCCACAAATGGCTGAAATTACTAGAATACTAAGCATATTTGTACTGAAGTTTAAAAACAAGTGGGTCCGTAGACCCCATTTGTCTTCCGTCCCTGAACTTTTAATGGTCATCCTTTGACGAATACTAGATAATAGATAAATGTTTAAAAAGGATGTTGTAAACTAATATCCATCATTAATTTTTGTTTACTTTATTTCTCCCGAAGTGTCAAAAAAAAAAAATAAACTTTAGTTCTTCAGTTAAATCTTTTACCTTTAAGCCATAAGTTGTGGTAAAAAAGTGGGTGATATCTTGCAGTTGTAAGGTCATTCACTGTTAGGCAGAGAAGAAATTTTAAGACACTTTCCTCATTTTAGGGAAAAAAAGGTCATTTTAAGCTGCGGAAAGAACGAAGAAATGGTGAAACTTTCATTAACAATATATGCTTAGTACTTGGCAAAGAAATATGAAAGAAATAATATGATTTTCATGATATTATTGACAGTTACATTGGTGTTACATGTATGTTTAATATGAGTTCAAAACTATCATACGTATTTTCAAGAATAGACTAACAAGTTTCTTGCAGGGCAAAGGAATTCCTGCTTACCAGCAGCTCCTCTTGTGCCTATGGCAGTCTTTTCAGGAGAATTCCTGTAGCTAATTCTTTGGGGAGGCCTGTTAATACGACATCAGAGGTTTGGACATACTGCTACTGGTGTTCTCCCAACTAATCCCAATAGTAAGTGATCAAAATCGGAATATAACGCTTCTCTCACCTGCCAACTTCAATGAGTTTGCTTGGTAATTCTTTTAGGTGGATATGCATCAGGCTGTAGCATTATTGTGCTGGCAGCTCACCGCAATCATGGCGCTGCGGACCATTCTGTCGTAGCCTGTAATTTGTGCGATGGAAAATTTCTACAGTACGTGAGGATGTACATGCCTGAAATAGTCTCATGGAACGATTGATCTGTGAAGGTGTGGTGTTTTGTCTTACGTCTTAATGTCCGATAATCTTTTGGTACTTGGCTTAGAGGTGTTTGTATTTGTAAATATACATTTTTTGTTTTCATCGTAGAGTACGCAATAAACTCACCAAATAACAGTCTACCAAGCTGGTGTTTGCAATCCCTTCTTTGTAAAGATAAGGTCACCACGAATAGATTATAGCTATTTAGACGCCAATCTAAAAAATTGGTGATTTTGGGTAAACTCATTCTGCGGAACAAATTAATTTACTTAGCATTTATAACGTTTCTATAGATACTAATGCACATATATATTTCTCCTGAACTCGGGTGAGCATTGTATAGTCTACCGACTGCATTGTTTGACCCGTACAAATTCCGATGGAAAATCTGTGTAAGTAAAAAAAAAAAAAAAGAACGCCGCCAGTGAGCAATTGGGCTCGAAAACACCACAAAAGGACAAGCAACGAAAGATCAGGCTTTTGGGGATAAAACACGCCAAATAGAAAAGCGGCAAAAAAAAAAAGAAAGAGGCTAAGGCGTATGGTAGTTGAAAAGGAAGATGATGAGGATGCTCAAAAAGATGATGAAATGGAAGAGGATTAAGATGAAGAAGATGATGATGAAGATGAAAATGAAAATGATGAAAATGCTATGGTAAAAAAAAAGTAAGACCACCACTAAGCAAAAAAGAAAGAGACTAAGTAAGGCGGATGCTTTTAGAAGATGATGAGGATACTCAAGAAGATAATAAAAGGGCAGATGATATAGATGAAAAACAAGATGATGAGGATGAGTAGAGTGCATATGATTCTCTGTTAGTGATTTGGGTAGGATTGCTTTAGTATTATTTTCAATCTTAACGATTCTTTCTTAGTTTATCTCGGCAAAATTCATTTCTTAGCAATTTGATTCTTAGTTATTATTTTTAGTAGTTTCAGTTGAATATCAAGTAAATTTTTGAGAATTATCTTAGTAACAGTTGTGAATCATATTTGCTTCGCACTTTCAAACGCATGAAGTATGTAAGACAAACTTAGTAGATGTTGCATTCATAAAACAATAGGACAGGCCCATCTTTACATTTTCAGCACAAATAGTGACTCAATTAACTTAGTCCCATGCAAAGCATGGGGGAGACACTAGTATATATTGAACATCAGTATCAAATACGATGAACGCATTAGTGGGACCAAATGCATTCGTAGGACATGCATCGAATGTTTGAACAAGCTTTCATCGAATATTTGAACAAGCTAAAACTAGGACAAGATGTTTTGGTGAAATGTTTCACACCTGATATCGTTGATTCTCATTTAATATAAAGAGCCGTATATAGCTATTATTTCAGAAGATATTGTAAGATTGTATACCAAAAATATAAGATTGACAGACATTAGAATGTCGACATAATATGAAAGCTATAGCTTACAAGGATACAACTGTAGTTACTGCTTTGAATGAGTGAGGATAGATGTATCCTTAACATCCTCCCTCAAGTTGAACATGAGTTGTTGAATGTCAACTTGTTCCTGAGATAAAGAAACCTTGGTACTGACAAACCCTTAGTGAAGATGTCAGCAACTTGGTCTTTAGTCGAGATGAACTGTACCAAAAGCTGCTTGTTTGCTACTCTTTCACGCACAAAGTGATAATCAATTTCTATGTGCTTCATACGAGCATGAAACACTGGATTGGCAGTGAGATATGTATCCCCTAAATTGTCACACCAGATTGACGGAGCTCTTACTTCAACACCAAGTTCTTTTAGCAAAGATTGAAGCCAGATTAGTTCAGAAGTTTCTATGGCTATGCCTCTATATTCTGCTTCAGTGCTCGACTTGGAAACAATTTTCTATTTTCTTGCGCTCCAAGATACAAGATTGTTTCCAAAATAGATGCAGTATCCACTAGTGGATCGGCGATCATCGAGACTTCCAGCCCAATCAGAGTCAGAGTAGGCATGAAGACTGATATCTGAATATTTTCGCAAAACCAAACCATGTTGAAATGTGTGTTTAAGATACCTGAGTATGCGTTTGATTAGCTCCCAATGCTCGATGTAAGGGTCTTGCATGAACTGGCACACTTTGATTACTGCGACAACAATATCAGGCCGAGTGAGATGTAGATACTGCAATGCTCCACATACACTTCTATAAAGTGTTGGATCCTCAAATCTTTTTGTACCCAATCTGCTGATTTTAGTGTTCACAGCCAAGAGAGTAGCAACTGGTTCTGCAGCATCCATCTTGGTCCGTTTAAGCAGATCAGTGATGTATTTTTGTTGACTCAACAAAACTGAATCTTTTTGCTTAATAACTTCTATCCCCAAGAAGTAGCTGAGGTCACCTAAATCTTTGATTGCAAAAACAGAATTCAAATCAGATATTAGGTTTGTAATAAAAGAAGAATTGGAACCTGTGATGATAATGTCATCAACATATATTAAGACATAAATTACTCCATCTGAATTCGTCTTGATAAATAGTGAATTGTCTGCAACAGATCCTTTGAAACCCAGCTCAACTAGGTATGTGCTAAGCCTTGAAAACCAAGTGCGTGGAGCTTGCTTGAGGCCGTAGATTGACTTGTTCAACTTGCAAACGTGAGTTGGAAAGTCAGGATGAATATAACCAACTGGCTGCCTCATATAAACATCTTATGTCAGAACACCATGCAAGAAAGCATTCTGAACATCTAATTGGCCCAAGGACCAACCATTTGACACAACAATGGACAAGGCAAGTCTGATAGTGCTTGGTTTAATCACAGGACTGAAGGTTTCATCATAATCAAAACCTTCTCTTTGATTGAAGCCTTTCGATACTAGTCGAGCTTTTGGTCTGTCAATTGTACCATCTGCTTTCTGTTTAACCTTAAAAACCTATTTCGAGCCAATCAAATTCATCCATGGTTCATGTGATACGTAGCTCCACGTACCATTACGAATATGAGCATTAATCTCATCATCCATGGGAGGTATCCATATTGGATTTTTCGATGCTTCTGTATAAGATGATGAAGTGGTGAGGGATGTCTCTGCAAATGGATACTTTGTTGCTGTAAGACAAAGCTTGTTGACTGGTTTTTTGATACCATGTCTATCTCTAGTGATCATATGATGTTGTGTAGGTGGTGCAGGTGGAGCTGGTGGAGCTAATGGAGCCGACTGCAACATAGATGGTTGTGGTGCTGCTGAAGTGGTTTTCTCTGCAGAAGGGATTGCTGTAATAGATTCTGGTGCTGCTGTGTTTAAAGTTGACTGCACATTATCCATATTTGGAGATAAAGGTGGTGACTGCAAAATATCCATACCAGGAGACATTGGTGTAATATGTGGCAGAGGAGAGGATGGTTGAGAAACAATATTCTCATGAGATGAATTATAAAAAGTGGGTGATGCAAATATTTTTGTGGATCGCCTGGAAATGGGTTTAGTGATACATACCTGTTGCTTGGCAGCAAATGGGAAGCTCGTTTCTACGAACTTGACGTGTCGAGAGATATACAACCTTCCTGTAGGTACATGTAAACATATATATCCTTTGTGCGCGCCACTGTAACCAGTGAATACATACGGTAATGATCTTGGTTCAAGCTTATTAGAGACATATGGGTAACATAGACAACCAAAAACCTTTAGAAAGGAGCAGTCAGGTTTTTTATTGTATAGGAGTTGGAGTGGAGATTTAGCTTCATGTTGGGATGAAGGTAGTCGGTTAATAAGATAACATGCAGTTGAGAAGGCTTCTACCCAGTATGATTTTGGCATGGAGAGGCATGAAACAAGAGAGCTAATCCGGACTCAGTGATATGTCTAATGCCTCTTTCAGCAATGCCATTTTGAGCAGATGTGTGAGGACACGAAAATCTATGTATAACACCATACTTATTAAGGAAAGAAGTAAACTTCCTAAACTCTCCACCATTGTCAGATTGAAAAACCTTGATTTTATGATATGTTTGATTTTCTATCAGCTTTTTGAATTGAATAAAGATGGGAAAGGCATCTGATTTTCTAACTAGTGGATAAATCCAAGTATAGTGTGAGTAAACATCTAGAAGAAGAAGATAATATCTAAAACCATCTTTTGAAACATGTGGTGAAACCCATAAATCAACAACAATTAAACTCAACGGTTCATTAATAATTGTACTACTAGTAGGAAATGAAAGTTTATGACTCTTGCTCATATGACAAGAGTGACAATAATCAAACTTCTTATTTGAAACAGGAAGGGAAAGATTTTTAATCATCCTAAAAACAGTACGAAGCATTGGGTGACCCAATATTTGATGCCATAAAGTGACTGTATTGGATAGTAGAGCAGCTGGTGTTGTATGTTGAATCTCTCGAACAACATCAAAGACATAGAGCCCATTCTTAAGTATGCCTTGCAACAGGGTTGTCCCCTACTGGATTTCCTTCACAACAAAATAAGTTGCATAGAATTCAAAGAAAACGTTATTATCTTTGCAGAATTTAGATACCGAAAGTAAGTTGGTCTTTATTTGAGGGACATGGAGAATATTGTTTAACTGAAAGGATTTGTTATTATGAGAAACGGAAGCATTACCAATATTTTCGACATTGAGAGCCTCACCATTTCCTATGCGCACTTGTTCAGTGCCATCGTACTCATGCTGAATGTTAAGATTGTTGAGATTTGCAGTCAGGTGATGAGTTGCACCTGTATCAGTCACCTAGTTGTTATCAGCAGGACCACCAGGGAGAGCCAAGTATGCAGCTGGCTCTTTGTTGTTGTTGTTGTCCACTTTGTTACGAAACCAGCAGAATCGATCATCATGATTCTTGCGTTTGCAGATCTCACAAGGACCTTCACCTTGATACATGTTTCTAGGCTGACGGTTGGATTGATTTTGTGGACGATTGTTTGGATATCTCCTTTGATCTTGCTTCTGAAATGGTCTGGAGTTTGATGAGGCAGCAACATTGTCTAGCGGTTGTTGCAATACGGCTAACTGTTGTTCAAGAAGGAGATAAAATGAAAGCAGATGATCTTGAAAAGTATCCATGTCGATCTTGTCGATAGTGCTTAAGGCTGTGACAATGGAGTCATAAGCCTGATCTAGTCCAACTAGAATTGATTCCTGCATATCTTATTCAAAGAGAGGTTTTCCAGATGCTGCAAGTACATTAAAGAGTTGCTTAGTTTCAGAGAAATAATCTTGCATTGAATTGTTACCTTTGCGATGACTGTGTAGTTGTCTTTTCAGGTTCATTTGATGAGCTTTGGGTTTTGGTGCATATATCCTTTGAAGGGCTTCCCATACAGCTTGTGATGTTGAGAGACCTGCAACTCGACCTAATACACCTTCAGATAAAGAGGAAAGAATCCACCCTAAGAGATTTGGTCTTGTTCCTCATATTTTGCATAAGCAGGATTAGGAGTTGGTTGTGCACCTTCTTCAGTAGCAGGTATGGTTTTTGCTGGTTTTTCCATTGTACCATCAACAAAACCTTGTAATTTGTAACCTTTGAGAAGAGGTTTGAATTGTGTCACCCATAGGAGATAGTTGTTGTCATTGAGTTTGACACTGATCAGATGGTTGATGTGTATTTGATGAAGTGTTGAAGTTTCAGCCATGGTGAAAGAAAAGAAGCGTGAGTTTTGGATCTTTAGACTCGATACCAAGCTAGAAAAAGATGTTTTGGTGAAATGTTCCACACTTGATATTGTGGATTCTCATTCAATATAAAGAGATGTATATGGCTATTATTACAGAAGATATTGCAAGATTGTATACCAAAAATACAAGATTGACAGACATTAGAATGTCAACATAATATGACAGCTATAGCTTAGAAGGATACAACTGTAGTTACTGCTTTGAATGAGTGAGGATAGCTGTATCCTTAACAACTAACATCAAATGCAAGAACAAAACAAATCCCGTGCCGTCATATCCTAGTGTTCAATGTAAAGGATCCTGGTGGAACCACAAAGTTATTATTATAATAAAAGAGTGAGTCTATCCCTATATATCTATATAGAGAATTAAAAATTAAAACTCATAATTAACGAATTAGACAACACAAAATTGTTAAAAAGACCAAAATCAATAATTCTTGGATGAAATGGACAGTTAGATTTTGATACTGTTTAAATGGACAAAAATGTAAAAATAGGCAGGATGTAACCAGTTTCATCGTGCCAATTTTCAAATATTTTTTCTTACTTTTAATTTACACAGGATGTATCCAGTTTCATCCTTACTATTTTTTAAATTTAAGCTAGAATGAAACCAGTTTCATCCTTACTATTCTTTTTTTAGCCATTTCACCCACACTATTTTTTACTCGTCCATTTGAACCGTAATTTAAAAATATTTGGACAAATGACCCATTTTCCGATTAGACAATTGGTGATAGTAATAAAAATATTTTCGTATAGTTTACAAGTTGGTCTTTGGTTGAAGTTCAGAAATCACTAATCAGAGATCATATTTAGGAGTTTTGCCTACAATCTTAGGTTGTTTGGTTCATTCGTAAATGTTTACAAATGTTTCTCTAGAAAATCTTTTTAGGACCTATTTTATGTTGACCCAGTGATTTTGGTACAACATAGTAAATGAAATGCTGTTATAAAGTCGATTAGTACAACCTAAGATCAAATCTACCTTTAAAGTATCTCTACTTGCTTTGTGAATCATATTCCATAGAGTAATCATGTATTTGTTTATAGGAGTATAACATATGTTTTTAATTAACTATAATCCCGAAATGATTAAGTATGATAATTGCCAGATATTTCTAATGAAATACGCATGTAAGCTAGACATGCTATAGAAGTTGATCGTTTCTATTCATCATGTTGTTTATGTTGACAAATTTCCATATATTTTTCATGCTCCCCATTTTCTTTTCCTCCGTATAAAACATTATAGATTTGCAATCTTTCTTTACCTTGCTTGCCCATTTCATTACTTGCGGACTACTAAGTCCGGACTCCCAAGGGTTCCAAGATACTGGCGTTAGATCATTTGCACAAAACTGATACAAGACATGAGACGTTGGTGGAGATTGAAATTTTCAACCAAAAGAAGTTCATAACTAGAGATGTTGAATCTTTAACCACTGAATAATGGAAATACTTAAAAAGTTAAAACAACAAAACAAGATATACTAGCATACTTGTATTAACCATTGCTCGATGGTCACACCTACCAGCTTCCACACTATGTATGGGATATTTGGTTTCATCTACCAACTCTCAAACTTTCCTCGTGGTAAAAAAGTGCACAAAATATTAACGTGTGGATTGATATTCAAATGGATGTTGTGAGATAGGTGCTCTCTTGATGATAATCTTAGACATTGTAAATTTGTAATGATTCATTACTTTCCCTTTGTTTTCTTTTTTGCTCCTCGTACTATGTACTACTCCATCCATCCCTAATAAGATGACTACTTGGTTTTAAATTTTGTCCCATAAATAGATGACACATTTCACTAATCAAGGGATATTCTTAAAACTATCCTTTTAATTGATTATTTTTTTATAAGAAATATGTATAATTTGATAGTCATGTTTATATTCGTTGCGTAGGTGTTTTAAAATGCTTTTCAACGGTATAAAGTTTATAAAAAACCGTGGTATAGTTTAAGAGATAAATCATTTCTAAATTTTATTAATTATTGCCCATAAGGATATAATTGTAAAAATAGTTAAATATACTTCACTTTCCTCATTGCCTTAAAATTTGTGCAACCTACAACTAGGTCATCTTATTAGAGCATCTCCAACAGAAGTTGTAAAAAATTTTACGTGGATTTTTTATTTAGTCTTTTTATTTATGGGGTCTACACATAGAGTAAATATAGGACCTCATATCTAAAAAACCATCTCCAACAGTGAGAATTTTAGCTCTTAGAATTAAAAGAAAATTGGTTAAAAACATGACGTGGAGGTGCAACCGGAGGTGTAGATAACACTTTCTTGAACACCTTCATATTTAGTAATTGGTCCCTCCTAACTTGTAGGTCCCTACTGTTGGAGATGGATTTATGCCAAACGGGGATCTAAAATCCTACGTGTCACTAAAAATAAATATATCCACCCTCTCTTGGAGATGCTCTTAGGGACGGAGGGAGTATATTTTTTTCTACAACCATTCAACTTCATTTTCTTTTGACCAGGTTAAGTCGATGCAATATTTTACATAGGATCTAGACCTTAGTTGCGGTTGCATAAACATACTAGTACTGCATATTATATAATCTGTTTCATTGTTTTTTTTTTTCTTTTTCCGGACTACGAAGAGTGAATTTATTGACCAAAGAAAAAAAAGAAAACAAAACGAAAAAGAAAAAAAACAGAAAGGAAGGAGCAGAACCTAACGTCCTAAGAAACAAGAGAAGGTAAAAATAAATGGGAAAACGAAAAAATGGGAAGAATATATCCATCAGTCCCCATAGCATTATACATCATAGATGGTGGGGAGCTCCACCAACAAGGGTCAATAGCAGCTCCATACTTAGCTAAAACATTATCTCAAGCATTTCCTTCTTTGTAAATGTGTGAAAATTTAAACTCAACAGTTTATTAGGAGGCATACAGCTTTCTCGGTTTAGTCCGTAACCTACAAAGAACTAAAGAAGCATTACAAATTGGACGAAGCTGAATGTGCAGGTCTGTTGCTAACTATGGAATGGGCAGAAGAAATTGGAGTACCATAGGCGTGGTTTGAGTTGGATGCTCAAACGATGATTAATGCAGTCAATAGACATTATCAGCAAGTAGCTTGGGAAAACCAATCTATAATCTTAGATATCAAAATCTTATTAAGTAATAGTCCTAGATTGTATTGCAAATATATTTGTAGAGATTGTAATTAGCAGACAAATTAGCTAGGCATGCTAGGGACTTTAGAGTATCAAGAGTTTGGTCTTCATATCCTCCACCTTTTGCAGGAAAAGCAATCCTGGAGGATAATCTATCTGTAACTCAATCTCTTCAATAATAAATTTTTTCTTTTAGTGTATAAAAAAAAATACTAAAGAACCATTAGAAATTAAAGTAATTTTCACAGAATAACATGCAAACCATATGCAAGAATATTTTGAGCTTTTGCAATTCTAAAGAGCATGAATCGCACCCCAGAATGCAGTCTTCATTTATCTACAGTATATGATAAATTGGTTTCAAATCTAAAAGTTAACTTTCTAAAAACTACCCCCTCTATATCCCGAAGAAATAAAAAAGTAAACGGTTAAATTTATGAAGTGGAGGATGCCATCGCGTTACAGATAGATTATCCTCCAGGATTGCTTTACACAAAAACCAGCTAAACCTGTTACCTAAAGAACAACCATCGCGTTTTAATTGTATCCATCCATGAAGTGGAGGATGCCACTTAAACCTCTATCATTTTCTGTGCCTTTCTAGTCTTACTATTGATCCCAAAAATCTCAAATTCAATAGCATTCTAATATCCCGATCCGTGAACTCCTTTAAAGAGTTGCCAGTTCCCGAGACAAATCTTTTGATGCTAGAAAAAAAATTGTTGAATGGAAGGCACAACGTTGTTAAATTTGACATTGTAACTCTTTTTTTTTTATCAAAAAAGAGTTAGAATACGGGATCCAACTCAAAATCAATTGGCGATGAGTGGAGAGGCCCTAAGGAATTATAAACCGCATGATCTTAAATAACCCAACAATATGGGACTAATAAATCTCAACACGCCCCCTCACGTGTAGCCTTTTTGGGTCTAACACGTGGATAATAAATCGGGTGACGCGGAATAAAGGTGCGGTCAAATGACTCAACACAAAATAACCTTCTCTGATACCATGTTAGAATACGGGAATCCAACTCAAAACCAATTGGCGATGAGTGGAGAGGCCCTAAGAAATTATAGACCGCAGGATCTTAAATAACCCAACAATATGAGACTAATAAATCTCAACAAAGATGTATTAATAGATGAAAGAATGTACAACAACTCTACCAGGGGTAGAGAAAAAAAGAGAGAAAAAACTTAAAGTTACAGGAAGATTAAATTCCAATTGGTAATCACTGTATCAGTGAAATTCAGATGTACTCGATGACCTGCGGTAGCTGCCCATGTTAAGATAGATGTCCTAGCTTCAACTATTAAATCATCATCGGTATTGTAGAGATAATATTCTTCAAATATTCTACAATTCCGTTACTTCCAGATGGTGTTAACAATTGCCGCAGGTAGCAAACCCCAGATGTATTTACCAGATTGAGAGAAGTTATTATCATGCCAAATCTCTGCCAAAGATCTCATTGAACCAGGAAGTGTCCAAACCCAGCATGTACTCGGTAAAAGATTAGACCATATCTTATAAGCTATTTTGCAGTGTAGGAAAAGATGGTCCTGCGACTGGGTACCACTCCCACACATAACACAAGAATTGTACAGGTGGTGCAAACTCTTATTTTGCAGTATATCTATGGTATTTAGCCTATCATGAAGCAAACACCACATTAAGATATTTAGTTTAGGTGGAGGTATCACAATGTTTATCTTTTTCACCCACATGACATGGCCTCCCAGTATTGCAATAACTAGTGCACTAAGCAGTATTACAATGTTGTCAGTACTTTCTTGCCTTTCAAACATGCCGAAGATGTTCGACTTTAGTTTTTGTATCACTTTTTTTTTTTAGTTTCTTCAATAGACTACATTGGTATGAACAAAATAAATGGTACATTTTATCTGCTGCGAGGTATAAATTGGTGTATAGGGTTATGGAATCTCAATGTCTAGATGACTGTATTCCCTGGAGGCTGGATCGACAAGTAAACCGGGGTTTCCGTGATTTTATGAAGAGAGATTGGTAATTTGCTAGTAATAGATTTCGGACAAATTTGAAATTAGGATGCTAAGAAAGCACCAAAGAGTACAAAGAGTGAAACACAAATAAAATTCTATTTGTTGGTTGTTTTTTGTACGAAATTATGAGACATGTCTGTAATTAAGACATGCTAAATTTGAATGTTCAAGTCTTTTTGTTTATCATTTTATTTTTGTTGATAATTCCTACACATATTTTTCATGGGATAACTATTCTCATGATGCTAATTTTTTCCTCCATATCATGATGCTCATTTTTTCCTCCATATAAAGCATTGTAGATTTGTGTATTCGTTGCCTTACAAATCTCATAATTGGCATTCTTTCCAAAATATTTTAATTAAATCAATCGCACAAAATTGGCATAAAACGTGAGATGTTGATGGACATTGAATTTTTCAACTAGAAGACATCAAGCACGAAAGATTTTGATGATCAGGGTTTAGATAGGAAATTAGGGTTTATAACGACTGATACTAAACAATACTGTTAACAGTGTGGAAAGTATATGTTTTTGAACTTCTTTTGATTTTCTATTTGTAATTTACAGTTATGAACTGAGGAAGCATTTTTAGGTTTTAATACTAAAATGATTGACAGAGTTACTTTCGACCAGTGATTAATGCACGCAGCTGTGAAAGATGTGGGGATTTTAGCTCATAATTTTGGCACAATGAACCACATATATTGGTTTGTCTTTGTAATTCACATTTGAAAGGAATATTGGGGCCTTGAGCCAAGACACATGATGGACCCAATAAGCAACAGAGATGTTAGAAAATTTAAGACTTTTCAATTCGACGTATTGTTATTGTCCATTAGTGAGTCAGTGTTTGTACAAGCGACTGTTGTTTACCCTGATTCCAAAAGTGTTTGTTTTAGTTTTTGCTTGGTTCCATAAAATGATTGCGCAAAATGCATGATAGCCAAAGATGTATGAACGATAGCTAAACATATGGACTAATATTTGTACATATTTGTTCGTCTTGTAATTGTAATTATGACTTGTTAGTAACTATTACTGTTTTGTATAGATCCTGCTTGTGAATCTTGCTTGATTATTGCACTGATTTATTTTAGTTAAATCTTCCAGACTGGTAGTGTGGATAGAGATTTCCATGCAAGTGATATGAGTGTCCACTATAGGTGTAGTTGCAGGAAATCCTACAACCACACCCTTGGTAAAATTTATGGAACAATCTAGGTTGACTCCATGGAAATCACATGAATAATCATTAAGATCTTTAAATTTGATACAAAATAACGAGAAAGCTCTAGTTTGGGGAGCAAATAATCTTTCTCTCTCCTAAATATCTTGTCTAGACTCTCAAAAAAGCCCTCTCCTAATACAAGGTCGGTCGGCTCCTTATATATGAGTTTACATAGTGGATGACAGCTAATAAAGCTCTTATTTTCGGATCTGGCGTGTGTTATTAACGGACACTTACATTGACTCTCATCGCAAAGATTCTATAATATCGCACGGTTCTTCACACTTTACTCGTGATTAAGCTGACGTCATGTGATGCGTCATTCGGATAAGCTGTACGCGATTGTCTTCGCTCGGTCTTTATGATTGTTATTTCGCACCTTTAACTGGTGTGCGGTATTTTGTATCTACATTTTGCCTCTTCTCATGTCGTTTCTTTGAAAAAGAGTGCTATGTGAGAAATCTCAATTTACTTTGTCGCACCCGTTTACCTTTTCATATTCTTATCTGCCGACATATTTCTGTGATTTCAGTGTAACCGTCTACACGTGCTGATTTTCTCCCCTTTTTACCGGCACGTTCGAGTCTACCCGGTCATCTTTTCTACCCATTTATTAACTGAGTTTGAGGAGAGATAATCCTTTCTCTTTTTACTTCATCTTCCCTTCTCGTCTCCGTGAGCTCTCTGCAAATCTTCATCTTCTCCATCTCCTCGAATTTCTTTCATCCTCATTTTTTCTGCTGTTTTTGTTGTTATGGATCCTCACTCAAGGTTTGTATATTTTATTGAAATTGATATTGTTAAGTTCATTTGCTTATTTCGATTTCAAATCAAACTCTTTCTGATCTTATTGTTGCTTCCATTCCCATACTGATTCTGTTGCAGTAAAAATTCCTCCTCTGGTACCACCAAAGTTACAGTCAAAAACCCTAAGCATTCTTCAAGCTCGAAGGATAATGAATCTCTCAAGAGGAAGCCTTCGCATAACAAAGGAGAAAGAAATATTTTCTTCTTTTGTAAAACAATATTGTTGCGTCTATTTCTTATCTGCGTTGTTCTTTGCAGGATTCCGAATGTGAGATTGAGGGCGAGAACAGGAAAAAATTAAAAGAGTTCACAAAGCCCCACCACTCAAGACTGGTCTTGTCGTCCCTGATTTTGATTGTAAGGAAGTGGAGACCGTTATTCCTTCGCATGTCAATGCTGGCGTGCCCTTACAAAACTTAATTTCCCCAGCTCCTTTGGATGCTTCTGCTTTACCAGAGGAAACTTTCGCTCCTATAAATGTTACCCTGACTGATCATGCGATAAAGGAACTCCCCGTTTCTGCGACGGTTACAGCACCCCCGGTGAATCAGACCGTCTCTACTTTTGTGAATGTTCCTTTATTCGCAAGTATCCCCACGTTTAATGAGAATACTGCCTTTGTTGCTCCTGTGGAAAACATTGCCTCTGCTACCCCCACTTCTTCTTATTCTAAGATCACTTCTTTTAAAGCTATCCATATTGACACAGGGGTGTTGGAAGAAGCAAGCTCTGCTGCTCAGGTTTTGTTTGAAATCATCAGTGCTGCTCAATTGTCTATTAATGATCCTTCGAAGCTTCTATCTGTGATGCTCTGAACAAGATTTTGTGTGACTCTCCACCGAACAAGTCAACAAGGAGAGAAATATTCTCTCAAGTTGATCCAAGTGTCACATTGCTCTTGATTTCTTGGTAGTCACTCTTTCGCTTACACTTTTCTTATTCGTTCCAACTTTCTTTGTATTTATCCTTATACTATTTTTCTTTTAGGATGCTCATCGTCGCATGGTTCTGACCCAAGGATTCTCTGAATCTAGTAGTACCATACTAGAACTCTCGCGTTGAAATATGGCACTAGAGGGAGAACTTAGCAAGCTGAAAGGGGAACTCCAGACTATGGCTCTGGAATCTGAGAATCCTCGCAACAAGAATCAAGACCTCAGAGGTACTTATTTCTTCATTTTAAATAAGTACCTCAGGGTGTAGTTGAGGTACTTATTTATTCATCTTGTACTTCTGTAAAGATGGCTCATTCGTGTTATATGTCCCTTCTATTTGGCAGATAACCAATTGTGACTCACTAGTTATTTGCGCGTCCTCTAACTTCATTTCAATTGCCAATTTTAACGCGTGCACCACCGCTTCGTTTCCAGTTTCATTATTGGTGGACACGAAATCCAACCTGAATGAGTAGGCCATTCTAGCTCCTGCTGGTGAGATAAAAACTATTCCAATTCCGTTGCCTTCTCCATTTGATGATCCATCCACCAGTATCTCCCATCTATTATGATCTATCAACAAGTCTTTAGGGTTCCCATGCTCTTCTTCCACATCCATCATTTCTTCCACACTTTCGTCTTCTTCTAATGGAAATTCTGCCAAGAAATCTGCTATGACTTGCGATTTTGGTGAAGATAATATTTCATACTTGATCTGAAAGTGCCCTACTTGTGCATTCCATTTCTCGATTCTTCCTGATCTTTTTGAATTTTGCATTACTTATTCAATTGGTACTTTTGTCAATACCTTAATCTTGTGAGATTGAAAATAGATACGGAGTTTTTGTGTTGCATAGACTAGTGCGAGGATTAGTTTTTCAATCTTTGAGTAATTTTTCTCTGCGGCATTGTATATTTTGCTTAGTATATGGGTTTTTCCACTCCTTGATCCGAACGAAGTAGTACATCACTTAATGTGTGCGGTGTTGATGCCAAATATATTAGTAATTCTTCTCCTGGCTCTGCTTTCTGTAGAATGGATAGATTCATTAGGTCATTCTTTATACTTTGCAGTTCTTTGTCGCATTCATCTGTCCACTTGAATTTGGTTCCCTTCTTTAGGATGTTGAAGAAGTGCTTGCATTTTTCTGATGGGCGCGAAATTAACCGCCCCAATGAAGCTAGCATTCCATTAAATATTTGTACATCTTTCACAGTCGCAGGTGGTGGCCTGTCACGTAATGCTTGTACTTTGTCCGGGTCGACTTCTATTCCTTCTTTTGATACAATATATCCTAAGAACTTTCCTGACGCGACTCCGAAAACGCACTTTTCTGGATTTATTTTGATGCTAAATTTTCGCATCTGCTCAACGATTTCTCGCAGGTTATCAACATGATCTTCAGCTTTTTTATTATTCACCAACATATCATCAACATAAACCTATAGTGTTGTGTGTATCCATTTTGCAAATACCTTTTCTACCATTCTTTGATATGTCGCTCCTGCGTTTTTCATACCAAAAGGCATTTTTATATAACAATATAATCCTCTAGGTGCGAAAAAGCAGTATGCTCTTGGTCTTCTTCATCCAAAGGAATTTTATTATATCCTTTATATCCATCCATCAATGATAGCCTACCATTACCTTACGCTGCTTCAACCATTTGTCGTATGTCTGGTAACGGAAAGCTGTCCTTTGGACACGCCGTATTGAGATCACTGAAGTCGATGCAAATACTTATTCCATTGTTCTTATTTGTCACCACCACCATATTTTCTATCCATTCGGGGTATTTTTCCGGTCTTATGATTCCAACTTCAAGCATCTTCTGCAGCTATGCCTCTATCTGAGGATGATATGTCGTTGTTATCTTCCTTATCCTCTGCTTGAATGGTCGTGTATTCTTGTTGATATCAAACTTATGACATTTAATAAAAGGATCTATTCCTGACATTTCTTCCATGCTCCATGCAAAGATGTCTTTATATTCGCGTAAGATGTTGATCGTTCTTTCTTCTTCTTCCTTTTTTCCCATCTTGGTCCCAATTTTTAATATCTTTGGTTCATTCTCTGTGCCAACATTTATTTCTTTTGTTGGCTCTGCTGCGGTGAAATTCGCCTTTGGCTCTCCTATTGGTGTTGGCTCTTTTATTTCGTGCGTTGGTGCGCCTTCTTTTTCTGGGATTTCGCTTGGTATTCCTCTTCCTTCTTTAGATATTATCATGTATATTCTGAATTCTTCTTCCTTCCTTAGCTCCTTCGCTTTTCTCCACTGATCTTTTCGGTTCCGTGCGCGTCCTTCATAGTTTGCTACATCTATTTGACTGCAGATTTTCACACTCCTAGTATCTCCTTTGATTTCGCCTATTCCACTTGGTGTTGGGAACTTCACAGATTGGTGTAGAGTCGATGCTACGACTTTTATCGCATGTATCCATGGTCGTCCCAAGAGCATATTGTATGGTGATTCTACATCAACTACGCACATTGTTACTTGCGTTTCTATTTCTCCCAATAGTATTCGCATGGTTATATCTCCTTTTTGCTTTGTTATCGTTTTATTGAAACCATGGATGTTGTATGTTGAGCGGGTCATATACATATTTGTATCCCATACCTTTGAACGCACGATAAAATAAGATATCTACTGAACTTCCCGTATCTATCAATGTTCTATCTATCACCCACTCATCTGAAGATTTGACTTTCGTATTTCTTTGTTTTCGCTCTGCAGTTACTGTAATTACCAAAGGATATATTCACCTTAAATTTTCTTTCGGTATCTCTTATAATGTGAATGTTATCTTCTGCTTTTCCCATTCCTGCAAGGGAGATATCTTTTCTATCGTCATAATTTTCTTTCCTTCAAAATCACGCTTGTGTATTTTTCCTGTAATTCCTGTATAGAAATCATCAGCTGTTTTAGTTATTAGGGTACACTGTAATCTCCTGCTACCTTCTCTTACTTTGATGATTTTGATCGTTTCTACTTGTCCATCTTCTATTTTAGCACTTGGTTGGTTTCTATATTTGTTCTTTTGCTAGATCTGTTCTTGGATTTGTTGTAGGTTGTTCTTCTTTTCGCCCGTTTTTGCTGATAATTTTATCTTTCTTTCTTCTTAATATAAGTTCTTCTCTTGGTAACCAACTTCTTCTTAATTGTAGAATCACTAACACCTTCAGATTTACTTTTCAATTAGATTCACCAACAGGAAATATCATTCTGAACTGATTTCTAACGCCAAAATGTAGTTGCAGGAAATCCTACAACCACACCCTTAGTAAAATTTGTAGATCAATCTAGGTTAACTCCTTGGAAATCACAATATTAATCATTAAGATCTTTAAATTTGATACAAAGTAATGAGAAATCTCTATCTTGGGGAGCAAATAATCTTTCTCTCTCCTAAATATCTTGTCTAGACTCTAAAAAAAAGCCCTCTCCTAATACAAGGTTGCTCGACTCCTTATATAGGAGTTTACATAGTGGATGACAGCTAATAAAGCCCTTATTTTCGCATCTGGCGTGCGTTATTAACGCACGCTTACATTGACTCTCATCGCACAGACTCTATAACATCGCACGGTTCTTCACACTTTACTCGTGATCAAGCTGACGTCATGTGATGCTTCATTCGGATAAGCTGTACGCGATTGTCTTCGCTCGGTCTTGATGATCGTTATTTCACACGTTTAACTGGTATGCGGTATTTTGTATCTACAATAGGGATTTTTATTCTTGTGATTGTAAAGCTGGTATAAGTGGCGTAACTACTGGAAATCCAGTAGTACACCCGAAAGGAAAGTCACCAAGATCTAAGACATGTTAAGTAATATAAACTAGAAAACCTTTATTAATGAATTCTAAGGAAATAAAATACAAGTTCTCGAACACAAGGAAACCCTAATCTCACTCTTTAAGCTCTTTTCTGTCTCCAAAATCCGATCCCCTTTGCCTTGCCCAAGGACCTCTATTTATAGGAAAGTCAACCGTAATGGGGTACATCTCATTTTACTTCGTCGAGTTCTTTCGGGAGTGCTTTATACTTTGCCCAAGCCATTTTCCATAAAGTTTTTCCCTTTCTTTCGCTATCTTCACATGGGTTTGTCGGGACACCTGTCTCTTTTCTTTCCCCCCAATACATTTACTTCGCAGGTTATCTTTTTTCCAAGTTAGCTTACTTCGCCCACCTCAACTTCATGGTTGGTATCTTGCAGGGAATTTCATTGATTCTTCGTAGCTCATATTCTCCTAGTGGGTTACTTCGTCGTGGGACATTATCTCGCGTATGACTTTTAATTCTCCAACTAGTCAACAATGGTGATTTCAACTTGATTTGACAAGTCACTGACGAAGGTTTTCGGGGCACGGTATAAGATCTTTCGGCACGATTCTCGTGTCTTCCCTATGTCCACGTGGAGGTTCGTATTTTGGTATCTTGAATTCGCATATGATGATTCCTTTCATTTTCCCCTCCATGATTTTGTTCATTTATTATCAATTCAATTCGTTGTCTTTCAGCCATCCTCTTTACTCTATCATACTCCCCATTGAGATTACCGTTATTCCGGTTTTGTGTACGCCCTCTTTCTCGATTGTCGTGATTGTTCTGGAGAATTGTCTCCTGAAGCTCTTGTTCTTCCATTTCCACTCTCAATCTTTCACGTTCGCAGATTAGACGTGTTTGTTCAGCATAATGTCTTTCAATATCTTCTTCAATTGTCTGTTGATTTCTTTGAGTTTCTCTCTCATGTAAAATTCATCTTCATTCCTCTCGATTTCCTTCGCTATCTTGGTCATTTCGTCCCTGATGTGGTCCGCTCTCTTGATTTCCACCATTTTTCCCATCATCAAAAGTTTCATTTTGTGGAACTTAACGATCATCAGCTCTTTCTCTATTTTCGCAATATTCTTTATTAGGATTTGATATTTCTTCTTGAATATTGTTTCAAGCATTGATTGTGGGTGCGTTTCGCCTCATATCTTTTCTAGTCGATCTTGAATATGATTTGTAATATTTCTCGATCTTCTATTCTGTAGTCTTATATTCTCCATCCTTAATTCGTGATTTTGCCTTGTTAAATTTGCACGTTCTTCTGCCTCAGCTCTTCTTTCTTCATGTATTCTTCGTCTCAACGTTTCTAACGCTCCAATTTCCTCATCTCCATGAATTATTCCTTCATCTGCTTCTTGATTTCTCTCTTCATGTCTATAATTTCTGTTTTGTTGCTCTTCTTCTACTTCTTCTGCCGAATTTGATTGCCAAGTTTGTATACTCACCCTATCATAATCTGTATTCCTTCCTTGTACTAGTGTTTGTTGAATTGGTGGTTGAATTTGATTTTCTCTATTACTTCTCATTCTAGTAGATTCTCCCATTTCACTTCTTTCTCTCCCAGCAATTCTCTTGCTTCTTCTAACAGTAGTCGGTTGTTCGGATGTATTTCTTCTTCTATCCATTCCTTCAATCTTAACAATATTGCATGAAATTATGGAAAATTCTTAATCAATCACTCTAAATCTTCACAAATCTCAATATTAATCTTCAATTTTTTCTAGAACAATCTTCAATACCTCCCTGTTTCTAGCGTTATTATGTAGTTGCAGGAAATCCTACACTACACCCCTCATATGATTTCATTATTAATCAACTCATTTTTAGGTTTACACTCTTAATTTTATTGATCAATCTTTGAATGTTCTTACAAGAAAAGATAAAGGAATCAAGAATGACCTCGGCTCTAGACTTTCTCTCTCCTATTTACTTGTTTCTTACTCAAAAAATATCTCTCCACTTTTCTTTACAACTGACCGACTATTTATAGGGAAATACATAGTGGATGACAGCTTATCTATCCTTTATTTTCGGGTATGGTCTGCGACATTCTCGCAACCTTACAAATGTTAATTTCGCAAGCTCTCTAATTTTCGCAGGACTATCACATCTTTCTCGTGATTCTAGCTAACGTCGTTTATCATATCATTTCTGAAATTATTCTGCGACACTGTTGTGTTGTGTTGTTGATAATTTCGCTGAGACATTATCGTTGCGAGATTCTGATCCTACAAGGATTTCAGACTAAATACACGTAGGATCTTTTTTTTTTTGTACAAAATCATGAAACAAGTATGTAACTAAGACATGTTCAACTTCTTTTGCTTTTCATATAATTTTTGCTGATAATTTCTAACATATTTCTCATGATGCTCACTTTTTTGTCTTATAAAACGGTATAGAGTACGGCTTCTTCTCCTTACGCACTACCACATGTATATGCTAGCTAGTTCGAATGGCTATGTAAAACAAAAATTGAACTAGATATCACCCGGATTTAATTATGCAAACAGAATGGCCATTGAGAATGAAATGTTGGTGGGAATTGAAGTTATCAATCACAAGATACCTTATTTCAAGAATTATTACTAATTGGTGTTTTAGTTTTTCCAATTGTTTTTATGTGTTTTCATCATGCTAATTTATCCATGTTGATGAATTTCCATGCATCCCTCATACTATTCATATATTCATCCATACACATGAAACGCCATAGATTTGTGTTTTCTTTGTTTTGCAGATCTAATTATGTGCGTACCACTGATCCTAAAAAGGTCCCAAGAAATTGTAATATGATCATTTGCACAAAATTGATATAAGACATGAGATGTTGGTGGATGTTGAAATTCTCAATCAAAAGACATATGCTCTCGGATTTGTTGAATCTTCAATCAAAGAATATTTCTACAAAATAGTGGCGTACCACCTGTTCTCGCCAGCGTTAGCTATTTCCTGTTGTTGTGGTTGCTACAGACTATGTTATGAGTAGACTTTGGGAATTTTGACCTGGCTCTCGAGGGGCTTGGGAACTTTGACAATTGAGTCAAAAGATGATATAGTTTAAAATTGTTTATTCGCTTGTTTTCCATGGTATCTTGGCTTGTACTTCAATTCTTATGTATGACTTTTACTTTACTTGATCACAATAAAAAAATTATTCAAGAAAACAATAGTTATATTGAGGTTATTGTAACATACTGGGGGTTGTAAAGAAGGATGAAAACTGGTCAGAATTTCACTGCTAATTCCTTATATTTTAATACATACTCAATTTTAGGCAACTAGATTATACAAACAGTGTGCAGTCAATGTGAGCGGCGGCGGCTCTGATATAAAACGCTGCAGTCCATAACACCATATGCATATATTGCTTACTAAATTCTTGATTCGGCCAATCAACTATGAATTGATTTCCCATCCAGCCATCCTAATAGTTCTTTTTTTTTTTTGATCGGTCAAGAGAAAATTCATTGATAAGAAAGGTACTTAAGAGGGGTACCTCAACCCAATGAATATAAGAGGAACAAAAAAGCGAAGTGCAATTTGCCAAACCCAAAACAACAAAGATCAAATTCACAAAGGCCGAAATAAAGAGTCTCATAAAGCAATCACCATATTCGCCGTTAGGCCTAGCATCATTGTGTTCGATTCCGCCCAAAAGAAGGCTTGTAGTTTAACGTTTCTTATGAGGCTTACCAAATTTTTCTTTTTGTTTCTAAAGATTCTTTCATTTCGCTCTCTCCATATGCACCACCAAATTGCAACCGGAATGTTATTCCAAATTCGACTAAGTCTTTCGTCACCCCAGTTAAATTTCCAAGATTTCACGTTTATGGTGACATTTGAATTATAAGTCCAAAAAAAACGGCATCCTTCAACAAAGTAATCCCAAATTCTCCGAGTTCTCCAACATTCATAGAATAAATGTGAACTAGTCTCATCGTTTTCGTCACAAAAACAACATAATCTAGAAACATCCATACCCCTTCTTAAAAGCTTATCCGCCGTCATTATCATATCATGAGAGAGAAGCCAAAGAAAAAAATTGATTTTGCAAGGATACTCTCGGCTCCAAACAACATCGGTTGGAAAATTTGGCTCACCTTGATCTTCTTCGCTCCTAATTCCATCCTTAACCGTATATTGACCATGATTATTTCCGACCCAAACTCGGCTATCCAAAACACCTTCTTGAATAGAGATGGAAGAAAAAAGATTTTATATAGATGTTACTTCACTTGAAATGATATGAGAGTATCTTTGCCTAGACATAAACCCCCACCTTATACAACCTTCCCCAATTTCATACATACTATCCACCACAAACTCCTTGGTCCTTGAAGCTTCATAATCCAAAGGAAACATATCACATAATCTTCCTTCATCAAGCCTGTAGGATCGGAATCTCGCAACAACGACATGCTTGCGAAATTAATAGTAACACATCACGAAGACATCGCAGTATGATTTCAGAAATGACATAACAGATGACATCAGTTGAAACGTGAGAAAAGTATGATGATCGTGCGAAATTTAGGATACTTGCAAAGTTAACATTTGTAAGTTTGCGAAAATACCGCAAGCCAGATCTGAAATTAGGGGAAATGTTAGTTGTACCCCACCATATATGAGCTGTCATCCATTATGTAAATACCTATATAAAGAGAAATGCAAGAGAAAAAAAGAATAATCAAAAAGAAAAAGGAGAGAGACACTTTATGGAGGACACATTTGTAGAGAGAGAGAGAGCAGAATTTGTATTATTATCTTCTTCTTCATTCTTCAACCAAGAGCTCCAAATACTCATTAATGGAGTCTCAATTGTAATCCATATGTAATTACAAACAATCATAGTGAAGATCCCTAACCCCGTGGATGTAGATCACATTGATCGAACCACGTAAATCTTGTGTCTTATTTTCTATTTTCATTATCTTTATCTTTATTTTCATATCAAATAAGTTTAGATCTAGAAATCATAGTCATGATAATACAAGGGGTGTGTTGTAGGATTTCCTGCAACTACAAAGCCAAAAATCTTCCCAAAATCTAGTTTCCCAGCCCGCTCCGATCTTGAATCTAATATTTTTGTTGAAATCTTCAAGCTCTTTGTAGATATTAAACCACAAGCTACCACCTTTTGGTCCTTTGGGTTGGAGAGTTTCCCAACCGGTAAATGTTTCTCCAAATTTTTCAACCATGAGCTTCCTCCACAACGCATCTTTCTCTACGCCAAAACGCCACCACCATTTTTTTAGCAAAGCCGAGTTCATTTGCTTAGTTCTTCTTATACCAAGACCACCTTTTTATTTTGGTATTGAAGCCATCCTAATAGTTCTACATGAGCTATATATTAGCCAATCTTTAAAGAAAAATTCTGGAAGTATGCAACTAATAGTCATTTACATGGGCTATCAGCTAAACTAGGTTATCAAAGGAAACCAAGAAATGAGCCAACAAAGATTTTGGTAATAATCCATAAGTGCCTTCTAATAAGGTTAGACATGTTCTTATTATGCTCTGATTTTATCAATCACTGTATTTCTCCTATGCAAGTTAGGCTAAGAAGACCCATTTCAGACCATGCTCCCATTATGTTATACTGTAACTTTGATGATAAAAGGAAGTCGCTTTTTAGATTGGATAATTTTATCCTTCAACATCCTGATTTCCTTAATCAATTAAGGATTTGGTGGGACAATTTAACTTTTACTGGTACTCCAAGTTTTATCTTTGCCAAGAAGTTGCAGGGGCTAAATTTTTTTATAAAAAGTTGACAAAAATTTTTTTTTGGTAATCTTCAGTCTCAGATTGATAATCTTGAGCTTCAGATTGATGTGCTGGATAACTTGGAGGAAGTTTTCTCTTTGTCAGATGCTGAGTTTGTAGAGAGAGAGCAAGCAAAATTAAAACATGCTTCATTATCTTTAAATGTGGCAAGAAGAGCTTCTCAAAGTGCAAAAGAAAAATGGGCTAAGGATGGTGAGAAAAATTCATCTTACCTGCATCAAATAACAAATTTCAAGTACAAGTTGAATAGCATTAATTGTCTTAAGATTGATGGAGTTTTGTGTTTTGATAAAACCTAAATTGCTAGTGAAGTTAAATCCTTTTATCCTTCTTTATTCTCTGAAAGTCACAAGATAAGACCTGGTTTTGACAATCTTGAAATTCCTAGGATTTCTGTTCCAGATACCATTCATCTAGAAATGCCTTTTTCAGAAGATGAGGTCAAGAGGGTGGTGGACCATTTTGGCTCTAACAAGAGTCCAGGTCCAGATGGCTTTACTATGAAATTTTGCAAGTGTGCTTGGGATATAATCAAAGATGAACTAATGCAGGTGGTGAAGGAATTTGAGACTACAAGTTAGTTGGATTGGAGGTTGAATTGTACAAATATTACTCTAGTTCCAAAATGTAATGGGGCTGTGACTCTGCATAATTTTAGACCAATAAGCTTAATTGGAAGTATGTATAAGATCATTTCCAAAATTTTGGCTGAAAGAATGAAGATTGTTTTTCCTTCCATAATCTCAGAATTTCAGGGAGCTTTTGTGCATGGTAGGCAAATCCAAGATGAGATTTTAATAGCCTCTGAGCTCATTGATTCAAAATTGAGAATGCAGGATACTGGTTTGCTTTGTAAAGTTGACTTTGAGAAAGCATTTGATAATTTGAACTGGAACTGCATTGATATTACTCTTGCAAGGTTTGGTTTTGGAATGAAGTGGTGGAGTTGGATCAGATGGTGCATTACTTCCCCAAGATTTGCAGTTCTACTAAAGGGTAAAGCAACTGAATTGTTTAAAAGTCAAAAAGGGATCAGACCGGGAGATCCAATTTCCCCTTTTCTTTTCATTTTGGTTGCTGAAGTCTTATCTCTGATGTTCAAGAAAGCTGCTGCTGATAATTTGATTACTGGTTTCAGGGTCTCCCAACAAGGTAAAATTATCAATCATTTGCAATTTGATGATGACCTTCTTGTTTTTCTTAAGGATGATGAAGAACAAATTCAAAATCCGAAACATATTCTAACTGCTTTTGAGATGATATCTGGTTTAAAAGTGAATTACAGGAAGAGTACTATAGTTGGTCTTGGACAGTTACATAATGGAGAGCTTTGTGTAGAAATTTTTGGTTGTTCTAGTTCTTCTCTCCCCTTGAATTACCTTGGTATTCCAATTGGAAGCAAATCTAAAAGTAAGGTGGTTTGGTCTGAGATTATTCTAAAAGTGCAACAAAAATTAGCAGCTTGGAAAAAATCTTACTTATCTAAAGGTCAAAGGCTCATAATGATACAAAGTGTGCTGGCAAGCTTACCAATTTATTATTTGTCCATGTTCCAAATGCCAATTTCAGTGGTCAAAGAGTTGGAAAAAATATTCAGAAGATTTTTATGGGGTTCTTCTAATTTTGTGAAGAAAAGAAGCTGGGTTTCTTGGAAAAATGTTCACTTACAAAAATCCAGAGGGGGAGTTGGAATAAAAAAGCTGCAGATTGTTAATAAGGCCTTACATGCTAAGTGGATTTGGAGATATAGTTCTGAGAAGGAAGCTCTTTGGAGAAGAATCATTAATAAAAAATTTGGAGGTGAGTTTGATGCTTTATTTCCAAAACAAATTAATAGAGCTGTCTGTAACAGTCTCTGGTTAGGTATTCTCAAAGCTAGAGACTTTGTTAAACGAGGCTCAACTCTTACTGTGAGAAGTGACAACTCTATTCTTTTTTGGGAAGATGTTTGGGTGGGTAATTCTGATCTAAAAACTGCATTCCCAAGTCTGTTTAAGATTGTTAAAACAAAACAGGCTCTTGTGAAGGATGTGGTTTCTGTTGATGGAGCTTGGGACTTCAAATTTTCTAGAAATATAAAGGATCAGGAGATTGTTCAGGTGGCTAACTTGTTACAGCTTATTGGTGAACCTCCTGTGAATGCTCATGAGGATACCAGGAATTGGAGGTATGGAGATTCTTTCTCAGTTTCAAATGCTTACAATGCTCTGGAAGTTGATGGTTTGCTGAGATTTCCAGATAAACAATTGTGGAATTCTAAAGTGCCTCTAGAGGTCTCCTTGCATGTTTGGACTTTATGCTGCAGAGGTGCTCCTACTCTAGATATCTTGCATAGACAAATGAACATTTGTTCCTTCACTGCAATACTGTAACTTGTATTTGGTCTTATTTTCTTGGTAGCTTTGGCATTAACTGGAGCTTTACTGGTGATGTGAAGTCTAATCTTTGGGAGTGGGGAGTTAAGAAATCAATTATCAAATGGAAGAAAATTTGGAGATTATTGCCTTTTGCTATTTGGTGGACCATTTGGAAGGAGCGCAATAATAGACTCTATAACAATCTAGCCAGATCTTCTTCTCAGTTAATTATAGCAGTTAAGTGTTTCTTTACTCTTAGGCTTCAAACTCTGACATTTTTGTAGTCATTTCACTTTCAACAATCATTTATATTTGGGATGCAGTGATTCACTGAGTCCCTCTTTGAGTTCTTGTTACAATTTTTGTGACATAACTCCTTTTTTATAAAGTTTTGCTCTTTTCAATCGAAAAAAAAAATAATCCATAATTGCCAGCGAATACGTTTGTAAATTTTTCAATTTTGGCAGCGGATGAGGTACTTTCAAGTTTGACAGTTGGACATTGCCTCCTTTTCAGACAAGGCACCACGCCCAGACAGATTATGTTTTTTAATAAAAGGAAGGGTGTTTTTGAAGGAGGATATAATGAGGACAATTGACGAATTTTATGAGAATGGCTGAATTGATCTTCCTCATAACTCGACATTCATTACGTTGGTACCTAAGAAAGACTATATTGAAACGATCAAGGGTTGTCGTCCCATTAATTTGCTTACCAGCGATTATAAGATAATTTCGAAAATTCATTCTTCCAGACTTAAGATGGTAATGAACAAATTGATCTCACCGCTACAATGTGTGACTTAAGATGGTAATGAACAAATTGATCTCACCGCTACAATGTGTGTATACCGAAGGTAGACAGGTTGTTGATGGGATCCGCACAGCAAATGAGTTAGTCGATTCTAGGTTGAAGTCGGGAAATCCCGGTGGTATTTGCAAAATCAAGAGAGTTAATTGGAAGTACTTAGAGGGCATCTTATCAAAAATGGGCTTTGGTTCAAAGTTGTGTAATTCGCTTAAGTTTTACTCCCTCCGTCCCTAATTAGATGACCTATATGGTTTTAAGTTTTGTCCCATAAGTAGATGACATATTTTTGTTACTATAAGAAATATGTATAATTTCATAGTTATGTTTATATTCGTTACGTAGGTGTTTTAAAATGCTTTTCAGTGGTATAAAGTTTACGAAAAATCGTTATAATTTAAGAGATAAATCATTTCTAAGTTTTACTAACATCCTTGTTTTAAAAATTGTGCAAACTACAACTAAGTCATCTAATTAGGGACGGAGGGAGTATTACTCTACTACAATATTCTCAGCCCTCATAAATGGTTCATCCTTTGGAAAATTTTCGTGGTCAAAAATATAGAAAAAAAAATTTGGACTATATATTGACACGGATGTTCTGAAAGGGGTGATCTGTTGATAAAATATAAATTCTAGTACATATTTCCTTTCTTTTGTTTTTTTTGCTTCTACTCTACTTCTTCAATTCTTTTACAATGTTTTCCATTCAATAATCATCTCTTTCGACCAGTCGCGGTCCATGTAGGCTTTTACTTGTAGAGTTGCATGTACACAGCACTCCAGTATTATGTGATCTGTTTTACCGACTTGGCTTCATACTATTGCAATAACTGTGCTTGCATTGTATTGGCTTACAGTTGTGACACTATTTTATTGCCCTTCCAGACGTGCATGCCAAGGAAGTTCGACTTTTATTTTTTTTGTTTCACATATTTGGTGCAGGCGTGCAGCCAATTGACTGACCACCACAACTTCAAATCTCAGTGAACTTGCATCAACAAACTAAATGGTACGTTTTATCTCAAAGGCGTATAAATTGGTTTTGAATTATGGAATCGGATTGTCTAGATGACTGTATTTTCTGGATCGACAAGTAAACCCGGATTTTCCAGTTTTTGCTCTGCTAGACAATGCTAGTAATTGTGAGACATGTCTGTAATCTTTTATTTATTTTATTTTTTCCGAAGGAAACATCTTGATTTCATTAACATAACAAAAATGAATAGATCTTATTCAAGTACATTAAGGATGAAAGTATGATAAAATACATATATCTCGTTTCATTCATCCTGTAATTAAGGCATGCTAAATTTGAATGTTCAAATCTTTTTGTTTATTATGTTATTTTTGTTCATAATTCCTCACATATTTCTCGTGGGAGAACCATTCTCATGACGCTCATTTTTCTCTCCATATATAGCATTGTAGCTTTGTGTTTTCGTTGCCTTTGCTCATCTCATTATTTGCATACAACTCATTTTCATGGTTCCGAAATACTGTTATTAAATTAAGTGCACAAAATTGGTATAAGACGTGAGATGTTGGTGGAGATTGAAATCTAGTAATAGACGTATCATCCCATGAAGAGTTTGAACATTAAATAAACAAAGTTAGCTCCAACAGTAACGGCATATACCTTCTTCACACCATGGAATATTTGCCCAAAAAACTGAATATCTTTTTGAGTTATAACACAACTAAACCAGGGTGTTCCAAATTTTATGTAGAGAGAGTTTTCGTTCATTGTTTAGCTTAATAGCTTTCATTCAACACTTGGGGTGGTACTTGACTCTTGAAAATATAGACCATAATCAGCAGTAGCAGCGTTGGTCTGACTGTAAAATGCTCAAGTAAATCTTGATCATCACTTAGTGTACATACGCTTGGATAAGTCTGACCTACTAATTTTAGAGCAGCTTCATAAGTGCTATAATAAAGTCTAGTTAGTGAAACCTAGAATCAAGTCCCCCTTAAAGTATCTCCACTTGTCACTTGTTCACAGTGAATCTTATTCAATCGAGTGATCTCATGTCTTGTTTATGTCTTGTTTCTCATGAAATATTCTTGTAAGCTAGCCATGCTATAATGATTGATGATCTTTATTTATCATGTTGTTTATGTTGACAAATTCCCACGTACTTGTCATGCTCCTCTCGTGTTTTTTTCCCGTCCATACAGAGCATCAAAGAGTTGTGTGTTTGTTTGTCTTGCTCGTCTCTTTATTTGCCTATGAATAGTCTTTGGGCATCTCCAACAAAGGGCAGGAGTCTTTTTTTTTTTACATAGTATTTTAAACCCTCATTTAAATTAAATGCATTCCAACAGTAGGTCCTATAAATAGGAAGAGTGTCAAAATAAATACAAGGTCTTGGAAAAAATCTTATCTAGACCTTCAGAATGATGTATTGACTGGGACTGGGCATACCGTTGTTCCTGAATGATATCGCATGCTCTTGCTGCAAACGAACCATGGATACTTTGGGGATCACCACTGCGCAGGTGAAGTTGGCCAGAAATTTAGGCACGACATGATGAAGGACGTCATCGCAGACATGTGCTACAAGACATGTGTAGTATCCAGGAAGGAAGTCTCATTAGGCTTTTTGTCTAACAACGCTAATTTCTTCCGACCAGCAGATATACTTGTACTCAATTGGGAGGATGGGAAAGATTATGCATGGACTCACTGGAGTTTCACCCTTCACAAGTGCCAGTACTGCCAGCTTCACACCAGGTAGAACCATCTCTGTAGCAGTCACTCGCAAGCGTGACAAATATATGGAACAACGCTCAATCCATGGCTACGGATTTAGTGTTCTGTCTTTTACCACTTGGGGCGAACTAGGTGATGAAATGATCTTATTCTTGAAAAGATTACGAAATCGTCATGTTAGTCAGAATGCTAATTTCAAGTTTGGTAATTGTCTTTTTCATAGCTTGTCCCTAAGCTTCCTGTCGCTGATCTGTAAAAGACCCTATTTGTTTTTTCTAATAAAATGCCTTGACGGGTGCTCTTCATAATAAGAAAAAGGGAACCAGTTTCATCTTTATCCAAAAAAAAAACAAATCTTAAAATTAGGATCCCACATCATTAAAGATGGTTCATGAGCACAATATTATTATTTTTGCCACATTCATATAACCCCATAAATAAGGACCTAAATAAGAATTCCACATAAAAAATTTAACACCCATTGTTGAAGATGTTATTAAAGGTTCCAAGACATTGCAGTTGGATCATTTGCATAAAATTTGTACAGACATGGGATGTTGGTGGAGATTGAAATTTTCAACTAAAAAGTCATATGTGCTAATGCTATTGCTTGGGTTTATTTATCTAGAATCAAAGACTATGTTGACAGAGTAGTTTCTAAATAATGGAAATATTTGGAAAACTAAAACAGCAAAACAAGATGCCGTACCATACTTCTATGGACCAGCTCTATGGTGCTCCGTCTAAGGTGTGGTCGGGCCACACCTATTTTGTATGCGACCGTTTTTTATTTTTTGACACCTATTAAACTGGAAAACCTGTTCCCTCCAAATTTTCTGAACCGCTTAACTTTTTGAAAAAAAGTAAGAAGTTAGAAAAAGAAAAAAACTAAACAATTAGGTAACAAAACTATGTTGGAAGCTTTTTTCTATTTTATATGATGTGTCAGCATTTAAAGAGGGGAAACATATTTCGAGTATGTGGCCCGATAACATCGTAACCGCACCTGCTCTAGGATGGTCATACCTTGTTGTCGCACTACACGATATATTTGTATCTTCATCTACCAAAGAAGGCTTCTCTCGTGGTCAAAAAATAGCACAACAGTTGCACATTCAATATAAATTGGATATTAAAATGAGTGTTCTCGGATAGGTGAGCTCTTGCTTATCTTGGATTTTAATGTTGATGATTTATGATTTATGATATCGTTTGTCGAAAATTTTCGGAACCGTACAATTTTTCTTTTATTTGATTAATGTTCATAGATGTTGTTTAGAATTTTATTTTATTTTTTGATTATGGAAAAGGTTAATATATTAACTTAAGCAATGTAATACGAAACATCTACAATTTCATTTTCATCAAAAATATTAGAATTAATACTCTTTTTTCGCACACGTTGGCATAAATGTGTTGACATGTGGTAAAGTCTTCTGATCCTTACTTCTTTTGCAATGGAGTCCGCAGCAGCATTGTAATCCCTATTTATAAATTTAACCTGAGCTTGAGGAAGGTTGTCCAACAAGTGAATTGCTTCTTTAATAGTATTCTCCGCAACCCATGAAGCTCCTGTATCCTTTTTGGATATAGATTCCCAAAGGAGTTTACAGTCTGTGGCTATACATTCGCTAGAAAGAATATTATTTTTTATCCACTTTAAAGCATTTACCAGGACTTTAACTTCCGCATGTAACGCCGAGGACGCTCACTCGGAGCCTGCTGAAATATGAAGGAAAGCTTCTTGGTCTGCCGAGTATAGAATGAAGGCATATCCCATGGATAGATTTTCTTTTATAAAGGACGCATCAATGAATATTATCCAATCCGAACTTAAATAGTTCCACCCTTTCTTGATAATCTTCGTTTTTGGGATGCCTTGAGATTTGGTTTCTTCTTTGATAATTGAAGACTGGTTGAAGGTTTTTATCTGCTGAATTAAATGGAAGGGATCCGGAGCCGTTTTCCTGAAAACGACCTCACATTTATATTTCTATATGAACCAAGTGATGATTTCAATTTTTTCCCTGAATGAAGAGAAGTTTTGATCATCGATCCAAAGTTCAACCCATTTTTTAATCACATTTGTGTTAATTCTCGAATTCACCATTTCCAAAGAACAACCAAATCAAACTGCTCTTGCAAAAGGGCAAGTTCTAAACAGATGATTTTCCATTTCCATCGCTTGGTTATTGCACATTTGACACTCAGGGGAAGCCTCTGGGTTATGAACCGCTAGCCTACTCGAGGTTGGTAAAGCTTTCTAAATTAATTTCCATATAAACAACCTGATCCGAGGCAGAGTCTGTAACTTCCAGATTTTTTTCCATGGGAAATCAATATCATTTTCATTATCATAATTACGAGTAATGAGAAAGTTATAAATATTTTTTGCCGAGAAATCTCCAGACTGGTGGTGAGCCCATCTTATCCTGTCAGAATCTTCTTTGTTTGGTGTAATAGCTAGAATTTTTTGTTTTATGTCCTTAGAGAATAAATCATCAATCTTTTCCGTGTCCCAATATCCTTCATTATTTATTAATTGTTGAACTTTTTGCGACAAATTATCATCTTTGTCCCTTGGTATATTTAATCTGACCGAGTTGGGGATCCAATTGTCCTCCCAAATCTTTGCAGTAGCTCCATTTTTTACTTGCCAAATATAATTTCCTTTAATGATATTTAGACCTTTCTGAATGCTTGTCCAAATCCATGATAGCTCATAGTTTCTTGTAGGATCAAAAGGGTTTGAATTATGGAAGTATTTCGCTTCTAGGAGTTTAACCCATAGTTGTTCTTTTTCCATTATTAGTCTGCTAGCTAATTTAGTTAAAATTGCTATATTGAAATTATGAGGATTTTTTATTCCCAAACCCCCCTGTGCTTTTGTCTTGCACATGCCTTTCCACGCCTTTATATAACCACCTTTACCTTTTGATCTATCTTTCTTCCACAAAAAATCTCTCTAGATTTTATCTAATCTATCCAAGGTTTCTTTAGGAAGAGCTAGCATCTGCATTGGATATGTCGGGTACGCTTGAAGAATGGATTGTATCAAGACTGTTCTTCCCGCTTGAGAGAGCAACTTTGACTTCCAACCTTGTAAAGTGTTATAGTATTTTTGAAGAAGCGGCTCGAAATTCTCCTTCCTGTTTTTATTAAAGAATAAGGGAGTTCCCAGATATCTGTCTTTTTTAGACATCAGCGGGACTTTTAGGATTTTTGCTATTATTTTCCCGTGTTTGGGATGGATTTTGGGGCTAAAGTAGATTCCCGATTTTTGAAGATTAACCATTTGGCATGTAATTTAAGATTAACCAAAAATCTTAAATTTAAGATTAACCAAAAATCTTAAATTAACCAAAAATCTTAAATCAACCAAAAATCTTAAATTTTTGAAGATTAACCATTTGGCCATTTGGGGCTAAAGTAGATTCTCCATGCAAATTAAGATTAACCATTTGGCCAGTAATTTATACAAATTTAGATAAAATATCTAACAAGTTCTTCGCTTCTCCCAGGTCCGCCTTGGTGAAAAGAAAACAATCATCGGCGAAAAATAGATGGGAAATAGTAGGGGCGTGTTTATTTATTTGAATACCCGATATTTTATTTTCTCTTGTTTCCTTTTCAAGGAGTCTTGAGAGGATCTCCATGCAAATTAAGAAAAGATAAGAGGATAAGGGATCACCTGCCTTATACCCCTTGAATTGGAAAAAGTTGGGCCTGAGGAACCGTTAAGAAGGATAGCAAAGGAGGTAGTGGAGATGCATTGGAATATGAGATTCACCCAGTCATCACTAAATCCAAAAGAGGATAAAGCTTTTCTAATAAAAGGCCACTCGAATCTGTAAAAGGCTTTTGAAAGATCGATCTTAAGATCAAAAAACCCCTTCTTTTTTTTGGAAGTTTTCATTGAATTAATCAGCTCATGTGTTATAATAATGTTGTCTGTAATTTGTCTTCCAGGAAGAAAGGCCGATTGATTGGGTGAAATAATCCTATTTAATAAGGGCTTTAATCTATTGGCTAAGATCTTGGAAATGAGTTTGTAAATCGAGTTGCTGAGACTGATCGGTCTGAAACCCGCTGGGGTTTGAGGTGTTGATATTTTTGGGATAAGAGTAATAAAAGAATGGTTAAATTCTTGTGGTAGAATACCTATACTAAAAAAATCTTGTATGTTGTTTGAAATATCAGTCCCCAAGATCTCCCAATTGGCTTTAAAAAATCCCGGTTGAAAACCGTCTGGTCCGGGAGCACCCCAAGGGTTCATTTTCGAGAGGGTGGACCAAATTTCTTCTTTGGATGGAATTTGGATTAAAGAAGAATTTTCTGAATCAGAAATACAAGGTTGGATTATTTCTGAGATATCGATATTGGAGCTACCCATTTGAGAGGTTCCAATTTGGGTGAAATGATTGATCACTAAAGCATTGATTTGGACTCGGCCTGAGATCCAAAGACCAGAAGGTTCTCTAAGGGAGTGGATTGCATTGACCCTTTTTCTATTGGAAGCAGAAGCATGGAAATACTCAGTATTTTGATCATATTCTTTAAAGAATTTATCCCTAGATAATTGATGGTAATACTCATTTTTGATCTTGTACCAGTTCCCCAGTTCCGCTTGGAGGTTCTTGAGAGTATCAATTTTAGAGGCGAAATTCCCGGACTTGTGTATGTTTTCTATTTTGTTATTAAGAGCTTTAATATTTTTATGAATATTGCTGAAAATATCGGCATTCCATTGAGCTAGGTCTGAGGAGAGAGATTTTAGGGCAGAAGCAAAGTTCTTATCAAGGTATTTTGAGAAATGGAGGTTCCAAGACGCTTCCACTACTATTGATATCGTAGGGTGCATAAGCCAGGATCTGAGACATCTAAATGGTTTGATGAGTTTTTTTGTTTTCGGGTTGGAATCAAAGAGTATAGGGGTATGGTCAGAACCAACATCTTTTTTAGGTGATTTACCTTTTTGTTATGGAAGATCTGAATCCACTAGTATGAAATTAAAGCTCTATCAATCCTTTCGCAGATATTAGCATCCCCGCTTCTGTTATTTGACCAAGTAAATGATGCTTCTTCATATTCCGCATCTTGGAGACCCAAAGAATCGATAACTTGAGTAACAAAAACCTTGCTACTAGAGCTCGAACTATTGCCGCCTTATTTTTCTCCCGGATCCAGGATGATATTTAGCTATCCAATAAGAACCCAAAGCTTTTGAACTTGTTTTGCAAGATCCGAAATGTATGACCATTGTGCTATTTTCTCATCTGCTTCCACTGCACCATAAGCGCAAGTAATTTCTATTTCTTTTTCACCAATCAACATTTCAAAGTGACAAACATTTAGATGAGATGAGATCAATTTCAAGTCTACATTATTGTGCCAGGCTATTGCTAACCCCTTAGCGATATCCACCCAAGGAACTATAAACCAATCATGAAAGTTAGATTTTTTCAAAAAAAAGGTCCATTCTATCGAATGGTGCTGGCTTGTAGAAATGGCAGAGATGGTATAGATGATCCCTAGTGAGTGGTGTTCCAATTCCTTGGACGTTCCACGAGAGCAGTTTCATGGTGTAAAAGGGGATACCAAAATTTAAGCGAAGCTTATTACAGAGCAATATAGTACAACAGATTAAAAAATATGGAAAGAGGCTTGACAGAAAGAAAAACACAGTAAGGATGGGTACATGAATTCAATTACAGGCAACTGATGATTTTTCTTTAAGATTAAACAGAAGGAAAGATAAAACCAAATACAAATTAGCAAGCGAACACTTTAATAAGGAAACAAAACAACGAGAGAAATGACGATATACCGAAAATTGAATTATAAAAAGAAGCAGCTTACCAACCCTGTAACCACAATAAGTAAACCATCAAGTCTGTATAGTACCTATATTAGGATAAGTGACAAGGAGAGCCATATGTTGCTGGCCAAAGAGCACCAAAGAATGTAGCCGTCGGGTACGAAAGGGTAAAGATACCAACCAAGTGCTTATTCAGGGGTAATCTACATTGGTCATAAGTTGGAAGGGAGTCCTTATCAAAAATATAAAAGGAATAATTCAATTGTTGCTTCCAGGAACGGTATGTTAAGAGAACACTGTCTTAAAAAATATTATAAAGAATAAGTTATCAACTGAACATAACTAAAGAACCAAAGAGATTATTATTTTTGGATTACGAAGACACTAAAACAATGGAGAGGAAACCACCGAAGCTATGGGAATGACAAAGAAAAAAAACTGATGGTGATTAGTAAATAACTGCTGGCTAAGAAGAGAGAGAAGAAAATGGTTGTAAAACTATTCCACCAAAACCACACATAATACCAGATAAGGGAGGTCTGACAAAAATACCAAAATAGTTACAAACCAAGAGGGGAAAAAACCGCGTAGACAGAAAAGCTACAAACCACTGAGATTAACTATTCTACGATAAGAAAACGAATAATCAGACCTTAATGAATCTGACAGGGCACCAAAATAGTTAAAACACAATGAAGAAATTTCATCAAGTCGACAAAAAAACTGAACAACGAGCAGGACTAATTCTAATTTTATGGAACAAAGATACAAATTTTATACACAAAATTGGTTAAAAAGACAAAAATCAACAATTCCTGGATGAAATGGACAGTTAGATTTTGATACTGTTTAAATGGACAAAAATGTAAAAATAGGCGGGATGTAACCAGTTTCATGGTGCCCATTTTCAAATATTTTTTCTTATTTTTAATTTATACAGGATGTATCCAGTTTCATCCTTTTTATTTTTTAAATTTAAGCTGGTTTCATCCTTACTATATTTTTCTTTGGCCATTTCACCCAAATTATTTTTTACTCGTCCATTTGAACGGTGATTTAAAAATATTTGGACAAATGACCCATTTTCTGAATTTTATAAGAACAGGATAAAGAGGAGAAACTTAGAAGATAAATATGTAAGATTAAGACTAATACAAAGAAACTTAAGTGCATGATTCCTTGGGAGCAAATTAAAGAAAAATCTCAAGGAACATAACCCAAACAGTTGGTAATAGCCTAAAGGCTAGTATCCCCTAAGACGGATAGTAGCACAAAATTAAAATAGATTAACAGCAAAAAAAAAAAAAAACCAAAGATTAGAGTAGTCTATGTGTAAATAGAAAAATCAAACCTTGATGAGATAAAGGACTCCCTGAATTTTCAAATAGAGATTGACAAAGAAACCCCCAAATTGTACTGATGCGTTAGAGAAATAGATGGAAACCCCCGAATTGATGAATTACAGCCACCCAACGAGCAGCAACAGGTTGAAGAAGAACCTCGTCATTTAAAACATAGATACTATAGCAGAATCAATGGCCCCTAAAGGGCTACATGGCCGGTAAGCCAAAGAAGTTTAGCCGGACATGGAGGGGTTTTATTTTTTTCTTTTTAGGTTAAAAGGATTGATAGAATTCAGGGAAATGAAACAGAAATCAAATCAATAAAACATATGAGCGATTCAAAAGATATTAATCCTGAAATTGGAACATGCAGACGAATTGGATCTCAAAATTGGGAAGAACGGGGAAGATTGAGTCGACCCGGCGGTCGACCGATTTTTTTTCTCAAAGACTTGTCAAAATTGGATGATAAGCAATGCTATATAAAATTGAGTGCGTCCCCACTAGTATCAAATCCACCTAAAAGCACCTCCACGTGTTTAGTTAATCATATTTATACATGTAGGACTTATGGAATATCAATCTCAAAAAATATTGAAGCCACTTGGGATTTTAAAAACTCTCAACAAAAAAAACCTCTCCAATGATTGGATATTATAAATTTAATCTGATGTGAAAGTTTAAGTTTGGAAGAGAGTACGGGTTTTTAGAGACTCTCATCCATATCCACGTCATCACTATTTGTTTTTATTTTATTTATTTTATTAGATTTTGTGAATTAACTTTTTAAGAATAAATAACAAGTGTTTCAAAATAGATACAAATACAACTACCACTGGAAATGCTTATCAAAACCAAAAAGAATATTTGACTCTATGTTATTAAAAACCTCTTTTTTAGGTCTCCACATGGGATAAATATACATACACCATTGGAGATGCTCCTAGGAGGAAGATCGACTCACATTTCTATTTTGACACTAACATTTTAGGTATTTATTTTCTTAAAACATCCTCAACGGCAACCGATTTAACCTAATATTTAGAGAATATGTTCCTCGTAGCTCCATGTACTAATGAATTCCCATATATTTTTAATGCTCCCTCATTTTTTTTCCTCGTATAATGCATTGTGGATTCGTGTTTTGTTTGCCTTACAGATGTCATTATTTTCACGTGATGTAGTTAAATCAGTTGCACAAATTGGTAATAGAACATAAGATGTTGGTGGAGATTGAAATTTTAAACCAACAAGGTACATGCTCGTGTACGTAAAATGTTGAATCAAAGGAAATTTTGATAAAGTGGTTTCTATATAACCAAATTATGTGCATTTTTTTGCCATTCGAACTTTCATTTTCGTTTGACCAGGGAGGGCATGGTCCGACGAGGTGCGCATATCGAACATTAGTCTATGTAAATACGTGATGTAAGCTGTTGGTTTATGCATGCCAATTGCACGTACCTAATGCGCAGAACACTCTCTGGTGGTGTTAAATAACCAGACATGCACAAGTAATCTGTTTCACTAACATGGCTGCAGACTACTGCAATAACTAATGGGCATGTGCACAGCACTCGGGTGGGCATGTGCACTATATGGGGTTAATTTACGATGTTTTCGGTGCTTCCTTGCCTTTTCAAGCATGTCATTGACGTTCAACTAGTCTCTGTCTCACATTTTTTGGTGTCTCCAATTGACTAACCAAATGCTACGATTTATCTCCTTGGGTATAAATTTGTTTCGGGTTATGGAATCTCAATGTCTAGATGACTATTTTCTGAATCATGGACAAGTAAACCACATTTTATGGAGACAGTCTTTGTTTTAACAACCGAGACATTACCTGTTGGAGTAAACTTTTAAGGGTTTTACCAACAATTTCATGTGTTCTACTATCATTTAAGAATAATAATTTATGAAATTATATGCTGAAATTTTGTTGTTGGAACCATACAAATTTCTTTATAATGTTTATAAATTCTATCTCGTCCATTTCAGGAAAACTTTACTTCCATTTTTTCAATTTAGCTTAGAAACTTTACATAGCTAGTATCAAATCCTCCTTAAAGTCCCGCTTGTTAGTGAATCATATTCAATTATAGAGAATGTAGTAAGATATTTTCCGTACGATTCCTCATGAAATAGTCATGTAAGCTAGACATGCTATAGATGTTTATGCGTTGATAGTGATGAACTCTAATCCTACTAATCCTGCTATAGATGTACATGCTATAGACATGCACCTGATTTTTTTTTCCTCCATATAAAGCAATTAATGTCTAAACCAAAATCATTATTTGCATACTGCTAATCCTGGAGGTTCCAAGATATTGTAATTAGATCACTTGCACAAAATGGGTATAAAACGAGATGTTGGTGGAGATTGAAGTTTCCAACTAATAGACGTACATCATACAGAGCTTCTCCCTTTCACACTGCTGTGCAAAATTCTTTATAGAGACACCGATGAACCTTGTCATGAGACCCTCCACAATCCAGCTTAGAAACCTTCCAACCAATAGAAATGACACATATACAGGAAAGTAACCAATTGGTGCATGCAAATTTCTGACAAATTGTTTGCTTGTTCCCTTACTATAATAACTCACTTGTATTTTAGTGTATTTGTTGCATAAACGGTTGCTTCACTTGCTTGTATGTCACTTTTTATTTCATGATACTTTTTTTTTTGAAACTAGGCATAGGTGCGTCCTCCTCCCCGGCAGCGTAGCCACCGGTTTACTCCCCTGAGCAAATTCGGGCCCCTTCCCCGTAATAAAGTTAGTATAATTACACGAGATCTCCAATGTTTGAGCAGAAACTCGAACTGCTGACCTCCTACTTGAGAGTCAGACTCCTGGCCAACTGGGCTAACCCCAGATGGTTATTATTTCTTGATTATTCATAGATGCCATTATTAGGATGAAATCTTCAAGTTATTCTGGCACTTATGTTGTTGTTGCCTGCTCTTGGCATCAATGTGCACCTTTCCTTCACCGAAATTTGTGGTATTAATGGTGTTACAGCTGAAGTGGTAAGATTTTGTACGTTATGATCTTTCAGATTAATTTTTAAATGTACCTTAAATATTGATCAATTTATGTTTTTGCTTGAATATCGGAAAATTTTTTTCTGACCCCATAACATTTAAATTCTGGATCCGTCACTGGCGACATCCTCAGTAACAATGACCAATATTAACTCAAAAAAAGTTCACGCAAACATGGCAGTGAGTTTTTCTCTCATGTCTCTTCTAATGAAAGATTTCGATAAGGTAGTTTCAACGTGATAAAAATACTTATCGAAGTATCTTTATCTAGTAAAGGTCTTCCAATTGACTAACCACAACAAACTAGATGACTCGTTTTATCTTATAAAGGCATAAATTGGTTTTTGTTATGATTTTGATTTAGACATTTCGGTTTAGAATTTCTAACCAAACACACATACAAGATCCTTTTGTACGTTAATTTTTTGTTTATTATTTTTCACATATTTCGCATGATGGTCATTCTTTTATTCCAATATAAAACGTTATACAGTGCCTTATGAATATCTACTATTTGTATGCTAGTTAAATCGGGTTTACCTAGATTTAGTTATGCAAACAAATGGCCATAAAATATTAAATGTTGGTGGGAATTGATGTTATCCAAGTTATAATACATACATGTATTGAAAGATAGTGCGAAAGTGTCTCACTTGTTCTTAATAACACAATCACTGAATTTAAAGATGTTACAGCTCAGGATATAGAAGTGGTGCAGGATAAGTCAAACATCAGTGCAGGATAAAAGCTCATGTGTATTTTGTTTTTAGTTTCTGTGGAGATTACAAGTATGTGGTGACGTGTGTTTGTTTCTCTTCTATACGAATAACTATAAATATTGTCTATCTGTATTGATTGTAATGTAATGAAACTATCTCTTCTGAAATCAATGTCAATGATTTTTATCACCATTATCAGGTTATCATGGTATCAGTAGGTTAGGGTTTATTCAACCTCATCTCTCGATCCTACAACTCAGCTGTTATCATCAATTTGATATGTTGCTTATCTCAGTCTTCTGCTGCAAACATCAGATTCAGAATTTCTTGAAATTCGTTGCGTTCATTGTTCGGTGATATCAGATTCAGAAGTTTCTTGTTTTCTTTCTTTTCTCAGATCTTGATTTTTTTCTCGTCATAACCTTTTGTTTTTCATCTTCAAAATCTTGAACAAGTGTTAGTATTATTACTCAAACTGCAATCTTGAATCTCAGATCTACTTATGATTCAAAAATTTCCATCTTTGTCAACAATGGAAAATCCAACAACATCTTCATTTTCTCGTGTTCCACTAAATCAAATAACAAATTTTGTTACCTTGAATCTCAAAGAAGACAACTACTTTACTTGGATGAATCTCATGAATCCTGTAATTCAAAGATATAAATTGATGAAGTTCTTGGATGGATCTTATCCATGTCCTACTAAATATACATCTCCCAGGAATGAAGCCAATGAAATTGAGAATCCAAATTATTCAAATTGGTTGGATGAAGATTCAACTATTATAATGTGGATCAATTTTACAATTTCTGATTCTGTCATTGCTTATTTTTCACGATCTACATCTTCACATCATCTATGGAAAAGTATTGAAGAACCATTTGTCAGAGCATCCTCAACTCATTCCATTCGGTTGCGTACAAAGCTTCTCTCTATTTCTCAAGGTGATAAATCGATTCCTTCTTTAATCAATGAAATTAAACTTTTGTCAGACAAATTAGCTGCAGCTGGTGAAATTGTATTAGATATAGAGTTGGTTTTAATCACTCTCAAAGCTTTAAATTATGATTACATTCCTTTTTCCACCTCAATGAGGCATAGAAATCCTTCAATTACCAGTATTGAACTGCATAACAATTTGTTAAGTGAAAAAGTTGTTGTTAGTGAGAGAGAACAAATTACAAAGAATGAATTAAATGCTAAGGCCTTCATGAAAAATAACTTTAGAGGATATTCAAGAGGTTCTTCTAGTAGAGGTAGCTATAGAGGCAGATATTCTAATGTTGGCAGGTTTTCAAATCCTGCAATATTTACAAGACGTAGTTATAGAAGAGGTACTTTTGCTCAGGATAAAGAACCTTGTCAGATTTGTCATTCAGATAGACATTTATCTCCCAACTGCAATCAAAGATTGAATTTTTCTTACATAGGAAGAGCTCCTCCAGCAAATCTCGGTGCCATGCTTGATGTTGCTGACATATTTGACAAGGAAGAATGGATAGGGACAATGGAGCAAACAATCGTATCACTGCAGATCCAACTACTTTACAGGGAACTACTTCATATGATGGTACTGAAATAATCAACACTGCAAATGGGGGAGGTATGTCAATTTCTCATACTGGATACTCTAGTAAAGTTGTGAATGATCATTATTTTCATTTAACTGATATTTTCTTAGTCCCTCAAGCTTCTCATCATCTCTTATCTGCTCATAAGTTCACTTCAAATAACAACTGCTCTTTAACTCTTGATTCTCATGGTTTTTCTGTGACTGATCAGATTTCTGGGAAGATTCTTTTCCAAGGACCACATAAAAATGGCTTATATCCAATCACATTCACATCAACTCCACAATCTCTATCCTCAATAACTGATAGTTCTCTTCTTCATAGAAGATTTGGTCATCCAAATTTTTAAACTCTTCAGAAAATATGTCATGTTCTGCAATTATCCAATGTTTCCAATAAGCCTTTTCATTGTACTGAATGCCAACTATGTAGGTCACACAAATTACCTTTTCAATTGTCTCTTAATGTATCTAAACAACCTCTTGAGTTGTTACACATGGACTTATGGGGTCCATGTCATGTATCTTCTATTTCAAGTAGTTTGTATTATGCCAACCAAAAATTCTAGACAAACAATATCTTAGACAACACTAAAACAACCATCTCACATAACTTCTAATTGTAGGGCCCAAAAGCGGACCCCCTGTTAATTCTATGTGAGGGGGTTGTTTTAGTGTTGTTTAAAATGTTGTATGTCTAGAATCATTGTATGCCAACATAGTTGATGAATATACAAAGTGTTGCTGGATCATTCCACTATCTTCCAAATATGAATTTAAAGTATCTTTTACATCTTTTGTCACTAGAGTTGAAATTTTTTTATCTTATTCTGTGATAAAGATTAGAATTGATAATGGTGGAGAATTCTTAAACACCTTTCTTCAAAATTTCTGTGATAAAGCAGGTATCACTCATGAATTCTCTTGTCCTAATATACCAAAACAAAATGTTGTAGCAGAGGTTAAGCATAAGCATCTTCTAGGAATTACTAGGGTATTGCTTTTACAATCTGGTTTACCAAACAAATTCTGGCTTGAAGCTCTATATACAACTAACTATCTTATAAATAGATTGCCAACTAGAGCTATTTATTTCCTTACTCCTTTTGAAAAGCTTTCTTATACTCAACCAGTTTATAATTTTCTAAAATTCTTTGGATGTTCTTGTTTTCCATGTCTCGAACCCTATACTTCAAACAAACTAGAACCTTGAGTAAACATTGTGTGTTTTCTAGGTTATAGTCTTCAACATAAAGGCTATAGATGCTCACTAGTAGAAAAATCATCATAGGTTCAAAACTGTCACAGTATCAATTTCATGACAGTTCAGGTGAAATTTGAAAGCGTCACCAAAGGCAGTGTCACCGTAGGGTTCACTTTATAAGAGAGTTATGAACTGTCACGTGACTGTCACAATTAACCCACTGAAAGTGTTATCGTATATTTAAAACCGTCATTTTAACAGCGTTACGGTGGCAGTTATGTCGAATTAGCGTCAGCATAAAAAAAAAATCTGAAACGCCACCGTAAATCTATGTGGGAATGATATTCTGGATAGTAACAAATTTTTTTCTCGTATGGACTGATTAAATTTTAAACTAGAACTAAATTTATATTTGAAGCCAAATCGACAACATAAATTAATTTTTGTATTATATTACTGACTTCAATTTACATTTTGATTTCTAAAAGAAATAAAAAATTTACATTTCAACACAAGTTCCAAGCAAATTTGCAGCAATTCCAATTCTTTGATTATCATTCTGCTTCAACATCTTCGATCAGTACTGCAAATCTCACAGCTCTTGATATACATCATAAGCAAACTTGGGATTGGTGGAGGAGCCTGTAGTTGATTCAACAAAGTTAAAAATCATCAAGTTATCATTTTTAATAAAACTCACAATTTCTGGTGCCTGCACAACTAGTTTGGCAAAGATCCACAAACAAGGATTGAAGAATCATGATCGAAAAACTCAATCTTCCTTTACCTCTCAAGGATTTGTAATGATCCTTTTGCCGCAGCGGCTGCTCTGTATCCTCTTCTAGACCCTTTGTTTCAGATTAGATTTTGATCAATTGAGGTCCAATTCCAAAAGGTGAATATAAGTTGTAAGAGTTCATCCGTCGACTACATCTTTAACCGCTTGTTCTTCCACGTTTATCTCCACCGATTACTATACAATCAAACACCCAATTATTCAATTTCCATTAAACACAGTAACATAGGAAAACAATCAAGCAATTAACAAAAAAAATGGTAGCTAAGAAATCAGATCCATGTAATTCCACTTTTGTAGGAGCATTTCACAGAGAATGAGCGAGAACAAATACAGGGCCGGTCCTGCATTTTTTGTGGCCTCCTATTAATCAAAATAAACAGTACAAACCAAAAATTGCATTAACATTACTCACTGGAATGATATGAGAATGACTATAAGACACAGTAGCGTATACAACATTCAGAAGCATGAATATAAATGAGCAAACTGACTAGTCTCGTAATTCTTCCGGAGAAGTTCAACCTTCTTTCTCTTTGATTAGTCCTTCTTCTGCTGTATTGCAGGTTTGTATTCTTTCTCTTTTGATTTAACTGCTTTGTTAACTTTGATTTGAGAGTTATGACATTATGCGCTAATTAATTTCTCAGGTAATCGTTGGAGCTTCTTATACAAAACAAGATATAAAATGGAACATTAAGAAGAATCCTCCTCGGGAATTTGCTAAGCTTCTATTAGACACTTTCAAACAACAACTGACGGTAGGTATGTATGCATGCCATGGAAAAAATTTATTTTTCGCGAAGCAAATACTTGATTATATAGATGCCTTTCTCCCTCCAAAAACCATTCTCTCCAGAACTTAGTAACGTTCATCCTGTTAGTGATTAGATCCTTTAGATCCTTTAGAACCATTAGAATCCCTACCTTATTTCTTCCCAATAATGACTTCTGAACATAGATTCATTACCATCGATCGGAAGTTTTTTAGGTTAGCCTGTAGTTCTACCATACCCAACTCCACCATTATTCTCACAGAATTTCATTCAAATGGAAAACTGAATGGAATTTTTTCTCTTCGTCTTGGTGCTGATTTACAAAGATTATTTTTTGAAGCTGCTAAAAATGGGGATCTAGGAAAGACGGTTTGGAAGCATGAGGATAATCAACAATGGTTCTCTGCAACCAAACGTTATAATGAAAAAGGATATTATCTTCTTATAACCCTTTCTAGACCAAATCCCAAAGCTTACCCAGTCTCCTTTTATGTTCCAGCTGGAATTCGATTCGAAGGGTGGTTCAATTTAGCTACTGCTTTGGAATCCATTACAACTTTCTCTGCTTCATTATCCAGACCTAAACCTCATATGATGAACCTACCTACCCCTCAAACTAGAACAGAGTCTTTCACGAAACCTAATAGATCTTATGCACAATCCCTGTTCACCCAAAATAAGGCCGTCCAATCTGTAACCCGGCCAACATCCCATTAATTCTCCTTTTAGTTGTGATAGACATGCTGCACCATGTGCTATCAAAACTAGGAACTCAAAATATGGCCAGTTTATTCACATTGATCATGATCCAACAAATTTAGGAGGATGGAATACTGCATTCATCATTTCTTCATCTAGAAAAGTCAAGTCATGGCAGTACTTAGGTAGATTGTTGTGTACAGAGTTGCAGATTCAAAAGGCTTTTGAATTGTTTCCAATAAACTCTACACAAGCAATTTTTTATGTGGATGATGACTTTTCAGAGGAAAATATGGAATTCAAATTCATCGCTCGTGACATCACATATTTTGTGTTTCGATGGCATCAAAATATCTGGGAATCTACAGTTAAGCATTACTCTGAATTCAACATCGAAATACTGGGCATTCCTTTTCAGGTTTGGTCCTTAAAACTCATTCATTCAATAGGAAGAATTTGTGGAGAGCTGCTTCTGATTGATCCTGCAACCCTAAAACTCACCGACTTACGGGCTATGCGCATGAAAGTAAGGAATGTCAATGGAATAAATTCCATACCTAGAGTGATAAAACTATTTTCTGAAAAACGGATGATCACTGCACACATCCATGTTACAGGGAAATCATCATCGGCTAGAGAAAGTTTCCTTATCACTCCTCCTGTGAATACGGAAACAATATCTAACGGAATATCAGTTACACAAGATTTGTTGGAAAGTTCCAGAGCCAAAAAGAGAAAATTCATCCACAACAACTATGGTACAGCTGTTCCTTGTGTGATGGTACCCTGTAATGCATTAACTGCTAATATTCCGAATATCACAAATTCTGTTTATAATGATCCCGTGAATAAGGATTCTGTTTTGAATGCGACTGCTTCAATTATGGAAGATATGTGTAAACCTACGCAGAAAAGACGCTATCGTAAAAAGAAAAGAAACAGATCCAAAACCAAGCCCATGAAGAAAATCTGGCAGCAGGTTAAGTGTAGCGAACTTACTTCTCAGTTCTCAAAAATTATTGTTGCAGAGCCAGTTATCTTAGCTGAGGTGGAATCTGAGTTGGCAGAAACATTGGACGTGGCTACTGACATGGAAGTTGATGAGATGAATAAGCCTGCAGCATTCAGGATTTCAAAAACTATGTAGATGATGTTAATCTGCTAATGTCGCCTTTCAAACCTCTCGTACAACACCTGTTATCATTCCCAAATCCATCTTCAATCCAACCTTCATATTTTATTCCATCTCTAGCTCATAGACATCCCACTGTACACCCAATTCAACACCCCAAGCCTTGTTTTACCCTACACCAACCCAAAAATATGGAAAAGCTACATCAGATTACCATACCCAACTGGTTACTGATAGAAGTTAATCGCCTCTTCAACCTTGGAATTAAACTTGGTATTAGTTTTAAATCTATGCCAAATCACGTGAGAAAATTTCTTGTTTCTAAGGTTGCGACAACAGGCCCTGTACTAAAACCCATTCCTATTCTGCCAACAAAAAAACGAGTTCGAAAAGACTATGCAGTGCAGAATACAATCTATGCTGCAGGTGAGGAGATTATTCCGGTGTTTGAAGCAAAATCTACTTCCCTGCCTCTCATGGGTTTAAAGAATACTTTCTTGAATGGAGAGGATACAGAATTCTCTATTACCTCTGACAATGGCATAGCTGATTACCCACCTGGATTTGAGACACAACTGACATCACCTGGCACATCATATGACGTTTTCTCTACTAATCCAGACTCTGTCATTGAGTCCTAGCCAGTGATCCCTCTCAAATTGCAGAATGAGATAAAGCGTCTTGGTATTTCAGTCGAGGTTATTACTTCTCCTACTTCCAGGCCAAGAAGGTCTGTCCATTCTAAGGGTAAATTTTGTTCTCAATGAGTCTCAAAATCCTAACATGGAACGTTAGAGGTTTAAATTCAGGTAATAGAAGAACAGTGGTTCATAAGATGATACAGATGATTAAAGCTCCTATCATTATTCTCCAAGAAACAAAAATGATGCATTGCACAGCATGGGATATCCAACAAATATGTGGTTATAAGAATGTGGGCTGGACAATGCAACAATCTTTCGGCAGCTCGGGAGGTATGTTAATTCTCTGGGATAGATATTTGGTTGAAGTGTGTGATTCACTTGTTGCTGAGTATACACTTTCTATTCTATGCACAAATAAATTCGACAATTTTCAGTGGGTTCTTACAAACGTGTATGGGCCAAATAACTCAATTGACAGAGCTGAATTTTGGACTGAGCTCGACATTATTTGCAGATATTGGCCAAACCTACCTTGGTGTATTGGGGGTGATTTTAATACATTTACCAAGTGTGCTGAAAAAAAGAATTGTAAGAAGATTACAAGAAGTATGAAGAAGTTCAATAAGTTCATTGATGAACATGATCTTATTGACTTACCTCTCAAAGGAGCTAGATACACTTGGTCCAATGGACAAGCAAATCCGGTTATGTGCCGATTGGATAGATTCCTTATTTCACCATCCTTTGAACAACACTATCCTTTTGTTACCCAATTAGCAAAAACCAGACCCACCTCAGACCACATACCTCTCCTTTTAGATATTTCTGACCCCTCTTGGGGACCTAGTCCTTTTAGGTTTGATATTATGTGGTTCTTGGAGAATGGTTTCCTACAATTACTAGAAGATTGGTGGCTTTCTTTTTGTTTTGAAGGTACTCCTAGCACAGTGCTCTGGTTGAAGTTACAAACACTTAAAGAAAAGTTGAAGGTCTGGAACAAAGAAGTTTTTGGATATACCAATACTAAACTGAAATCTATTCTCTCTGGAATTCAAACTCTTGATGACTTGGCTGAAGATAATAACTTAAATGAAGAGGAGCAGAATGTACTTTTACAATACAAAGCGGACTTTGAAAGAATTTCTAAGATGGATGAGACTTCGTGGAAGATTAAATCAAATAAAAAGTGGTTACAGGAGGGTGATAGAAACACTTCTTTCTTCATCAGCAATGCTTCTGCCAGGCGTAGATATAACAGAATCAGGCAACTCTACATTGAGGATGAGTTGGTTTCTGATAAAACCAGGTTGCAAAAACATATAGTAGGTTATTACAAAACTATTTTCTCTGAAGAAGAGATCATTCGACCTGATCTGGAAGGGATTGACTTTGATTCAATTACCTCCACCGAAGCTGATATCCTAGAAGCTGATTTTACTGAGGAGGAGGTTTTGCATGCTATTAGAGACTTGGGAAAATACAAAGCACCTGGTCCGGACGGTTTCCCTATTATTTTCTTCTCGAAGTGTTGCCACTTTATCAAAGGTGATATCATGGGTACTGTGAACGAATTTTGCACTACAGGTACTATTTACTCTAAACACAACTCTACTTTCATCACTCTAGTGCCTAAAAAAGATCATATTGAGTCTATCAAGGACTGTAGACCTATTTTTCTGCTTACTAGTGTGTATAAGATTATTGCAAAAGTTCTAGCTTCACGGCTGCAGCTTGTTATGGATAAGCTGATCTCTCCGGTGCAATGTGCTTATATTCATGGCAGACAAATCATTGAAGGCAATCTTATTTCCAATGAACTGGTAGACTCTAGACTTCGATCTGGAATTCCGGGCATTATTTGCAAAATTGATCTTGAGAAGGCTTTTGATAGAATCAATTGGAGGTACCTTGAATTCGTACTTATGAAAATGGGGTTCAGGATGAAGTGGTGTAATTGGCTGAGGTTTTGTTATTCAACTTCTTATTTCTCGGTTATTATTAATGGATCTTCTTTCGGTTACTTCACTAGTTCTAGAGGCGTGAGACAAGGCTGTCCAGTTTCTCCTCTTTTATTCAACATTGTTATGGAAGGTTTTTCAAGGTATATTGATAGGGTTTCTAATCAAGGCCTTATTAGTGGTTTTTCTGTAGCTCCTACTGGTATTGTGGTCAATCACCTTCATTATTCAGATGACACAATTTTCTTCTTAAAGGATAACAAGGAAGAACTCCATAACCTGTTTTCAGCATTATATTGTTTCGAATACATAGCTGGGCTAAAGGTAAATACCCTGAAAACCAGACTTGTTGTCGTGGGAGTAGTTCCAGACTTAACTCTTTGGGCTGAAGAATTAGGTTGTTCACTAGACAATCTACCTTTTATGTACTTGGGAATGCCGCTTGGTTCCAAATCTAACTCTATCAGAATCTGGGACCCTATCATCGAAAAGTTTGACGCTAGACTTTCAGTTTGGAGGCGTATTTCACTTTCGAGGGGAGGTAAGTTAGCTCTTTTGAAGTGTATCTTATCCTCTATTCCGACCTACTATTTTTCTCTGTTTAAGGCCCCAAGCTCTGTCATCAAGATTCTTGAAAAGAAGATGCGTAACTTTCTTTGGGAATATAAAGATGGGGCAAAATTATCACATTTAGTTAATTGGGATATAGTTCGTGCTAATAAAAATAGAGGTGGTCTAGGTGTGTACAACCTAAAAATCATGAATTTAGCTTTGTTAGCTAAATGGTGTTGGAGATTTGGGGTTGAAAAGAGTAAGCTTTGGTATAGAATTATAGAAGATAAGTATGGAAAAGATTTTTCCTTTTGGGTTCCCGGAAAAGTCAATCAATCCTATGGGGTCTCTTGTTGGCGGGCAATAGTTGAGTCGGGAGGCTTCATTAGTGATCATTCAAATTTATTTCTACATTCTGGAACTGTCATTACCTTTTGGAATGACTGCTGGTGCGGGCAGCAACCTCTATCTTCTATTTTTCCTAAGTTGTTCAAGCTAATCAGAAATAAAAATGCTTGTATTGCTGACATGATTTCTAGTGAAGGAAATTGGCAGTTCGATTTCAGGCGGGTCCTTTCATATGCAGAGGCTCAAGAATATGGAATGCTCATTGAAACCATTGGTGATATCCCCCCTGTTCATGACGGTTTGACAGACACAAGGAGGTGGAAACTGCATCCCTCTGGTGTGTTTATTGTCAAATCATTGTACTCTCAATTAGTGGCAGAAAATGGCGTGCCTCACTTTCCTACTCATTTCATCTGGCAGCAGGCAATCCCTCCAAAGATATGTTTTCTTATGTGGTGTTTGGTTCACGGCAAATTGAACACTATAGATCCGCTATAACGGAAACATATGTCTCTTCATAATGATTGTGCTTTGTGTGGTGGAGGAGAGGATTCACAGAATCATCTTTTTCTTCACTGTAAGATTGCATACAAGATTTGGTGCAACTTAACACCAAAAACAGGTTGGTCTTGGGTTTTGCCGGGATCAATGAGAGCCTTGGCAGATACCTGGCACACTCAGCACTTCTCTCAATCAGGCAACTACATCTGGAATTTAATCCCAGCAGCTATCGTTCACACAATCTGGAAAGAAAGAAATTGTAGAAGGTTTGAACCTACACACCTCTTCAAAACTGATAATGATCTCATTTTGGAAGTCAAGACTTTAGTTCTAACTTGGGCTGAGGCTGCAGGTCATAGGGTTCATCAAAACTGCTCATATACGGTTCTGTCTAATTGGGAGGCATTGTTTTTGTAACTTTGTCTTTGTTTGTAGCGTAGCTTGGTTTTTTCTTTTCTTCTTCTACCCCTGGTAGATTTGCATGTACATTCCTCTTCTTTTAATAAATCCTTTCTTTCAATCAAAAAAAAAAGAACATTAAGAAGATTACTACGGCAGACAGTTGGAAGATAAATTCATGCATAAAAACTCTTTGAAAAACTTTGGCTAAACGAGTCCAAGGATAAGAATTTTGCATTCTCTCCATTCTCTATTTTTCCTGCTCTTGGAATATTAGCATCTGGTTCAAGTGGTGAAACATTGAAACAGATATTAGAGTTCCTCAATTATAAAAATCTACAGGATCTTAACCGTGATAGTACTTGTGTGATCCATGAATTGATTCAAACAAAGACTGGTGTTAAGGGACAAGGTCCCAAACTTTCTTTTGTCAGCGGCATTTGGTCCACAGGTTTGTATCCCCTCAAACCTGTTTTCAAGGACACAGTGAGTGCATCCTATAAAGCAGAAGTTGAGTCTGTTGATTTCCAACAGGTAAGATAAAAGAAAACCACGTTATTTCTTTAATTATCTTGATATATTTTTTAGTTTTGACAACAAATTCAAGCTTTAACAACTGTTTGTGTTATGTTTATGCGACAATCTTGATGTATGTAGAGCGAAGCAGCTCGGTGGAAGGTGAATAAATGGGTCGAAAGAAAGGGCTTAATTCAGGATATCCTTCCAGAGGGATCCTTTGACTGTAGCACAGTGATTGTAGCCGCAAATGCACTCTATTTCAAAGGATCATGGCAACCAAATCAATTTAATCCTGATCTCACCGAGGACAAACCGTTCTATCTTCTTAACGGAAGCAAAATTCAAGTTCCATTCATGATGACGGAGGAAGAGTATCCATGTGTTTCATGTTACAAGGACTTTAACGTTCTTAAGCTCTCATACAAAACTTTGGAGGTAGCTTCTAGAAAGAAAGATGCTCAACGTTTTTCTATGTGTATAGTTTTACCAAATGAACGAGATGGACTAGGCGAAGTGATAGAGAAGGTGAGTTCTGATTCAGCTGGCTTCTTAAATAGTTATCTCCCAACTAATGATGTTGCAGTCAGGTATTTGATACTTCCAAAGTTTAAGATTTTATTTGATTTTCAAGCAAAAAGAGTTCTAAAGGAGTTGGGGTTAGAATTGCCTTTCGATGAGCGAAAACCAGAATTGACTGAGATGCTGGTTGGTAATGAAGAATCCATTTGTGTTTCTGAAGTGCTGCACAAGTGCTTTGTTGAAGTTGAGGAACAAGGAACTGAAGCTGCTGCTTCTACCGTTGAGGTTGAATATTATCTTTGTGATGATGATTGTGGTTTTTATTCCCCTCCTGGAGTAACTTTCGTAGCGGATCATCCTTTCATGTTTATGATTAGAGAAGAGAATAGTGGGGTTCTATTGTTCATGGGACATGTTCTCAATCCTTTGTTATAAAGACTCATGAGCATTACACCATGAGTTTGTTGGTTTCCTTTTCTGTATCATTAACTCTATTTTCGTCTTCTTTAATCAAATCAAAATTCTGAACAAAATCGACTTCCCTGCAGTAACCGCTACACGGTAAAGGCATGTACAAGGGTTACAACTAACAACTAACAAATACAGCAATGAAATCTAGAGAAGCCAGAAAATCCTATGTCTGACAATTACGAAAAATAATTTCTCTTGTGCGACCCAACCGCGTGTATCTTTGATATACAAAGTCCGCAGTCAGTAAAAAGATTGAAATCCATATTGATGAGTGAGGTAGTTTCAACGCCAACTAAAGTAAATTGCAGGATCATCTAATCTCCACAAACTATTTCAGTAAAAAGATTGAAATTCAGATTAGTTATCCTCCAGTTCCTAATATCCCGTGCAGTAGATTGGCAAGGAGCCTAGAAAGTATAGGACTGTAAACCAACAAGCTTACAGCTTCTTACAACATTGAACTAGCAAATGTATTGTAACTGCAAAAACCGTAATTTCATTCAGTTATAAGTATGACAGAACAGGATCCTCTTCAAAGCAAGAAAGCATATCAGCCTCAGAGTTCCATTTCATTTTATCGTTGTTCCAATTCCAATTTTTCATCCCCAGCATATCCATAAGGTCACCAACAGAATTTTCTGAATCAACATAACCGTCAAAACCTTCAAATTCGCCAAGAGTATCATCAACGAACTGGTCATCTTCCGCTCTTCCGACATTTTTCCTCTTCCTCCTGATATTGCCAGTACGGCCTTCTGAAATTGTAACAGCTAGACAGAAAATTTACAATTAGTTATACAAAGGAATACATGTTAACAACTGTGAAGTTTCTCAATTATCGTATTTTGAACATATAAGCAACCAAAATAAACAATAACAACAACAGATGAAACCATGAAAATGTGCAATTATTTAACAAAATTTTTGAACATGTAAGCAATCGAAACAAACAACAACATAAAACATCACTAAAATGAAGATATAATAAGAATTACTCACAGGTATCATCATCACTGGTAGCTGGTTGCATACTTCCTGTTACATCAAAGGACCGGTTATCTTCCTCTGTTACCTTCTTCCTCCTCCATTTCAAGCCTCTATATTCTGTAGGACCAGTAGCGCTACAACCTGCAGCTTCCCCGTCCCCACTTCTCTTCTTAATTGTATCGGCTGGATAGAAAATTCCCAATTAGTTAGACAAAGCAATGCAGTGATTCCTTTGGGGGACTTAATAGATGCAACTATGAAATTTCTGAATTATCAAATTCTAAACGTGCAAGCAAACGAAATTAACAACATAAGAAATCACAAAAATGAAGTTATAAGAATTACTCATAGGAAGCTAGTTGAATACCTTCTGTTACATCAAGTGTCCGGTCATCTTCCTCAGTTACCTTCCTCCTCCGTTTCGAGCCCCTACATTTTCTAGGACCAGTAGCACCACAATATGCACTTTCCCTACCCCAACTTCTCTTCCTAAAATTCCTGCATCTCAATGTACTTCCATTAGTTTGAGAACAACCATGTTCATCGGGAGGCAGCTTCTTCTCCATCTCCTCCTCCTCCTCCTCCTCCTTAAGATTCTCGTAATACTTCGCGCGAAGATTGTGATGTTTTTCACAATATATTGTCTTAGGAAAAGTTTCATCATCAACAGCAGCATGAGACATCCTAGCTTTCTTGCATCTCCATGTACTTCCATTGGTTAGACAGCAACGCTGTTCATCTGGAGGCAGAAGCTTGTTCTTCTCCATCTCCTCCGCTACCTTCTTCCTCCTCCGTTTCGAGCCCCTAATTTCTACTATCTTAAATTGCATCTTCTGCTTATATTCCCTTGATTGATGCCTGTAATGTTTTTCACAATATCTTGTATTAGGAACAGTATCATCATCAGAAGCAGCACCATGTCCCATCCTAAAATTCTTGCATCTCCATCCACCACCACCAGTTTGACAACAACGTTCTCCAACTGGAGGCGGCTTCTTCTTCATCATCTGCGTCTTGTTCCTGAGCATCTGATTATAGTTTGCAAAATAACTGTAATGTTTTTCACAATGGTTGGTCTTCGGAACCCTATCATCATCAGCAGCAGCACCATGACCCATCCTAAAGTTCTTGCATCTCCATCCCCTGCTACTTATACAACAACGTTGTCCATCTGGAGGCAGCTTCGTCTTGGTCACAACATTGGCAGAACCACCTTCTTTATCAGCTGCATATATAGAGAATTCTCAATTAGTTAGACAATGCAATTATTCTAACTCTTCGTTTCTATCAATCAAACTAATAATCTTGGGAATCCTAAATTACCATAAAAATAAAATAAATGAACAGTTCCCTAATTCCTGTCAATGATTTGTTTCTAGACATTCTTTCAAAAAATTTCCTCCTTGCCCCAAATTTGGCAGAACCACCAGTTACAATTGTATCAGCTGGATATAGAAGATTATGAATTAGTTAGACAATGCAGTGATTCTTACTTACTTTTCCTTAAGGGGGCCTGACTTAAATCAACAGATGAAACTGCGAAAATTTTCAATTAGTTATCATAATTCAATGCAAATGGAAGCAATCACTAAATTAACAAATTACTCACAGTCACAGGTATCATTAACGGACCCGTCATCTTTTTCCTCCGTTACATTCTTCTTCCTCGACCGTTTCGATTCCCTAGTTTCTTCATATCTCATTATTAAGTATTCAATTTCCAATGCCAGGACTACAATCTCCAAATCCGAACACTTGTTCCTCCAATATTCAGTTGCATCCTCATCACTAGCATCATTCTTCTTCTCAAGCTCCAGATTTGTCTTCGCAAGCTCCAATTCCTTCTTCGCAAGCTCTAATTCCACAGACACTTGGAAGCGCTCAGTTTTATAATGGTCCAGATTCTCCAATTCAAGAACAGGTTCACTAATTTCTGTAGATGATTTTAGTTCTTCAGATGTTGATTCGATTTTTTTCCTCTTTGCCTCAATTTTGGAAGAAGCACCACCTACAATTGTATCATCTGGAACTATGCAATCAGTTAAGCAACTATGAAATAATTCAATTGGTTATCATAATATAAGAAATCAGTAAAAATTACTCACAGGTGTCATCATCATCTTCCTCCTCCATTACCTTCTTCCTACTACGTCTCCATTCCCTAGTTTCATCTTCTATAGGACCAGAACCTGGAGCTTCCCTAGTTGTCTTCTTTGCACGAAGATTGTAACGTTTTTGACAATAATGCAATTCATTATCAGCACTTGCATTCTTGCATCTCCATTTCCCATATTTTCTACGGCAAATCTCTTCTTCTTCTTCTTCATTACCAGCACCAGCCGCCTTCTCCATTGTTACAACAACAACAAAAATCTCATTTTTGCCCTAAAAATAAAATCCAACGAACATTTATAAAGCCTAATTACTGGTTGGTAGGTGGGGTTTTAAATAGAATCCAACAAACATTTATAAAGCCTCACTGAATTATTGTTTGGTAGGTGGGGTTTTGACTATTATACCCTTACAATTATTGTTTGTCTAGAGTGTCCTCCAAGGGGCTTTTTAGTCATAAACATTTAGAAGTTTATCTATTTCTACTGCTGTAATATTAAGTAAAAAAACATTTTTTTTACTGGGGGTTTGTTCCGTAAATGGGTGCCCATTAACGGTTTCCACTTTATTTTTAAAGTTGGTGTTAATGGAGCTACGGTAAGGCTGTGGGAAGATAAATGACACGCTGATGATGGTCAGCTAAAACATTTCCCTTCAACGAGTTGGTGTTACAGGTGCAGCTGAATGGGCTATACAGAACAACAAACTTAATGTATGTTTTAACTATGATTCTAAAGCAGCAGTGAGTGCATACATATCAGGAAGGCTGCCTTGATTCATGCTGGTAAGATGGAAGAGATTAAAAGAACTATTGCATAATATCAAATTTGTACATAGCTTGAGAGAAGTGAATTTCTCTGCTGACTCCATGGCAAAGAAGGGTGCAGGATTGGTGAGAGGGTGAAGATCATTCTCAACTCAAAACCAAGTTTCATCCCAACTTTGGAATCACCTGAGCAAATCTATTATAGGTTTTGCTACAAAATTTTCTTATGTTTTTTACAGTTGGGCTTCAGTTTTGAGTTTGGCTTATTTTTTTCCTTTGAGTTTTTTCATTTTATTGGGCCTTGGTGGCTCTTTTTGATGTAAACTCTTTAGTTGGTTGTATTGGGCCATAATGAGTAATAAAATGGTTTTGATTGAGCAAAAAAAAAAGCTTTTTCTCCAAACTCAAATGGATAACCATGGAATTTCGGAAAACTAGCAAATTGTGCTACCAATAATACTCCTAGTGGCAACCAAAATTTTGCAACTTTTGACATCACTTCGAAGAGTGCAATCACCTGCACCTATGCAAAAAAAGTTCTAGACTTACTTTTTCATGTCAGGTATTTCTTTCCAAGGCTCCTTCTCCTACAATTACAATTCTCTTTTCTGACCGGAATTTCGCCAATATGGCTTTCCACAAAAATTTCATTCCAGTTCCCTCACTGCTATATACGAAAAACATTGTCGAAGTCAATATTCAAGAATTATCTAGTCCAAAAATGATTTTAATCCAGTTACTGTCTTACCGGCTAAATACAATTCTACTTCATACAATCAAAGGGTACGATGATTGATTGTGCTTCCAGGATTGGATAAATCCATAAAAGGTTTAATTAAAATGCATGTGATTTTTTCTTGTACCACCTAATTCCTCAACTTCCATCGTTTGATCTTGATTATCATCGGCAAAACAATCTTTTCATTTCCATTTAAGATTGTAGTAGTAGAAAATCCTACTACCACGCCCCTTAATAATCTATCTAACAAATCATGTAATCATTTTGAAGAACACTTAAAGAATTTTTATTAAGCTTGGAAACCAATATAAAGATGATAGATAAAATTCTAACTTGGAGAACAAATAATTTTCTCTCTCCTAAAATTCTATCTCAACTCTCAAAAACATCTCTCTCTAACACAAGGGTGGCTGGCCCTTTATATAGGGGTTTTATATAGTGGTGGACAGCTAATGAATCCCTTATTTTCGGATCTGACACGCGATGGGCTAGCACCCTCACACAAAGTCTTCAATACTCTTCGCACAATATTCACATTTTACCCGTGACTTGATGACGTCATTGGTTCCGTCATTTGAGACTTGCTTCGTGCGAGATAGTTTGCTCCCCCGTGAACTCATTTCTTCTCACGAATTATACAGACGTGATATTTAACCCTACATTTTGCCTCTTCTCTTAGCGATCTTTATTCCTTGGAGAGCGATGAGAGAAATTGCCCATACACTACGGGAAAAATCATCATTGACGATACTGTATTAGCGTTGTAGTACACCTACGACAACTCCATTTTATGCATTGTGTAGTGGGGGTATTGTAGAAAGTCAAAGCTTTTCTACAATACTTGACTAAGAGTTGTAAAGGGTGATGTCATTCATGGTTCGACAATATTTTCCCAAAGTTGTGATTCTCTTTCGATTTTGTTTTGAAAGCCTAACACAACCCTTGCTTGTGTTGTAGGAATATCTTGGACAACAAAGGATGCGTATCGTAAAAATATGTAACTAAACACTTGTATAAGTTGAAGGTCTATCTTAGACAACCTGGGATGTGTATCGTAGAGATATGTAACACAACACTTGTATAAGTTGAAGGACTATCTTAGACAACCTAGGATGTGTATAATATGTACCATCTCTTATTACTATTATGAATAAGATTTGCACGACACCTGTTAGAGTTGTAGAACTATGTTGGACAACACCTAGTTATGTCGTAAAGACATTCTTTCACAACCTTTGGTTTGTGTAGTTGACATATGGAACACAACTCTTATTAGAAGTTGTGTGCATAAAACTATTTTGGAAAAAAAAATTATAGCTGAAACCCGAAAGTATTTCACATTCATAATTTCATATTAACCTGCCAGTGTAACACATTTATATTCATTCAAGTTACCCTACGAGTGTTAAACACACACATCCAAAAAATGGCAGCAATATAGATGTTTGTTACAAAAAGTTAGACTCCAAAAATATTATGAAGATTAAGATGTCTATGAGAACACTATTTGACAGCATCACTAACATACTTGAACTCTTAAGTCGACATGTAGACATGAGCATCATCCACATGAGAAGTAATCACACACACAATGTAGGCTCGTCAGTTCAAAAAAGTACTTGCAAGGTCATCAGTCCGACAAAGATCTAAACCTTCACCCTGCAAGTGCAAACCAAATGCCAAACTTTAACAAGGCAATACATTTCATTATAGCAAATAGTTAGCATGTTATAATTAGGTGATGAACTTAAGTTTTCCGTTGCCAACACATATCATATCCAACGCATATCTTATAATGTTAAGGTTAGGCAATATCTTAATAATGGTATTGCCTCGGCTTCAAAATATAAGATTGTGCTTCCGCATTGCTAAGGACTAAGGAGTGAATTACAAAAATAGAGAGGATCATGGTTGATACAGATAATATCTACAGGATATAATAGCAAAATATTTAACAAAAAAGAAAATACGGGGTAGTAACAAACCTTCAGTTCTGCGCCAGGTGCCCCACCCATATTCTCTGCTATCTTCTTCAGATCAATTCCAAGCATCAAGTTCATTCTCATTGAGTGGATTTTCAAAATATCGCATCGAGACTACAAGAAGATGTGAAATAAAAATCATGAGACGCTGGCTAAGAGCAAATCATGAAAACTGAATCAGAGCACATTATTTACATAATTTTCAGATTTACAATTTCAGCTACAAAGTTGTTTTTACCCAAAAAAATCTACTGCTGTAATATTATCAAACAACTAAATGATGGGCATAAAATCATGAAAAAACAACTATTAATCCCAGCACACAAGATCACAATGATTCAGGAGGTGAACACTACTAAAGATGAACGTATTACATACCTCTTCGTTGGGATTTGGAAAATCAATCTTCCTGTTAATACGTCCAGGCCTTAGGAGTATTGTATCCAGAATACCAATTCTATTTGTAGCCATTAGAACCTGTAAAAATTACGTATTGAGTTTTAATAAATAAGCAACAAAGAGAAATATCAAACTTTTTGCTACAATACTAATCGATTTCCTACGAAGGCCCAACGTATCATAGAACTATTGAGCATACCTTGATCTTGTTTGATTCTTCAAATCCATCCAGCTAATTAAGCAGCTCAAGCATGGTCCTTTGCACTTCACTATCACCATTACCAGTTCCACATTCCATACTAGCTGATCCAATAATGTCAATTTAGTCCATGAAAATGATTGAAGGCGCATGTTCCCTGTCCATGTTAAGAAACATGTACAGCTTAAGTACGAGTGATAAAACTTCTTACAACACTCAATAACATGATACATCACATGAGAGGAAATTTAATCAAACTAAATGGAATCCAGGAGTCAGAATTAAAGAGAAACCCATGTTTGAGGAAGCATGACTCACCTGTATGGAGGGTATGGAAACCCTTGTTTGAAGATGTATGAAATTGATTGAGTGTAAGTGGGCTTTGTGATATACGGTCATGGAGAGCCTGCAATCCACCGTAGTAGGGAGTTATTGCCCTCATGGTTCCTGTAAGAATAAACCAAACAGTAAGGTATATCAGCTTCGACGACAATATATTTATTTTTTTCTTCAGTTTACCGATAAAGTACCTGATTGAACCACAATTATTAATCATAGCAAATTTCATAAGCTTAAAGGCACAAATTAGTAAGAAAAGTGACTCCACCACCCAAACTTAAGGGCAATAAGTCATTTCCAAGGGAATAGAAACTGAAAAGTAAGAAAACAAAAATCACAAGGGTCTTGAAGAATTATACGAACTGGCTGCGGAGATTGCTGAGGCCGGCCAAGAGAAACCAAATTGCAATTAGCTCTGTTACCATCAATAACAAGACTTGGATCCAAACAATCCCTAGTTGCAGCTTCAAGATCACTAAATGTAACCTAATAACCATAAAATCAAGCACAAGTGTCGGTATTGATCAAGATTATGAAAAAGTAACTAAAAGTACAACTACTTTAATTCATCTGGTTCTCTTATATACTCCTTAGTATCACAGAAATAGAAGAGAATAAGGAAAATATGGGTAGAGGTAAGGTTGAAATCAAGAGGATTGAGAACTCAACAGCAAAACAGGTGAGTTACTCAAAGAGGAAAAATGGCATGTTGAAGAAAGCTAGAGAGATTTACATTGCTGATGTTTCTGTTGTTATGTTCTCTGAAACTGGAACTATGAATGAGTACTCTAGTGCTCAGTATGTATCTCTATATATGGGTTCTCTAATTCATTTTATGATATAGCTAGATGTTCTTAATTAGTAACCATCATGTAAGCATGAGGTCAGTTTCATTCTTAATTTATTACCTTCTAAAATCTTATCAAGTTCTCGTGATCCTGATGTAATCCGAATGATCTCTTGCCTTTGTGCATGAAGCTGATGGTAGGCATTTAAAGATGTGAGAAAATAAGACAATGAAGCAGCCTACAAGTTATACCTGCAAGTGCACAGGGTCAGTTGTAGCTTGTGTGCAAGAACAGGGTTATTCCACAGGGACTTGGGTGTGAGTTGAAGCTTTCCTAAGCTAATCTAGTTCTCTAAGCTAAGCAGTGGCAGTGAACTAATGAATCAATGATTGTGACAGTGGCAGTGATAGTGACAGTGGCAGTTAAACAAAGGCAGTGAGCCTAAGGCAGTGAACTAGTGCAGTGAATGAAAAAGATGCAGAACTGTGTGAAGTTACTATGGCATTTAATCCACCAATAACCTATGCTAAGGCAATCTCAATTTCAATATCACTCTTGTCCCTGGTGTAGATATCAGTGAGCTTCTAGGCTTGCTGACTATCTAGATGGCAGTGAAGGTTCAAGCCTGCTGCTCATCAAAGGGTTGTTTCAGGAGGATGGTTTAGTATCACTAAGATAATTATCTAATCCTAGTATTAGCTGTCCTCTCACAAAACAAACTAACCGCAGATCAATCACTTAGATGAGTAAGCAATCCTGAAGGATAATTTATCCTAAACAGTTCTAGCACAACAAGAACAATATCTATGATTTCAACTAACTAGCAGTGGCATTGGTTTCATCTCAACCTTAGCACCAGTGATTTAGAACATAATGAAATAGCACAAGAAAGTTAACTACACATGACAGAACATACTTGAAACTTAAACATTAACAAAACATTGAACACTAACACAACAGACATTAACAGTGGATAAGAATCAAATTAACCCAATTAGGGGGTTTCTCGGATGACCCAAGAACAGTTTTTGCATTCTCTACAGCTTCCCTTTTATAGTTTTTCAAAAATACAAAACCTTAATTTGCAAACCCTAACTTTTGGGGAAAATCAAATTCGACATACCCATGTGTAAATTGGCTTCGACCCATGCTTCTTGATGTTCTTCTGCTCCTCCTCTAGCTCTTGTTGCGCTGTTGGCCTAGCCCTAGACTTCTGTGAACCCTAGCTTCTCTCACTGTCGAGTTTGTAGCATCAGGACTCGATTCTACAGACGAGAAAGGAAGAGACAAGTGTGGTGATGGAATACTGATTTTGTCGGGGGAAGGTGGTAGTGGTGGTGTTCGAGATGAAGGTGGAAGAAGTTGCAGGTCTGTTGGGGGATGGCTGTTGCAGAGAATTTGGGGAGAAGAGAGCTCGATGGATAATGAGATTAGGGTCTGTTTGTTTGGGGTGTAGGTGTTCGGTTGCTAGGGTGTGAAGCGGGGATAGCGAACTTTGATGAACATCGAGTAAAGAGCGTTGGATGATCCCATATAGATTGAATCGAACGGCTACGATGGAGAGGTATGTAGCGACCGTTGGATTATGAGATACAAAAAAATTGACGGCTTCAGATGGAGTTAGGTACTATGGTGTTTGACAGGAGCTTCGGATTTTGATGCACAATGATGGGGCGACCATTGGATGACAAGATGGATCCAATCTGACGGCTCTCATGGAAATGGGTATGGATAATGGAAATGGATTTGGGTAAGGGTTTTGGGTCTTGGGTATGCCAAGCCCATATCTTCTTTAAGAACAATTCTTCCTCTTCAAGCCCACTTCTAGTTGATCCGACTCTTGCAAACATCATTCTTCGCTTCCTCATAGCGGGAGTCTTTGCCGTTTCTTTGCTCTTTTCGCTCCGTGAGATAACCAGGCTTTATTTAATACCTAAAAATGCAAAATTAATTAAGAAAAATATTTATTCTTGAAAACAATGAAAATACAGAATATGGGATAAAATGTAGAATTAATGCACAAAAGATGAGTTAAATGCCAAGAAAAATATATAGAAATATGCACTTTTTAGCACTCATCAAATACCCCCAAACCTGAATTTTACTTGTCCTCAAGTAAAACAAAACTAAGGAAATCCTACCTATACCACTGTCGCTGGTCTCTCGAATGCATTTAGCGTATGCACTAAGCCTTTTAAACCACTAAGTGTCCCTAGTGGACGAGTTGAAGTCTCGTGAAGGTTTGCTTAGAACGTACCTACAAAGTTCTAGGACAAAATATAAGCTCAGATTCCATGAAATGTGACATGTGCAAGTCAGTAGAAGCTCACAGCAAAATGGAGATGTCAATCTAGCTATCTAAGGCACAATCCTAGCACTGATAACAAATAAAGACATGTGATAAGAGTGTAAAGTGTATCTACACATGTGTAAAGAAAGATCGGATGTTATGACTACTAATCACCAAGAGATAGTTTCTCAGGCTAAGAACCAAGGTAGAAATCTAGCTAGCTGTCCGGACTTTACGAGAATTGTGAATGAGTTGGAGGTATTTCACAATTACTCGCGTTGTACATCAATGGCATACACCCTCCTTGCTTATTACAATGAAACAACAAAATGACTCTTATTTACATTGACTACTCTCTTTTTATTTTTGGAACAAGAGATGATGGAATTGATAAATACTTGATTTTTTTGTATTTTTTCTGATATTTTTTTTCTGAATATATACATCGTTTTTTTTTTTTTTTTTTTTGAACAAGCAAACACTTTTGATACATATACAAAAGGAAACAAAAGATTACATGACACTTTGCAAGAGGTAGCCCTTTTTGATGCACCCAGTTAAATTCGATGGTTGTCTTTCTTAATGTAACCTCCACCTTCTATCCCAACCAACCAAAGAACAAGCTAGTCAAGTTTCGTTCAGTATTCTAAAGTGATTGGCAATCGTAACTTCCTATCAAACACCTTGAAGATCGAGGCTATACATGTATTGGTAGATCGTGCGCGTGCAAGTTTCTTATCACTATGTGAAATGTGCTAGAATAAAGTGCCCAATCGTTCTAGACTAAGAACCCTACGTATAACATATATGCACATAAATCAACTTTTCAAGGTAAATGAGCTCCATTTTTATGATTTTTCATTTTTTTAATTTTTTTGGAATTTTTTAAATTTTTTCAAAAAGAGGGAGTTCTTGTTTTCAATTATGGCATATTATCAAAGTATCTACTTTTCACCCCCAAACCTAAACTAAACATTGTCCTCAATGTTTCAAAATATGAACAAAATTATAATACAACATATGAAGAGGATCATGTTGAGTAGAGAAAAAGGAAAGAGAATACCCGATTTCGGCGAAAGCAAGATTAGAACTCCGTTATTCAAGGCAAGAATCCAACATATGTCAGCCGAGATCATATTGGATTAGCAAAATATATACAAAAGGAACAAAAGGATTTTTAAAATTTTTATCTACTGGATTATATACAAAAAATTCACCATACACTAACAATCTAAAGAGTTGAGGATCAACCCAAAAGACAAAGTGTAGAGGTTTCAACAGCTTCACACAAATATAACAGGAAATAAATGCAAGTGAAACTGTGAAACAAAATGAGCTACCCCCAAACCTGGATTTTTCAACGGATAAAATTTTGGAAACAAAATCTCGTAGTTTTGGGGGTTCATCATGTACAAGGTCTAACTCAAAGTGAACTGTGCTAGGGACGGGAAAACATGCTAATTCCAACTGTGGTTCCTCAAATGTATTATACTTAGAAGCAAAATAGTCCAAGAGGACTTGGGAAGCACACAGTTCCAAACCTAGATTGGAAATTTTCAGAAAGGTTGGTTTAAAAATTTTGTGACAAACCAAATCTAGGTTGGGTGGAAAAATCTCAATCTGTGATTTAGGCAAGAAAGCAGGCACTTCTAATTTATTTTCATGATCAATAGTACTAGTACATACTTTCCCTAAATCAGAAACAGGTAAATCATGCTCATATTCATCGAACAAAACATCAAGACCTAGCTCGGTATCATGATTGTCCGTAGTATTCAAATCAACATCGGAAGAAACAACATATTGTGACTTAGGCAAGGAATCAAACACATCAAATTCATTTTCATGCATAATAACATTAGTGTCTACAGAAGATTCAACTTCTCCTATGTCATGCTCATCTTCACAGCACAATTGTACAAGCCTCATATCAGTGTCCAAATTATCTGAATTGCAATGAATATGAATATTAAGAGAAACATCATTCATGGAAGTTTCTTCACTATGGTCTGGAATTTCAGAGTCACAAGACTCCGAAATTGACTCTTCAATAAGAACTAGCTCTTCTAACATCATATCATCATCCGAGTAATATGCATACTCGTCCCTATTAACAACTCTGGTGTTCTTGGTCAACTCATTTTCCTCTAGATGAGGCTCATATTCAACATCGTTTGTACGAGTTGGACTGAAAATACCATTTTCAAAATTTGATTCATCATCATCATCATGATAGGGATTTTGCAATCTACGATAATTTTCAATCCTAAGGTCGGAGCTATCACAAGAATAAGACTCTAACTCATGGGGGTGACTCATACCATGTGGCGTTGTCCCTGTTTCCCTAACAAATTCCCATTGATGGGTTTTCTCTGCAATCTCAGCTAAAAATTTCCATGCATCATCCACAGATTTATCAAGAAATTTACCATTATACATAGACTCAACCATGGTTCGAGATCTAAAGTCTAGTCCCTCATAGAGGATGACGACAAGTCTCCACTTCTCAAATCCATGGTGCAGACATTCGCTCAACAAATCATTAAAACGTTCAAAATAGTGAAAAACAGTTTCCTCATCCAATTGGACAAAACAATTGATACTTTGACGAATAGCGATGGTCCTATGATGTGGAAAGAATTTTTTGAAAAATAGATCTGTGAGTTGGTCCCAAGTGTTGATTGATTGTGTGTCTCAAACCGTAAAACCATGTTTTGGCCCTTTCCTTTAGAGAAAATGTAACCAAACGCAATTTCAGAGAGTCTTCGGACATATGATCAGGTTGCATAGTCCGACAAATTTCTTCAAAGTCTCTTACATGAGTATAGGGGTTCTCAGAATCGAACCCTCGAATTATAGGAAGTATTTGTATCATGCTTGCATTTATTTTAAAAGGGTTATTGGTTTGAGGTAAGACAATACATGATAATGGAATTTTTATTGGGGGATACATGTATTCATGGAGAGCACGAGGTTGGCCCATATTGAAAAGACACAAAACCCACTATTTGGTTTTAATGGGTTTTCAAAATTTTGGTTTTTATGGGAAAAGAAAACACTTTGGTTTATTGGGTTTTGAAAACTTTGGTTTTAGACTTTGAAGACAAAGCCCATTTGGGAGCTTTTGGTTTTGATGGGAGCAAATTTGGTTTTAAAGAGGTAGAAAAATTTGGTTTTTAATTGGAAGAAAAAATTTTGGTTTTAGTATTGGGAGCAAGAATTTTGGTTTTAGTGTTGGGAGCAAGCCCACATTGGTGGGAGAAATTGCTTTTCCAAGGGAAGGTGAACTAAGCCCACAATGTGTATGCAAACTGAAGCCCAATGTAGCTTTTGAAATAGCCCAACTGTTGCTTGTTTGGTCTGAGGCCCAGTTGGGCTTTCGAAAGTTCAGTTTTTCTAATTTAAAACTACAGGACAAATCAATCTAACACCACAAGCCCACAAGAAATTAAACAAACAAGCCCACAAGAAATTAATTACAAACCCAACAGAAAAATGGAAAAAATTATTACAAGCCCACAAATTAAAAATGGAAGCCCACAGGTTGGGTTCTCTTAATGGGTTTAGGCTTACTTGCTTAAGCACAGCCCAGCTGCTCAGTTTGGTTGCAAAAGACCAGTTGGGCTTTGGTTCACCTTCTGCATCTTACAGCTCAGTTGGGCTTTAATGGCTCAGTTTAGCACCAGGCAGCAGGGGTTGCAGCAGACTTGGCCTGGCACCAGCAAGAGCACCACAGCAGCACAAGTTCTAGCAACAATAGTGCAGCACCAGCTCCACAGCAGCAGCACCACAAGTTCAGAGGCACCACAAGGCACAGAGCAGGACTTCAGTTGTACCTGCAGCTCAAAGAAGAAAGTGAGGCACAACAACAAAATAGTAAGAACAGCAAGATGTAATGAATGCAAGTGAGTATGCAAAGACAAGAGATGAATATGAAAGTTATGATGCAATAATGCAAAAAATGTTACACTGAAACAGGGAAGATGCAAATGCAATGGTTATGCAAGTTACACTAAGATGCAGGAATGCAATGCAGATGCAAGATGCTGATGCAGACAATGATGCAATGATGCAAATGGACTAGAATGAAATGCAAGATGGCTAAGAAATCTTCAAAACAGCACAACCAAGTCCCCGGCAGCGGCGCCAAAAACTTGGTGGGATTATAAAAGTCCTACAAATGATAACCGCAAGTGCACGGTGTCGAAAGTGGCAAATGTGCAAGTACGGGTCGATCCATAGGGACAAGGGGGAGCAAATGTTGTTTTCTAGCTTCTCTAGATGCTTCCTAAGCTAACATGGAGCTGAATGGACTGAGGTATGAGAGCTGAATGGGGGCAGTGAACAGTGAGTGAAACAAGTAAAGATTGTGGTGTTAAGACACCACCGTGAGCATGAGGGGAAACAAACAGTGAGCAATGAAGGTAAAACAAGTGAAAGAAAACAGTGAAGAAACTGAAAACAGTGGGAATGGAAGTGTATGAAGATGGATGAGAATTCTCTTTCACCTAGCTAGTTCACCTAGGTTAACCTTGTCATGTGTCTAGTTAACTACCTAAAGTCCTTGGATTAACCCCTAGCATTGCCTATCTGATTAAAGCATAGGCAATCACAGGTCACTTAGGGTCTAGGTCTCTAACTAATATGGCTTTGTTAATCCCTCAGACTATCACTGACTCCTAGCATTAATGGTCTGTTTAAAGCACCACTAATCACAAGCCAATGAACCCTTGGAAAGTCACTAACCTAACTGTTTTTAGCTCAACAGGGACTAACTCAAATGGCTAACCATTTGGCTCAAGGGTCTTCTCACCCTAGTGATGGATTAGAACATGCTGGAGTTAGGAGCTTTCATGTTGTCAAGCATTAAGACTCAAAACAAGAACATATAAGTAAACAGGGGAATTACAGGACTAACAGTAGAAGATTCACAAGACAACAAACAATTGAACATTCACACAACACACATTAACAGTGGATAAGAAGAAGATATGCAATGAAATTAACCCAATTAGGGGGTATCTCGGATGACCCAAGAACAAGTTTTGCATTCTCTACAGCTTCCCTTTTATAGCTTACAACAAAATCCCTAATTTCACAAAACCCTAAATTTGCAAACCCTAACTTTTGGGGAAAATCAAATTCGACATACCCATGTGTAAATTGGCTTCGACCCATGCTTCTTGATGTTCTTCTGCTCCTCCTCTAGCTCTTGTTGCGCTGTTGGCCTAGCCCTAGACTTCTGTGAACCCTAGCTTCTCTCACTGTCGAGTTTGTAGCATCAGGACTCGATGCTACAGACGAGAAAGGAAGAGACAAGGGTGGTGATGGAATACTGAGTTTGTCGGGGGAAGGTGGTAGTGGTGGTGTTCGAGATGAAGGTGGAAGAAGTTGCAGGTCTGTTGGGGGATGGCTGTTGCAGAGAATTTGGGGAGAAGAGAGCTCGATGGATAATGAGATTAGGGTCTGTTTGTTTGGGGTGTAGGTGTTCGGTTGCTAGGGTGTGAAGCGGGGATAGCGAACTTTGATGAACATCGAGTAAAGAGCGTTGGATGATCCCATATAGATTGAATCGAACGGCTACGATGGAGAGGTATGTAGCGACCGTTGGATTATGAGATACAACAAAATTGACGGCTTCAGATGGAGTTAGGTACTATGGTGTTTGACAGGAGCTTCGGATTTTGATGCACAATGATGAGGCGACCGTTGGATGACAAGATGGATCCAATCTGACGGCTCTCATGGAAATGGGTATGGATAATGGAAATGGATTTGGGTAAGGGTTTTGGGCCTTGGGTATGCCAATCCCATATCTTCTTTAAGAACAATTCTTCCTCTTCAAGCCCACTTCTCGTTGATCCGGCTCTTGCAAACATCATTCTTCGCTTCCTCCTAGCGAGAGTCTTTGTCGTTCCTTTGCTCTTTTCGCTCCCTGAGTTAACCAGGCTTTATTTAGTACCTAAAAATGCAAAATTAATTGAGAAAAATATTTATTCTTGAAAACAATGAAAATACAGAATATGGGATAAAATGTAGAATTAATGCACAAAAGATGAGTTAAATGCCAAGAAAAATATATAGAAATATGCACTTTTTAGCACTCATCAAATACCCCCAAACCTGAATTTTACTTGTCCTCAAGTAAAACAAAACTAAGGAAATCCTACCTATACCACTGTCGCTGGTCTCTCGAATGCATTTAGCGTATGCACTAAGCCTTTTAAACCACTAAGTGTCCCTAGTGGACGAGTTGAAGTCTCGTGAAGGTTTGCTTAGAACGTACCTACAAAGTTCTAGGACAAAATATAAGCTCAGATTCCATGAAATGTGACATGTGCAAGTCAGTAGAAGCTCACAGCAAAATGGAGATGTCAATCTAGCTATCTAAGGCACAATCCTAGCACTGATAACAAATAAAGACATGTGATAAGAGTGTAAAGTGTATCTACACATGTGTAAAGAAAGATCGGATGTTATGACTACTAATCATCAAGAGATAGTTTCTCAGGCGAAGAACCAAGGTCGAAATCTAGCTAGCTGTCAGGACTTTACGAGAATTGTGAATGAGTAGGAGGTGTTTCACAATTACTCGCGTTGTACATCAATGACATACACCCTCCTTGCTTATTACAATGAAACAACAAAATGACTCTTTACATGACTCTTATTTACATTGACTACTCTCTTTTATTTTTGGAACAAGAGAGGATGGAATTGAAAAATACTTGATT